>NC_050575.1:132447030-133139241 GCF_011100635.1 Trichosurus vulpecula | reverse complement strand
CGCCAAGGTATGGTGTCATCAATGTCCACTCGGGCGTCACATGGGGGGGCCCAACGGGCACGTCAGGGTCCCACCCAGTCTGATTGACTAGGGGTCGCCAGGCAAGCAAGCACCTAATCTGTCCCTGTAGCATCGAATGTCCAGGTCTTGTTCACCCGACCCAGGACAAAGCAGAGGGTGTTGTTTAAGTCCCATTGGAACGAATCCTGGATCGGGGCTTCTGCAGGGTCCACAAATGCTGAAGGGCACCAACAGTCGAGGATAAACCGAGGCCCCCAAGGTAACGGGGAGGGGTGATGGGACAACCCGTAGTATTCCCCAAGTGGGACCTGGCTCGATTGGAGCAGCTCCGACGATCCCCACGATGATCAAAATTCCTGAAAAACAAAAGGAAATACTCCTCATCCCGGAGAACCGGGTTGGGTTCTTAGTCAAGATCTCTGATTCTATGGAGCGGCAGCCATTTTTCAGGCTCCTCAGTCTTATCATCTGGATGCACTATGTCTGTAAGAGCGATGAGCTTTTCTTTAGTTAGGGGCCACTGCTCCACCCATATCGGTTTATCATGCATCCAAGTTATCTGGGGGGAATAGCTCATCTCCAGAGTGGCCCCTACAAATTTCCTCGCAGGCTGTCAGGTGTTGCAAGGGACAGATGTAATTGACTTAGGACATCTCTCCCCCAAAGGGCGTATGGGAGATCAGCAAGGCACAAGGGTGTAAAAAGGCCTGCTTCTCCCATAGCAGCCCATCGAAGAGCCCTCGCGGCCTTAGGAGCGGCCTTCTTACCTCCTACACCCATAACCGTCTGCTCCCCTTTTAAAAGAGGCCAGTCGGACGTCCATTGAGCCCTATTAACAACTGAGCAGTCTGCGCCAGTGTCCATGAGTCCTTCTATCGGGTGGCCTTCCACCGCGATGGACAGTAGGGGTCTATCTAGGGTCACAGGGCTCACCCAATTTACATGGTGGGATATCCCGGGGAGGGTAGGGGAGACAGTTTGTAAAGAAAAGGCCTTCCCAATTTCCTGATTCTTCCTGATGGATATGGGATAGGGGTGCGGGTTAGTTATTGTGATGGAGGCCGGGTCCTCTTCAGGATCCTCAACCACCTGGGTATGGGTTATAAAGTCTGTATAACCCTCTGGGCCAGTAATCAATGCAGGGAAGTTAGTTATGTGGGAAGGAATGGCCATAGTTTCCCAGGGACCCACTCTGAAAGCTGCTTCCTCGCTGACTGCCCATGCTGTTACAGGGGTTGTCAGGTAATGGTCCTTGCCGCTCACTGGCCTTGGGGGAGTCCTGCGACCGGGCTCCCCCCCTTCCCTTTTCCCTGCTTCGCTTTGCTCCTGCAAAATTTAGCTACGTGGCCGGGTTTACCACAACAAAAACACGTGGGGACTGAGGGACTGGCTCCGACTCTACACTGAGCTTTAAAGTGGCCAGGCTTACCGCAGTTAAAGCAGACTGATTTTCCTTTGGAGGAAACCTGCATTCTCTGAAGGGCGGCTATGAGTTTATCCTCCCTATCCTCCATGGCTGTGACCAGTGCCTGGACAGAGTCCTCCCGGGGTAAATCCATCAATTTGTCAACCATCTCTTCCATGGAGGCATCAGAGGGGAGGCTGCTGATAGCAGAAGCCGCTCGAGGGCGGAGCCCTTCCCTCACTAGCTGTGGCATTAAAAGATCCGTACCCGGGGTCTCTCCCATAATACGTGCGACCGTCTCTTTAACCTCATTTATAAAGGACAGCGGCGATTGGTCGACACGCTGCCGTAACCCCACTAGCTTCTGCGTGACCTTTCCCCCTTTCATAGCTCCTACTTTATCCCAAGCACTTACATGAATTTCTTTCACTGCCTCCAGTTCTAGTTGTCCATATTGAGCTTGAATAGTGACATCTGCATGATCCCCTGTGCCACATGGAAGGTTAATTACCTGATCCAGGGGGTGGTACCCTCTAGCTTTGGCCAATTTCGTAGCCTCTCTACGGGCCTGAGCCTCAAATGCCATGTAAGTAGATGGGTCAAGGCAAGCGGCCGCAACTTCATCAAAATCCGCCGGTGTCCAGGGGTGAGTGACAAACAGGTTTTGCATCAATCTTTTCACATATGGGGAAGCCGGACCATATTTAGCTATAGCTTCCTTCAACTCTTTTAGCATTTTAAAGGGAACGGGGCCATATCGCTGGGTACCTGTAAGGGGGTCAGTAAATAAGGGATAAAGCCCCCATTCGCCCCAATCAATCTCCTCTCCCTTTTCCATAGCATGGGATGCACTGGCGGCAAGTAACCCAGATGTGCAAGGTTTCTTTGGACCCCTTTGAAAAGCCGCCAGGCTACAAACGGGTTTTTCTGCTCTCGGCTCCTGATAAGCCAGCCAAGTTTGTGGAGGCGTGGGGCTGGTCGCACTCCGCCCCTCCCTTCCTGCCTCTCTTACTTCCTCTATCGAATTTCTGACTGCGCCACAACCACCCCCACGGTGTTTCCGGTACCACCCAGTTCCGGCTTCTTCCGTACCGTTTGCGAAGGCGTCTCGACCCCCGCCCCCTGCAGGGCCTATCGCTTCCTCCCGTGAGTTTTCTACTGCGCCATAGCCGCCTCCCTTCCTGTTCTTTGTCTTCAATGACAAGGTGGTACTGGCTCTGGTCTCTTCCCCATCAGATCCCTCCTGAAATTGCCTTGCCCGTCTAAGGTCCTCCCACGGATACACTGGGGGTGGTTCGGCCCCCTCCTCCTCCTGGCTATCGGAGTCAGCTCAGAGCTTGTATAACTGCGCGGCCACGACTCCCTTCTCCTCAGGCAAAAATGCGGGAATGCTACTCTTCCCTCCCATCTTTCCAACCTTTCAAGGTTGGAGCTGTCTGGAGAGTCCGACCAGCGGACTCAGACGGTCCCTAGCAGAAGGCCTGGCCCCACGTTTGGGCGCCACCTGCGAAGTGCTCTATCTCCAGCACTCACACTACTGTCCCCACCACTGCTAGCCCGTCCTCTCACTCACCAAGTCGCAGCATGATGAGTCTTCGGGGCGCCACCGGCCTCCACGACCCTCGTGGAGGAAGAACCAGACAGAACACCTGAGGTAATCAGGGAGCTCTTTATTCTGTTGCGACTACATCCCGGAACGCCGCACTTCTCCGAAGCGAGTGCTCTTATAGCTTTACCCCTCCCTATGCGAGCTCTATCGTCCAATCACAGGCTGAGCCCTACTTTATATCCTAATATGGCAATTACAGCAAGCTAGCTCTAAGTGTTCCCGCCCCCAACATCTCCCGTTCCGCCCCCAACACTTGTTAATTAATCACTTTGGGCCTCAGTTTCATCATCTATAAAAGGAGAGGTTTAGATTAAATAGAATAAGGTCCCTTCCAGGTCTAAATCTTTGGTCCTTTGATATCTTCACTAAAGTTCCAGAGGTATTCCCTAGCCCCTGATTGCTCACCTAGTGAATAACACTGTCACATGGGGACACGTAGAAACAGCGTGATGATGATCAAAAGAGGGGCTAGGATTCAGACATTTAATTTCAATTTCAAACTCCCATGCAGCCAGTGACCTGGGAATCAAGTAGTCAGAGTTGAGTATAGAAAGTCTGACATCTGACATCAGACAAAGATGAGCCCCAGTAGTTTGGGTAGGGGAAGACCCACAAGCCAGGAAATCCAAGAGAACAAGAAAGCAGAAGTATTGATCAGGATACGACTCTACTTGATCCTTAAGCAAGAATGCCTTGGCCCCTGGCCACCCATAGGTCCTGCTGAGTACGTACAACACCGATCTGAAGGGAGGCAGTGATAACGGTGTTGTCTGTATGCTAACTGAATGTTGGATTAAAGTAAGCTGGTCAACCCCTTCACCGTGCTTTCCTTCTTTAAGCAGATAAAAAGAACCTGTGCTTTTTCCCCCGGCAGCCTCCTGGGTCCCGGCAGCCCCCTGGGTGCCGGCTGTGGGGGAGGGATCTTATGCCCCCACCAAAGCTGCTAGCTGGGTTGTTAAAACAAACGGATGGATGGGGAGAGGTGCCATGATCATAGTTAGGCCTAATTACAGTCAATGGGTATAGAAGAGGTGGGGCGTGACGGCATATGCTCACATACCTGCAGTTCTTGCTCATCCACCTGTAAATAATATCCAGAGCTGATAGGAAGAAGCAAGGAATTAAGACTTGTCAGATCCCTATCACAATAGCAATAAAGTGCTATAAACAAAGTGCTATATATACATCATATCATTTGAGCCTCACAACAACTAGGTATACTAGGTACTATGGACAACTCTATTATCTCCATTTTATAGATGATGAAATTGACTCAGAGAGGTCAAGGGACTTGTCCATGGCCACACAGCTAACAAGTATAAAGGTGAGAGTTAAACCTAAATCATCCTGACTCCAAGTCCAGCATAAACTACTAAGCCACACTGCCTCTCAATACGATGCAAGAATACAGACATGAACCTAAGCTATCTCCCACAATTCTGCTCTTTGTCCAGTTAGTCACCCTCCTTGCCGCCCCCATCCTGTTCCACTCATCACCATTCTCAACTTTCCATATACCTCGATGATCCCTTTCTCATCCTGTGATCACTTTGTATGTTGCGCCAATCCCCTGACAACCATTCTGCCCCCTTATCACTGGTCTTCTCCTCTTCTTCTTAGTCTCTGTGTAACCACTTAACCTTTCTGCATCAGTTTCCTCATCTGTGAAATGGAAGGAATAGCTATTTGTAGTGCCTTCTTCATAGGGTTGTTGTGAGGCTCCAAGGGGATGATGCATTGTTTTTGTTGTTGTTGCTCAGTCATGTCTGACTCTTCGTGACTGCTTTGGAGTTTTCCTCACAAAAATACTGGAGTAGTTTGCTATTTCCTTTTCCAGCTCATTTTACAGATGAGGAAACTGAGGCAAACAGGGCTAAGTGATATGTCCAGGGTGACACGGCTAGTAAGTGTCTGAGGCCAGATTTGAAACGAGTCCTTCTGACTCCAGGCCTGACACTCTATGCACTGAGCCACCTAGCTATTCTGAGGGGATGTATACAAAGCACTTTATAAAGCACTATTCACTCTCCAGATTGCACGGCCTTGTTCAAGACCTGTCAAAGTCATAAATCATATCCCATATAATAACCTGTACTCCTTTTTTGGTTTGCACCTATGATTGTACCTTTATAGAAAATTCTTAGTGTGGAAAATCCCTCCACAGATGCAGTGTCCTAAGGGCCACATGACTAGTATGTTAGAAACAGGACCTGAGCCCAGAGTTCTTCCTGACCTGAAGGCTACCCTTCCATCTACTGGGCCATACTGACTCTCCACCTTGTACTCAATATTACCAGTTTAATCCTCCTATTCACTCTACAGTAATTTCCTTATTCCTAGTCCAGAGAACAGGAAAAATGTACATTTTTTATTTCTTTCAGTGTGAGAGACTAAGCCTGAAAATAAGAAATCAACTCAAAATCACAGCATTTCTGAAGAAATCTCATCCCAGGAAGTGATAAGGACAAGACTCACAAGAGGTAAAAAAGTGAAAAGCAATTGAAAATCAAAAATTCATACTGGTGAAAAGCAATGAAAAGCAAAAGGGAATCTTCAGAAGGTCCAGGAGAGAAATTTGACTCAGAAGACATTCACCAAAAATAAAATCCTCACTAGAAATAGAGGTCCTGAATGTAATGAATTAGGAATAAGTATGAGTCAGAGTTCAGGCTTTGTTATACAGCAAAATGTTCCTAAAGAAATGAGTAATGATAAATGTTACCCAAGTAGAAAGAGGCTCAAATATCATTCAGATCCCATTAAATCACAATTAAAGAAAATCCGTTCAGAGAAGAACCATATGAATGTAAGGAATGTGGGAAAGCCTTCAGATGGTGTGCAGAATTCACTCAACATCAAAAAATTCATACTGGTGAGAAACCCTGTGAATGTAAGGTTTGTGCAAAAGCCTTCAGATGGTGTACAGACTTCACTCAACATCAGAGAGTCCATACTGGAGAAAAACCCTACATATGTAATGAATGTGGCAAATCCTTTAGTCAAAGTACAAATCTTACTAGACATCAGAGAATGCATACTGGAGAAAAACCCTTTAAATGCACTAAATGTGGGAAATCTTTCAGCCGGAATATATACCTTATTCAACATCAGAGAATACATACTGGAGAGAAACCCTATGAATGCAATGAATGTGGGAAAGCCTTTAATCAGAATATACACCTCATTTGGCATCAGAGAATTCATGCAGGAGAGAAACCATATGAGTGTAAACAATGTGGAAAATCCTTCAGGTGGACTACAGCCCTTTTCCCAACAACAAAAAACTCACACTGGAGAAAAACTTTATAGATGTAGGAGATGTGGGAAAGCCTTCAGCCAGAGTACATACTTTACTCAACATCAAAGAATACATACTGGAGAGAAATCATATGAATGTAGTCAATGTGGGAAAGCCTTCAGGTGGCATATAGATCTTCTTCAAAATCAAAAAAGTCATACTGGTGAGGAGCCCTATGAATGTGATGACTGTGGGAAAGCTTTCAGTCAGAGCACAAACCTTACTTGACATCAGAGGATCCATATTGGAAAGAAATGTTAGCTGAATGACTATAAAAAAAGTTGTCAGGTGAAGCATAGATTTCACTCAGCATTAGAAAATTCATACTACAGGGCAACCCTATTATGCATATAATTTATAAGACAAACCCCTCATGTATATACCTGTCTCATAGGTACAATGGAACCTTGGGAATGTAGTGAATAAAGGCAAGGTTTATTTCAGTCTGGTTCTTTGCTTAATTACTCTCCAATCAAAATGTCTCAATTTGTTACTAATCCCAATTTGTGATAGTGTAGTGGTAGTTGAGACATATAAGGGTACCCCCTCCCTTTATTTCTCTTTCCCCTCTAAATGTACTGGCTTTTACCATGTAGCAATAATGTTCTACAAAGGTCTACAAGTCTCAGTAGGAAATATGTTGAACTTGGTTTTCAAAAAACAGCAAACTTCAAATAAGTTTTAAAATGTTTATAATAAAAATCAAATTATTGGACCTTTAAAATCTTTTTAGATAAAAAAAGCAGTGTGCTTTAAAGAAAATAACATTTTAAAGCAAATAAATTGGAAAAAAAAACCGGTAGTCTTTACACCGCTATAGCAGGCTATATTCCTCGTAAGGTTCTGTAAGTTGAAATGATGTCCAACAGGATCGACATGTGATAGGGGATCATTTCCAAACAACAAATTCATGTTCAATTTTTAATAAAAATGAAAACAAACTTTATATCTTATCCACTGTAAGCTGCTTAATATATAGTTTCCTAAAATTTGTACAAATCAGTTGAACAGAGCAAAAGTGTAATAATTACAAAATGATTTTTTATAATTACTGTATTGCTATATGGCTTTATAATTCCTATCTTATTTATAGTATGCCAAATTGGAATATTTATTATAGTATACAAAATTGGAAAAGAGAAATAACACTCAACTTTGTTGAGTAAGTTTGGATACATTAAGATTTCAGAGAGACCTTTGAGAAGGCTTTGGGGGAGATTTGAGGGCCCTTAATAACTTTTTGAGAAATTGATCCAATGATGTTTATTTTGCTGATCCATTTGTGTAACCATCAGTTTTCTATTTTAAGGATTGACTATTAAATATATCTTTAAAGTAGAGCAAGTTTATTTTAAATAAACATATCAAAACTTGTACATCCAAATGAATGCCATCCTTCTTCCAACAGATCTTGGACTAGATGGCCTCTGGGGTACCTTCCAACTCTGAGCTTCTGAGGTTCTAAAAACTTAAGTATCTTGGGATGAGTTCTGTTTTTCCCTGCAAAACTTTGAAGTTCCCTAAGTAAGAGAAGCATGTTTTATCTAAATTTTTATGTGCCCCAGGAGGGTGCCATGAGAGATGATGTGTGGTAATGAAAAGAATGCAGAATTTGTAATCAGAGACCCGAGTTCTAGTCTCAGCTCTGACAGTTCCCAATTAGATGACCATGAACAAGTTCTCTTATCATCTCTGAAAGTCAGTATTATCATCTGTCAAAATGAGAATGAAAATACCTGCAGTACCTACCTCATAGGGTTTGGGTAAAGCATAGGGCTTTGTAAACTATGAAGGTCTCTGTTAATTCACTTATCATCATCGTCAATAGTAAGTATCTTATTGATGCAATTATCTTCACCATAATCATCATTTTTGAGAGATAAAGATGATTTCTGACTGGGGGTATCATGGAGGGCTTCAGGGGAATGAGAGACTTTGAAGTGAGCCTTAAAGGATGGAGAACTGGGTATGGTGAATATTTCAATGCCTGAAATCTTTGCTATTGGGGCTGAGGCTGGTAGATTGAACTTGGAAGTTTGCAATTTCAGTATGGCAGAAGTGGATTAGGTGTCCATACTTGGTCTGTCATGATGATTCCCCAGAAGCAGGGAGCCACCAGGCCACCTAAGGGTAGGATGAACAGGCCCAGGCTGGAAACAAGAATAGGTCAAAGGTTCTGTTCGGATCAGCAGTGAGCTCAGGTTCATGAGTGGCTGTACTTCCAGCATATGTGTGAGATAGGGACACTCAGTTCATGCCCCTCCCCCCACAAAAGGATGGAGAGAATTTTAGCAAGTGTAGGAAGCATCTTCCCAGAGTAAATACCAGTGCCTCATGAGATGTGACCTTCATAGCTCTATGAAGCCCAGACTTTGGGGAGCCAGATGAGAATTTGTAAAGGAATATAAAAGTTGAACCCCAGGACAGTTTCCAATTCTTATTTGGGGTATGGGATTACAAAGGGAAAGAGAGTGAGTCTTTATTGTATCTATGGTTTTATTTGTCATAATCTTCCTTGTGTGGAACCATATGATAATCACCAATGTAGAGAGGATGGATCTTATTTGAAAGGCCTGTTTTTGCCCTTCTTCCTCCTGGCTAGAGAGGGATGTAAGTTATAAGAGCATGTAGGCATCCATTTTATAAGCTTGATGGAATTTTATCCAGTATTTAAATCAGACCTAAAAGAGCCAATGCCAGCAAGCATTACAAGGACAGCCTGTTTACAGGGAAAGACCCAAACAGAGGTCCTTGACTAGATATATAGTAGTTCTGTAGTAATATATATGTATATATGAAATAGATATATATCTATATATAATAAATATATAGTAGTACTATAGTAACAATTTGTGCAAACAGCTTATTTGCTTATGTATAAAAATAATATTCCTGTAATATACCATATGATCAAATGAATTAATAAAGAAAATTGAATGAATGCCTTTGTGAAAGAATTAATAAAAAAAGAAAACTGAATAAATGCCCTTGTGAGTAACAGAGTGATGTTTTCTAAAACCAAGCAAGAACCCAGGCAAATGCATACAAGATTAGAAGAACTGACAAAAACAGAAGAACAAAGAGTGCTTACACATCCTTGCCATAGGAAAGCAGAAGTGCCGGCTTGTGATGGAACACTGATATATGTTACAATCTTTAAAATATATGCCAGCTCCTTGCAGTCTTTTACCTTTGCTCGCTCAGGTATGCCTGAGTTAAGGAGTAGAGGAATTTGCTAATAAAAATGATTACAGTGCCTCTTTGTGTCTGAGGATTGAGTCTATTGTGCATCTCTTTACTCTTGAGTTGAGAAATGTACGTGCAGATGAAGGTACTACAGGCTCCTATTTAAGAAGCCCAGGCCACTCTGCTTGAAAGCAAGTAAGATGAGGCTGAGGTATTAGGGATGAGACTCATGTCTGCAGGTCCAATTTGGCAAAGAGCTATTTCTTCTCTCTGACCCTGGAGAGCTTCTTTATCAGAAGAAAAGACTCTCTGGAAAACAACTATTTTACTTTGATCAACTGGGCTCTTCAAGAAACAGAGCAGAATGACTGATAACCCCAAATACAGATGGTTCTATTATCTCCAGGTAATGGCCATTAGGTCAAGAGGACTAAGGAGTACCGTTCCAAATAAAAGGTTACCTAGCTCCTAATTTCTGGATATCTGTCTTGAACAGGGAAAACAGCACTTTTGATCCACCAACCAAAACCCCATCTTGTCCAGGCCAAACTTTAGCTCAGTGAAAGAGCAGCACTCTTGGCCCCTGGCCCCTCACTGCAATGCATTTCCATTGCTGCAGGCCCTGCTTCCTCAGTCTTCTGTTATTTTCCACCTTTTCAGTGAATGAATGTTGTTTTAGAATGGGAAAGTGTCATGTATGATCTTATTTAATAGAGATGAGAGTGGCATAAATGTTAATGTTCAATGCCCTTCCTGCTTATCCTCTTCCTCTCCCCCATGTGGTCTTCCCTTCAACTCCTTTGCCCTCTAAGCCTCTTTATATTCCAAAATGGTTTCTTTCTCTCTCTGATCCCCTTCTTTCCTCTCCCATTACATTCCTTTCTTCCAATATGAAGGGTTTGGCAAAGAAAAATTTGAAAGAGAAAAGGGAAGAAAGATTAAAAAGCACTTCATTTTCTGGGGATATATTCAGTCTAAGACATCTGTTACATTTCATTCTCCTTTCCTTCTTTGTGTAGTGCCTAGAAGATATCTAATGAGTGAGGTTAGGGCTTCCTGGAGAGTCTTATGTGGCATTATGGTAACAAGTAAACTTTGCCTCTTCATTCCTTGGGCCCTTCTGTAGAGGAGCTAGTGTTTGTTTTCCTGGGAAAGGTTTAGAATAGAGGTTCTTACCTTTTTTGTGTCATGGACCCCTTTGGCAATCTGGTGATATCTATGTACCCCTTCTCAGAACAATGTTTTAAAGTACACAAGATTCATAGGATGATAGAGGATACCAATTATATTGAAATTGAAATCTATCCATGGACCCCTGGTTTAAAACCCTGGTATAAATGAAGTGGCCTTTGTGTCTCTTGCAGGAAGGGGATGGCAATTGGTCCCTTTCCTGGCAGCTTTAGATGCCTTGTTTCTGGGAAGTTCTTCCTCTTTGGACCCAAAGGAAAGAGTCAGAGAAGTTAGGAGCAAACATCCCTTCAAACTTTGGTGGCATTACTCCCTAGAAGTCAGGATTTCAGAATTCAATGGAACCCAGGGGATGCTGCCAAGTGCAACATGCAAGTCTAGAAGGGAGTTAGTGCCGACCCCGGGGCTGCTCGGACCCTAGCGCTTGGCCTGTTTTCTGGGTAAAGCCAGATAGGTTTAGTAGGAGTTGGAACGGTAGGCGCCCGGAGGAAAGACTTCCGTCCGTAGCAGCCCCCCTAACAGCACCCCACTTGCTCTGATAGCCATCCTTTCTCATGCAGGCAGAGTCCATCCACCAAGGACTCACAAGCCCAGTAGGAGGAACACAGCTGGCCACTACCTAATGCTCTTGAACCAGTGCCTAACACAAACATGCTTTAATTAATGGGAACTTCTTTGATACTTTACAAGGGCATCCTGCCCCGTGCCTCACGTAGCTCATACAGTTCTGATAATCAGTTTGTATCCTGCCCGAGCCTTCCCAGGCCTCCTTAGATACTGTAGAACAGCACTCCCCTCCTGTTCCCAGCCTTCCCTGTCATTGTTGTAGAATAGCACTCCCCTCCTGTTCCCATACTCCTATGGAAACCACCTTACCAATGTTATACCAGAAGCGAGTGAGACACACGATGAGAGTTTAAGTTTTAAATGGAGAAGTTTATTAGCCAGCGACCGTTCGGGGAAATAGAGTCTCCCAAATCAAAACGGCCACGATGCCAGTGAAGAAGCAGTATTTATACAAAAATCTAAGTACAGATGTTAGTTATCTCTTGAAACTCACATGTTATTTTTAGCAGGCTCAATAAGCCTTTGTTAACTTTACAGAAAGAAAGGAACCCCCTAAATAGATTGTAAATACAATATATCAGATAGCTGACTTAAGCGTTGACTGAATTACAACCCAGTATCTCTTCGTCCAATCTGCCATACATCCCACGGGAGCATGAGATAAGAGCTAGGAGCAATCACATAAGAAAAGGAATATCCGGGGCTGAGGCTTTCATCCTTCAAGGCCATAGGCAGACCGGGACAAATAGTCCAGCTGGGTTTTGTTGAGACAAGAGATAAAGTTGTAATTCAGTCAACTTAGTTAGGTAAAGGAAGATCGTTAGGCTTTCCTGGTAACTAGCTTACATTCCATGGGAATATCTCAGGGGCCGTGGGAACTCGCCAAAGGCAGGAACTCAGCCTGTTCTTTTATAGCACTCTGGAGTTTGCGATTAGGGGCTGGGGGCAGGGTTTTTAGCAATAGCTGGCTACTCAGGTATCACACCACAACCCTAGTTTTCCCATACGCTTGTAGGCAACATAGTTTACAATAATCCAGATTCTTCCCACCAGATATCGGTCTTCCCATGCTCTCATCCCTTTACCCCTTGAACACCTGCTTCTGCTTATGTAGTGCAAAACCCTATAAATGTGGATAATGGCTTCCAATAAATCGGAGTTATAACCATCATTGTTCCCGCCTCATCATTGTGTACTGAGATAGGGCAACTTGCTGGTCAAGACCCTAGCAATCATGGTGGGTTCCAAGTGTTTGTGTAGATATACTTTTTATAGAATAGTGGTTTTTTCACATCCTTTTGCTATGTGTAGCCTCACTTCTTCTCATTTAACCATAGTGGCCAAGAAGGAAAGTTCATAATGAGGTCAGGTTCTCCCTATGGTCTGAAGTTGCTACATCTGCTACTGCTATTCTCTTGGGTTTTCCCAGTCCAAGATGGTGAGCCTTGTAGTTTGCAGAGTCTCAGGCAGTCCCTGAGGATGGGACATATCTCTCAGAGACCCATCCTGCATCATGCAGATCTACAGTCACAAGACAAGCAACATCGTTGCCTCAGCCATGGGTCTGGGGAGGAGTAGCTGGTGTCATGCTATTGGACATACTGCCAAGGGCACCAGGGAGAAGAAGACCCAAAGCTACTGGAATCATAAAGCATTCCCTTGTCACCTGAGTGTTGGGGAAAGGTGTCCCTTTACATAGTAATTCTGTTACTATATGTTAACAATATATGTCAGAAGCATAGTGCTAATTATAGCTAGCATTTACAGAGCACTTACTATGAGCCCAGCACTGTGCTAAACACTTTCCAAACATTAGCTCATTTGCTCCTCACAACCTGAGGGTATACAAAGGATTCTTGCCTAGTTATGTAAGGTACAGGGAGGAGGATGGAGTCCAAGTGACCTTGTTTACAAGAATGAAAAGAAGTACCAAGAAGATGGAGCTTTTAAATTCAAGCTATTGCCTGAAGCTAGGAAACCAAAGAATGGAAGGGAAGATACCAAAGCCAGATGTCTGATTCTCCAAGTAGAAATACAAAAGCATAAGGAAACAGAGGGAATAATTAGTGTAGCCATTGAAGTGAGCAGATCTTGGAGAAAAGGCAAGGACTTCTGGCAAGATGGCCAAGTGAGAGCCTAGGTCCTCAAAGAGATAAAAATGAGGAGGATAAACAAAAAGAGGAAGAAAAGAGAAAAACCAATGAGCCCCTCAAAGGAATAGACTTGAGATGGAGCCAAAATGGCAGAGTAGCAGGAAGCAGCCCAATGAGCTCCCACCTCTGCCCAAACTCTTCTAGGCAAATCTAGAAATTTCACTAGACTTAACCCTAATAGGGAAATCCAAGAAAGAAACAACAGTAGGTCACTTTTCCAGCTTAGGTTAACATAGAGATGTCTGTGGACACTGGAAATAGGGTCTTATGACTAAGGTCATAAGAAGCACTCCAGCACCCATGGAGAGGCTATGCAGCAGGGCGAGAAGAGGGCTCAGACCCATACTGGAGCACTGCAGGGTGTGGGTGCCAGTTGGCAGCTTTGTCTCCCATTATGCAGTTCCAAGTCACAGATCTAGGGTGGATTGAGGAGACCTGTGTCCAGGGGTGGCATTCTGGAATAGGGGGCAGGAGCAGGCCTTGGGTCTTGGGCTGTGTATGTAGTGAAGAAGATTAGAAGCAAGGAGCAGTCATAGGCTCAGGCCACAAGAGCAAAGTGGGGTCTTGGTACCACTTCTATCCCAATCTGAAGCCTGAAGAAGAATAACTAGGTCAGGAATCTCTGACCAAAGGGGTACCTGTAGGTCTCTTACTCTGAACCAGCAGAGCTTCCTAGCTGGTGATGGTGGCTGAATCCAGCAGCATCTTCTATTGTTCAGATGCAAAACCAGATCGGGAGCTGCAGAGCTCAGGCCAATGGGCAGCAATCGGACTTCGCTCTGATCACACCACTTTGAGAGCATCAAAAGCTTGCAGATCCCAAGCCTGTCCCAGAAATCCTGGAATAATGCAACACTCAATACCCCAAGAAAGTAGCAGCAGAACCTAAACTTTCCTCCCAGAAATATACAGAGCCTGGTTCTAACTTCAAATCCAAAATCAGGAAGAAGGCTGGAAAAATGAGCAAACAAAAAAAGAATCCCACCATAAAAAGCTATTGCAGTGACAGAGACATTCAAGACAGAAACTTAGATAATGATTCCAAAATATTTATAATCAAAGCCTCAAAGTAAAACACAGATTGCTTAAATATTCTATTAGAATTCCTAGAAGAGATGAAGTCAGAGTTTTAAGAAGTTTTGAGATGCTTTCATAGATGAAATAAGAACTCTAGAGGGAAAAAAAATTAAAAATGAAATGAGAGCCATGGAAGAAATAACTGGATTAACAGCTTGGCAGAAGAAGTACAAAACCCTTGCCCTTTACATGGAGGAGGGGAGTGGCTGACACTTGAACCTCATTATCATGTGAACTGGTCAAAGGAGGGAACAATACACACATACAAACATGCAGAAATGCATTTCATTCAATAGGGAACTAGGAGGAAAGGGAGGAGAAAGGGAAGGAGAATCAGCATGAGGGTAAGTTAAGGGAGGAATTAGTCCTAAGCAAAAGAAACTCTAACTAAAGATGTACAAAAACATTTACGGCTCTTTTTGAGGAACAAAGAATGGGAATCTGAAGGGGTGCCCATAAATGGGGATTAGGAGAAGTTATGGTATATAAATGTGATGGAATGTTATTGTGCTGTAAGAAATAATGAAGGAATGGTCTTAGAGAATCCTGAGAAGACTTATATGAACTGATGCAGAGTGAAGTGAACCAAACCAGAAGAACAATTTATACAATTATAACAATATGTTAAAGACAAACAAAATTGAAAGAATTAGAGACTCTGGTCAGCATAATGACCAACCATGATTCCAGAGGACTAATGATGAAACATGTTACCCATCTCTGATAGAGAGATGGACTCAGAGTATAGAACAAGACATATATTTTCTTTGGACTTGACTTCACTGCAGCCTTGCTTCTGAACACAAAGCATGCACACTTTGCACTGCGAATACCATTATGACCACACAGCACCTATGCTGCCAAAACAGGAAAGGGGTCATGAGTGGAAAAAGTTTAAGAAGCCATGGTCTAAACCAGTGGTGTCAAAGTCAAATAGAAACAGAGGGTCATTAACCCTGTCCCTGTGGATGCATATTGACATTTAAAAAACCTATTATCTATGTTCTACTGAGTGTTTACTTTGTTAAATATTGCCCAATCACATTTTAATCTGATTCAGACTAGACTGTTGCAGTCAAAATATTGCTTTTTGAAACTTCTGGTCAAAGCAATAGATATAGACAAGTTGGAAGGACAGAGAGGTTTGGGAAGAAAGATGAGTCCAGTCGATCAGTCCATAAACATTTATTAAGCACCCACTATGTACCAGAAATTTTGCTAAGTTCTGGGGATACAAAAAAGGGGGAAAATAGTCCCTGCTCTTGAGGAGCTCACAGTCTAAAGGAGAAGACGACATGCAAACAACTATTTATATACAGAATAAATATATGATATACATGCAGGATAAACAATCAACAGAGTTCGGTTTTGAGTATGTTGACTCTGAGATGTTGAATGAACATCTTGAGGGACAGAGTCATTAGGTAATTGCAAATGTGAGACTGAAACTCAGGGGGAGAGAATGAGTTTGAATAGTCAATTTTATAACACTGACAGTTGAAACTTCAAGAGAGATGAGCCCACTAAGAGAGAAAGTGAAGTGAGATAAAAGATTCAATGACAGGGTCATGAAGGACATCTCCCTTTAGAGAAGAGGATGAAAATGTATCCATGAAGGCAGAGGTGAATAATGGATGCTTTGCCAACCTTACAGCACTATATAAATGCCAGTTTTTATTATTATTAACCTATAGCCACAAGGCCTCCAGTCTGGCGATATCTTCAGTGTCTGAGCCTTTTACTACACTCCTATTTGAGCTTAAATAGTGTTTACAGAGCAATATGGGAGTGTGCTGGTAAATATTTAAGAACTGGGCTCCATGGTGGGGGGAGATAGACACACATTTTTAAATTGAATCTGAATTGTTAACATTTTCTCAAATCTAGAAAATCAACAAAAAATAATCAAATACTGATTTGTAGTAATTCCGGGTTTCTGAGGTGTAAAATTGCTTGTTGAGAATTTACTCACACTGAAAAATGACTCCCCAACTGGTACCCTTCCATCCAGTGACATTGGCCTCCTGGATGATCCTGGAACAACACCCTCAACAGCATCTCTCCCCTCCAGGTACTTTCTCTGGCTGTCTCCCATGCCTAGAATTTTTCTCCCTCCTCACCTCTACCTGCTGGCATCCCTGGCTTTCTTCAAGTCCCCACTCTTGCAAATTCTACTGCAGTGAGTACAGCTTCGATGGGCTGGCCACATTGTTTGAACGCCAAAAGTATGCCTGCATAAAAGACTATTTTATGGAGGACTCACACAGAGCAAGCATTCACACGGTGGTCAGAAAAAGCTATAGGACACTCTCACGGTCTCTCTTAAGAACTTTGGAAATGATTACGCGACATGGGGGACATTGGCACAGGACTACTCAGTACAGCGTGCCCTTATCAGAGAAGATGCTGTGCTCTATGAGCAAAGCAGAACTGTAGTAGCTCAAAAGAAATGCAAGATGCACTAATTTAGAGAAACCACCCCAAATGTTCATATGGACTATTTGTGCCAGATCAGTAGTAGTACATTCTGAGCTTCTATTGGTCTAATCAGCCACAGTCAGACACTCTGTAACTTGATTCTAACATAGCGATTGATGGAATCCTAATAAAGCTGCCCCCAGGCCCAATATTCTAATTTCCTTATAGGCCCCACTGAACAGCAGGCTCACTGCCCCTACCACTGCCCGCTCACTGCCCCTACCACTGCCCTCTCCCCGCCCCACCTCAATATCCTAATTTCTTCATATTTTCTTCCGAAGTATATATTCATATATGCTTCATATATCCATTGCTCACTAGAACAACAGGTGTGTCCACGAACTCATCTCTCTCACAGAAACAGTAGTGTGTCTATGTGATGGGATCCCAGCCACTGCCTCTAGCAAGGCAGATCCATTCCTCATATTTCCCACAGAAACAGCAGGCGTGTCCATGCACTCAACCACAGCTACATCCACCTAGTCTCAGACAGGACCACAATAGTCAAACAATCAGAAAGCAGCAAAACCAGGATGCCAGAGCAGGATGTGGACCCCAAAATAATGGAAAGGACTTTCCCTAAGTAGGTACCTTTGCAGTAATAGTGAAGAACTGACCTAGAGTGAATTTATGACCGTACAGAGACTTGTTATATCATTATCATACATACATATCCCTCCCAAATGGGTTTTTCTGTATGTGTTGTGGGTAATCACATGCGCAGTTCCACTGTGGCTGGGCCCCTTCCTCCATTACCTAATCCCTTAACAAACTCCTCCTGCCTTTTTAATATTAATCATATTCTTATAGTCTATGTAAATTTTGATTGTGTAATTAGCATCTTTACGGTATAAAAATCCTTGCTTTCTCTGAAGTTGCTGGTTCCTCTTGGAACCTAGCCCTGCTTTTTGAGAGGCATCAATCTCGATAAATGCCTATGCTTGGATTTGAGGTGGTCTGACTGAATTCTTTGAGCCGGTTCCATCACAACACACCACGATACCACCACGGTGATGTCATTTTGGTCGTCTTAGAGAACGGAGAGACAATCAATACATATATCAATACATATCAAGTCCCACTAAAATCCCATTTTCTGCAGAAAGCCTTTCTAGACCTTCCTCAATCTTGGGGCCTTCCCTCTATAGATTATTTCCTTTTTGTGCCGTATATAGCTTGTTTGTACACACTTGTTTGTTTATTGTCTCTCCCATTAGGTTGTAAGCTTCTTGAGGGCGGGGTTAGTGTCTTTTACCTCTTTTTGTATCCCCAGCGCTCAGCACAGCGGCTGGCACCTGGTAGGCTTTTAATAAATGTTGATTGTTTATTGACTGACGGAAAATTTAACAATGGGTGTCTAGGAGAGAGAATGTGTTACCAGCTTTTTCTCATGTGAGCTAATGGATGAAAACAGCTTTTCAAACTTTAAAGAGCTATATAAATATGATTTGTTATTATTATCCTCATCGATCACGGTCAGGGAAGTTCACGAATGCCCATCAGCCCCGGGAAAGGCAGAGACCACCAATAACAAAGTAGAAAGGGGAAGGGATCCCGGTCCTCACGGAAACCACGCTTGGCCGGTGCGACCCGCAGAACTACAATTCCCAGAATCCCACGGGCTGTGGCCCGACCCGCTCCCAAAGGCGGTTTCCCAGCGACCTTCGCGGCTCAGCCGGTTTCTTGAGAGCACTGACCGACTTTGATCTCGCGTTTGTGCGGACACGTGGGGAGCGGGTTGGTACTGAGGCGGCTCTGGCGGATCCGCGGTGCGGCCCCGGCCCGGACGGTAAGCTAAGAGTGTGAGCTGTATGGTGGGGGAGATGGTGAGCTTGTGCGAGCGTATGCGCGTGCGCGTGTTGTGAGTGTGAACGGTCCTGTCGTGTGCGGTTTCCTAGTTTCCTGTGCGTGAGTGGGCTGGTGCCCGAGTTACGTCTTATCTCAGTTGTGTGATCACGTTCTGTCGGTGTGTGTGTTTGTGGGATAATGTCCACATTGTGAGAATGGCGGGGAGCCAGGCGTGAGTTCCCCGCGGAGGGATAACTGAGGCCTGGCCGGGGCTGCCAGTGCCGGGGGGAACCCAGCGCTGCTGAGCCCCACGCGGTGCGGCTCCGCCTGTTACCCGCACTGGCTGCGTGGTGTTCCCAGCATGGCTTGTGATGAATGTGTGTGTATGTCTTTGTCTCTTGATATTTCTTTAAGGCCTTTGCTCCAGACTGATAAAATTGCCTTATTCGTGTTGTCGTTCGTTTTGTTTTTCGTGTTGTTGTGGTTGAATCCTTCAGTCTCTTCCAACTCTTCGTTGGGCTTTGACTGGCAAAGATACTGGAGTGGTTTGCCCTTTCCTTCTCCAATGTTTAAAGGTAAAGAGAGATTAAGTGACCGGCCTAGGGTCACACAGCAAGCGAGACTGGATTTCAGCTCCGGTCTTCCAACTAGCACTGTATCCACTGAGCCACCTAGCTGCCTCCAGACTTATCCTAGGCCGAGGCAAAAGGGGGAGAGTTCCTTGCTGGGAAGACATATGTGAGCCCCAGGGGGAAAGACTTGACTAAAGTGACTCTGCCCCTTAGCCCCAGGTCTTGGCTTCAGTGGAGCAGCACCTTGAATCCGTCCTAGGAGACCACACAGCCGTGATTTGACGTCTCTAGTCAAGAGTTGCCCCGGAGAATCACAAGCAGTGACACATCTTGTTGCTAAAGTAGTACCTGCCTCTCTTACCTGGGGAAGATCAGGGAAGTCATCCAACCAGTGAGGAGAGTGAACCTGGAGGATCAGCCTCACCTGCTTGGGGAGAGGTGAGAAGTTACCGAGGTGTTTGGGGAGGGGGGAGAACAGCATCGCATTAGAGTGATAAAGTGCTTTAGTACATTGTTTGATTCTCCTAACCACATTGTGAAGTTCGTATCCTAGGTATTATCCCGATTTTATTGGAAGTGGTTTATTTAGTGAAAATTGAAGGCTAGAGAGTTTCAGTGAAGTCACAAAGCTGGGCAGATAATCAAATCCAGGTCCTCGCTGATTCCAGGAAGTCCCCTAAATCATGCTGCTTTAGGGAAAGTGAGTAGGTAATAAGAAGGAAAGGAGTCTTCCCTGTCCTTAAGGTATAAATAGATTTACCAAATGATGAGTGAGACTGTCATTTTGGGCTTCTGATTTATCACATTCTTGATCCCATTCCTCCCAATGCTGTAAGATATCCTTTAGAGAGGTTCTTAACCTGGTGAACTTTAAAAAAAAAGTATTTTAGTAATTATATTTCAACATAATCGTTGTATTAATTTGTGATTCCTGTTTTGTTTTATGCATTTAAAAACATTGTTCAGAGAAAGGAATCCGAAGGAATAATTTACATAAAAAAGGTTAAGAATCCCTGCTCTAGAGATCAGAGATGACCTTTTCCCATTGCTTGTCAGCCCAGTTACCCCATTCCTTTTCCTTCTCCCTGAAGGCCCTTGACTTTCTTACCCTGAAATATCTGAGTGTATGAACTTACCTTTTAACTGCACAAAGTACTTTCACGTCTTTATTCCTGTTATGTCTTCACAAAAGTCTCTTGGATAGGTAGGCAAGCATTTTAATTTTTTTTTTATTCCTATTGTGTCTTCACAAAAGTCTCTTGGACAGGTAGACAAGCACTTTTATTTTATTTTGCAAAAAAAGAACTTGTTCCTAAGAGACTAAATGATTTGCTTAGGATCTCACAGCAGTCAGTTACGTAGCCAAGACTAGAGGTAGATTTGAGTTTGGACACTTGGCTTCTTTACGTAGTGAAGTTCCATCTAGGTACTTTAGTTCAAGTTGAACTCCTGGAGACTGAGCCTGTCCTCGTAGACGCTCCATAGGGTCTTCTCATCCCTTGCCTCATCACCTCCCTCTGTGTCATTTACTCACATTTATTCAAAATGGATGGTCTTGACAGGAAGTCCTCTGTGACCTCATAGGTACAAGGTTAGAGACCCCTGGGCTGGCAAGGAGGACCTTACCCTGAGTAATGGATAGGGGTTTGGATAATTAGAGAAGAGATCGTAGAGGCTAGTCAAACTTCTGGAGAGTAGGAGGAGGAAGGAGTGTTTTGGGTTTGAGGGAACCAGGGGTGCAGTGCAGGCTTTCCTGGAGTTAAGTTGGACTTCTCTTGGGGGATAGTGGGAGATAAGATTGGACCTGTGAGATGGGAACAGGCTGTAGAAGTTGACACGGGAGCTAGGTTATAGGGGAGTTGATGCTGAGCTTTGTATTGGAGTTAGAGAGGAACCATATAGGGTTGGTACAAGGAGAAGAGACATCAAAACTGTTTTATATGCAAGAGTGGTAACCAACTGGGTAAAAAGTGAAGAAGAGAAGGGAAGAGGTTTGGAGGAAGCATCTAGCCTGGCAGTATGGTAGTCCCCTTTAGCAAACGTCCAGGCAAGTCAGCAAACATTTATCTTGTACCTGCTGTGTGTCAGGCAGCATGCAAAGTTCTGAGGATACAAAGAAAGGCAGATGGAATCCCTGTACTTAAGGAGCTCACAGTTTAACTGAGGGATGAGTGTGCAATATATATACCAACAAGATATATGTAAGTTAAGTTGGAGACAATCTCAAAGAAAAGGCACTAGCATTAAGGAGGACCAGGAAAGGCTTCCTGTAGATGGGGGGATTTTAGCTGATACTTGAAGGAAGCTGGGTCATGGAGAAGAGAGAATTCCAGGTGTGGTTAAACACATGGTCATGAGATGTGGAGTGTATTGTTGAGCAATAGCAAGGGGCAGCTAGGTGATGCAGTGGATAGATTTCAGCGCCTGGGGTCAGGAAGACTCATCTTCCTGAGTTCAAACCGGGCTTCAGTCACTTACTTGGCTATGTGACCCTGGGCAAGTCGCTTAACTCAGTTTGCCTCACTTTCCTCATCTGTAAAATGAGTTGGAGAAGGAAATAGCAAACCACTCCAGTATCTCTGCCAAGAAAACCCAAATGGGGTTGTGAAGAATTGAAGAACTCTTTTCAGGAACAAGTAAACAACAAAAGAGAAGGGCAGTGTCACTGAATTACAAAGTAGGTGTGGAGGAAGGAGGTGTAAGGTCATAGGGAACCACTGGAGTTTATCAAGTTTGGGGAGGGTGTGTGTGACCTGGTCAGATCTGGGCTTTAGGAAGATCACTTTGACAGCTGAGTAGAGGATGGGCTAAAGAGGGATGAAACTTGAGGCAGGGACACTAACCAGAAGGCTATGGCAAAAGTTAAGACAGGAGGTGATCGAGGGCCTGTGCCAGAGTGGTGGCAGAAAGGACGGAAGCCCAAAGTTTCTTTGGTTCAGCTGCACCTGAATAGGAATGAAAGCAGCAGATGGTGGGAGTGATCCAAGGCTGGGGATTGGCAGGGCAAGATCTGGAATAGGATAAGGGTGCAAGGGCCTAGAGTTGCGGTGCTTCAGCAAGTGGTCAAGACAGTGAGGGAAGAATGGGGAGTTAGTGCAGGGGTGAGGGCCTAGAAAAGAACTGAAGCGGGGAAGGATTGCAGGTCACAGTGAGGGTGAAGACCCGGCTTAAAGGTTGTAGGACAGAGAGGAAGATGGAATGATAAGAGATGTCAGAGTACATGGAAGGAGTTGAACATTTGTGGGCGATGGTAAGATGAAGAGTATAACTACCTTTCTGTGTAGCTAGGGCAGGGTAGAGGAGCAGGTCTTGGGAAATGGAGTATCAGTTTGTATGTTGACATCATTGCCTAGTATGATGAGGGCAGGAGCTGGGGAGGAGAGAGCATGAGCAAGGTACTGAATTCATTGAGGAAGAAAGAGTGTCCCGGAGGCAGATGGGGACATTAGTAGCTACCAGAATCTTGATTGGGTGATAAATATGAATTGAAGAGGGATAAATTTGAAGTCAGACGTGGGCTCAAAAAATCAGCTTCACAAGTACAAGATGGGGGAAGACAATAAAGTAGATAGTAGTTTGTTTGAAAAAGGTCTTGCGGTTTTGGTAGACTTCATCCTCTATCTGAAATTCAGCAGCATGTTATGTCAGCCAAAAAAAGCTAACACAACCTTAGGCTTCATTTAGAAGATCTTAGCATCCAGACAAAGAAGGTCCTGCTGTGTTCAGCCTTGGTCACGATGTCTGCAATACTCTGCTCAGTTCTAGGCGTCACGTTTCAGAAAAGATATTGCTAATCTCAACAGCATCCAAAACAAGGTAACCAGGATGGTGAAAAGGCCTAGCTATAATGCAGGATGAGAATGGGCTAAAGAAACTGACGTGTTTATCCTGGAGAAGAAAAGAGTGAATCTGGGGCTGGGAAGACTGTCTAGTCCAACACCTCACATTAAAAAAGAAGTTTTACTTTTATTCTGAACTTAACATTGAATAAAATGGGTATTTCCATTTATTCGATAGAACAGAATAAGAGGATGTAAATGAAATTACAGATCTTTATTATATATAGCTTGCCATTCTTTTTAAGTATATAATAAGTTCAAACTATAACTTTCAAAGCTGCCCCTGCTTATCTATCCCCTTTTTTGGCCTTCTGTTTAGTTATTTGCATTTTTTAAAAAGATACCTCAATGACCCTATTTCCCTCGCTCCTTTTCTTCCTTCCTTCCTTCCTTCCTTCCTTCCTTCCTTCCTTCCTTCCTTCCTTCCTTCCTTCCTTCCTTCCTTCTTCCTCCCTCCCTTCCTTCCTCCTTTTTCTTTCTTCCTTCCTTCCTCCCTTTTTTTGCTTTCCTGTTCCCTACTTCATATCCTCCATGGAGGGGCTTAAGGGTAGGGAGAAACAAAAGATAAGCAAAGCCTTGTAACAGACATCTCAGGCAAAACAAATTCCCACATCATCTGTGTCTGAAAAATGTATATCTCCTTCTGCATCAAGTCCACCACCACTTTGCCTCCAGAAGGTGGGTAGCATGCAGCATTTTCAGCAGTTGGTCATAGATCAGAGTGTTCAAGTCTTTCAAATTTTTTTGTTTGTAATGTTATTATGTAAAATGTTCTGGTGCAGTTCACTCTGTCTCAGTTAATAAAGGTCTCCCCATAACCCCCTACAGGAGATTTAGTAACAGGTGGAAAGGATCAGAAGTGACATTTCAAGTAGATGGTCTCTAGGTTCTCTTTCAGCTCTCAACATATATGACTTGAGGATTCATTGTAGTTTATGCCCAATTCAATTTTTCAACTGGACCTGAGGTTTTATGGAGCTTCCAGTGCAGAAACTTCTGCAGGGCAAATCACACCTGCTGTGCAATTTAGAGTCTTGGCTTTCTGAGGCACTGAGCAGTTAAGCATCTTGCCTAGGATGTGTCAGAGGTGGGACTCCTTTCCACAAATACATATTTTTTGTGTGTCTGTAAAATAATATTAAAAGCTCAAAAATGCAAACGGGAGGAATGCACAAAGTCAGGATTCAAACATTCTTTGGTTCTCTGTTTGTGAAGAACTTTGCATAAACTGACTCTTCGTGATAAGTTTATAAAAATGTCCATAATGCTTCACAGTCAGCTAATAGATATTTATTAGTCACCTGTGTGCCAGGCTCTGTGATAGGCAGTGGAGTTACACAGGAAAAAAGAAACACTCTCTGCCCTCAAGGAGCTTACATTCTAAAGGCGGGAGGGGGGGCAACATGTACCTATTTAAGGTGTCATAGAAGTCTCAGTGCAGTTTTAAGCTCTAATAACTTGACAGCCAACATCAAAAGCAGTTAGTCTCTGTAACCTCAATGCTGTCTTACGTTTTTCAGATCAGCTCAACTTCTGTTGTAGTTTCTGCCAGTTCACTGACC
Organism: Trichosurus vulpecula; assembly: GCF_011100635.1. Taxonomy (NCBI): domain Eukaryota; kingdom Metazoa; phylum Chordata; class Mammalia; order Diprotodontia; family Phalangeridae; genus Trichosurus; species Trichosurus vulpecula. The sequence continues at coordinate 133,114,498 of NC_050575.1, read as the reverse complement.
CTAAGCGGTCATTCTTTTCTGATCCATCCAGCCCAGGAGATGGTTTAAGAAACTGTTTGGCAACAGGAAACCACGAGTCAGAGTGCTTTGTTCCTAGATTCCAAAGCAGTGCATACACTCCTGGTCCTAAGAGATCCCCAGTCTAAATGAGGCAGCTTGTGGAGGTGAGTCTGAGGCAGTACAGTAGAGTGGCTAGACACCGGGCTTGGCATCAGCAAGAGCAAGGCTCCAGTCTTGCTCCTTTGTGTCTGTGACTAAACCTCCCTGAGTCTTAGTTTCCTCATCTATAAAATGGAGATGATAATGCTAGCACCTCCCTCATAAAGCTGTTGTGAGGCTGAGACAAGATAGTGTATGTAAAGCACTTTCCAAACCTGAAAGCCCTGAATACATGTCAGCTTTCAATCATTATTTCTTGATATCGTCCTTTTAATTCCAGATTCATTAGTCCAGTATTTCAAGGAACAGGCATAATCATACTTGCCTCTAAGCTAAATACAAGGTTTATTGATAGAATACAAACCATCAGTGGATAAAAACAGATGTGGGCCACCCCTGGGGTCCAGACCTTGTCTCATTCTGGGAAATGAAGTCACTCACCTAACTGCAACCCATGTGGTCATCTCTGTGCAGCTTCTAGTTTGATTGGGATGACCCTTGGTAATTGGGGCCACTTTTTTATTCTTAGGTTGAAAAAGGAAGATAGAACCTTTTATAAATACAGAAATCTAAAGTACCTTAGTACTTTTGAATTCACCAGTCAGTAGTAGATCAAATTAGAATAAAGAGCAGTTGGTAGAATTGCTTTGATTGTAGATACCACATTCCTGGATTCATCAGTCGTTCTCTTTCTAACTACATGTCCTCCTTCCTTTCTCTGGGGAAAAAGGCCTGGTCTGACCAGTCTGCATTGGGTCATTTTACTTAATTGAGGAAGTGACTTTCTGTCATCAACAGGGTTGGACTTTTTTGATCTAAAATTGACTTCTCAAGCATGGAGGCAACCATCCAAAGACTACACCATCCAGGCCCGGGAGGAGACAGCAACACAGACAACCATGGCCGTGACTTCTATGACTTCTCTCTGTCAGTCCCCTTTCCATCCCCTATGGAAGCAGAGATTGCATGCCGCTCTTTGGACCCGGATCCTGAGCCTCGCCGGAATGGTGTCCAACGGGAGTTAACTGTCATTGGGAACAAATTGGTTCTCCACTGGAGAGCAGAAGAAGCACGATTCTTCCGAGTCTCTATCACCACTTTCCTGGACTATCTGGCTCTGGTGCTGCAGACCATGGAGCGTTTTGGGCCACCAGGGCCCCACTGAGACACCTCTCCCTGACCCACTCCTGTCCTGTAGGCACAGGCCCAAGTACCCCTACAGCTCTCATCCCATTTCCCCCAATGAAGAAGAGCTAACAGAAAGACTGAGCTTAGAAAATAGGGGAAAACAGAAACCAAGACCCCTCCCCAACTTCCTTCCCTGCTTACTCCCCTCCCCCATAATCCCACCCAGCTTTGAATATCACTTTCTCATCAACCGAGAAGATGGAAATTGGAACAGGAGGGATCCTGGTTCCAGTTTGCCCGCTGCAGTATGAACTTGTTGCAGAAAAATGAATCTTATTATACAAACACACACAAACCCCCTGGTGACTGATCCCTTAATAAGTAACAGTCAACCCTCTGCTTTCTCCCTCTGTGGACATTAGATTTGACGTAGAATTTGAATTGCAGGAGGTATGGGGTTTTATTTATGTTGTTTTTCTGGGGGTATGGGGGTTACTTTTAACCCTCAGGGTTAAAGTTGGTGAATAGGCTGGAGATGATCTAGTAAGAAAGAAGAAAGGTTGTAGATACTTATGTGTGTGCATGTTGTCTCTCCCATTAGAATGTAAGCTCCTTGGGGCCAGGAACTGTTTCACTTTGGTTTTTGTATCCCTATCCTTTAGCATAGTGCCTGAAACATAGTGAGCACTTAATAAATGCTTGTTGAATGGCTGCTTGACTAAGGTGGAATACCCAGAAGGACCATAGGATTTCCCCTCAGCCTTTTCTGGCCCTTCTCTTCTTGGTCAACAGAAGGGAATACTGAGCTGCTTTCTTGTGGGTAGAACAATAGCTGACAGCAGTGGGGTTCTTCCTCTCCTCCCTCCCTGGCGCACAGAGGAGCACTTAGGAGTGCTGTGCACCAACTTGCTCACTCTTTCCCCTTCCCTTCTTTTCTCTCACCCACTGTTCCTATCCTTCCCACCCCCTGCCTCCCTCTCCTTGGTTTAAGGGTAGGAGGTTCAGCTGGGCCCAGGAGAGGGAATGGAATTCTTTTTGCTGGAGTGATCTGGTCTCTTGAAGGTTGTTGTTCAAAGTGATCCTTTGAATTTATAGTTTTAATGGCTTTTCATGTTTGTGTTGAGCTGGATAATTCCCTCAAAGTCCATATTGTTTCAGATTCCTCATTAAATTTTCCCCCTTTCAAACAAAATTACCTCTTTATTCAGTGGGGTTCATGCCCATTGTGGGCCCTGGCATCTAGTGCCTCAATTTCTGAAAGTACTGTCTGAGAAAGGAGGGTGTCAGTTATTCACTTGTCTCTTTCAGGAACAGTGGACCCAAGTGAAGCACATCTGGGGATAAATCACTTCTCAGAACTTCAGTCTCCATCTGAACATGAGGATCACTCTATTTTACTTCCTACTGCTTTCGTAAGGAAAGCAAATGGCAAACTATAAACGAATGATTGAAAAAGCATTTAGTAAGCACTTCTGTACAGAAATACTGTGCTCAGTGTGTGGGGAGGATGTTGGGGGGAGGGAGGGAGGGAGGGTTAAATAGAAAAGCAAGACTCGGCTCTCAGGAAGCTCACATTCCAATAGGAGACAGACAGCACAGAAGGCTCCAGTCATTTGGAAAGGCCCCATGGTCTTAGGGTGCAGCAGCAAAGTGTATAGTTGGTAATGCGTCTTATTTAATGTTTCTACCAATAAATAATATCCAATTCTGACATTGAACTATTTGATAACCAAGGACTTTGGTGATGAGAAATTTCTAGGTATTTAAAAGCTGCAGTTGCTAAGAAGGTGGGGGCTGCAGCATCTGCAGAAGCAGTTATGTTACCAAATCGCCTCTCCATAGTGGTGATTTGCAGGATGGCAGCTGTGGGATCTGGGTTGGTGGTCTGGGAGTGATGGTGCTACTCTTTCTGCAGTTCTTGGGCTTAGCATCCCGGGCTTTTCTCCATCAGGGTCAGAGGAGAGATGCTGGAGGTAGTTTGCAGTGGCCTGACCCATTGGCTTTGTGTCTTTTCCCTCAGGGTGCTTTGCTCTTTCAGCTAAGCTTCTTTGTATACGCTGTGGTTGACACTTGGTGGGTATGGCTAGCCCCTTCTCCATAGGGCTTGTTCCTCTGGATGATGGCTACAGGGGCAAGTGTATTGGTGGTAGGGGGAGGTTGGGCAGCAAGATGTCCCATCTTATCCCAGGTCGTCCTGACTCCAGGGCTGGTTCTGTCCTCCATGTCACCTAGCTGCCCCTCTGGCTTGTCTAAAAACTTTGCATTGACTGTCTCCTTTTTTATTCTACATTCAAATCTACTCTTGAAGATTATGGTGTGAATACAGATTCACTAATCCCCAGATCTGCTTCTCCAGCTCTTTCTGTGTCAATCAATGGTCAATAAACATTAAGTGTCCGTGATGTGCCAGGTGGGCAGCTAGGTGGCACAGCGGTTAGGGTGTTGAGCCTGGAGTCAGGAAGACATCTTCTTGAGTTCAGATCTGGCCTCAGACACTTAACTAGCTGTGTGATCCTAGGCACTTAAGTCACTTAAGCCTGTTTGCATCAGTTTCCTCATCTGTAAAATGAGCTGGAGAAGGAAATGCCAAACCACTCCAGTAACTGCCAAGAAAACACGAAATGGGGTCATGAAGAGTCAGACATGACTGAAACACTAAAACAACTGCACAACAGTGCAGCCAAGTGAGGAAATGAGATGTCTGAGCTAAGCTCCCTCCTTAAATAGAGGTTTTAGAGTTTGTGGCCCCATACTTCAGTCAGAGGGACAGAGCATAGTAATGAGATGGAATACTGAGGCTGATGGGATCTTGTAAGATGAGGAGGTTTTCAAAATCATGAGTTTTCTAGGGCTTGGTGAGGTCAGAGAAGGTCCAGAGTAGTGTAGCCAGGTGAGATAGGAAGATTTGTTCAAGTAACTAGACCATTGGCTTGTCTTGCTGAGCTTTTGGCTTCCCAGTCTTTACCATTTATGGTTCTTTTGGATCCTACCTGTTAAGTTGGCCAGTCCATTTATTGTTTCAGTTCCTTCCTAGATGACCCACTCATTGATATCTATCATGTATTTGTCATCCCTTGACCTAGGTTGTATAGTTCTGTAGAAAGGGTTTGATGGGGTGCTTGGGTGCCTATGCTTGGACCCCAGTTCCAAAATCACATCTCTCCCTAGCCTCAAAATTCTGTGCCTAGCAGTTTCTCTCTAGCAAAACAGGACAGCATGCCCTAGCAAAACGTTTATCTCTCTTTTTGATACAGAGGCCAGCTGTACCTATAGAATTTATTAGTTGGAATCAGCTGTGTACTGGCAGAACTGGCTGTGTACTGAGTCATAGAGATATATACTACTCACTGACCTATCATATGCATGCTAGACCTAGACATATGTATGCTCCCTTACATTTATCTTGTCTAACAAGACATTAATGGGAGCAGCCTGGGTATTTCCCAGTCAGCCCTGACCATTGGTTGATTTAGTGACTTTTCAGGCCTAAATTACCCACACCCCATGTAGCGCTCCCCACCCCCTCCCCACCCCCCCACCCCCCGCCTTGGACTGTTTCCCAGTGAACTCTGGGTAAGATACCTGCTCAGTAGATACAAAAAATGCATGTTCCTTTAAGAACTGACCACCCCTTAACCACTCCCTAATCCTGCCCTGAACTACCTAATTAACATATTTGGCACATGTTTTACTAAAGTTTAACCTATATAAACTTTACCTGTACCCCTATAAAGTTGCAGGTTCTTTAAGAACTCTAGATCACTGAAAAGTGTAATAAATCTTTCCCACCTTGACTTAAAGAATGCTTAAGATTGTGAATTCATTCCAGACAACCCTGACACTCCCCAGTACTTTGGTCCTTGAGGGGTACCCCCCCCCCCACCAATGACCCTGTCTGGGAACTCCAGTTTTGGGGTTGCTGGATTTGTCTCACCCTCAACAGGTTGATTTACTGTACTTTCCCTTGAACTTTGAGGAAGGGCAAATTTCAAGAGTCTTATGAACTCAAGCTCAGATTTGTGAATCGCCAAAAAAATTGTGTTTTTTTTTTTCTTGATTTTTATGGCCATTACATACATCAGCATTTTGTATGGATACAATTGAAATAGCTTTTACCTACTGAACTACATGACCTACATGAACTGATGGAGGGTGAAATGAGCAGAACCAGAACATTGTATACAGTATAGCAATATTATGATCAACTGTGAATGACTTAGCTATTCTTAGCAATACAATGAACCAAGACAATTTTGAAGGACTTAAGATAAAAAAAATGCTATCAGAGAAAGAACTGATGAATCAAAGCATACTTTTTCTTTATTTTTCTTTATTTTTTTGAGTTTTCGTTCACAACATAACTAACATGGAAATATGTTTTGCATGATTGCACATGTATAACCTATATCAAATTGTTTGCCTTCTCAGTGAGGGGAGAAGGAGAAAAAGGGTGGGAGAGAATTTGAAACTCTAAAATTTTTTTAAAAGAGTGTTTAAATTGTTTTTTTAACCAGTAATTGGGGGAAAATAAAATAGTAAATCAAAAGAAAAAAACAAAAGATTAGAACTGGGCAAGTGAAAGCTAATAACTCCATGAGACATCAAGAAACAATAAAACAAAATCAAAAGAATGAAAAAAATAGAAGAAAATGTGAAATATCTCATTGGAAAAACAGCTGAGCTTGAAAATAGATCCAGGAGAGATAATTTAAGAATTATTGGACTACCTGAAAGTGTGATTTCATCTTTCAAGAAATTATCAAGAAAAGCTGCCCCTGGTATTCTAGAACCAGAGAATTGATCACCTCCTGAAAGAGATCCCAAAATGAAAACTCCCAGGAATATTATAGCCAAATTCCAGAACTCCCCAATCAAGGAGAAAATATTGCAGGTTGCCAGAAAGAGAGAATTCAAATATCATGGAGCCATAGTCAGGATCACACAAAATTTAGTGGCTTCCATGTTAAAGGAGTGGAGGACTTGGAATGTGGTATTCTGGTATGAGGCAAAGGAGCTAGAATTACAAATGTGAATAACCTATCCAGGAAAATTGAGTATAATCCTTCTTGGGAAAAATGAACTTTCAATGAAATGGAGAACTTTCCTCCTGATGAAAAGACCAAGCTGAATAGAAAATTTTATTTTCAAATACAAGACTCAAGAGAAGCATAAAAAGTAAACAATAAAGAGGAATAACAAAGGACTCAATAAGTTTAAACTGTTTACATTCCTGTATGGGAAGATGATTCATGTAATTCCTAAGAACTTTATCATTTAAAGGTAGTTAAAAGGGAAGTTAAAAGGAGTTTACATAGAGGGTATAGGTGTGAGTTATGTTGGAATGATCTCCAAAAACAAGTGAAGGGGTGAGAAAGAGGGATGCACTGGGAGAAGGAGGAAGGGAGAAGTAGAATGGGGTAAATTATCTCACATAAAAGAGGCACATAAGGAAGAGATTTTACAGTGGATGAGAAAATGGGAGGAGGCAATGGCAGGCAGTGATCGAACGTCACTCATCGGAATTGGTTCAGAGAGAGAAGAATATACACACACACACACACACACACACACACACACACACACACACACACTCAGTTGGGTATAGAAATCCATCTTACCCAGTAGGGAAATAGGAGGGGAATGGGATAAGGGAAAGGGAAAGGGATGATAAAAGGGAGGGCAGATTAAGGGAGGCCGTGGTTAGAAGCAAAATAAACTTTTGAGAAGGGACAGGATAAAAAAAAAGTGTTAAGAAGAGACAGAAGAAAATGGGATGGAGTGAACAACACAGAAATACACACAACTGTGAAAGTGCAATGAGCTCACCCATAAAATGGAAGCACATAGCAGAATGGATTAGAAACTAAAATCCTACAATATGTTGTTTACAAGAGACACTTGAAACAGAAAGGCATACATGGAGTTAAAATAAAGGGCTGGAGCAGAATCTAATGTGCTTCAACTGAAGCAAAAAAGGGAGGGGTAGCAATCATGATCTCAGACAAAGCAAAAACAAAAATAGACCTTATTAAAAGAGATAATTAGGGAAACTGCATTTTATTAGAAAGTACCATAGACAGTGAAGTAATATAAAAACATTTTTATAGTTTCTCTGGTAAAGGCTTCATTTCTTAAATACATAGAAAATTGAGTCAAATTTATAAAAATAAGAGCCATTCCCCAGTTTATAATGGTCAAAGGATATGGACAAGCCATTTTCATAAAAAGAAATAAAAACTTTTTATAGTCATGAAAAAAATGCTCTAAAGCACTATTGATTAGAGAAATGCAAATTAAAGCAACTCTGAGGTACTGCCTCCCACCTATCAGAAATGACAAATGCTGGAGGGGATAAGGGAAAAAATAAGTATGCTAATGAATTGGTGGAGTAGTGAACTAGCCCAAAGATTCTGGAAAACAATTTGGAACTATGCCCAAAGGGCTATAAAGCTCTGTGTATCCTTTGACTCAGCAATACTAGCATTAGGTCTGTATCCCAAAGAGATTAAAGGAAAAGGACCCATATATACAAAAATGTTTATATTAGCTCTTTTTGTGGTGGCAATGAATTGGAAATCAAAGGGATACTCATGAATGGGAGAATGACTGAACAAGTTATAGTATATGATTGTGATGGAATCCTACTGTGCTATAAGAAATTATGAGGGGGTGGTTTCAGAAAAACATGGCAAGACCTATATGAACTTATGCAAAGTGAAGTGAGACAATTCAGAGATCATTGTGCGCAGTAACAGCAATGTTGTAATGATGATCAATTCTGAAAGACTTGGCTACTCTGGTCAACACAATGATCCAAGATAGTTCCAAAGGACTCACGATGAAAAAATGCTATACACCTCTAGAGAGAACTGCTGAACTCTGAGGGCAAATTGAAGTATAATTTTCTCACTTCCTTTTTTTTCTAATGTGGCTAATATGGAATTATGTTTTGCATGCTTTTATATGTAAATTGGTACATTGCTTGCCTTCTGGGTGGGTAGGAGGAGGGCATGGGACAGAGGGAGAGAGTTTGCAACTCAAAATTTAAAAAGAAAAAATATTAAACATAAATAAATAATACATTTTTTAAAAAAGTTTCTGAGGCAGGGTTTGAACCTAAGTCTTCCAGACTCCAAATGCAATTCTTTCTCCATTGTACGACCAGATTCAATCACTATCTTTTAAACTTCAGAAATAGTCAATTTGAATTTGGAAATCCACTTTAAAATTTTCTTTTGTTTTGGGGGAGGGAGTAGAAGTAGTGAGTATAATTTGTCTGGAGGCAGATTTCAGTTCAATGTAAGGATATTTAAAGGTAGCTTGGCTTAGAGCAGGCCAGCCTTTGACTCTTGCTAACTGTGTGGCCTTGGGCAAATCACATAAACTTTCTGTTCTCTAGGCCAGTATTTTCCAAACTATTTCGACATACACCCCTAGCAGTAAAAAAAAAAAAAAAAGCTTATTTATAATTTATATGTAAGCACTAGTATGTTAAATTATGAAATATACTGAATTCATATTACATTATAAAATATTATGAAACAAAAACATTAAAAAGGAGATAAAGGTGAAAAATAATTTGAAATATTTTATTTATTGATGGTACAAAATCTTTTAGCTCTCATTAAAACATTAATTTTTTGATCTTTAAATTTTGATGTTAGTAGCATACTCTCTGTGTTCTGAGCAGTTAATTCCTTTTGGTGTCCTGTATTTGCTTCTCAAAATTCCTAACATTCCACATTGGCTGCTTAAACATTCTGGGTGATTTACCTAAATTTTTAATAATTCCCCCAATAAACCACTATTTCTTCAAATTTCTTTTAAAATATATCACAGTCATATCTATGATCGTATTTAAAATAAATCTGAAATTTTAAATTATCCCATCTAAAGAAGGGTTAGATCGATGGTGACAATCCTTTCAGATTATTTGAATCCCAATAATATCCAAAGCATCCAAACTGCTTTTGCTGTATTCTAAAAATGCCCCTTTCTGTGTCAGCAACTTCAAAGACCAGATAAGATTGACAAGGGGTATCTTTCCTACCGGTGACAGAATGTCTGCAACCAGAACAGTGGGATTTCTCTTAGTTTGATATTCTAGAGGCATTTGCATCTTGTGATCGTAATCTCTAAGTGACCCTACCTTGTCAATTGTCTTGTTCAACCAAGAACTTCCTTTCTTTGATATGGAGATCATAAACTGCAGTTGGGATTGTTACTTAAACCTTGTCTTTCTTCTTCAAGTCAATCAGAAGTTTGCTTCTGATTCCATGATCATGTATCTGCTAGCTTCAAGGGAATATAATATATGAGTTTTCATATCACCTAGCCTGTTTGCCCCCTTTAACCAAACTTTCTGGTTGACAGTTATGGTGCTGTGACTTGGATGGAACTGATGGAAAGGCAGAACCGCATCTCAACCTCACCAACGCTATACTCAGGCCCCTCAGGATTCATTTTTTCTGGAGTCTTAACCTTGATGGGGTTGGGGTAAGTTCTCCCTATTCCCAGCTTCCAAAGGACTCCCACTAGTTTGGTTGAAGTCCAGAATTCCCTTTAAGCAGGCTCTGGAGGCAGGGATCAAATCTGCGGTGAATGCTCTGTATAGATCCCCTGGAAATACTGATCCATCTCAGGAAAAATTAGCAAATTAAGTTTAAGGGCTAACAAAGAATCTAGCCAGGGATGGGAATGTTTTTCACCTTGGGTTTGCTGAGATGGCTGGGCGAGAACAAAAGGCAGAAGCCTCTTCTCTTAAGGCTCGCAAAGCTGCTTCAGCATCTTCCCCAGTATTGGCTAATTCTCTCCACTTCACTCTCCCCTGTTTTCCAACAACTCCAGCCCTAGCTGTTCCTCTACTCTTTCTGCCCTGTTCCTCGCCTCCTTCCTGCCTCCGTTCCCTTAAGGGCTCTGATTATGGGGAGGATAAATGCACTTTGTCCTTACTCCCTCGCCTTCCCTTACCTCCCCTAGTCCTCCCTTGCTCCCTTTCCCAGCTTCCCTTAAGGGCTCTGTTTTTGAAAATGACAGCTACACTCTGGATGTAGGATATGAAAAGTCAGAAAAATCAGAGATGCCAAGAGGTGCTCCGAGTAAAAGTTGCAGGATCCATCCCCATCACATCTTAGATCCTTGCAAATTCCCCAAAACCCCCTTTCCTTGGAATAATAATAGCCAATTCATGATGAGGATTTCTAGAAAGCCTCTAATTCCCTCTCTGTTGTTAAATTCTGAGCTCAGTGTGTATTAGTTCTGTTAGTTGTCAATTTGTCTTTCACTTTGTGTGTGAGTGTGTGTGCTGTGAATGAGTCTATTACTTTGTAAAATTTGAAATGCAGGCAGCCAGAGATTTCAAAGGCTGAAGCTAGGGAAACAAAGACTCTTTTCCTTGTAATTTCTGTTCTGGCCAACCTGGAATTACAGTGGAAATGTAAGCTAAAAACATTTTAGCAGATTCTGGGATTAATCATTAAAAAGTTTGGAAACTGATTAGTTGGAATTACCAGAGGACTCCTGAGACTGTAGATCACTCTAGGAGCTCACTCATGCTAAAACACCTCCTCTCAATTCTTATCACTCATTCCCCACTCCCTCCTCAGAGTTAAGAGGGTATCTCAGTGCAAGAATTTTTTTAACAGCCATAAGGGTTCTTGTTAATTTCTCATCCCCCAGATCAGATTATGAAATGAGAATGTTGGAGAATTGTAGAGAAAACTTAAATCACCTTTCCCCACCTGGCAAAAGGAGGGGAGGCTCAGCAATTTGCAGGCTGGCAGTAGCTTTGTGCCCCTGGGCATTGTAGCCCACTCTTCTACTGCTCTTGGTAAACTCCACACTTCTCTGTTCCAATTGCAAAACTGTATTTTATTTCTGTTTGACCCATTTCCTGATTTGTAAAGGAAAATAATAATGGTTGTTGTTATGGGATCAAAATGATATAATGATTGTAAAATGCTTAAAGTAATGTCTGGTATATGGTAGACATAATATTATTATTATCTCTCTCTTTAACTTAAATGTAACTGTTAACTTTTGAAGTGGTTTTTAAATACCAAAGTAATGAATTGAATAATTTCTGTACATGATAATCTGGAAATGCAGTTGATGTCATGAGAAGTTTATTGTTTCTGTATTTCTAAAATTGTATTATATTTCTAAAATTGTCTTAGATTGTGAAATTTGAGAAGACCATTGTATGATAGAAATGATATTATAGCAATTTTAATCTGATTTTGATATTTGTGAATTGGGTTTTTAAAGGGATGTGATGAAAATTTGATGATTTGAAACTGTTTTATTTGGTTATAACAAGTAATAATACTAATACTGATATTACTATGAAAGCATATTTTTTTTCATTTAAAATCTTGTCTTTTAAGAGAATATATGTGGTAGTTTAAAGTTATAGCTTCAACATATTAGTAATGAGATGAATGGTTCTCTGTGCAAGGTGATTTGGAAATGCATTTACCTAAACTGATAATGAATAGTTTCAAATTTTACATACATAATAATGTTTAGGGTATTATTACATTTCTGTAACCTAAATGTTATTAGAATTTTGTTGTCTGAGGAAAATGATGAATTGGTTAAGAAGCTGATAGCTTAAGAAATTAAAAACTTCCAAGTTTTGTCTTTATTTAGAAGGAAGTTCAGTTAAAATTGTTTTTGCTATAAATCAAGTATTTATACAAAGGCCCTGTCCAAACAAGGATCTCCTCTTGTAATTTCTGTCAATTCAGGATATATTTTAAACTGTTAAAAAATGTGATTTTATAGATAACAATCTTTTCTTTTACCATGCTAAGAGTATTGGGCCTTAGAAATTGAAATGTTACCACTAGTGTTTATGAATCCAGACTTGATTTGCTTATCCAACTAAGTTATGGTCACCTGATTGGTAATTAATTGGTTCTGCTTCAAGTTTTAAACACATGATAATTGCTTGTGGTATGCTTATATTTCTAAATTTTCTTATGTTATGCGACTTGATTAACATCGAGTTGCCTATGTTGTTAGAAAAATAATTCCTCTTATAATCTAGATGTTGTTAGATTAAGAATTGTACTTAATTAAGAAATTGAGGTTGGTAGCTGAAACAAGGATTTTTGGAACCATCTAGTCATGAATTCTTATCAATCTTGGGTAAAGTTTTCTGTGTAGAGGAATTCCTATGGAGTAAGTTTTTAAAGTCCTGATAAACTTTGTTATTGTGATAAGGCTAATTTAATTGGGTATGTTTTTCTTAACTTATAAAAACTAAGTGTCCTCTCCATTATAACACCTTTTTGACTAAGGAACTTTGTGATATCTAGGAATTCTACATAATACTTTGGGAATAAGGATATTTTATATCAACTTAGTTTTAATGAATTGCAATGTTTAAAGGTTTATTTTTGCCTTAAGGAAGAAGAAAGAGATTTCTATCATTTTAAAACTTTCCAAATAATTTTCTTCAGAAAAGTTTAGTGATTATTCCTCTTAACATCAGGATAAATTTTAAACTGTTTTTAAAGAAGGAGAAATATTTCTAGAAGAGATGTTTGAAAAAAATCTCTCATGCAATTTTTGGAAGGCCTACTCTCAATTTGTAATCATTCCATGGCCTAAGTAAGAGTTGAAATTGGTGTTTGAACTTATCATATGTATATAAGATTTAATTCCTGAAGTGTCTCTTTCTTCCAGAATGAGTATAATTGGGGAAGAATAAAAAGGTTGTGAAACAGAGATATGTATCTATTCAGTAGTGAGATCAAAGTCAGGAACCTCTTTTGTTTAAGGTAGATATGGTTTGGGGACAAATGGGAGTTATCCTCCTGTCCCCTACATAGTTGTTATGTTGAGAAAGTGTGAGGAAGTATTTTAGAAGACAGAAAGTTATGTAACTTGATTTGGTAATTATTAGCTCCATCAAATTTCGGATGGTCCTACCTGAAGGATAACAGCCCACATTTATTGCTATTTAAGATTTTATGGGACTACAATTTAATATTGTTTTAGGCTCTGATTACAGGGATAGGTATCATAAAGCCAATAGTAGAATGGCATGCTCTACAGGCTGAAAACTTCTAAAGGTGGATATCTGTGCCTGGGAAGAGTTTTGAAGACAACCTTGGACACAACCTAGGTAGGATGTTCCTGACTCTATTTCCCAATTGTCCTATTTCCTTCCTGAAAAGGAAAATTCCCCACCTGATTACTCCTAAGCCCTGCTTTCAGCATCTAGTGACTATATGATTGGCTGTCAGATATGACTCATGCCCGGAATCAAACAGAGCTAAGGAAATTCTTTCCTTCTGTTAAGATATATGACATTGTCCCTCTTTTCTTTCATAACAAATTTATATTATCAAGAAGATTTGTAAGCACAATGCTAAATCTATCCGGTAATAGATGGATATTGGAAAATCTCTGCGTTACTGATGGGATGCAAGAATGAATAGCTTACAATTTTGACCTATATTCCCCAAATAAATATCATATTGAGATAACATCCTCCAAAAGGAGGAAATGATTAGATAAAGTAATAAGACAAAGATGTAATGTGATAGATGCCTAATTTAATAGGAAAGCAAAATTTTGAGAAAAGTAACAGGATCAGATTGATTCCTCTGAGAATCATATACAGATGTATATGATTGGTTTCCAAAATTTATTATGCTTTGGTAAATAGATCTTAAATTTGGATTTTTGCACAAAATTGTATAAGATAGTGGTAAAAGTAAAATTATTTCTCCTTTATTAAAGTATCTGTCTGATAATTTTAAAAGGTAGATGATCTCGTTTTATGGTTGGACCTTCACATTTTAAAAGATTCTTGTACCAGGTATAAGATTTAGGTAAGGATATAAGCAGCAGATGATATATAAACTGAAATTCTCTGAAGTTTCAAAAATGGAAAACCAAATTTAAGTGATTGTACTATGTTATATTAAGTAAGAATTATCTGGGAATAATCAAATGATTGGAAAAATTGGTACTCTTGAATAGTCATATGAAAGATAATATTCTTTCTAAATATTAATGGGAATAATTTAGACAAAGGGAAAAAAAGTCTGTGAAATAAAGATACAAATGTAAGGTTGAGTCATTATCCCATGGACTAAGGCTGGGATTTAAAGTTACTTTGTATCTATGTGGAATAAGGTCCTTAAATGTTTTAAAGTGATATAAGAACAATTGGGTACTAATACAAATGGTGTAATTAATTGCTGGAATTAAATCAGAGACATTTTCAGTTTGGGGATGATAATCATTTACTATTAATTTAGTAACTTCAATCAGGGCCAGATCCTGAACTAATATTCAACTAGAAGAAGAGCCTGGACCTAAGCTTCTTTGTTCTCTGAGTTTACTCAGAGAATGCCTCTTCCTGTGTCAACAGGGCCAGATCAGGCTGACTTAAGAGCATTCTTTCCTCTGTCTGTGGTCATTAAGGATGAGACCCTTAACCTGAGACACTATCTTGAATAATGTGACTTATGTGAACTTACTCCATGGTCTAAAACGTAAAGTTAAAAGTTAACCTATCATATTTATAGGGTTCAATTCTTGAAGAATGTCTCATTCTTTCAGATCAGGCATAGTTAGAGAAGAATAGAAAAATAGAGGAGAAACTGATGCAAATGTGTTAGAGCAATAACTTATGATCTTAATGGGAAGATTTTATGGATAAGGGAGGAAATGCATACAAGCCATTTAGAGCTAGATTTAAGGATGTTCCTTAAGCAATGTGAGATTATAGTCATAGCATAAACTGATTATTGGAACTTGCTATTCAAAGACTTAATGGGACTGTTAACTGACTGTTTTTCTGAGTCTAACTCCAGGTGTGAATATCAAGGAAGGCTGACCCAAGATGCCAGCAGCCCTGTGGAGTGAGGGGCAGGCATGAACTGCCGGTATGATTTCATGGGAGGGTTGAGAGAGCAACTTCTGTATATGCTGAGATGGGACTCTCTTGACTTAACTGAAACCTGGCAGACTTTAAGCCTGGCTCAATGCAGTTTGACATAACTTCTGCCTGTAGTTGACAGGAAGCTGGGGAAATATCGTCCCCTTACTCTAAGTCCCTAATCTCTTAGTGGCAAATTTCTATAATCAGAAGGTTTTGTAAGTACAGGAAAAAAATCTATTAAAATAATTGATTATGGAACATCTTAGGTTACCATAGGACTGGAACTAGTGTTCCTGTATAAGTTAGGGCAGTTTATAAGGGCCTTGTATAGGGTCATGTATAAGTTAGAGTCCTTTAATTCTTGGTAATGGTATGGAGACAAGTAGGTCAAGGACTTGTGGGAATATTATTTTATTAATATCATGCCTGTCTAAAGCTTTGTTACAATTAATAATGTTAAAAGAAGAATGGCTTGTGGTTTATTTTGTAAATGCCATCAAAGAAACATGGCATGACTAAAAGGTTAAGATTTTATATATACTGTGTTAAAAATTGGTTATTTAATGTATTTATGTATGTACTGGAGCCTTTTGTTAATTCCTTAGTGAAATCTCATACTCCTGGTGCAGAAATTAATAATGGGTTAATATAAAGTGTAAGAAACTGGGTTCCGATGTGACATGACAGTTGGTTCAGGTTCCAGTTTTGAATTTGTAAAAATGATCAGGGTATTAGGATTAGAAATGGTAAGTTAAAATTGTGCTAAAGTAACTTTTGTAGGAGAATGGAAAGAAAGCTGGTTCCTACAAGAAGAAGAAGATGCTGAGATGCTGTGCTGGAGATGGCTGGAACAAATACCAAGGACCAGAGGACTTCATTGATGATGTTCCCTGCCAGACAGCTGTATGGGAAAAGACTTTTGAATCTTAAAGGGACAATTGCATTATTGTTTTCTCCTGTTACTAGGGGTCTGACTACGGCTCACTTTGGCCCACAAATGTTCCACTGCCTTAGTCAACAAAATAATGCTGTCCATGGTTGTTTTCCCTCTGTTTGAGGGGCCCACTCCAGATACAGAGATTAGCTCATCTCCCTGGTTAGCAAAGGAAAAATTTTTTTAGAACTTCCTTTCCCATTCCCTGAAGAAGAGTCATAGCTTTCTAGGTCTGTAGGTGTCACTTTCGCTCACCTTTGACCAAAAGGAGGAAATGACGATTCTTTCAGATTATTTGAACCCCAGTAATATCCAAAGCATCCAAACTGCTTTTGCTGTATTCTAAAAATGCCCCTTTCTGTGTCAGCAACTTCAAAGACCAGATAAGATTGCCAAGGGGTATCTTTCCTGTTAGTGACAGAATGTCTGCAACCAGAACAGTAGGATTTCTCTTAGTTTGATATTCTAGAGACATTTGCATCTTGTGATCTTAATCTCTAAGTGACCCTACCTTGTCACTTGTCTTGTTCAACTTTCTTTGATATGGAGATCATAAACTGCAGTTGGGATTGTTACTTAAAACCTTGTCTTTCTTCTTTAAGTCAATCAGAAATTTGCTTCTGATTCTATGATTATGTATCTGCTAGTTTCAAGGGAATAAACTATGAATTTTTATATCACCTAGCCTGTTTGTCTCCTTTAACCAAACTTTCTAGTCGACAGTGGTTGCCACTAAAGTATGCATGGCTGCTAGCTCAACAAATAGTATAGGAGGAGTGTCTTCTGCTGTATAAAGGGCATATTGGAGTCTAGAGACCAATTAAGACACTGTTGTTATAATCTAAGGGAGAAGAGATGTACTTTGAAATTTCACTTTCTAACCACCTACACCTTCAGCTCTCCTATCTTCCTACCTCTAATCTAGTCTTCTTTTTGACCTCTGGCCCCTTTACCCATTATTTGCTTAGCCTATTTCACCCACTCTGGCTTCTCTTACCTCATTACTCAGCCTTGACTTCTTTATAATCTCTTGCTGTTTCTTATCTAAGATACCTAGTCCCTCAGTAAACTCCAATGCACCATTTCTTGACTGCTGACCAATATGGGAAAAGTCATGAAATGGATTTTACTTTTATTCTTGTGGTTCAGTCGTTTTTCACTCCTGTCTAACTCTTCATAACCCCATTTGAGGTTTGTTTTTTTTGGCAAAGATACTGTAGTGTTTCACCATTTCTGTCTCCAGTTCATTTTACAGGTGGAGAAACTGAGGTTAATGAGGTTAAGTGAATTGCCTGGGGTCATACAGCTAGCATCTGAGGCCATATTTGGCCTCAGGAAGATGAGTCTTCCTAATTCCAGGCCCCACATTCTATCCACTGTGCTACCTAACTGCCCTGGATTTTACTTTATACCCTACTAATTTAAGTTAATTTCAACTGGACCTTAAATGCCACTTGATAATCCTTTTATTTGACTCTTAATGACTTACTTTAGCAACCTTCTATATGCTCTAGTAAAACTGGACTATTCTGTCTTCAGAATGTCACAAATACACCCTACTTCCATGTCTTTGTTCCCTGTGTTTTCTCTGCCTTCAGTGCCATCCCTCTGTTTACCTGCTGAACTCCCACTCATCCTTTAAAACTCAACTCCAAGGCTTCCTTGAAATTTTTTCTCATACTCCCCAACTAATAATGACTTATCTCAGACCTCACATAGGACTTTATTTGCAATTTTTAAAAGTATTTATCATATAATGTTGTATATTATAGTTGTCTATATTTCTGTCAACCTTTTACTGGACTGGAATGTCCATGAAAGCTTGTTATTGTGTCTTACTTAAACTTTGTTTCTCTCCAGTGCTGTGTACATTGTAGGTGCTTAACATATGCTTATTGAATGATGAGATCATGGGTTCATTGGCGTATCAAAATATGATTTTATA
This sequence comes from Trichosurus vulpecula, assembly GCF_011100635.1. NCBI lineage: Eukaryota > Metazoa > Chordata > Mammalia > Diprotodontia > Phalangeridae > Trichosurus > Trichosurus vulpecula. The sequence goes on along the minus strand of NC_050575.1, from coordinate 133,096,429 downwards.
TAGTATTTATTTAAAACCACATCATATGCAATAGAGAAACATTATAAACATTCCCACTCAAAACAATCACTTTCGACATTAATATTCACCATAGTTTTAGAAATGCAAGTTATAGCAATAAGGCATGAAAATAAATTAAAGAAATATCTTTGTAATGAATAAGCTATCTTTATTTCAAAATAATATGGTTATATATTTAGAAAATCCAAGAGATTGAAGTGTACCTGATCTCATCTGGTCTTAAAAGCTAATCAGAATCATGACTAATTAATTAGTCATACATGACTTTATTAAGTGTGTGGGGGGGTAAAAGATAAACCAACAAAAATCATCTGCATTTTTACATATCACTGAGAAAATGAAAGAAAATTACAGGAAGAAAAATACTCTATAATAATAAAAAAAATCAATTATTGGGCATTAACCTACTAAGACACAAGACCTATGTTAAGAGAAAATAATAACCGGAGAGATGTCCTCTGAAGTAGTTAGAATGACACAGTATAGCAAAAATGTCACCATTTCTTATATATAGTAAACAGCTGCAACACAATATCAAGAAAGATAGTATGGCATAATGGATAGAGTGCTGCACTTGGAATCAGGAAGAACTGGAACCGAAATCCACCTTTGACATGTACGCATCTCTGTGACCATGGGAAAGTCACTTACCTTCCCTGAATCCCACGTAAGTTGCTAGGATGGCAAATTATAGATGGTTGCCATAGAGCTGCAATTGAAGAGGGTGTTCCCTCACTAATATACTAACAATGATGCTAATACTAAATATCAATTAGTCACTTTTTAGAAAGAGATAAAAACAGTAATAAAATTTACATGGAAGCACAAAAATAAAGAGGGTTTTCAAGGGGAACCATGAAAAAAAGTTACTGATGTATATATTATCATATTGCATTTCAAAAACAGTAGTAATCAAAACTATCCATTTCTAGATTTAAGAAATAGAAAAATACATCAATGGAACAGAATTATAAAACATAAATAGTTCTGATTATATAAGCTTACTAAATATTCCCCTAATTTTGTCAGTTCATAATTTATGAAATTGTCATGTTGATGCTTTTTCCTTCCTCAATATACCTTGTAGTTACTTATTCAATTCAATGAGCATTTATTAAATGCCCACCATCTGCAACAGTCCCTGTGCCAGTGAGAAGCTCAAAGAGTGAGAAAAACTGAAAAATTAAGTGTCAAGAGCAAAAGTCAGGGAATAGTTTCCTACATTATTTTAATGAGAACTTAGTAGACAATAGAGAATACATTGAAATTAAAAAAAAAAATTTAAGCTGCTGACATTTTAAGATTATGTTGAATTTAGGGTGAATGTAAAGAAAAAATTTTCTTTCCTTAAAACTAAAACTAAAGTTACATATAAGGTGAGGTAGCAAAGAGCAGATCTGTCCTTAAAATGAATTTTCTCAATTGGATGCATTAGTTCTAGTAATTTCCATACAATGTCAGTCTCATTATTTTAGTTCCACTGCATATTTAACTGTATCAAATGGCTAGTAAAATGGAGGAGGGGGAGAACAGGAAAGAATGCTGTAATTGAAATCCTCTGTTAAAAGGCAATATGTGGGGAAAGCCAATACTTATGGGATTGGTGTCAAAGAAAATTTCTCTTAATTCCTTATGTTCATAAGATTACTCCCATGCATATGGGAATAATACAAGATCCTTTGAAAAATATGAGGTAAATTTCAACCTATCAATGAAGGCTTTCCCACATGCATTACATTCATAAGGTTTTAATCCAGTATGAAATCTCTTATGTTGAGCAAGATTAATGTTAAGGAAGGTGTAAAAGAAGGAGATGTGTACTTCCCAGAGTTATTTGCCACCATCATGAAGGATGTTAGTAAAGAATCCAAATGGAAGATTTACTATAAATACTATGGTTCTCCAGATGTTCTTATTTGTGGCTGACATCATATGGATTGCATTAAACCCTGGAACTCCTGTGGAAGATTTATGGAAAATATGTGGACAAGATTTGCTCAGAATGGAGTAGCATGGGTGATTTGTGATCTGCTCCACTGCAGGAAATACTCTTATCATTAAGATTACAGATTCATCATAGAATCAAAATGAAGTCTCTGATTTTCTATGTGGGCTGACCTGAATTTAAAGACTTTCTTATGTGACACATTTACATGGTTACTCTCTAATATGAATTCCAATTAATATTAGTTTGCCTAACTATCCACACCAGAGGAAAAAAGTGGCTTAATAATGCCTATTGTCCAGACTATGATATGCAGTTAGCTGGATAACCTATAAAGTTGGTTTATTGGTACATTTATCTTAGAAAGACTGCACATTAACAAAGAGCTAAGTTTAAGACTGAATAGGAAGGCAACAATCTCAAGATGTATTGAATTTGGGAAACTGTGTAGTCTTTTTGATGGCTGCAAGCTTCTTCCTGAAACAATAGCTCACCTTTTAAAAAACAATATTCTTTCAGTGATGCTGTATAGCTATGAATCATGAAATACCATAGTCTCCAAAGAATTCAAGTGGTGGGCATGAGTGGGCTGTGTAACACACTTCCCAACCAATAAATACACAGAGAACTGGCATATAGGATGTCACCAAAGTACCATATGATCAGAAAAGAAGTTAGGTTGTTCATGTAGTGAAAGTGAGTGATGACCGATTGACAGGCTACATGCTTCATCTGTAGGCATGCATAGGATTCACAAGAATCAAAGGAAGACTTCCAGCAAGTTGGGTAGACTGCCCTGTAGAAGCTTTATGGGAAGACAAAAGTTGATCAGAATGAGCATCATTGGAGAGAGTATCCACATTAATGAGATCACAGATCCATTAAAATGTCTGATGTTTGATGTGAGTTGAAATACATCTGAAGACTTTCTTACATGTCACATTCATATGGTTACTCTCCACAGTTGATTGTTGAATAAGTTCTATACTTTGCATGAAAGTTTTCCTACATTCTTTGTGTACATATTACTGCTCACCAGTATGATTCCTTTAATGGTGAAAGGATGAATTCTGTTTGAAAGACCATAAATTTGGAACTGGAAATCTTAGCATTTGTTTTGTTCAACTTCCTTAGAGATGAGAGAATTGAAACCCAGAAAGTTTAAGTGATTTTGCCTAAGGTTACAGGTGGTATGTTGAAAGAGCTGGGATTTGAGCCAGGTTCTCTGATTCTAAATCCAATTCCTTTCACTATATCACACTACCTCAGTCTTCTCTAGGATGAATTCTCTAATATTGAGTATGGTTGAATTTAAAAGAAAATTTCCACATGAACTAAAATTTCTCTCCATTATGAATTCTCTGGTGTTTAGTAAGGGAAGATATGTGGCTAAAAGTTTTCCCACATTCATTGCATTCATAGGGTTTCTCCCCAGTATGCACTCTCTGATGTTTAGAAAGAGATGACCTGTCAATGAAGGCTTTCCCACATGCATTACATTCATAGGGTTTTAATCCAGTATGAATTCTCTTATGTTGAGCAAGGTTTGTGCTCCGGCCAAAGGCTTTCCCACATTCACTACATTCAAAGGGTTTCTCTCCTGTATGAATTCTCTGATGTTGAGTAAGGTATGTGTTACGGCTGAAAGCTTTTCCACATGCATCACATGCATAGGGTTTCTCTCTAGTATGAACTCTGTGATGTTCAGTAAGGGATGACCTGTGAGGAAAGGCTTTCCCACATACACTGCATTCATAGGGTTTCTCTCCAGTATGAATTCGCTGATGCTTAGTAACAGATGACCTATCATTGAAGGCCTTCCCACATACAATACATTCATAAGGTTTCTTTCCAGTATGAATTAGCTGATGTTGATTAAGGTGTGTGCTGCGGCTAAAGGCTTTTCCACATTCATTACATTCATAGGGTTTCTCTCCTGTATGGATCCTCTGATGTAGAATGAGTTGTGTATTCCATCTAAATGGCTTACCACACTTATTACATTTATAGGGTTTCTCTCCTGTATGAATTCTCTGATGTCGAGTAAGGTGTATACTCTGAATGAAGGCTTTCCCACACTCATTACATTCATAGGGTTTTTCCCCAGTGTGAATTCTTTGATGTCTACTAAGGGATGACCTGCCAGTGAAGGCTTTTCCACATTCATTACATTTGTAAGGTTTCTCTCCTGTATGGATTCGCTGGTGTTTATTTAAGCATGACCTCTCATTGAAATTTTTCCCACATTCATTACATTCATAGGTTTTTTCTCCAATGTGAATTCTCCAGTGCCTGCTGAGGGATGACTGCTTAGTGAATGCTTTTGAACATTCATTGCATTTATAGGATTTTTTCCCAGTATGATATTGAATAAAGTCTAAGTGGTACCTGAACGAGTTTCCACATTCATTGTAATTATAAAGTTTCTTTCCTGAGGAGATCCTATTACATTTAATCAGGTTTGAATTCTGTTTGAAACTTTTTCCATGCTTATCAAATTTATGGAGATTCTTTTCTATAGGGATTCTTTGTTGTAAAGCAAATACTGATCCCAGTCTGAATTTTCTCACAAATTTATTACTTTCATGGTTGGTCACCTTGTTAGTTTTCATATGAGTTGTTGCCATTTGCCTGGAAGGTCTCTCCTGGTTGCCCTGTTGTTTCTCTAACATGACTTCATATTCCCAAGCTTTTCGCAACTTGAAGTCCTGGCAACCATCCCTTTTACATTTTTCTTGGGATAATTCTTCTTTTGAAATGACCTGCTTTGTAGTTGACTCCTCTATTTGAGGCCTAGTCTCCCAATCTGTAAGAAACAAAAAAATGCAAATTTACCCTTTTTCTGTCCTGGGAAAATAAAATATCAAGGAAAACAATCTCTGCCCTTGAAGAAGATGCCTTCCAATAGGATGCAAACTGTGGTAGGTCCTACCAAGCTGGAAAGAATTCAGTTATGGGAATAACCTTCAACGTATCTGTTTCCCTATCAGAAGCACAGCTAAATTTGAGGAGGTTCATTATCAAGAGTCTGGCTACCGGGTGATGGATCTTCTGAAGTACTATAGTATAATATGTTACATGGGCATAGCAATACATAGTTTACAAAGAGCTTTCACATTCATCCACCTTTAATACGAATCTAAGAGGTACAAAGGGCATCATTTTAATAATAAATTTTAATAATAAAACTGAGGTTTAAGAAGAACACATCACTTGGCCAATCTCACATGACTAATAGGTAGCTGAACAAGTACTAGAATGCAGGGCTTCAGATTCAGTTCAGTGCTATTTCCGCTAGAATATTGCCTCTCAAAAGTCATTAAGATGAAACTAAATACAATAGATAATAGAGCACAAAGCCAATTTAAATAAAGTACATAAGCAATCCCAAACAAATAATAAGTCAAAATACAAAAATAACTTGTAGAGGTAACTAAGAACGACTATACATAATCTTTGGGAAATCATGTAGAATGAGAGAGGTGAAGAAAACTTGAGATAGGAAGATATTCTGTTTTTCTAAATGGAGTAAAGGAGGATTCTTCAGGCTGTAGTCTGGGGGTTTCTTTCAGAACAATTCTAGAATAGGTGATTAAATAGATTTATAAATGCTTAGAAAATGAAGTGAATTCGTGGAGCCAGTAAAGAGTCATGCAGAATAATTCTGTTCAAAACAATCTCACTTACTTGATTAATAAAACCATAAGATATGAAGAATGCTAGATTCTGAAAATCTAACATTCTGTTTTTTGGTATTCACACTACTATCAATTCCCAGCAATATATTCTACCCACAGATTCCTCTCTTATAATAAAGAAACAGTTAAAAAAAACACAGCAAATTTAACTGACAGAATGTTCAATAATCTGTACTCATAGTCCCACACATCCTTTCCAGTAGGAGGGCAGTATATTGTATCATCAGCCCTCTAGAACACAGACTGGTCATTATGTTCAATCTTAATTATGTCTTCAATTCTTATTTTAATTTATATTGTTATTGGCATATATGTTCAATTGGTTCTGATTAATTTGCTCTGTATAAGTTTGTACACCTTCCCATTTTTCTCTTATTTCTTCATGTGTATATTTATAATTTCTTTAGTCATTCTTCATTTGATGGGCCCCCAGTTTGTTTTCAATTTTTTGCTACTACAAAAAGTATTTCTGTGAATATTTGGGTACATATAGGCTCCTTCTTTCTACTGTCGACCATGTTGGTATATAAGATATATCAACGGATATGAACAGTTTATTAACTTTAACTATGTGATTCCTAATTGTTTTCCAGAATGGTAAGACCAAACTCACAACAGTGAGTTTACCAACAACTGTACCAACAGTGTTTGTAGTATGTCTGAGTTCCCACAATCTTTTAGATATTGACTATTGCTTTATCAGATTTTCCAGTTTGATTGGTATGAACTAAAACCTCAAAGTTGTATTAATATGCATTCTCTTTTAAATTAAAAAAATTTGAACTTAACAAAAAATGAGCATTTCGATATTTGTAATTTATATAGAAATTTGTATTTTCATGTAAAGTAGAACACAAAGGGAATGATATGCTAAACTGTAAGTCTCTATTCCATATTATCTGCTTTTTAAAAATATATACATAATAAATTAAACTGTTAACTTTCAAAACTTTTATCTGTACTTTCTTCTGAATTTCTTCTATACTCAGCATTTTAAAAATGTTTCAAAAGACTTCCTCTTTTTCCTTTTTTTTTTTTTTTTAGGAATCATCACCATTAGTATTTCCCTCTTTCTCCCTCTGGGCCTCTTGCCATTAAAAACAGAAAAACAAAATAAAACAACCTGTTACAAACAAGCAATATCAAGCAAAACAAATGCACACAGTGGCCGTATGCACAAAAAGGATGTCTTTTTCTGTACCTTGAGTCCATTGCCTCTCTGCCAGGAGGGGGGTACTATGCTTCATAGGTCCCTTGGAAAAGCAGTTGGTTGTTGCTTTGACTAGAGCTCTTAAGTCCTTTAAGTTGCTTCATTTATACAGATGCTGTCATTGTTTCAATTGTTCTACTGGTTCTGCTCACTTCATTATGTATCAGTTTATATTCCCTAGGATTCTCTGAAATTGTGTCATCGTTTCTTACAATGCAACATTACCCCATTATATTAATAAACCATAATTTATTCAATCATTTCCCACTTGATGGGCACCTCCTTAGTTTCTAGTTCTTTGCTGTTTTGTTTTGTTTTTGTTGTAATCTCCACTTCAGGATTAGGAAATTCACTTTGCTTGAGACTGTTTCCTCCCAGTATTATCCTCCCTCTTAACTCCTACTTTTCCCTATCTCCTCCTGTATCCTCATTACATTTGATATATGGTTTCACCAAAGTCATTTCTCTTTTTGTGAGCACAGGCACCTGTATATGGTGGTAGTGGTGGAGGGAGTGGCAGGGTTCCACACTCCTTCCTCCTTTGTCTACTTCAGAAAACAGTGAGGTTCATCTGATGTCTATTCCCCAGCCCTTCCTCCATGTTTAAATACTATTCTTCTCATACACCTCAATTATAAGAAATAATTTCCCTTCTTCCCTTCTACAATAGTATATCCCATTCATGATACTTTCTCTTTTCCCTTCAAGAACCTTCAGAACAGAACCAATCCAACCTCAGGTCTTCTGTTTTTCTTATTTAACTGCCTCAGTACCATTTGAAGGCACTAAGTTTCTGAGGTAACATTTATTTTTTCTCTTGCTATTAAAATATTAGCTTTTCATCATCATATGCTATTTCTAATTGTTCAAATAAATTTGCATTTTTATTTATTCATGTTTTCATTTCAAAGTTCCTACTTAGCTCTGATATTTTTATCAGAAGAAAGTGCTTAAAAGTCCTTTATTTACTTAATGGTCCATTCCCCTCCCCCCCCCCCCGTAGTATTATACTCAGCTTTTTAGGGTAAGTTACTCTTGGTTTTGAGTCAAATCTTTTGCCTTTTGGAATATGGTATTCTAAGATTTCCTCTTATTTAGAGTAAAAGCTGCCAGGTCTTATGTGATCCTGCATGTGGTTCCTTGGTACTTGAACTCTTTCTTTGAGTATATTTTATTTGATGTGGGAGCTCTCGATTTTGGCTATAACATTACTGGATCTTCTGTGGGACCTCTGGCATACCAAGGGTAGGGTGGTAGAAACAGTTTGCCTCAGGTACAAGCAATAAGAGGGTGCAACATCTGTAGAGAATGTGAAAACAATAATAAAATCAACTAAAAGTTGGCCTGTTTTTTATTAGCATCATGAACTGGCAATTCTAAGCAATTTTAACGATTAAATACTCCTCCCTAAAACACATTTTTTGTTCATCTAAACTGTAAACAATTGCTATGGTCACTTAAGTTTTAATATGTGCAAGCTTCATTTTAGCACAATTTATTACTTATCCTTTAATAAACAATGTATTCTACATAGATGTTAATCAGAAAACTTCAGTTCTATTGTTGACCCTTGACACACACAGACTCAGATACAACATTCATTTCAAGAGTAAGCTCATAAATGATTAAAAAGTTAAATTTCTAAAAGGGTTTTTTTTTCTTACTTTAGAAAAGAACTACTAAGGATTGAAATAAAGGGTCTATGGAGTAGATTATGTTCATTTCTAAGTGCAGTTTCTGGTCTTTTGTCTTTTTCTATTTCAACACAATATTGGCATTTTATGTCTTATTTTGAATATTTATATTTTATCAGAAAGGCACCATTTTCCTTCTTGTATGATTTAAAAAGTTTACTGGATTCTCTTTAAAAGTTCATTAATGGTTTAGAATTGTGATCTCACTTTGAGGGCAGTTTGTGTCTATAGCTCCTGTGGCGCTACATATTCCTACATTAAAATAGTATTTTTGCAAATAAACAATACTAGCATAATGATAGTAAAGATGAAGAAAGAGAACTGGAGTGACTTCAGTTCTGTTATTCTATGTGATTACATGGAGTTTTTAATTTGTGTTTAAAATTTAAATACTGAAAGTGTAACTTGCAAGGTTTGTAAGATTTTTGTAATATTATTTGTTAAGTACAAATTTTAGTTTATATATGAAATATTTTACTGAATTTTAATATCTTTAAAGTTGAAGTCCATGTTCTTTTTTAAATTGCTATCTCTTTGTTTTGAAAGTAAAGAATGAATCAAGAAAATAAAATATTACATCAGTAGTTTGATTTAATAGTTGACTAAATTGCACCTTCTGCAGATATTTTGCTTTGTTAAAATTCACTTATTAGTTACAGAAGAATTATTTACATAAAATATTATCATATCAGACTGTAACCAAAACTGTTAGGTAGACATTAAAACCAATGAATAAATAGTTGTGATTTATTTTGTCCTGCAGAAGTTGGAAGAACTTTTGAAGAACAAACGATAGTCATTTGCAGTACTGTTATAAAACCAGTGACGAGTTCATGATTATTTTGAATTTTGTAAAGAAATTTAAAGTAGCTACACTATCTATCGAACATGAATATTCAAAGAAGATCAATTTTGACAATCACTGACAAATTTGAAGAAGTTAAGGCTCAAAACTAGAAATTATTACTGAACAAACCACCTACTATATCGGTATAATTTTCCCCTTTTTAAAAAAAAATATATCGATGTAATTAAAAAGTATTAAATCATTATTTTTTTCCTATTTTGTATGGTTTGTTTTATTTTTTTACTGGAATGATTATTATTTTCTTCTATTTTTCTAACCTTTTAATTTTTTTCTAATATTTCTTAATACCTTGTGGAATTGCTGATTTCTATTTAGTCTATTCTAATATTCAGAGAGTCCATCTTGGCTGAAAATTGTGCATTTTTCCATATGGTAGTTGACTGTTTGCAGTTTTTGAAATCTGTTATCTTTTGACCACTCATCTATTGAAGAATGTGTTTTGGTTTTATATATTTTTGGGTCAATTCCCCACACATCTTGGCACTGGACTTTTATTTAAAATGTTTGATGCAAAGACTTTTAAATAACTACTTGGCTGATTTCTTCTTATTCTAGCTTCAATGATTTTTTAAACTCAAAAACTTTGAAATTTCATGTAATTGAAATTACCTATTTTATTTTTTATCCTCATCTCTATCCTTTGTTTATAAACAACAATTGTGGAATGTACCACCTATTGTTCTTTTCTAATTTTATAAAAAAAATTTATATATAGGTTAAGTGTTCATTTGGAGTTTATTTTGACATAAAGTGCTACTCTAAACCTGTTTTCTGCTAAACTTTTCCAGTTTTCCCAACAGTTCTTAATTGATAGTTCTTATTTAATTTCCCCAATAATTTCTGTTCTTGGTTTTAGCATACACTGGAATACCATGTTCATTTGCTTCTAAGTCTTACTTGTCTAGTCTGTTTCACTGACCTACTTTTCTATTTTTAAAAACAAATTCCAAATAGTTTTGATACTAATATAGGTTGACACGTGGAAGGCATCACAGAATTTCAGAGTTAGAAGGGACCTCAGCAGCCATTTAGTCCAATCCATACTGCCACCTCAAATCCCCATTATAATGTACCAAATATTTGTGCCAGTCTCTGCAGGAAGTCTCTCAAAAGAGTGGGAACCTACTACTTTCCAAAAGAGCCAATTCCACTTTTTTAAAAGTAATTTTTCAGTCATGCCTGACTCTTTGTGATCTAATTTGGGGTTTTCTTGGCAAAGATCCTGAAGTGGTTTGCCATTTCCTTCTCCAGATAATATTACAGATGAATAAACTGAGGCAAACAGGGTTAAGTGACTTGCCCAGGGTCATGCAGCTAGAAAGTATCTGAGACCAGATTTAAACTCAGCAAGAGGAGTTCCTAACTCCATGCCTGGTGCTCTCTCCACTGCACCACCTAACTGCTCTAGTTTCACTTTTAGATGAGTCTAATTGTTAGAAAGTTTTCTTCTTGACATCAAAACTAAATTTGCTTCTTTCTGACTCCTACTTATCATTCCTAATTATGCATTCTAGGACCAAACAAATCAAATTTGCTCTCTCTCTTCCATGTAACAGTCTTTCAAATATTTGAAGACAGCTATTATATTCTGATAGAGTCTTCTCTTGTGCAGGCTAAACATCCCTGGTTCTTTCAAAACATTTTCTTATGATATGAACTCAAGATGGCTGCCCTTGTCTGGACATTTTCCAGTTTATCAATTATCTTTAGAAATTGTGACACCCCAAAATGAACACAACATTTTAGAAGTGGTGTGACCAGGGCAGAGTATGGACTATTCCCTCTTTTCCTAAGAAGTCTCTTAATGCAGTCTAAAATCACACCATCTTTTTTGGCTGTTATATGAGCTGGCTCATAGAGCTGCAATCCACTAGAACTCTAGATTTTTTTTTTAAATGACAAATGCTGTTTAATCTTCACCCAATCTTTACTTATGAAGTCAATTTTTAAAACTCTAATGTTAGACCTTATATTTATCACTTTCAAATTTCATCATACTAGATTCAGCCCAAAGTTCTAGCCTGCCAGAATCTTTTTTCTCATTCCTGACACTGTTAGTTCTCTCAATTCTGTGTAATTGGCAAATTTGATAAGCATGCCATCTATATGTCCTTATTCAAGTCATAAATAGAAATGTTAAATAGCACAGAGCTAAGCATAGATCCCTGGGGGTCGTCAAGGGGTACTTCCTTCCAAGTTGACATCAACTGTTAAGGGATACTTTCTGAGTCCAGTCATCCAGCCAATTCTGACTCCATCTAATGATACTATAATCCAGTCTACATCTCTCCACCTTTTCCACAGTAATATCATGAGATACTTTATTTGTGTTAAAACCATGTTAGCCCTTTGCAGCCACCACTTCCTTTACTAGGTGTGCACTAACCATATCTTTAGTAATAGATTCTAAAATTTTGCCAGGAGGCGAAGTCTCACACTCATTAGTCTATAGTTTGTAGACTCTATTTCCTTTTTTAAAAAAAAAAACAAAATCAGGACACTTGCTTTTTAAGTCCTATAGTACTTTCTCTATTTTTATAATCTTTCAGATATCACTGACAGAAAATTAGCAATAATATTTCCCACTTCTTTTGGTATCATACACATAATGCAGTGCACAGATAATACATTGTAATGGAGATAATGTAGTGATCTGAATTTATTAAGGACAGCTAGGTGCCCTCTTACTATCTCCTTTTCAACAGTGAATATGAACTTTCTATTAGTCATTTTTGTTTTATCTTTTCCCATCCAAAGGTCATTCTCCATGGCAGGAAGAAAGCAAAATAACAGTATAGCAGTTTGGCCTTCTCTTCTTGGTTGTCAATGTTCCATCCATGCCAAGTAAGGACATTCTTTGGTCCTCCACTTTTCCACACTATACATACCTAAAAATTCTTTTTGTTGTCTTTGGCTTTCTTCACAAGTCACAACTCCATCTAAGTTTTAGCAATCTTACCCTCCCTACAGAACAATGCCTCACTTTGTATTCATACATTACTACTTGCCTCAAACATATCTTTTAAAAATCTAAGTTAGTTGCTGAGTTATTTGTGTGTGAACATAGGACTCTTCACATGACTCTTCTTTTTCCTCCTCATTGGACATTTATAATTGGATGCCCTTCAGGCTTCTCAAACTTAACATGTCCCAAACCAAATACACTATCTTTCCCCCTCAAGTGCTCCTCTCTTAAGAATTTCCTTATTATTCTTGAGGTCACCATTCTCCCAGTGATGCAGATTTACAACTTCAGTGTCATCCTCTAAGGTACCCTACATGTACAATTAGTTGCCAAATCTTATAATTTCTTTTCCCACAACATCTCTCATATACATCCACTTTACTCCATTCACACAGCCACCACCCCAGTCAGGTCCTCGTTATCTCTCATCTGGATTAATGTAATAGCCTTCTACATGGTCTCCCTGCCTCAAATCTTTCCCTACTCTAATCTATCCTCCACTTAAATCATGTCCCTGCTGAATAAACTTCAATGGTTCCCTATTACCTCTTTTGTTTGATATTTAAAGCTCTTCACGACTGCCCCTTCCTACACTTCCTGTCTTCTTACATTATAATCCACTTCATACACTCTACAATTTAGCTATACTAGACCATCCCCTATTTCTCACACATCACATTCTATCTCCAACTTCCTTGCCTTTGTACTAGCTGTTCCTATGCTTAGAATCTTCTCCCTCCTCACCTTAAACATTTAGAATCCCTGGTTTCCTTTAAGACAGAGCTAAGTGTATACCATTACTAGGTGTGTATCATGAAAAGTGAAAAGGACCCACATGTACAAAAGTATTTATAGCAGCTCTTTTTGGGGTGGCGAAGAATTGGGAATTGAGGGGATGTCTATCACTTGAGGAATGGCTGAACAAGCTGTGGTATATGAATGTAATGAAATCCTATTGCAGTACAAGAAATGATGAGAAGGTGGAATTCAGAAAAACCTGGACTTACGTGAACTGATACAAAGTGAACAGAACCAGGAGAAAATTGTACACAGTAATAGTAATGTTGTGCAATGATCAACTATAACCGACTTAGTTCTTCTTAGCACTACAATGATCCAAGACAATTCCAAAAGAACTCATGATGAAAAATGCTATCCACATCCAGAGAAAGAACTGATGGATTCTGAATGCAGATCAAAATATACTATTTTTACTTTATTTTTTGTAGTTTTTCCCCTTTTATTCTATTTCTTTTCATACTACATGACTAATATGGAAATGTTTTACATGATTGCACATATATAATCTATATCAAATTGCTTGCCATATTAGGAAGGAGAGAGGGAGATAATTTGGAACTCAAAATTTATATGTAATTGTAAAAAAATAAAATGCTATTTAAAAGGAAAAAAAGAGCTAAGTGCTACCTCCTACTGCTTAGTCCCCCTAACCCCCAAATACTAGTGCCATCCTCTCTAACATTACCTTCTATCTATGTATACACTGATTTAAATATATTGTTTCCCTCATCATTAGAGGTAAAGACTATTTTTGCTTTTTTCTTTCTATTTCCACCATTTAACACAGTGTCTGGCACATGATAAATGCTTTAAAAAATGCATGTTGGGAAACTGGGAAAATTTACAACAAGTTTCTCTGATAAAGGCCTCTTTTCTTAAATATATAATAAACTAAATCAAATTTATAAAAATAAGAGCCATTACCCAATTGATAAATGATCAAAGGATATGAATAGGCAGCTTTCAGAAGAAGAAATCATGGCTATCTATAGTCATATAAAAATGGTCTAAACCACTGTTGATCAGAGAAAGGCAAATTAAAATAACTCTAATGTGGAAAAGTAGGGACACTAATGCATTGTTGGTAGAGTTGTGAACTGGGCCAACCATTCTGGAGAACAATTTGGAACTATGCCCAAAGGGCTTATAAAACTGGCTTATAAAACTATAAAACCTTTGATGCAGCAATACCACCATTAGGACTGTAACTCAAAGAGATCAAAGGAAAAAGAAAAAGACCTATATGTACAAAAATATCTCCATCAGCTTTTTGGGGTGGCAAAGAATTGGAAATTAAGAGGATGCCCATCAATTGGGGAATGGTTAAACAAGTTGTGGTATATGAATGCAATGGAACACTTGCACAATAAGAAATGATGAGCAGAAAAACCTGGGAAGAATGAATTGATGCAGAATAATGTTAGCAGAACTAGGACTCTTTCCATCATACTATGCTGCCCCTCTTTCTCCACCATAAATTCGAAGAGGTCAGTCATTCCCATCACAGAAATCAATTCCTCTCTATTAGAGAGAATCAGATCCAGAATTTCCCCTTTGCTGGATCCTCTATTTTGAAGGATGAAATAATCATTAAGTTAAGTCAAGAAGTTTTTAGTTCCTCTATTTTTGGTAGAGAATTCCAACAGATAGATAACTCAAGCTTTCCATCACTGAATACTATTATGCTCTAAGAAATGATGAGAATGGTTTCAGAAAAACCTAGGAAAATGTATATGAACTGATACAAAGTGAAGGGAGCAGAACCAAGAGAACATTGTACAGAGTAACAGTGACATTGTAATGACGTAATGTTACTGTGAAAGACTTAGCTGCTCTGATCCAAGACAATTCTGACTCATGATGAAAAATGCTATCCACCTCCATAGAAAGAACTGATGAACTATGAGTGCAGATCAAAGTATAATTTTTACTTTCCTTATTTTTCTTGTTTTTTTTTGCAATATGGCCAAAATTGAAATGTGTTTTCCATTATTTCATATGTATAACCGATATCATATTGCTTGCTATCTCAGTGGGTGGGGATGGACTAGAAGGAGGGAGAGAACTCAAAACCAAAAAATTTCAAAAAAATTACTTTAATAAATATATTTGAAAGAAAGTTTTCCATCACTACTATGTCATGTCTCTGATATTTTCCATACTTTTCACACAAACCATCTTTCTGTTCAAGTGTTCTGTGGTATATTCTAATGACAAAATTGTTTTCTGCTTCTTTCTCTCATACATTCTCTGTTATACTTTCTTATTCTGGTTCTTGTATTTCCTCACATGAGCTTACAATCACAGAAACAAAATTTCAGAATTGCAAAGGGCCTGAGAGGATATCTAATACAACCCACACCTGAACAAGAATTCCCTCTACAGCATATACCAAGAGTTGTCATACATGCTTTGCTTAAAGACCACCAGTGGGAGGGTACCAATTAACCCCTCTCCCCCAACACAGCCCATTCCACTTTGGGGATAGTTCTAATTATTGTGAAGTTTTTCTTGACATCAAGTCTAAACTTGCCTCTTTGGAACTTTTATCCATCAATCCTAGTTCTACTCTGTAAGGCCAAGCAGAACAACTCTAATCCCTTTTCCAGGTGGGAGTTATCATACCCTCCCTCAAGTCTTCTCTCTTCCAAGTTAAATATACTCAGTTTCTTCAAGTGATCCTCATATGGAACAATACCAATGCCCTTTAACATTCTGGTTGCCCTTCTTGTTTCCTTATGAAAATGTTGCACCTAGAACTGAATGTGATACTCTAGATGTGGTCTGATCATAGCAAAATACAATGATATTGTCACATCCCTTGTACTAGATAGTATCTCTCTTAACGTAGCCTAAAACACATTCGCTTTCTTGGCTGCCATATCATACTATTGGCTGACATTGAGCTTTCAAGTCTACTAAAACCCTTAGATATTTCACAGATGGACTGTTGTCTAGTTATGCCTCATTCATCTTGTAGGTGTGAGATAGAGTTTTTTTGACCCAGCTAAAAGATTCTGTTTATTTTTACAAAATTTCTTCTGCTGGTGTTGCATCTCTCTCCATTTGATGAGTAAAAGACTTTCCAAGATCTTTTTTTCTTCCTTGTTTTAGCCGATTCCTAAATTAGCTTTCTCTTCTGAATCCTTTGCTTTCAATGGACAGTGGTGACAAAAACACCACTTATAACTCTGTGGTCTGAAGTTTTTTTCCTAAGACTGTAATCTTTGGCAATGCTCCCTAGGTTGCTTCTGGAAGTATCATTTGTGCTCTGATGAATCACTAATAGTGAGTAGTAGTCATCCATTTTGACAAATGTTGGGAGTTTTTCTCTTGGATATAAGCCCGAAGCAACAGACTCCTTTATGACTATTATCAAGCTGACAAATGGCTACCTCAGTGCCACAGAGGAGGCAACCAACCATCATTACTTTTTCTTCTTCCTCTATCTTTACCAAATGATTTAACTGACTATTTCCTGCTTAAAGATTTCCAGTTCCCTCCTCTTTCAGAAAAGCCTCAATTTTTTGTTGTTGTGGATCCAAGAAGACAGTCGTACATGGAAAGAGTAAAGTGGAAAATCTTTTATATTTTCCACACTGCTTGATCCTGAGCAGTCTTTTAACCTGTTTATGGGTGTTTGTACTCACCTTCTAAACCCCTTGCTAACACATTTAGCCTCTTTTACTTCTGCACCTTTTTAATTACCTTTTAAAAACCTGACAGTGCCCCCTCCCAACTACCTTTCCTTTCTCTAAACATTATTTTACTTACCTCTTCTTATTTACCTTTCCTTATCAACTATCATCTCCCTCTTTAGTCTTGCTATGCAGGTCCTTCCCCCTTAATCCTTTTCCTTCTTTAGATTGAATCTTTCTTATCTAGCCCTTCTCCTTTAGTTCATGCATTTCTTAACTTTTTCTCAAGTTCTTCTAAATTTCTCCTCCCCAAACTCAATCTCTAAGCTTCTTCACCAGATAAATAACTCTAAGTCACCCCTACAACATCCTTCTCCCTCTTATTTAACTCAAATCTTTCTCTTGACTCTTCTGCAATACAAAATTCACCTATAGAGGTTGGAAGTAGGAAGAAGTTAATGTTAGGCTTCCTTCATTCTTACTTTTTTTTTAACCTTTTGTTCCTCAAATTTTTATTATTTGTCTAGATCAGTAAAGTATCCCCTTAAGAATTTAAAATGATATCACTAAATTTGCAAAGTAATTTATGTGATATTGCCATTTTATTGTACTGTCATGGTCCAGGCATGAATAATGACTATCTCCAATTGTTATGTCTTCCTTTATTTCCATAAAGAATTTTTTCTAATTCTACTTATTTAAGTCTTGAGTGTGTGCCAGTATCAGAAATGTCATGCATCATGCAGTTATTTTGAATAGAATTTCTCTGTTGCTTCCTTTTCATTTTTGCTATTAATAATAATAAACAAAAAAGGAGTTTTGTGGGTTTATTTTATGCAAGGTACTAGGAAAGTCTTGGTGTAGTTTTAAGCTTTTAAAAACGGAAAAATACTTGTAGTTTTCTGTATTTTATGTAACAGAAATTAAGACTTTTGGGACACCCTACTTTATTGAAGCTATTATTTTAATTTTTTCATTGAATCTCTGGGGTTCTATAAGTAAAATATCTTACTATTTGCAAGTAGATGTGATTTCACCTCATCTTTGTCTATACTTGTTGCCTTAATTTCTTTTGTTTTTTTTGCTATAATTAGAGTTTCACTTTATATGAAATAATAGTTAGGTGTCAGACAACTTTACCCTGACCTATTGGGAAAGGTTCCTCCATTTTAAATTATACTACCTCTTAGCTTTGAGAAAAACACTTTTGATCTTATTAAGGAAAGGCATTTTTATTATAACGTTTTTAGTGTTATTACTATAAATGTCATGTCAAATCTTGTATGCATCTTTTGATATAATTATGATCTACATTATTTTTGTCAAGGTAACTATGCCTACTATTTTTCTAATGGTGAATCATTCTCACATTCTTGGTATAATGAAAACCTGGTCATAGTGAATATTTTGAATATGTTGCTGAAGCTTCTTTGTTATTATTTTAACATTTTTGCATTAGTAATTATTAGTGATAGTGATCTATAATTTTCTTTTTCTACTTTACGTCTCCTAAGTTTGGGTGTCAGGACCATATTTGTCTCATAGAAGAAGTTTGTCTTTTTCTGTTTTTGCAAAAACTTTATGTATTATATCAAGATTTCAGTCAGTACACTAGTCTTCCATGAGATCTGTGATTGTCCTATGTCTTCTCAAATTGCTTGCATTGTTGCTAGATAGTGATGGGAAATTAGAATGACCCTCATACATGAGTCTATTACACTCATTTGAAATAAATTCTTAGTAGTTGCTGACACCTCAATACTCCCATAATTCTGCCATCTCAGGGCATTCCACTACAAATAAACAAGTTGACACCTACAAGAATATCCTATACTCTTAAAAATATGAAAGATAAAAAAAAATATGAAAGATACTGGCTTTCCCTCCCAAACTGGTGCCCAAGACACTAGCCCCGAAGGAAAGACAGATTCATAATATAAGGGAAAGGGGGCATAAGCAGAGATCCATAAGGTCTGAGGAAGGGATATCAGAGGAGTGTAGGTGTCTGAGTTTCAGCTTGCAAAGTTTGGTTCTGAGAGAGAATTGGAAAGTTGAGATAGATAAAGTGTAGGCTGGTGATTTGTAGATTTACACAGCTACACAAGCACATGCAATTTTTAAGCTCAGATGTTCACCACCTAATCTGGTCCCTCTAACTCTCCCAAACTCCCACCAACTCAGAAACTCATGTTTCCACTACTATCCTTACCCTTCATGAACAACAATAAAGAATGAAAATTTTAAATCTACAACTCTTGCTCTTACAGCTGTTTACAGAGTAGTGTAGGAGAGCAATAGTCCCTTAAAGAAGCCTCCTTCATGGCTTTCATCTTCTCAGAGACATGTCTGTTTTCATGTCTCTAATGTGTTCTCTGCTGCCCTATGGAGGATCCCAATATTTTGTGTCTGTGTTAGATAACTCAATAGATGTTATGGAAGGGCACAATTCAATTCAACAAATATGTATTAATTACATACTACATGAAGGGAAATCATGCTAAGTGCCTGATATATGAATGCAAAACCAAAATTATCCCTTCTCTCAAGAAACTTACATTCTACTGACAGATGGCACATTAAAAGGGATATGCGTTAAGGTTTTATTTCCAAACATAATGGCAAAATGGAGAACATTAAGGTGACAAATATTGAGAGTATATTGTATGGTGACTTAGATAAGGAAATTAAAAACAACAGCTGAAAAAATGTTCATCACTTTGACAGCTATCAAATACAATCTTTTTTTTTTTAATCAAATACAATCTTACAATCTGGAAAGAGGATGTGAAGGGGGAAAAGTGAACACAGAGAAACTGAAGCGCTCATCTACCATGGTAAAGAAACAAAAAACAAAAAAAAATTAGGAAAATTAACTAAGGATAGAGGAAAAGGACAAGAGAAAATATGAAAAGATAAACAGAGATTCAGAGAGGCAGGCTGTCATCAAAATCTAAGCCCTTGTCCTTTTGTAACAGGGCCTGGCCAATAAGTCATGGGATCACACCTGGTTGGTAAGCCTGCTTCTGGAAGTGGCGATGATGCAGAATGAAGTGGTCCTCTCTCCCCTTTAGAGCATTAATTTCTAGTGACATGACTGTTTCTAGTGTACTTACTACAAGCCTTTTTTGACTAGTGGCAGAGCTGGAACTGGATTTGCATACAGAAGACTGCCAGGAGAGCAATTCAGCTTTTTCCTGCCTGGCTAACTCGAGTGAAGAAGAAGGTCGGGAGACATTTGGAATATAAGTATGGTATTCTGGGTATCTTTGAATTTTTTCTTTCTTGTTCCTTTAGCTGAAGGAAAATCAGACTAGGCTACAACCTCACAAGCTTCGAAAGGTCAGGAGAGAGAGCTGCTGCTTGTCTAGGAGCTGGAGAGTGTGCCAGATTTTGCAAACAGCAGAGCCTGGAGAAACTCCTGTGAGGCTCTTAAGAGCAATCTGTGGGTCCCTGTCCAGGAGGGGATTGATCAAGTGACATTGTGCCTTGTCTTAGTGGAAGACAGTAACTCATCCCGTGGCCTTGCTGAATTCAAAAAGTGAATTTGTGGGTTGAATATTCACAGGCACTTTAAATTTGAGCCTATTCTTCCCAAGAACCACAGTCGTAAAAGGGGCAATGTGCTCCTTTTGTTGGGGGAAATGCTTTGCATTTCTGTTGTCTCTTTCTTATCTTGACCCCTTGTTGAAACAGTGCAACTCTATAGTATCCTCTACACTTAAGTTCCTTGCTCCCACATCCCATTTCTGATCATACCTTTCCAAGATTCATCCTTGGATCATTTCCACCATCTGCAGCCTTCACTCTTTTCACATGCTATTGAACAAAACTGGAAAAAATCGTGAAACTGTGAAGAACAGGTCCACTATAAATGTGTTGCACAACCTCAACTGGGCACTCATTGCAGCAAGACAATTCTTTTATACCTACAAAAACAAATTCATTGTCTTTTCCTAAAAATCTCCCCCTCTTTCCAACTTCCCTACTGCTATCAAGGGTACTAGCATGCTTATAGTCACACAAGCTCACAACCTGGGTGTCATCCTCAACTCCTTCATCTTCACTCACCTTCCATATGTAATCTGTAGCCAAAATTGTTGATTCTACTTTTTGACTCCTTTGACACAGCCTCTACCCTAGGGCAGGCCCTCACCATCTCATGCTAGACTATTGCAATAGCCTTCTAGCTGGTCTCCCTTAATCAGCTCTCTCCCCACTCCACTCCACTCATTCTCCACTCAGCTATCAAAGTGATCTTTCTAAAGTGCAGGTGGGACTATGCTATCTACCTATTCAATGAACTCCAGTGACTCCCTGATACCCTAGCATCAAATATAAAATACTATATTTGGCTTTTAAAGTCCTTCAAAATCTGGCTCCTTCTTACCTTTCCAGCATTCTTATACTTTATTCCTCTCTACACACTGTATAATCCAGTGACATTGCTCTCTTGCTGCTCTTGCACATGACACTTTATCTCCTGACTGTGTCTTTTCACTGGCTGTCATCTATTCCCGGAATGCTGTCTCTCTGATTACTTTTGCCTCTTGGCTTCCCTGGCTCCAATCCCACCTTCTACAAAAGGCTTTTCTCAGTCTCTCCTCAGTGCTAGTGCGTTCCTTTTGAGATTAACTTCAATTTACCCAGTAAATATCTTGTATGTATAGGATACCATTGTTGATGTGATTTGAATATATCTTCTCAGTAAATATCCCTCTCTAAAAGGTAATTGACTTTAACTGGTAAATGATACTGCAATGCTAATCACTGGAGGATACTGATGATAAAAAGGACATACTAATTGTATCTGGCGACTGAAATTGAAGAGCGCACAAAAATGGGAGACTTAACTTATTGCACTGGAAAAACATCCTCAATCCCACGAGGGTAGCCCTAGAACCATGAAGGGAAGATACAGTTAGCCAACCTTGCTCTTGGAAATCTAACCTGCTAGCATATGATTAAGAATTAGGTTAAGGATTCCCCGAGTACAAAAAGGTTATTTAAGTCTGAATTGTTAAAATAAACCTCTAACCTTCTGCCATAACATCCTGAAAATAGCTAACAACTTAATCTTCCTATGATACTAATTTCATCATGTCATTTCTGGCTTTAAAAACTCTAATCCTTATCCTTTTCCCTCTACTTGTCCCAAGGATAAAGTTCCAAATCCTTAATCAGGCATTTTAAAGTTCCATATAATCTGAAACCCTGGATTTTATTATCCATAACCCAAGCATAAGTCTAATCCCACCAAGTTTCATTGATTCCTAAGAAGTAGAATTTGTCTCTTTGAATCACTGAGACTTGGTAGGATGGGGCTCATGCCTGGAAAATGGATAATGAATGGCATATTTAATTTAAACACATGTGATTTCATCACTGTAGTGATACTTTCTCCACTTTTGCAATCCCTCTACGCCTCTATAGTCCTTCTACTTTACTATGGCTGAAAAAAAATGTATCATTTTGCAGGTAATTTGGAAATGTGCCTCTCAATTTGGCTAAGCTAGTCCCATACTCAAAGACTTCTAGTTTCAAAGGTTCCATCAGAGCAAATGCTTGTCAACAAAAAGCAACGTCCAGAACTGAATTCATTATCCTTCCCCCAAACCGTCCTCCATTCCAAACTTCCCTGTTACTGTTATCCTGTTACTACCAGCCCCCCAATTCCCCGGGATCAGAACCTTGGTATTACTCCTTGACTCTTCACTATCTCTTACCCTCCTCTCCTCCCTACCCAATCTATTGCCAAGGCCTATCAATTTCACTCTTGCAATTTCTCTCAAATATGCCCCTTCTTTCCTCTACTGCCACCGCCCTCATGCAGGCCTTGTACTTAGTCTCCCTGGATCAAGTCTTTTCCTCCTCCAATCCATCCTCCATTAAACCACCAAAGTGATTTTTCTAAAGCACAGGTCTGACTATGTCAGCCTCATACTCAACAAACTCCAGTGGCTCCATGTCACCTCCAGGTTCAAATACAAAATCCTCTGTTTGGCATGGAAACCCTCTCATAACCTAGTCCCCCCACCCACCTCTTTCCAGTATTCTTATTCTTTAAAACCCATCTCTCTTCCCACATACTTTTCACATATTCCCCCAACACACACATACTTCAGCGACTCTGGCCTTCTTGACATTCCATGAACAAGACACACTATCTCTCAGCTCCAGGCATTTTCTCTGGCTGTTCCCTCATGCCTGGAATGCTCTCCCTCCTCATCTCCAACTCTGGCTTTGCTGGTTTCCTTCAAGTCCACTAAAATTCCATCTTCTACAAGAAGGCCTCTTCCAATCCCTCTTAGCTCCAGTGCCTTTCCTCTAGTATTTCCTATTTATCCTGTATAGAGCTTCTTTGTACAACAACCTGTAACAGAGAGCTATTTGTTTGCTTGTTGTTTACCCCATTAGACTGAGAGCTCCTCAAGGGCACAAAGTGTCTTTTGTCTTTCTTTGTATCACCAGGAATTAGCACAGTGACTGGCACATAGCAGGTGCTAAATAAATGCTGTCTGACTCACTAACTAATGGAGCAGCACAACTGTATGCAACTAGAGAGCTCATTGTTGTCTAACCTATTAAATTGATCTACTTTTTAGAATTTTGATAAGTACTATTGCATGGCATAGCCTGAATTCTAGGAGTAAAAGTTCCTCCTCTCTTTTTGTTAATTCATAATATTCCTTGATATTCTTGACTATTTTTTCTTCCATTTGAATTTTTTTGTTCAATTATACACATCTATAATACTCACTTCTTTAATGGATCCAATTGATTCTGTAAGGTTTTCCTCTGCCTTTTCAAATGTTTATTTCTCTCCCTCTCTACTGCCTTACTGCTAATTCAGTTGTGGTAAAACAGATACAATATTATACCGCTGGTAGAGTTGGTTCAAACTTTTAGCGAAAGAACATCAAAGTATACAATAATGGTTTTTAAAAAAGTAGTCCCAGTAAGAGGACTGGACCCCAAGGACTGCTGCTTTTTTTTTTTAAACTTTAACTGATTAATTTTGTTCTAATAGATCATATAAACCACTCATGAAATTTAAATTGAATCACTCACTATATACATTTCCTAAAAATAGTTAAATAAAACAGTGTAAAAGAATGATTGCAAATACTAATACTGGCAATTTTACACTTTTGTAGTTTTCTGCTTGTTAAAAGAAAGAATGGGTGTGTGCTTCATAAGTTAGTATAAACGTCCAATGGTATTTATCTGGGCTTCGTTATCATTTAAAGTTGTGTTCATTTACAAAGTTATAGTAATCATGTATTTTTTCTTTTGGTTCTATTTTGTTCACTCTTCCCAAGTAGGTTTCTGACAGAGAAAAAAAGAAAGTTCTATCTATACAAAAATATTCCTCATATTACTATTTATAATAGCAAAAACTGGAAAAAATTAGGTGTTCATTGGTTGGTAAATGGCTGAGCAAATTATGGCATATGGGCATGATTAAGAATTATTACTGGAGTGAAAAAAATATTAGAATGAAAATTATGGATATGAAGTATTAAAAGAAATACAGGAAAACTTATATGAACTGATGCAGAATGAAGAAAGCAGAGTTAAAAGAACAATACATGTATTGACTACAACCATGTAACTAAATGCAATAACAGTGACAAATTCATGGTATACAATAAAGAAGGTCAAACAGATCAGGAAAACAAGCGTGAGGTCAGAATCATTATTTTAGAGTCAATTTGTCTGTTTCTCTTTAAGCTATCAATAACCATATGAGAAGGGTTTCAAATCATTAATTATAAGACAAATACAAAATAAAACCACTCTAAGGTTCTATTTCAGAGCCATCAGGTTGGCAAAGATGACAAAAAAGGAAAGGGGCAATTGGAGAAATTGTTGGAGGACAGGCACACTAATGCACTGTTGTTGGAGATGTGTTTTGGTTTAGCCATTTGGGAAAATAATTTGGAACTATACCCCAAGAGTCACTAAATTGTACATTCCCTTTGACCTAGTGATACCACTATTAGGTCTATCCAAAAAAATCAATGAAAATAGTAAAGGACTCAAACAAAAATATTTGCGGCAATTTTTTCTTTATTAGTAAAGAACTGGAAACTAAAGGGGTACCAATCAAGTGGAGAATGGCTGAACAAATTATCATATATGAATAAAATAGAATATTATTATGATATAGTAAATTATAAAAGGGATGGTTTCAGAGAAATCTGGGAATAATTGTATGAATTGATATGGAGTTAAGTGAGTGAGCAAAGTGAAAAGAACAACTTATATAATAACAATATTACAAAAACAAATGACTTTGTAAGATTTAAAAACTGTGATCAATACCATGACCAACCATCATTCCAGAGGATCAATGATAAAGCATACTACCTGCCCCCTGACAAAGAAGTAAACTCAGGGTATAGACTGATATATACATTTTTTGGACATGAACATAGGAATTAGTTTTGCTTGCATGTGTATATTTGTTATGAAAATTTTGTTTTTGTTTTCCTTTTTTCAAATGGGGGGCAGTGAAAGTATTTTTGTTCATTGAAAAATTAAATAAAAAAACAAAATGAAAACAAAGAAAATGTCTATAGCAGCACTTTTTGGTGAAGCAAAGAACTAGAAACAAAATGGATGCCCATCAGTTGGGAAATGATTGAATAATAATGGTATATGATTATAATAAAATATATTTTACCATAAAGAATAACAAAAATCAAAGATTCTGAGAAACCTGTGAATGTCTGTATGAACTGATAAAGACTTAAGTTAGCAAAGCCAGGTGAATAATTTGTAAAATGACTACAATAACATTAGAGAAAAGAACTTTAAAAGACTTAAGAAGTCTGAAAAATATAATGGCCAATCGTAACTTTAGAAGATTAATGATGAAGTATGCTTTTCATCTTTTGACTAAGAGGTGAAGGACTAGAAATACAGAATGAAGCACACATTTTTCAGGCACAGTCTCTGTGTGGATACATTTTACTTGACTATACATATTTGCTGGGAAGGAGGAAAGGGGTAAGAGAATTTTATGGGCTATGTTAGTGATAACAAGGAAGCAAAAAAAAAAAGGAAATCCTGAAAACAAAAGAATATATAAACAAAATTGAAAACAAAAATATTTGTGAGGTAATAAATAAAAGTAAATGCTGGGTTTTTCAAAAGACCTATAAAATAGACATTAGCCAATTTAAATTGTTTAAAAGGAAGAAGAAACCCAAATTACCACAAAGACAAGAAAGGGCAATAAAACTGGAGAGGAAAAAAAGAAAATTATCAGAGGCTATTATATATTATAAAATATAGTATTATATCTTATCATTATGTACAAACAAATGTGATAACTCAAGTGAAATGTAGTAATGTTTACAAAAATATAAAATACCTAGATTAACTGAACAAGTGCTAGATCATTTAAACAACAAAACTGCAGAAAAGCAAAACGTATGAACAAGCCATAAGAGAATTCCCAAAGGAAAAGACCTAGGTTCACAATAGAATATTACTATGCTGTAATAAATTATAAATATTAATAATTCTAGGAAACTTAGGAACCTTTCCGCTTAAATCTGCCCCCCTTCCAAACCTCCCTATTACTTTCAAGGGCACCACCATCATTCCAGTCCCCCAGGTTGGCGATCTAGGTGTCAACCTCAACCTACACAACTCTATTCTATATATCCAACCTATTTCCAAGCCTCATCATTTTTATCTTCACAACATCTCTGCTCTATATCCTCTTCTCTCCACTCACACAGCTACCTTACTGGTGCAGGATGTCATCACCCACCTCAGTTCAGACTTATAATAGTCTTCTGGTTGATTCCCTTGCTTCAAGTCTCTCCCCGTTCCAAGCCACCATCCATTCAGCTGCTAAAGTGATTTTCCTAAAGTGCAAGTCTGACCATGTCATCCTAGTACCCAAAAACTCCAGCCATTCTCTATCGCCTCCAAGATCAAATATAAAATCCTCTGTTTGGCATTAAAGACCTTTATGTACTTGCTAATTCTTTCCTCTCTTTCCAGACTTCTTATACTTCATTCCTACCATGTACTTTACAATCCAGCAACACCAGCCTTCTTGCTGTTTCTCAAACACCACACTCCATTCCCTGATTCCAGACTGTTTCACTGGATGTTTCTCATGCCTAGAATGTTCACCTCTATCACTTCTATCTCCAGGATTCCCTAGCTTCTTTATTATATATAAATTTTGCATGTAAGGAATTATTTGCACGTTGTATCCCCCATTAGAATGTGAGCTTCTTGAATTCAGGGATGATGTTTTTGTCTTACTATATATCTCAGATCTTAGAATAGTGTCTGGCTCATAGTAAGCATTTAATAAATGTTTAACTGATTAAATGACTTGAATGTACTAATGCAGAATAAAGTGAGCAGAACCAAGATAAAAATCTACATGATAATCACAATAATATTAAAGAAAACAACATTAAATGACATAAAAACTTAAATAAATGCAGTCATGACTAATCATGTCAATGAAATTTTGATGAAGCATGCCTCCCTCCTCTCAGCAGAGTTTTATATATATGTGTGTGTGTGTATGTATGTATGTGTATGTATATATATGTATATGTATATATGTAACATAAAATTTATTTATTTTTAGTTTTCAACATTCCCTTCCATTAGATTTTGAGTTTTAAATTTTCTCCCCCTCCCCATGATGGCATGCAATCTGATACAGGCTCTCCTTATACATTCATATTAAACATATTTTCACATTAGTCATGATGTAAAGAAGAATTAGAACTAATGGGAGGAACCACAAGAAAAAAGAAACAAAACAAAACAACAAAAGAAAAGGAGAGCAAATAATATGCTTTGATCTGCATTCAGACTCCATATTTCTTTCTCTGGATGTAGATAGTATTTTTCATCATGAGTCTTTTGGAGTTGTCTTAGATCCTTGCATTGCT
Organism: Trichosurus vulpecula; assembly: GCF_011100635.1. Taxonomy (NCBI): domain Eukaryota; kingdom Metazoa; phylum Chordata; class Mammalia; order Diprotodontia; family Phalangeridae; genus Trichosurus; species Trichosurus vulpecula. The sequence continues at coordinate 133,068,652 of NC_050575.1, read as the reverse complement.
TAGCAGAGAGTTTTAAAGGCTGACTATGAATATGGAATGAAAAATGAGTTTTCAAACATGACTAATTTGTTGATTTTATTTTGCTTAACTCTATTTCTTTGTTGTAAAGAAGAGTTTTATTTAGGTGAAGACTCATTAGGAAGTGAATATTGTAAAAGAGTGCATCAAGAAATGGGCTAATATAAATTAACTGCTTATGAATGTAATGAAATATTATGCAGTAAGAAATGGTGAATATAAGGAATTCAGAGAAACATGGAAAGATTTATATGACATGAGGTGGAACAAAGGAAATATTCCTAAAAAGGAAAGTGAACAAAGGCCTCAAAGGACAAATAATACCTCCCACCTCATGGCAGAGACAGAGGACTATTAGGACACAATAGTATATACACTGTCAGATGCAATCACTGCATTAGATGTTTTTGCTTAATTGTTTTTCTTTGTCTCAAGAGAAGGTTCATTTACGGGGGTATGAGACAAAGGGCTGAAATGACTACGATATTAAGACAAAAAGGCATCAATAAAAAGTATTTTTTTAAAAAAACATCAATCAAACTTTTATTCTTAAGGAAGAAATACAAACTATCAATAGAGATAAAATAAGAAAAATTGTCTAGTGAGAAAGGATAACTAGGATAAACGGTGGCATCAAATATCTCTGAGAAACATATTATATCTAGAATATATAGGGAATTGTCACAAATATATAAGACCAAGGCTATTTCCTAAGAAATAAGTACTGAGTAAAAGGATATGTATAGTTCTCAAAAGAAGAAATAAAACTATCAATAAACATACAGAGGAACATTCCAAATCACTAATAATCATAGAAATGCAAATAAAAACAACTCTAAGGCTTCACTTCACTTCCATCAGATTGGCAATGATCATAAATGATGGAAATAGGTAGAAGAACTATGGAAAGGCAGGAATACTAATAAATATAGTTGTTTGGTGGATCTATAAATTATTCATATCTTTTCATCCAATGATCCCATTAATGGGCGTGTATGTACAAGGTTTATCAATGACTAATTAATTATTCATAGCACTTTTTTGGTAGCAAAAAATTATAAACAAGATGGGTACCCATTAATTATGAAATTATTAAAAGAAAACTGCCCAGATTTCTTGGAATCAGAGGGCAAAGTGGAAACAAAAAGAATCTTCTTGTTACTCTCTCAAAGAAACTCCAAAATGAAAACTCCCAGCAACATCATAGCTAAATTCCAGAGCTTCCAAGTCAAATTAAAAATACTGCAAGCAATCAGAAAGAACAAATTCAAGTACCAAGAAGCCACTGTCAGGATAACACATAATTTAGTAGCTACCACTATAAAGGAAAAGAGAACGCAAAGGATATATGCTCCCAATCAAAAATAACTTACCCAGCAAAAATGAGTATAATGCTAGAAGAGGAAAAAAGGACTTTCAGTAAAATAGAAGAATTCTAAGCATTCCTGATGAAAAAAGCAGAGCTGTGGAGAAACTCTGAAGTTCAAACACAAGAGTGAAGAGAAAGACTCTGAATGCTGAGACATAGACATGGCCTATGCCAAAATTTGTCTTGCTTGACTATATATGATTATAAGAGGGCTTTTGTTTTTCTTGCTATGAGGCAAGGGAGGGAAGTAAGAGGGAGAGAAGGCCAATCTTTGTTAAAAATAAAATTTAATTTAAGAAAAAAAGAAAGAAAAGAAATAGGTGCTTTCATAGACTCCCAGATCAAAATAAATCAACAGTGCAATGTGGCAGCCAGAAAAGCTATGGTGAGAGGAGGATGCATTAAGAGACTGGTAACACCCAAAATTAATCACTCAACCAACAATATTTATTAAGTGTCTATTACGTGCCAGGCACTGTGCTAGTTACTAGAGATATAAATGGAATGAGATGATCTCTATTCACAGGATTTTACGGAACAAGGGAAGTAATATTCTAGCTGATCTCTCCCCGGTCAGACTATACATGGGGCACTGTCTTCTGTTCAGCTAAGTTGTACAAGAAGAATCTATTCTTACAGCTCTTATCATGGCTCTAAACAGTATATGTTGTATGTGTTTAGGTGTGAGGAGGAACAGGGGGTACTAGCAAATGAGAAATAGATTGTGAACAAGATATATACTTGTCAACTTACCCATACAAATTATCTAGGAAAGAGAGTAGATAGAATACTGGCATATATGAAAAGGTGTTGGATATGAAGTCAGCCTAGGAGCAGTGTAACATCGTAGGAAATTCTTTTGTTATAAGAAATGTTGAAATGAGAAAAGAGTGAATACAAGAGGGACCAAATAGGAAGGGAGGCATAGCAGGGGTATAATGGTACATGTCTTGAAGCTCTCTCCCCATAACCTTCTTAGAATTAGGCTTGAGGATAAGTGGAAGAAGGCCTTACCGATCTAGTCTATACAATATGTATACCTGGTCATGTTCTTTGGGTTATACAATGTACCTGCAACATTCAAGAAATTGATCATTAGAATCCACTGAACCAATATGTCATGGCATATTTAAGTAACACCCTGATTTCTCTCAGCCTGTCCAGGCACGTGTCATTTGCTCTGTGACTTACTCACCCAAGCCCTTTGCTAGGGTTTCTGTTGCAAAACCAAGAAGTTCATTTTTAATCAGAATCAAGTGACTTGGGATTTGTGCTAGGTCCAGACAGACTACAAAAGGATACAACAAATGTACACACTGTGCAAAGCCAAGTTCTATGAGCCAGATTCAAGCCCTTGCAGATTTTTCTGGAAATGGGAAATTTCTATAGTGAATTCATTCTAGGCTACTCAAAACTGACAGAAACCTCTTACTAGTGTTGAGGAATAGGACGCTGAATAAATGAGGAGTTCAGACGGAAGGGAGAATTTTTAGCCTTAAAGAGAAAATTCATTATTGTGTTTTTGCTGTAAAATGGGAAACCTAGCTATCCTTTTTTTATGTGAGTGGGGACAGACTCCTTTCAGGTGGCTTTATAAGGGAAATGAGGACACAAAACTTGTCAGAAAAGGAAGATTAGCAAGAACCCAGTTGGCTTGCTGGGACTTTATTACTCGTATCAGCTGAATCAATAAATCAATAAGTATTTATCAAATGCCTACTATGAACTGGGCACTATGCTTGATGCTGGGGATAACAAGGCAAAAGCAAATTAGTCCCTGCCCTCAAGAAGCTTACATTCTAGCTGGGTTGAGAGACAGGCGTGTGAACATTAATGTTTATTCAAAATATAGACACAAGTTAATGGCGGGAGCAACTAAGGAAATCAGGAAAAGCCTCACACCAAAGACAGTGCTTGAGGTAAGTCTTGAAGGGAACTAGGGATTCTGGGAGGTGGAAGTGAGAACGAAGGGCATTCCACACATACAGTCTGCATGAAGGCACAGGGATAGAAAATGGGTATGTGAAGCCAGTTTGACTAGATCAAAGAGTAAATTAAAGGAGTATGGTGTGTAATAAGGCCAGAAAGGAAGGTTAGGTCCAAGTTTTAAAGGGTTTTAAATGCCAAACAGAGGAGTTTATATTTGCTCCCAGAGTTAACGGAGAGACAGGGGAATTTACTGAGTAAGACAGTGATGTGGCCAGAGATGCCCTTTAGAGAAATAGCTTTGACGGCTGTGGAGGATGCATTACAGAAGGAAAAAATTAAGGAGACCACCACATCATCTGTCACATCTGTCCTTTCCAGCCTACTCACATGGTCACGGCTCTCGTTCATGCCCTTATGACATCTCACATGGATTGTTCTGGTTTTTTAACCTGGACTATTGCAATAGCCTTTAATTAGGTTGTGAAGATCAAAACAGATGACGGTAATTATAGCTAGGTGGCGCAGTGGATAGAGCACTGGGCGTGGAGTCAGGAAGACTCCTCTTCAAGAGTTCAAATCTGGCCTCAGACACTTCCTAGCCGTGGGACCCAGGACAAGTCACTTAACCCTGCTTGCCTTAGTTCCTCATCTATAAAATGAACTGGAGAAGGAAAGGCAAACTACCCCCAGCGACTGAAATGACACAGCAACAACAATAAAATTACAGACCTAAAAGCAGTATGTATGTGTGTTTATATCAGCTATTATTATTACTATATTTCTCTATTTCTAGTCTCTCCCCTTTCCAATTTATCCTCCACAGTTCGCATAGTTGATATTATTATGGCAAAGGTGTAATCATGTCACACCTCTGCTCAAGAACCTTCAGCGGGTCCCAGCTGCCAAATGATAAAACACACACTCCTACGGCATTTAAAGCCTTTTACAGTGTGGCTCCAATCTCTATTTCCAGATTGATTTCACATCATTCTACCACGTAAATTCCAGCCTCATTATATTCCAGCAAAACTGGCCTTCTTGCCGCACTCCATACATGCTACTTCATTTTCTAATCCCCTCTTTCAAAGGCTCACTGCTTCACTTTTGTCTTTCTGGAATCCCAACTTGCTCTGCAGTGCAACGCAGATGCCACCTCTCATTTAAGGCTTTTCCTGATACCCCAGTTGTTAGTGCTTCCCTACCCCCCAAATTACTTTGTGGTTACTTTGTATTTACTTATCTGTGCATACATTGCACCATCCTGCAAAATGGAAGTTTCATGCGGGCAAGAACTGTGTCATATTTGTCTTTGTATGACACCCAGCTTAGCACAATGCCTTAAAATAGGTGCTTAATAACATTCGTTGAATCGAATTAATTGTTTCTTCCAAAAAATTTGCCCAGTAAATAAAGCAATCTTGGTGAACTGGTAACAATACCCGCAGATGGGAATCTGAGACATTTTGCAACCACTGAGACAGGCGCAGGAAAAAGGAGTGACAATTTATAAAAGTTCTACTTATTAGAACTTAGAGACCAGATCTGGTTGAATCATGTACACCTCCCCACAGATATTAATGCACGTAACTAAGGGAAACCAGGAAAACAAAGGGATTAGAAGAACTGCATTTATGAGTAACTGTGCCACCTTTCCAGTCTGCAGACATGTTTTGCTGGGAATATTTAAGGAGAAGTATAATAACTATTGCCTGTAGCCCTGCTGCCTTTAGGGAAAATGGGCTTATTATTAGAGAGAAGACTAGATCCAAGTTAAGTCTACAGGGCACTGGGGAGGTAAAGTTTCACCTTTGGGTATCCTGGAGCATTTGTGTGTGCTCCACTGTGGGGCTGACCTATCTGGTGTGAGGTCCTCAGCTCAAGAAGCACATAGATTGTCTGGTGAGGTGCAGCTATGCTGGTTAATGGTGAGAGAAGGCATAATGGTAAAGGGGCACAATGGCAACAGAACCCTTGGGGGTTGGTGGCCTGGTCTGGGATGAGAACTTGGGGGGTAGAATAACAGGCTTCACTTTCCCAGGGCAAAGATCTCCAGAGGAGGATGCTTCCTCCATAATGTGGTTCTTCCTACTTCACAGTCCTATACCTGCCCTCTGTGACCTGGTGCAACAGAGAGGAAGTGCCCCCCCCCTCAATGTCAACATCATAAGACAAATCCCCAGGGGCCCTATGCTAGATAGAACTTTGCTTTCCCCTCTCCCTTAATTATAATTTCAATTTGTTAACAAGTCTTGTAAATCCCATCTGTAGAATAGCTCCCATATTCATCCTCTTCTATCTATTTCCATTGCCACCATTCTAGTACAGGCCTGTCTGACCACAACTTGGACTATTACAAAATCTTCTAGATCCTCCCACTTTCGTCTTTTCTCTCCTCCAAGCTATCCTTCATACTCTTTCCAGATTGATCTTCTACATACATAAATGTGGTCATGTTACTTCATTGTTCAATGTTGGGGCAGCCAGGTGGCGCAGTGAAATAGAACGACAGGCCTGGAGTCAGGAATACCTGAGTTCAAATGTGGCCTCAGATATTTACTAGCTGTGTGACCTTGGGCAAGTCACTTAACCCCTGCTTGCCTAAGTTTCCTCATCTGTAAAATAGAGATAATACTAAAACAGTCCCTGAAGTCAAGGCACTCACAAACTAATGGGGGTAGAAAACATGCAAACAGCTATGTACAAGCAAGCTATATACAGGATAAATTGGATATAATCTCAGGGGATGGAAGGCCATAACATTAAAGAGGACTAGGAAAGTCTTCTTGCACAAGATGGGATTTTAGCTGAGACGTGAGGCAAATGAGGGAATCCAGGAAGTGGAAGTAAAGAGGGAGAGAGTTTCAAGCATGGGGGACAAGCAGTAAAAATGGGAGGCTCTCTAGGTATTGTTTCTCCCAACTAAACTTTGAAGTTCCAGAGTTCAGTGAGAAAGTCTTTTACTGTTCTTGCACAGTGTTTCCCTCAAGAACTACTACAATGACACATACTTATCAACGGGGCATGGAAGATGAGGCAGGAAAATGACAGCTAAGGAAAAAGTGACTCCCAAACAATAATGAAAGAGATAGCTCTTCCCCCCCAACCCCCCCACCCCCAGCCTAACTCAAAAGCAATACATTAGTCAATCAGTGGGAGGCGCAGTGCCAACTATGTTTCAGTGCAGGCAATTTTTTAAGGGTCAAAAAGAAAATGCCTTTCCTCGTGAGCTTTGAATCTTGGTGGCAAAACGAGATGAATAAATATAAACAATTACAGAATAAGATATATGGACTCTAAGTGGTGGAAAGCTGAGAGAGGATTATATAGGGTGGATAAATCGAAAAATGTTTCAAGGATGCAGGGGAACAGAGAACTGGGCTCTCAAAGACGGGTAGTGTTTGAAGAGAGGAGGACAGATGGAAGCCAAGTAGGGGGACAACATAATCAATGGCACATGTGCATGGAAGACACTAAGTAGGGAACATAAAAGAAACTGTCTGGACTGGCACAGAGAGAGGGTACTTTCCGGGGAGTACAAGCAACTTGGTTTGGTTAGAGAGAGTGAGGCAAATTACAGAGGGACTTAAAAGGTGGTCAGAAGAGTTTAAAACTCTAACAGGAGTTCTTAAGCAAAGAAATTAAATGAGGAAAGGAATAGGCATTACTGACTGACAAATTGGTTTGGAGAGATGAGTGACGACAATCAAGAAAACCAAGAGATTTGAAATAATTCAGGTATAAAGAAATGAGGATCTATCCTGGATGGTAGCAGTGAGAATGGAAAATAAGGTTGAGGGGAGTCAAGAAGTATTTCACAGAAAGAACAGATGACTCATTGATTGACTGGATATAGGGTATCAAGCTAGTTTCTAGACAGACAGAATAATGTTCCCACCAACAGAAAAGGACAAGTTGAGAAGAAGGGCTAGTCTGGAGACAGAAATAATAGGCTGGTTTGAGAGAGACTATGTTTGATACTACAACAAGTAATCCAATTGGAAACCTGTAGGCAGACATAAATGTGGAACTGAAGTAAAGGTAACTTATCAGAGATGATGTGATATGGCTTTGTGGACCATCAGCATAGAAGGGATAGTTAAAGTCTTGAGAGGTGACTAGCTCTAGGAAGATAAGAGCATGGAGCAGGGGACAGAGCACTAAGGAACCTCACGACTGGGGACCTGAAAACAGTAAGAAGAGAAAATCTGGACTGGACAAGGTTTAAAAAATCAAAGAAGGATGTACTTTCAGTAAGAATATACCTTCAAATGAGGCACTGATATTAAGAATCATTAAGATTGAAAAAAGACAGTCAGTGTTAACCTTCCAGAACAGACTTCACACAGCAGTGGGGATGGGTTTTAGGATTTTAGTAAAGGCAGGCAGAAGCAGTGGATGTAGGCAATACATTTGAGAAATCTGAGTAAAAATGAGAAATCTAAAGGGAGGTAAGGGGCAACGGGGCAAAGAGAGAGTTTTTTTGTTTTCTTTTCTTTTAAGATATAGGGCAGATTTATCCAAATTTGAAGAGAGAATAGAAGGGGCCAGTGAAGAGGAAGAGAATAGGATATAAAGAAGAAAAGATATTCATAGGATCAAAGTCCCCAAAGAGGTAGAAAAGGATGGGATCCAGAGAGGACAGATGTTTGGATAGCCGCCCTTTTCCACTGGCTTCCGAGATTTGGGGGTAGGTGAGGGTATTCTGAAGAAGGTTTCCTAATATACATTTCCCCCAGGTGACTCTCTGAGCTGGTTTTTACTTACTCACCTGCCCAGGTGTACCTTGAGATTTCTCTTTCCAGGATCCATGGCTCCTCCCCTTGTTCCAACTGGGAGATCATATTGGGTTTGGAAAAGGGATACCCTGAAAGGGAAAAGAAATGGAAAACAGTTATTTGTGAAGGGATAAAATCATCTCAGAATTCAATTCTGGCCCTTTCCTCTTCAGGAAAGAAAAGTAATGATATTAGGAAGCCCCAGAGTAATGCAAAAGACTCTTCAAAAGGACTCACCATTGTATTGCTAGAAAGAGAGGGGAAGAAATGATTTTAACTCAGAAATATAATTTGGCTCATAAATCTCTCTCCTTGTTAAAAGAACGGAAGCCTCCCCCAGCTGTAGATGTTTTCAGTGGGACTTTTGGGGAGAATTCTTCACCTAGGGAAGTAGGTGACTGGAAAAATGTATATGTACAGTAAAAGTGTTTATGTACAACACAATGAATCAATCACATCCAGTCCCATAAAACAAAATCCTTTGACCTATGAACAGGGAGCAGAAACTTCTAGACTCTTAATTGCAGATTGATCACAAGTCTTTAGTTCCTGGACCAAAAGAAAAAACAAACCTCAGCTAATCAATTCAGAGGCTCCACAATTATTAACAATGGAGAAATCAAAGAAATCCAAATAGGAAAGTTCAATGTCATGGTAAGAAACTGCCCTTACCTAGAAAAACCAGGTTCCTATAGTTCTCCAGCATCACCTCCCTATACAGGTTCCTCTGAGCAGTATCCAGTTGTCCCCACTCCTCCTGGGTGAAGTCCACTGCCACATCTTTGAATGTCAAGGATTCCTGAAATCTCAAAGTCAATTTTATTGAATAGTAGTATGTAAAAATATATTAACTTTTTCTGTCTACATTTATTTATGAGTTCTTTTTGTTAAACTGTTGTACAATGCTAAAAAAAATTAGGTTTACTCCTTGAGATTGCATTCAATAATTGTCATAAGTTATATCTAATTTTTCTGAGTCTTAACTTTTTTTTATTATATTTTTTACATTGAAGAAAGGCACATTGAAGTCCCATATAATTACTGTCTTACTACCTAGGTCTTTGTATAATTTCAGTTAGTTTTTCCTTTAAGTACTTAGGTTCTATACCATTTAGAAGATATGTAGTTCGTAATGATATCATTTCATTATTTCTGATACCTTTAAGCATATGATAGTTTCCTTTCTTGTCTCTCTTAATCTCTTCCATTTTTACTTTTGCCTGAGATCAAGACTGATATGACAGAATGTTATCTGTTAAATTCAGAATAACATAATAATAAATACAGCTACTCCAGGTCAAATCTAGCCAAGTCAAAGAGAAGTCACAGTATGGTTATTCTGCTCCCAAATGGAAGGACTGGGAAGAGAGGGACCCAAAATAGTGCAGTGGTAGGGGACAGTGTTGTGAGCTCCACCTCAAAGTTTTCCAAACATATCTAAGAAATGCATCAGACAAAATCCTGATGGGGAAAGTAAGGAAAAGTCACAGTGAGTCGTTTGTACAGCCCAGCTTAGCATAGGGAGATAGAAAGAGAGTTCTCTGGACACTGGAGACCAGGTTGGCCAGGAGCATGCTATATACAAAACACTCCAGTAGCCAGAAAGAGCCTATGTACTAGGGCAAGAGGAAGTCTCAAACTCATACCAGGACACCACCAGACTTGTAACAGGGTAATTCAATGGGGAACAGGTACAAATTGGCAATTTTGTCTCCTACTACCTAGTTCCGGGTCACAGATCCAGGACAGACTGAGAAAAGGACCTATATACTGGCATTCCTCATTAAGGAATCGCTGGGCAGTGTACCAAGCTCCAGGGCAGACTGAGAAAGGGACCTGTACACTGGCATTCCTCATTAAGGAATCCCTGGACAGTGTACCAAGAAAGGAGGAAGCCAACAGCAGCAGCAGCGGTGTTGCTCAGACCCCAGGCTCAGAGCACTTTCAGCATCTAGCCCAGACTGCAGAGAAATAATCAGGGCAGGACTAGACAAAACAAAACCTACAATTCTGCCACTTTGAACCAACAGAGCTTTCCAGATGGTTAATAGGGGGAAATCCAGAAGCAATCTACTCTTACACAAACCCAAACCAAGGTCAGAAATTTGCAGAGCTCAAATCAGAGAAGCACCAGTTACACTTTGCCCTGGATTAGATTATTCTGGGAGCACTGAAAGCTTGCATATCACCAACCTCTCCCTCAGATTGTTGAACAACACAACAGAGCTTTTTCCAGAAGTGCCATAGAGCCCAGCCCTAATATCAAGTCTGAAGTCAGGAATTAGGCTGAATAAATGGGCAAACAAAAAAGAACTCCACTCTAGCAAGTTATTATGTTGGCTGGGAAGCACAAGACACAAACACAGAATAAGAAAACAATGCCAAAACATCTACAAATAAATTCTCAAAGAAAAACACAGCTGAAGCATATATTCAACCAGAATTCCTGGAATAGATGAAGCAAGAGTTAAAAACTGTTTTTATAAATGAAATCAGAGGATCTGAGAAAAAATTAGAAGAAAAATGGGAACTATGGAAGAAAGAATGGAAAGGGAATCATCAGCTTGTCATGAAAGGTATAAGAGGTACAAGGGCCCAAGAAATTCCCTGAAAATTAGGATGGACTAAATAGAAGCCAATGATTCCATTAAACAACAAACAATGTATTTATATTTATTTAGTATTTTGTTTTTCTCCAATCACATGTAAAAACTATTTTTAACATTCTCACTTTTTAAAATTTTGAGTTCCAAATTCTCTTTCTCCCTCCCTTTCCCCCTCATTGAGAAGGCAGGAAATTTGATACAGGTTAAACACAGACAACAAGCAATATTAAAACAGAATCAAAAGGTTAAAAAAATAGAAGAAAATATAAGTTATTTCATAGCAAAAACAACCAACCTGGAAAACAGATCTAGGAGAAAAAATTTAAGAAACACTGGACTACCTGAACATCATGACCAAAAAAAAGAGCTCAGACATCCTAGTAAGAGGACCTATTTCAAGAAATCTTAAAAGAAAACTACCCAGATCTCTTAGGACCAGAGGCAAAATAGAAATAAAAAGAATCCACCAGTCACCCCTTGAAAGAAACTTCAAAATGAAAACTCCCTGGAACATCATAGCCAAAATTCAAAGCTTCTAAATAAATGAAAAATACTGAAAGCAGCCAGAAAAGGGAAAAAACAACAACAAAAATCAATCAAGAGGCAGCTAGGTGGCACAGTGGATAGAGCACTGGCCCTGGAGTTAGGAAGACCTGAGTTCAAATTGGGCCTAAGCCACTTACTAGCTGTGTGACCCTGGGCAAGTCACTTGACCCCAATTGCCTCCAAATTAAAAAAAACAACAACAAGAAGAAAGCACCCAGAAAGAAAGAATTCAAGTATCCTGATCAAGTAAGGATCAGGATTATACACAATTTAGCAGGAGGAGAGAACTCAGAATATGATATTCCATAAAGCGAAAATATGGTCTCACAACCAAGAACTTGTACAGAAAAACTGAGCATAATGTTAGAGGGGGAAAAGTGGACTTTTAGTGAAATAGAGGACTTCCAAATATTCATGATAAAAAGACCAGAGCTGCAGAGAAACTTTGAGGTTCAAACATAGGAGAGAAGAGAAACATAAAAAGGCAAACCTGGATGAACAATGATAAAAGACTAAGCAAGGATGAACTGTTTACATTTAAATATGGGGAAATGACACATGTGTATCCTTTTAAATTTATCATCCTCAAGATCCATAGAGAGAGTCTAATTAGGCCAGGCCTGGGAATGGTTCTATTATGTCTGGAAGATCTTAAGAAAAGAATGGAAAGGGAGGGGAAGATGACTACACTAGGAATGGGGTATGGGGAAGGGAAAGGATAATTATCTCACATAATCATGCTGCACATGATGAAGAGAATCAGCTGACGCTCCCATCTGAATTGGTCAAAAAATGGAAGAATACACACACACACACACACACACACACACAAAATTGGGTTCAGAAATATATTTCACTCAACAAGAAAGCAGGAGGAAAAGGGGAGAAGGAAAGATGGTTAAATTAGAAGGAGTATAGATAAAGAAAAGGATTAGTCTGAAGCAAAACAAATTCTAAAGATGTAAAATACTTCTAACTCTTTCTGAAGTGGCAAAGGATGGGAATCTGAGAGCGTGTCTATAAAATGCAGAACGGATGAACAAGTTATGGTATATAAATGTGATACTATCGTGTTGAACTCTTATCAGCATAATGACCAACCAGGAGTCCAGAGGACTAACAATGAAACATGCCATCTATCTCCTGATAGAGAGGTTAAAGACTCAGAATGTAGAATGAGACAAATATTTTTAGGACATGACTAGTGTAGACATGGTTTTGAGTGGCTATACATATTTGTATTGGGTTTTGCTTTTCTTGTGCTTTCAGTTGGAGGTAGGGAGAGAAGAGAGATTGAGAAAGAGGATATTTTTGGCTCATTAAAACAAAAAAAATATATTTTTTAATCTAGAGTTGGGTTTCTCAAGGCATGATTAATGTTAGGACAAGGGGATAAGGGATTCCAGAATGGAAGCTAGTGCAGAGTTGAGTTGACTCACCAAAGACTTTAGAAGGGAAGGGAGCAAAGAGTAGCCAGTGAAGAGATATATAAAATAATATATCTATTATTAAAGGGATTGTTTCTGAGCATTTTAAAATAAAAGCAGTGATAAACAAGAGGCATCATGACTTTAAAAAAATATATCAAGACATACGGACCTTACTTTCTTTTTTAACAGGGTTATTAAACTGGTAGATCATGGAAATACCACAGTTACAGATTTCAGCAAAGTATTTCACAAAATTTCTCATGCTATCCTTGAAGACAAGACGGATAGATATGGGCTACATGATACTATAGTTAAGTGGATTCAGAATCACCGAAATGGAGTAGTCATTAATGGCTCCCTATCAACTTAGGTGAAGATCTCTAGTAAAGTTTTCCCAGATATCTATTCTTGGTCCTACCACTATTTAACATTTGGCTTTTAACAATGTGACCACATTGACAAGGTGGAGTATCCAAAAAAGAATGCTCATGATAAGGAGACCAGACATCATGCCATATGAAGACCAGTATAATCTAAACGAGAGAATACTTGGAGGACATGAAAAGTATCTTCAAATACGTGAAGAGTTGTTATGGGGAAGACAGATTTGACTTGTTATGTTTAGCCCCAAAAAGAGAACTAGAAGGAAGGGGTGGAAGTTGAAAGAAGAGACAACTTTAGGTCAACGTAATGAAGGACTTCCTAACACCCAGTAGTGTCCAAAAGTGGAATAGGAAGCCTTGAGAATTAATGGATGGCTCTTCACTAGAGGTCTTTCAAGAACAAGATGGATGACTATTCATAGGGGATGGCCTAGAGGTAGTTCTATTCAAGCACAGGGTGGATTAGATTGTTTCCAAAGTCCCTTTGAACTTTGTAATTTTGCTTTTTAACTATAATTACTGTTACCACTATTAGTAGTTATTATAATAACAATGTAATACACAAGGAACATGCTGAGGATTTAAATATCCTTTATTTTCCCTATTCTCTTTCTAAGAGGATGTTGGTATCTATTTTTGCATCTTACACATTAAGCTCAGGGGCATTCTCATTACCTTGTTCAGGGGCATCCTCTCCAGATGAGACCTTCACTTTGCAATTCAAATCTGCACCCCTAGCAGAAAGCTGGTCTCAATCACTCAGACTGCAAGCTTGAACATTCTATTGAGGAACCCTGTGGGTCAAAGATATCAATTGGAGACAATGGGAAGAACTCAATTGCCTCAGACATATAACCTCAACTTCGTCGTCACCACCCATATCTAATCAGTTACCAAATTCTGTCAATTTCATCATCATATTCCCTTTTCTGTATTCTATCCTCTCTATTCCTACTTCTATCACTCTCATATAGGTCCTTACCATTATCCACCTACCTGCTTTACTGAAACAGCCTAACAAATTTTGCCATTTCCACACTTTCCCCACCACTGCCAGATTATCCTTATTCATGTAGAGTCACTCCTCTGCTCTATACTATTTAAAGGCGAAAGTCCAAATTCCTAATATCTTGACATTCAAGGCCCTTTAAAATCTAGCACCACTCTACCTCCCAAATTAACACGTAACAGTAACAGCCCCAGCCACACAAAGGAGGCTCTGGCTCCTCTCTAAGCCATTAGGTCACTGCCCTTATCAGACCAAGAGGTCTACAGAGAACGAAAGTTGGATAATTTGTTCAATAAATACCTGAAAGGCAACATGATGCACTGGCAATCACACCAGATCTGGAGTCAGGAGACATTGGTTCAAATCCCAACTCTGACACTTATTAGTTGTATGACATCTTCTTGAAGCCTCATTTTCTTCATCTGCAAAGTTAAGATAATGATATTTTCTTTATCTAACATACAGTTTTTGGAGGAAAGTGGCATAGAAATGTCAGTTGTCATTATTATTACTTCTACCAAATATAGGTTCCTCAGCCAAATGGACTGCATAGGAAGTCATATCCAATCATAGTAATTAGTTTCAACTTCTCTTATGCACTATCATATTCCCTTCATTATGAGTTGTACCCCCCTACTGGACTGTAGGTTCAGTGAAGGCAGGGGCCATTTTTCTAATTCATAAAGTTATCTGGTACAGTTTCCAGCATAGGACTCTCAGTGTTACACTGAATTTTCTCCTGCTCTCCCTCCCTGCCCCAGCCTTGAACCTGGCTAAATAGATATGCATTTTATTTAAACATATGGATGTATGTGTGTGTGTGTGTGTGTGTGTGTGTGTGTGTGTGTGTGTGTGTGTGTGTCCTCACTAAGAAACTGTGTGTTATAGAGGCTGTAGGTGTGTGAAATTTTTCTTAATTACAATTAATAAAGTCACCGTTTCTGAAACAATTCTCCTTTAGCCGAGACAAACTACAAACATTTTTAATTCCTAAGTCAATAGGCACATGGTCTAAGGGAATTTGCTTCCCTTGCTAAAAATAGAGTCTTTACCAACATTTCCTAATGATAGTTGATATATCAAGAGAAAAACGATTTACAAAGAATTGTAAGATTGTGTAAGTCTTTATGCTAGAAACAACTTATACAAGAATAGTCACAGAGAAGCTATTTTTATAATGATAAAAAAATGAAAAAACTAGCAACAGGATGGGAATAACCAAGCTAACTGCATTTTATTTCATGGCTATGAAAAATGACAAACATATGCATTATATCAATACATAAGCAATGTGAAATAAAGAAGAGGGCACTAGACTTTGAGTCTGAAGACCTGGGTTTGAGTCCTGGCTATGCCTCTAGCTAACAGACATCAGCCAACTCACAGCACAGTATTAAGAGCACTGGCTCTGTAATGAACAGACCTGGGTTTAAATTCTGGTTGTGCTATTTACTACCTGTGTAATCCTGGGTAAGTAACTTTACCTTTTAGGGACTTAGTTTCTGTATCTGTAAAATAGGAGCAATAATACCTACCTACCTGAAAGGGTCGTTGCTATATAAATATGTGCTATTGCCATTCTGGAATCCGTGACTCCAAAGTTGTAGTATTTTGTATTTGCTACATACAGAAAAATTAATTACATGGTGGTAATGAGTTTCTACATTAGTTGGGTCAGTCCTCAGCTAGCCTTTCTAACTTGGAAGTTTGTCAATGCTTATACTCAGAGTCTACCACTCTGAGAAGTTAACTGGCTTTTCCAGGCTGACTTAGCCAATGTGAGCCAGAAGCAGGACCTGAACCCATCTTCCCGACTCCAAGGCTGCCTTTCTATTGACTACTCCCATGCTACCACTAATAACAATGGGTAATAATAATAATCATTGTAGTATATTAATATCTGTAGGATCAATTTTAACTGTGTACAAATGTATAATTGAGGTCACGCAGGAATGCGAATAACTAAGAGTGGGTTTTTTCCTAGAAAGTTATTTAATAGCTTTTTTTAAAGCCACACAACTGCATTTTATACTCTGAATCTTAAAGTTACCCAGGGTAAAACAAGCACAGAAAAAAAATGAGATCTCTAGGAGACCAATAATTGTAGCATATTAGTTGCTGAATCTAGTTATTCCAAGCTGTGATATAGTCATCAGGCTTTGGGGTTCAAATACTATCACTTTCCAGCTCAGGAATCTCTAGCTATTTCTTTTGCCTCTAGGATAAAATATGAACCACTCTGTTCGGCACTTGTTGCCATTTACAATCTGACCACAACTTTCCAAGTTTATTACACATTGTTCATATTTACAGACTACATTCCAGCCAATCTACTTCCTCAGTTCCCCATAACCATCACTGCCATTTCAATTCCTATCACTTTATTTTTGCAAAGGCTTTCTTCCAAGCAGAAAAAGACAGATTCACTTTTGTCTTTGTACCCCAGCACCTAGCACAGGGCCTGGCACATCCTAGGTGCTTAATAAATGTTCATTGGTTAATTGGATCATATTTCCTCACCTCAGACTCTAACTTCCTTCAAGGTTTAGTTCAAATGTTACCCCTTACAAAAGAATTTTCCTGATCTGCTTCTTCCCAGTTTTTAGTGTCCTGCCCCCACCACCACCCTCCCTGCCCCATTATTTTTGATTTACTCATCTTTGCACCTAAAGATATATGTAAAATACAGGTCAGGGACTCTTTCTTTTTTACCTTGGGATTCCCCAGTGCCTAGCATAATATCTGGGAACATGGCAGAGGTTTAATAAATATTTGTTGAATGAATAAATCTTAACTCTAACACTGATTTACCATGTGACTTAGCTTAAATCACTTTCTCTGTGTTTTAATTTCTTCCATCAATCAATAAATATTTATTAGGCACCTGCTATGTGCCAGGCACTGTGCTAAGCACTGGGGATATAAAAAAGGAGGCAAAAGACAGTCCTTGCCCTCAAGGAGCTTACACTCTAACAGGGAGGCAACAAAATTGAAGGCCAGTTACACTTGATGACCTCCAGTTCTGAATGCTGTAGAATGGCTGGAACAAAACACAGGACTTTAAAAAAGCCTCTAAGACCCCTTTTGCTTCTGCCTTCCCCAACCCATCTCTCCTCCCAGCCTGTCCACAGGGACTGTTATCCTCACCCTTGGATAATGAGGCTAAGGCAGTGACAGGTGGGCGGGGTCAAACTCACTCGAGAGGAAGGGAAAAGAGAGGAGGGGCGGGGAGTGGGCGGGGGTCAGCCGTCAGCACATGCGCAGAAGGGAAAGCTTGTCAGACGCCCCCAAGGTCCCTTTAATGCACTGCTTTGCTTGCACCCCTGGGCTCTGGCCCCGCCCTCAGGGTGAAGAGCTGTCCTGATCTGACTGATGGGGCCGCGGAGAAGCCGGTCAGATGCCTGGACCACTAAATACCTGGTGTATGGGGTCCCCGGGGACAAACTCACCACAGACAAAGGAGGCGCCTCCGAACAGAACTCTCTACAAACCGCATCGAGGCTGCGCGCGCATTCCCAGTCAGACAGGAACTGCGCCTGCGCAGACGCAATCCCAGCCTCGAGCTACCTGCCAGAATCATCCTTGGGGATCCGCCAAATCCTTCACCGAGTCACGGAAAGACGGAGCTAAAAGGGGCTTTTTTTTTTTTAAACTATTAGAATGTTAGAGCTGGAAGGAGCTTTAGAACAAAGCATTCAATATTAGGTCTGGAAGAGACTTCAGTAAACGTTTACCAAGTGCCTACTAGGACATAGAATGTCACAATCGGTCTACAGGTATTAAATGCCTACTGTGTGCCAGGCTCCGTAAGGAGGTACAATATAATGAATGAAACAGGCCCTATTCGAAGGGAGCAGGGATATGTATGTGTATATATAGTATATATAGAATAAATGTAAAGGTGTCTCAAAAGTCAGTCTAGCTTTAAGCTTTAATAACTTCAGTCAGTCAATCAATTTGTAAACATTTAAGTGCCTACTATCTACCAGATACTGTGCTAAGCTCTGGGGTAGAAAAAGACGCCAGACAGTCACTGCCATCAAGGTGCTTACAATCTAATGAAGGATACAATAAACAAATAAATATATACAAATAAGCTATATACAGGATAAATAGAAAATACTTAGAGGGTAGCTAATTATTTTAACATTGGAATTGAAAGGATTTGGGAAAGGCTTCCTCTAGAAAATTTAGAAATATCAATGATCTTAGAAAAACATGGAAAGACTTGCACTAAATAATGAAGAGTGAAATAAGCAGGGCCAAGAGAACATTGTATGTAGTAACAGCAATATTGTTTTAAAAATGACTTTGAGCAAATAAGTCATTTTGACTATTATAAATACTCAATTAACTATAAAATCTACAACCAGAGAAAACTGATAAATAGAAGTATATATAGAATAATTTTACATATGTACCTAATCGGTCTCATGGTAGTCATCTCCAAGGAGTAGGAGGGAAGAAAAAAAGCGGGGGTAGAAGGGGCCAGCGAAGGAAATTTACATAATAACTTTGTTGTATGTGCATTTTTTTAAGGGAGGAGGGCAGGGCAATTGGGGTTAAGTGACTTGCCCAAGGTCACATAGCTAGTAAGTGTGTCAAGTGTCTGAGGCCAGATTTGAATTCAGGTCCTCCTGACTCCAGGGCTGGTGCTCTACTCACTATACCGCATAGTGAATTTGCAGTTTCATGTATGATCATCTTTTTTTATTGTACTATGTTATGGAAATGCTTGTTGTATTCTATAAATTAAAAAAAATTGAATTAAAAAAGAAATATCAGTGCTACAAATTTGCAAAAAGTCATTTGAAAGATTATGTACAATTCAAAATATTAATGTTTCTTATCAAAATTCCACATTGCCACTGTCACGTGCTATACAATCACTCAAGATGGTTTGAATTTCATAAAAAAAAAAACTTTTAGCAGTTGCTGCTCTGTGACTAAAAGGGTTTCATTTGTAACTCTAGACATAGGGTCACCCAAAGAACAAGTGCATACACCCAAAGATCAAGTTTTGATATGACCCTACAAGAAAAGTATTAGATCGATTTCTAATGGATAAATCAAGTGACTGAAAGGGCCAAGCAAAAAGACCTCTTCTATGGATCCACGGTTCTGAGACCAGTACTACCTGGAAACTGTTTCACAGGCAATGCATGATGACAGGGTATCCCAACTTCTTAAAATTGACAATTTTAAACATTATCCCAAATTCATAAAACTAAATAAGTGTAAAATAAGTTTAAACAAGTGAGTTTCAAAAATGATGTTTTTACAAGTTTGCAGTATTTAAGCTTCTGAAATTAGTGAAGCTTTAAACTACATTAAGACTTTTGGGACACCCTATATAAAGAGAGTAAATATAAAGTAATTAAATACAAAGTAGTTTGAAAGGAAAGACACTGGTAGTTCAGGGTATGAGGAAGAGCTTAATGCAGGGGTATAAATACAATAAAAGCCATGTAATCTAACCTCTGTTTGTGTTATCTTTCCCCCTTTGGATGCAAGCCTCTAAAGGTGAGGGACTGTCTTATTTGCTTATATTTGAATCCCTAGCACTTAGCATAGTTCCTGGCACGTAGTAAGTGATTTTATCTATCAGTCTAATTAGTTGTCTTCTCATTTCTTCCTCCATGTCTCCTTCGTTTTCTCTCCACTCAGATACACCTGTCCTCACTTAAGAACTTCCTCATTAGTCTCTCTGCATGTCTGTGCCTTTACACACTGTCCTCCATACATAGGATGCTTTCCCTACTCACCTCTGCCTTTTGGAAATCCTAGTGTCCTTGAAAGTTCATTCAAGTGTCATCTACATCAGAAGTATCAAACTGTGCTTGTCAGGGGCCTACAAAACTCCCAGTGCAACCTAAACCAGATTAAAATGTAACTGGGAAATGTTTAACAAAATAAACAAAAATACAATACAACATGGGGCAGTGAAGTAGATAGACCACTGGGCTTGGAATCAGAAAGACTTCATGAGTCTTCACAGATTCACAGCTTCAGATACTTACTAGCTGTGTGACCCTGGGCAAGTCACTTAACTTTGTTTGCCTCCCTCATCTGTAAAATAAGCTGGAGAAGGAAATAGCAAACTAGTCCATTACCCTTGCCAAGAAAATCCCAAATAGGGTCACAACTCAACAACTCAACAACAACAATACAACATAATCTTAATTTATGGTTTTCTAAGTCAAAGTGCTGCCTCCAGGGATCTGTTTCTATTTGAGTTTGACATAACTGTCTAGGTGAGTCATTCTTTATTCAAATTACCTTGTCTTTTACTCATCTATGTGCATGTTGTTTTGTCTTAAAATGCCAGCTCTTAGGGAGCAGGGATTGTTTTATTTTTGGTTTTATATTCCCACCCCCACTCCCCCACCCCTAGTACCTAGCACAGTGCTTTACACATAGATGCTTGATAAATGGTGGTGGTTGTCATCTTGGGACCTGAAGAAAAAACACTGGGTGTGTTTCCAAAGTCTGTCAGTTACTGCCCATGGGATTTTGAACTTGTCCCTCCCCTCTCTGACCTTCAATTTGCAAATATTCAAAGTAGGATAACGATGCCTACCATTCCTACTTCTCATGGTACCTGAATAATGTTCCACAGATCTGGTCATGGCACTCCTCTGCTCAAAACCTTTCAGTGCTTCCATATCGAGTACTGAGTAAACTTTAAATTCATGTGCTTGCCATTCAAGTACTTCAATCAATCAGCAAACCTTTATTAAGTGCCTACTATGTGCTAGGCACTGTGCTCCACAATCTGGTTCTGCATTACCTTTCCAAGCTTTTCTTACACTACTCAGTTCTATGCACACTGCAGTCCAGCCAAATCAGACAACTTTGTGTTCCTAAACCCTCTGTGAACTCTCACACATCCTTGCCTTTGCTCAAGTTATTTCCTGTATCTAGAATTCACTCAGATTTCTGCTTCTTCATGTGGCAGATTCTAATACATCCTTTAAAGCCCAACTTAACTACTACCTTCTCTAAGAAGGTTTCCTGACCCCCGTGTAAGTAATGACCTACCCTTCAACTTCATATGTGGTGCTTTCGTTTTTTCTATATATCCAAAGGATCATAGGACCATACTTTCTGATGGAAGGAACCTTAGAACTCATGTGACCCAACCCTACTATTTATAGATGAGGAAAATGAAGTCCAGAAATTACTTTGTATATATGTATTTAGCCATGTGCATGTCATCTCCCACCAATAGAATATAAGCTCCTTGAGGGCAGGGAAAGTTTTATTTTATATCCTTAGCGCCTCATACTCAATAGGCACTTAATTAAAACTTTTCAAACAAATGAATGAACAAATGAACTGATTAAAAGACAATACACAGTAACAAAATCCCAGATCATTGAAGTATTTTACTAGTGATGCTAGCATATGGCTATGAATCACGGCATACTACTATCTTAGAAAAACCAAAATTGCAGGTGACCCAAAGAGCAATGGAGATATAATGGGTGAAAATGAATGGCAGAATATTAACTGATAACTTGCATGTCAGGAGTAATATGAAAGATACTACGAAGGATATAAATGATTGGGAAAACATGTGGGTCAGTCAAGTAGTGAAAATGAAGTACTATAGATGGATGGTCCAAGCACTAAAGTGTTGTCCATGAAATATTTTAAAAAACAAAAGATATATTATTAGTCAGATGGTAGAGTGGTTGTTTTCCATAAACTTCTCAAACCTAAAAAACCTCAGAAAAAAGAATTATGTGCCAGACATAGAATAATCAAAGCTGAATTCATGGAATATGAAGACTGAAATGTTACACAAGGTGAAATAACACGGAAGAATTTAAATATTTCAAGTTCCTATCACACTCTTCAAACCTTTCCATGTGCTCAGCTTAGTAGGTACAACTAACTTCAAAAGCTTGGGCTTCAGGGTCTGGCATTAGGTGTACCAGCCAGGTCTCCTATGCAATGAATAAGCCTGACCTCCTCCACCCCAAAAGAAGTAGCAGACGTTTCTATCCAGTAAAGAGAAAGCAACAGGAAGGTAAAGCAGTAGACATGGATAGTACAACACTGTGGTAGAATCAGCTAGCTAGGAAGCAGAGCCAGCTAGAGAAAATAGAGTCACTATGCTGGAAAGAAAGGGAGCTGGGATCCCAGATGGGAACATTTCTTGTCCTCCAAAGTTTACTCTGGCCAAGAACAGGAGCTAGGCTTCCACAATCCCTATCCAAGTCAAGGAGGTGAAGAATGCCCTGCCCTGGATGAAGGTCTAAGCAGCAGTGGAAGGAGAAGATGGAAAAAAGGGAGGGAAACCAGAGACAAAAATAGAAAGCAAAGGACTATAAAATGATAAGCAAATCTAAAAGCTAGTTCTTTGAAAAGATTTACAAAATTGGTAAAAATTTTAGCTAACCAGTTAAAAAGGAAAGAATATTAAATTGCCAAAATAAAAACTGAACACAGTGAAATATCAACAAACAGAAAAAAATCAACAAAAATAAAGAGCATTAGGAACCTATTATAGGATGTAGCATATTATACACAATTAGGCACTAGCAAAACTGAAAATTTAAATATATAGAGGATGACCTAAAGAAATATAAAATACTGAAATGAATAAAACATGAAATAGAGATTTCTTAAGGCATAAGTTGTATTAAGATATGTACATATATGGATATGTATATATAGACATATACAACATACACATACATATAATGTATATATGAATACATGCGTATATGTGTATACAGGTATATGTATATATAATCACCCTAAGAGCAACTAGGTGGTGCAGTGAATAGAGTGCTGGGCACAGGGTAAGGAAGACCTGTGTTCAAGTCTGGTATCAGACTTGACGCTGGGCAAGTCACTTAACTACCCTCTATCTTCCTTAGTTTTCTCAATTGCAAAATGGGGATAATAATAGCACCTATCTCCTAGGGTTGCTGTGACAACGAATGAGATAATATTTGTAAAAATTACTCAGCACAGTACCTGGCACATAGTACATGCTTAATAAATGCTTGTCTCCTTTGCCCTTCCCCTTTATTCTCCCCTTCCCTATCCAAAGAGCCATCCTTTGCAACAAAGAATGAAACACAGAGAAAAAAGCAGTTAAGCAAAACTAACCAACATATCAATGTAGCCTGAACTAATGTTTCATGCCCATAGTCCCTCAGCCTTGCCAAGTAAGGAAGGGGGTTCATTTTCTTATCTTTCCCTTAGAACTAAGCTTGGCCATTATAAGTAAACAATTTTCAGTTTGTTATTTTTTATTGTTGTTTAAATCAAATTTGTTCAATTTAAGTTGTTGCAATCATTGTGTATATTACTTTCCCAGTTTTATTTACTTCATTTTCAAATCATATTAATGTTGCTATGCTTCTCTGGAATCACCATAATTATCATTTATTAAAGCAAAGGAGCCACTCCCCAGGGGATAATTGGTCAAAAGAGAACAGTTCTCAAGAGAATTACAAATCATTAACAATACTATGAAAAATTATACTAAATCACTAAAACAAAAAATAAATCAAAACACCTATCAGGTTTTACCTCATACCTACCAAATTGACAAAGATGTCAGAAAAAATGTAAATAGCCAATAGTAGAAGAAGATGGGCACACTAATACCCTATCAGTACAACTACGAATTGGTCCATTCATTCTGAAAGCAATGTAGAATTACGCTATTTTTAAAAAGTGACTAAATGCCCGTATCCTTTGGCATGCAGATCCTACTGTTAGGCACAAATCCCAAGGAAGTCAAAGATAGAAAAAAAGATTCGTTAAACACCAAAGGATTCACATCAATACTTTTTGTAGAAGCGGAGAACAGGAAATACAGGTTTTGTTCATTGACTGGGGAATGGCTATACAAATTGTGATACATAAACACAATTGAACGTTGTTCCTATGCTTTAAGAAATTGTAAATATGAATTCAGGGGATATGTGTATGTATACACATATATAAGCGTATATGTGTATGTATACATGTATTTGTGTATGTACGTATATATATGTACAATATATATATATATATCTGTATACATATACACACATATACAAAAACTGATACAATGCGAAGTAAACAGAACCAGGAATATAATACACAAAGTGGTTTTCACAATGTCAACCAAATTTTAAAAATCTGAAACAATGCCATTATAATTATAATGACCAATTTTGGCTCTAGAAAATGCATTCCCTTCCTTTATAAAAGATGTGGGAGGTGACCACGGATAAGATACTGCATAAAACTGTCACATGTGTTGGTTTGTTTTGCTTAACTTTTCTTCTGCTATCTCTTTAAGTATTTATTAGGAGGGATGGATTATTAGGTAGGGGAAAGGAATTTTTTAGAAATTTTTTAGAATGTGATGTAGCAGAAAAATTAATATTATTTTAGAATTAAGTTTGTTAATGGATGCAGTATCTTTACTGGCCACCAGAGGATGCTCAACCCACAGAAGTCTAAAGTGCTACCTTACTCCCAGGCCATAGATTCAGACTTCTTCCTGGGTCTGGAATTAATCCAGTGGATGAAACAAAATATTATTAAAAATAAAATTTACAATACATGCACAGTTCTAAGTCCCCACTTTGTGTTTGGGCTCTATTATTTCTGGTTGTAACTCTTCCCATTTTCTACAACATAGGACTCAGATTTTAAACATACTATGATCACAGAAAAAGCAACTAGGCGGCACAGTGAATATGGCACTAGGCTTGGAATCAGGAAGACTCATCTTCAAGAGATCAAATCCAGCCTCAGACACTTATTAGCTGTATGACCCTGGGCAAGTCACTTAACCCTGCTTGCCTCAGTCTTCTCATCTATAAAATGAGCTGGAGAAGGAAATGACAAACACTCCAGTATCTTTGCTAAGAAAATCCCCAAGTGGGGTCACAGAGTCAGATGCAACTGAACAATGATCACAGAGAACATATATATGTATGTGTGTGTGTATGTATGTATGTATGTATATACACACACACATATATACAGGTAAAGAGATATGTTATCCATAAACAGATTTATATGTTCTATATAAACAATGGAAAGGAAAAGGTCAAATATGGAGCCATTTGCCTATAGCCATCCCCTAAACTGACTCCCATTTGCTCTCCTAGATATTAAAGTTTGGGTGAGGAGGGGAAATCCCTGAACCATATGCACCCACAACTCATGGAAAATGAATAACAGAAGAGAGTGTGTTCAGAATCCCATCTCCAGATTATGGATTATAACAGGAAAAAGTCAGAAAAATCAGTTTTCCCTTGCAGCCCATAAGCCAGATGGGAATCACCAATGCCTGCTAGTCTCAGGACTAAAGATCCCATTTCCTCACTGATCTCTAACTTTGTTCCAATATTAGATCACCTTCACAGTGCTGATCTCAAACAGCCACATTCTGGGTCCTCCTATTTCATAGAAGTCCAGGTAGTGGCTGCTTGAGCCCCATCATCCACTCAGGGATTAAGAAGTCTTAGGGGCAACTAGGTGACCCAATGGTTATATAGCAGCACTGGCTCTGGAGTCAAGAGGACCAGAGTCCAAATCCAGCCTTAGACACTTAGTAGCTGTGCAACTCTGGCAACCCAGACTGCTTCAAAAAACAACCAGTCTGTCTTTTAAGGATAGCTAAAGAAAGAAGTGGTAGCCAATCTTGGATCTTACAGATCTTGTGCCCTTCAATCCCATCATGTGGCTTTATGCCCACTGTAAGCATGTATTCTCTAAGACTCTCAGTGAGGGGAAAAGGGCAATTGTCTTCTCATTTATGCCAAGATCATCGGAACTTATTTTTTCCAAATTTAGGACCAATTAACTCAATGATCCAAGGAGGCAAATTTCAACTCAATGTAAGGGAGGATACCTTAACTATTTGAGACGCCAAGGAATTCAGACACATGTGGAAAAAAAGTTGCATGAACTGATTCAGAGTGAAAAAAGCAGATCCAAGAGGAGGATATATGCAGCAATTGTAATGTAAATAAAAAGATCACACTAAGTGCCGTTTGAACGTTACAGTCATTTTCAGAGTTATTGTAATCAATGTAAATATCATGTTTTTCAAATCTGTTCTGAGCCTGTAGTGTTTGCTTTGTGATCCTCTGTGTGCTGTATATATTCTGTATAGTACCATTGTACCAAAAGACTAACTTGTTTGATATAAGGAGAGTTATGTATTGATTGCTTTTTTGCTAGCCTGGTTGTTTAATCTTTTTAAAAAAAAGCTTTGAAATACAAAAAGAAAAAAATTTCTCCAAACTGGTCCTTATTGAGGTCCAAAATTGAGGTTCAGTTGGGCAAAAAGGGCAGGGAAACACTAGCTTTGAGTGTCTTTGGATAGAAACGTAAGGCTAAGATTTTTTCATTAAAATATGTTATTAATGTTTTATGGAGTAAAAAATAAAAAAAAATAAAAAGATCACTACTAAAAGAAAATGTAACTGAGTAAAGAAAAAACCAGGAAAGGTGATAGAAAAGAGATAGCAAAACATACCTTCTCTCTCATTGCTCAGAAGTGAGGGAGCTGTAAGAACTAAATATTGTATACATTGGTAGCTATAGCCTATATCAGATGTTTTTGCATGATTGTTTTTGTTTGTGTCAAGGGAGGGTTAACTTGGGAGGAGGGGTAGGAAGTGACTGTGCTAGAGAGGGGAAAAACTGAATTTGTTCCTCTCTGTCTCTGTCTCTCTCTCCTCCTGTCTCTCCTACTCCCTCTATCTCTCTGCTTGTATCATCATCATTTTGGGGCCAAAGGAAAATAATAATTAAAGAAGATAAGCACTATGGTGACAGGTTACACATTCTTGAGAGTTTCACATCCCTCCTTTGATGACTTCTCCTGAAGAATTTTAGTGTAGGAAATCCTAACTACCATTACTTTTTGAAATTCCTTCTCCCAAAATTTAGAGTGTATCAGTCACAATCAATCAACAAGCATTGATTAAGTTCCTATTATGTATCAGGCATCATACTAATTTCTAAGAATACAGAGATGAAAATGGAACAATCCCTTCCTTCAAGGAGTTTATGTTGAGGAAGTAACATGTACACATGTAAGCAATACAAACTACATACAAAGAAAATACAAAGCAATTTGGAGTGGGGCATCAGCAGCTAGGAAGATCAGGAAAAATATTATATATGAGGAAACATACAGATTGATCTTTGAAAGAATCTACAGATTCTCAGAAGACAAAGAAGGTGGTTGAATATGAAAGCATTTCAGATTATGCTAGAATTTCCGATCCTTCTGTATAACAAATTCTAAGTGGAAGTGGTCATTTTTCTTTTTAGTTCAACTGAAAATATTAAGAAACAAATATTTCTCTAGTTTAAAAACCCTTTCCAGGTTTTTTTTTTCCCTTTCAGCAAAGTATGTAAAAAGCCAAGAACAAGACTAAGGTTCCAGGAAATGGATTAAGGAGGGAGACCAAACTTTGAACAAAGAACAGCTCTTGTCTTTTTAAATCTTTGCTTTCTCCATCCCCTGAAGTAATTGGCCTATAAACCAAGCACCCAAGAGAAATATCATCTTTTCCATTTAGAAGCCCCCTTATTTTATTCAAAAAGGATTTCAGGGATATTAAGCATAGAGCTGAGACTCTCAGTCCTTGAGGGGAATGTTCAAGGAAGGAATTGAAGAGCTCTAATTGAAGAGCTTTTTTTTTTTTTGTGATTGTTGTTCTATTTAACTAGGTCTGAGAGGGGTAAATTGAAATCCCTCACTATTATAGTTTTCATGTTTTCCTATAACTCATTTAACTTTTCTCTTAGGAATTTAGATGCTATTACATTTGGTACAGATGTGTTCAGAATTGATACTGTCATTGTTAATGGTACAATGTAGTTTCTCTGCTTATCTCCTTTGATTAGGTCTGTTTTTTGCTTTAAGTTTATCTGAGATCATAATTACTACCTGTCTTTTTTTCCTACTTCAGCTGAAACACAATAGATTCTGCTCCAGCCCTTTATTTTAACTGTGTGTATCTTTCTGTTTCAAGTGTATTTCTTATGAACAACATATTATTGCATTCTGGTTTCTAATGTTTGCTACCCATTTCCATTTTACTGGGTGAGTTCATTCAGTCATGATTGTTAATTGTGTATTTCCCTCCATCTTATTCTCTTATACTTATCCTTCTCTTTTTAACCCTGTCCCCTCTTTAAGGGTCTGTTTTGCTTCTGACTGACCTTTTTCCCTTAACCTCTTTCCCTGTTTCTTTGTTTGTTAAAATGTGTTTCTGTACCCAACTCTATGTGCATTCTTAACCAGATCAGATGAGAGTGAAGTTTAAGTGTCATTTACTCTCAACCACACTATCCCCTTCTTGTTGTATAAATTTCTCTTTACACACCCCATTTACGTGAGCTAATTTCCCCCATTCTTTTTCTCCTTTCTTCCCTCTCCCAGTGCATTCCTATTCCCACTCATTCCATTCTTAAGATCAACCAATACAATAGAATCATACTTGAGCTTTCTAATTAGTCTCTTCGTGACCCATGGTAATGATAAAATTCTGAGGGCTTTTGCATGTGTCATCTCCCTGTATATGAATTTAAACTGTTTGGTCCCTCATGATTTCTTACTCGTATTTGCCTTTTTATGGTTGTCTTGAATCCTTTCCCATCCTTTCTTTTACTGCTCTCATTTGGTTTTTAGAATGATTTTTAGCTGCTTCTTTAACTCTTACTTTAACTCTTCTAGAAATTCTTATTGGATTTGGGTCTGAGCTGCATTTATCTTTAAGGCTTTGCTCATAGTTTTTTTGGTTATTCTCTTTTTCTGTGTTTGTGTCTTGAATTTCCCCATTACCATAATAATTCTTTATGGTTTGCTCATTCTGCTATTTCTTAACTTTGGACTTTATGGTAGTGCTAGGTTCTGCATGCTTCTGGGAAAGAGGGATGTCTGGTCTGAGTTTCTGTCCTCTTTCATCCTTCTGCTGCTTTCATAGCTCTGGCTGGGGTCCTATAAGTTTTCAGTGCTCCCAAAGTGCTGTGATTTGGAGGAAGGTCTGATCACTCCTCTCCTGTTCTGAGTTATGCAAATTCCTGACCCAGGTTTTGGTCTATCAGCTTGTTTCTATTTGGGAGTTTCAATAAACTGCTGCTAGACTCAGCCACTACTGGCTTTCTGGGAGGCTCTCCGTGTTCAGAGTGACTGGCTACTCTTTGGTTTAGGATGCTGTGCTTTCCCCTTGGGCCACACGGCTTTTCTTCATCTCTCAAATGGAGGAAGTAATCTCTATCCTCTATATCACATAGTGTTTTTGTGAAGCAATATACAAATCTAATTTGTTGCTTTTATTATTATCCTGTAAACGCTGTGCTTTAGACCTACCTACCCATCAGGAATGAAACAAAGAGCTCAAAGAGCGTCTTTTCCAGTATGATAATCTTTGCATTCTTAGAAACTTATCTTTTCTCCTCCCACTCCCCTTCAAAGTGTCCTTTGCTTCATCCTCATCTATGTCACAAGCGCTAATTTGGGCATACCTAAGGCTCTTTCCTGGGCTGCCTTCTCTTTTCCCTCTATACTTTCTTACTTGATGAGCTCATTGCCTTTCATATGCTCATGTATATTCTGCAGAAACTGAGGCTGATAGGGGTTGTGACTTCCTCTGGGTCACACAGCTACTAGGTGTTTGAGACTCAATTTAAACTTAGGTTCTCCTAATTCTCAGCCTAGAGCTCTATCTACTATGCTACCCAGCTGCTTACTTCGAGGACTGATGATTTCATCAGTATAGATGTTCTCTCCATGGACACATAATACTTTCACAACTCATTCAGTGCCTTAGTAAATGACCTTCCTGTTATGGTAGTCAAAAAAGTTTTTCACGTAACTAACCTCCCAGTGGAGAGCTTCCATACTTAGGGAATCACTGAATCTCAGAACTGGAAAAGACCTCAGGTACAACTTGTATCTAAAAGAGAATCCACTCTACAACACACCTGACAAGTAACCAGCTGGTCTTCACTTGAATGAATGACCGAACAAGCATTTATTAAGAGCTATGCGTCAAGGGCTCTATTAAGTACTGGGGAGATAAACAGAAAAACAACACATTCCTTTCCCTCAAGAAGCTCACATTCTAATTTGGGAAACAACACCTGTATGAGAGTGCAGCTTCAGACCTGGAGGTCCCAAATGTGTAGCTGTAGGGCTTTTGGGAAGGCCCAGAGGACCCAGATGAACTGATGTGTTTGGCCTCCAGGAGCAGCCTACCATCTTTGG
Organism: Trichosurus vulpecula; assembly: GCF_011100635.1. Lineage (NCBI taxonomy): Eukaryota > Metazoa > Chordata > Mammalia > Diprotodontia > Phalangeridae > Trichosurus > Trichosurus vulpecula. The sequence continues at coordinate 133,038,332 of NC_050575.1, read as the reverse complement.
GAAAGGGAAAACGAAGCCTACAGGTTAGAGAAGGGATTCTGGGTTCTATCTGACAGGGATGTGGATGGGGATTCATGTATGATCAGGAGGGGAAAAGGGGAAGAAGTCACTGGCAGGTAGGTTGGGGTGGGCTCTGGGGTTGAGACTGAGGGCAGCAGGCCTTGCTGGGTACTAGTCCTCTACCTACCCCAAGATGAGGTGTGGGAGGCCTCTCAACAGGGTAAGTGAAAAGTGAGGTCTCGCTAGAAGCCAAACTGCTGTACAGTCATGCTTCCTCTATGTGTAAAGCTGATTTTTTTGAAAGAAATATAAATTTTATATTTAGTCATATTAAATTTCATCTTATTAGATTCAGCCTAATATTCTAGCCTGTCAAAAAGATTTTTGGATCCTGACTCTGCCATCCAGTCTGTTAACTATCTCTCCCAGCTTTGTGTCACCTGCGAATTTGATAAGCATGTAATCTAGTCACTTTTCTCCAAATCACTGATAAAAATACTAAAGAAAACAAAAATAAGTGCATTCCCTGAGGTACTCCTCATGAGACAGCCTTCCAAGATGACAACAAAGCATTAAAGACTATTCTCTGCATCTGGACATTTAACTAGTTCCAAATCAACCTAACTGTGCTATTCTTTAGTCCAGATTATTTCCACAAAAATAGCATAAGAATCTGTCAAATGTTTTACTTAAATCTAGTTAAACTATATCCACAGCATTCCTTTGATCCAAAATTGAGAAACCCTGACCCTCCCCCACCCCTCCCACCCCCCAAAAAGGAAATAAGATTACTAACAACATAATCTGTTGCCTGGCTTTCTTTGATCACAAATTCCTTTTTATGATTTCACTAACTATCCTTTAATAACAGCTCCTAGAATCGTGCTAAGAATTGATGCAAAACTCACTGGCCTATACTTTGCAGACTCCAATCTTCTCTCTCTTTTTTTGAAAGCCTGTACAGTTTTCCTGAGTGACAGCCTAGTGACACTGAGTATGGAGAAAGGTGGTATGACTATTGAATGGCTGAGACCAAAGAGCCTGATTGTGAGGGGATGGGGTGGCAGACATTTTAGGGAAGCAGTTCAACAGATAGGAAGGAGAGGCAAGCACAGACTTTTGAAATGCAGACCAATCTCCCCTGAGCCATCAGCTTGGGGTAAACTATTCTTACTATGTCCTTAAATTCTCAGTATCTGCAACCCTAGAGAATTCCTGAGTGGACTTCTTTGGTGAGATAATTCTCTTTTCTTGGGGCGAGTAGAGATCTGATCTTAATCCCAGCCAAACAGGTAGGTAGGTGGAGCAGTGGATAGAGTGCCCAACCTGGAGTCAGAAAAGACTCATTTTCCTGAGTTCAAATCTGGCCTCAGATACTTCCTAGCTGTTGAGACCCTGGGTAAGTCACTTAACTTGTTTGCCTCAGTTTCCTCACCCATAAAACGGGCAGGAGAAGGAAAAGGCAAACCATTCTAATACCCTTGCCAAAAAAAACCCAAAAAACCTAAATGGGGTCAAGAAGAATCAGATGTGACTGAAAAACTACTGAATGACAATTTGACTTACTGTCTATTCTATTTACTGCTTACTTTGTTGAAGTTTACTAGCTATTCATGATCAGGGAAAGTATCTTGAACCTATCATTTCCCTAGACTGCAAATATTTGATGAGTAGTAGATGGCTCTAATTCCAGCCTGATACTTCTCTTGAGAGAAGGGGAACATTTAGTTGTCTTGTGCTTTTACCTCTGTTCTTCACAACTGCTAGGTATGAAAGCCCATAGATTATTTAGAGATAACTACGTTTGTTATTTTATCCCCATCCCCACAGTGAAGGTCCAGGACCAATGAGACCAAAACTTAAACTTAAGAAAGGCCTATGTACCCTGTGACTGGTACGGAAACATGTATTTAGAGGGAAAGAAGAGCATGCTTATTAATAAATGAGGGCCTTCTCGGGAACATCCATTCCACGAAGCTACATTCCAAATAGTCCTTATTCTGGGGATAAGGAGATGTAGCAAGGATCTTGACATCACCCCTCCAACCTCCCATCCTCTCCAGTCCCAGTAAGAGGGAAGTCAGTTTTCCCTTTAGGACCTAAGAAAGAGTAAAGGAGAAATGTCTCCAAGTTCCTAGACAGTGTGTCTAGAGTAAGGAAGTCATGAGCCCACAAAGAGAGACTTAACAAGTTTCATATAGCAAACTATATGAGAGAAGGGCCAGTCCTAGGCACTAGGTTCCCACACACACAGACCTGAGAGGTAGGGGCAGATTTTAGTAGGGTGAAACCTAAGCAACAGTTTTGGGAAACAAAATTATAGGATCACAAGATTCAAGGGTTAGAAGTAACTTCAAAAATTATCTAATGCAACTTTATAACTTTACAAAAGAAACCAAGAGCCAGAGAGGTATCCAACATCACAAAGCTACTAAGTGGCAGAGTCTGAAGCCAGTTTTTCTCGGTCCACATAGAACAGGAAGTGAAACACAAAATGAATAAAAGACCTAGAAGAAGAAAGCCTTACTAGAAAGAAAAAACAAGAATATTGCCTAGGTCTCTACAGATGGCATATAAAAATGCTATTTGTTTCTAAGACTTCTGTAAACCTCCCTTTTATTATTGTGTGTCTTCAGTACCTAGGTGTAGTAACAAGACATCCTTTTTTAAAATGTATTTCAGAAGGTTTGGGTGCTATTTCCAGAAACAGGGCAAAGGAGAAAGGGAAAAAAAGTGACCACCTCTCTCAAATCCTACTCTGGACCCGTAGGGAATCCAGTTCAGAGAAGAGGAAGTGGTAATAACAATGAAAAACGTAGGTGATGCCTGTAAGCCAAATCCTAGGGCTTTGGTGTGCCTTTGAGTAAACAACAGTCATGAAACTAGCAAGTACAAAACTGCTGACCAGAATACTGAAAATCACTTCCTTCTCACCTATTTGCCATATTGGATGTTAAGAAGGGGATGTGGGACAGGGATTGACCCAAGTTTCACCTCTTGCAATTCTGCCTTTACCCTGATGGCAACAACAAAAATTTTCTTCCAGGTCAATTTTGGTGCATATGCCATAGGCTGAGTTCTATTCTAGGACCAACTTTATGTAACTCGGATGAATAAAACTAGACTGAAGACCCATGGGAAACTTTGTAAAGTCTCCAATTACTGAAATTCATGTAAATGTAATGAAGTTCCTACCCTGTTCAGTAACAACATTATGAGGAGGAAATCAAACACCCTATGGGGAGAAACAAAATGAAACAGGACAGTCTCTCCCTGTAAATACTGATCTAAGATGATTCAGGAGCACAATGCCTATTTCAATGGAACTTTAAAAAGTCAACCCTACAGAAAGGCAACATAGCTCAAAAAGTAATCTTTGGAGTCAAAAAATCCGTGTTTCAAAATCTTGGCTTCACCTACTCACTCTCTGTATGACCTTTGCGCAAATCGCAAATCTGAGCACAAGTTTCCACATGTGTAAAATGACAGGCCTGGACTGAATGAGTTGTAAGATCCTTTCTAGCTCTAAAAATTATAATCCAGAAGTCTTTGAGATAGAGGTGAGGAATGCAGAGCCTGAAGGGACCTCAGAGATTGTCTAGAATTGGTGTGGCAATCTCTTCTCATATACTCGACATGGTCAGCCAATTTCTGCTTGAAGATTTCCACACTAACTACTTCATTCAGCAGGCCCTTCCTCTTTGGGACAACTCTAAGGATTAGGAAGCCCTATCAAGACAAAATTTGTCAACTTGGAAATTCTACCTATTGTACCCATCTTTGTCCTCTGGGGACAATCAAAGCAAGTTCAATACTTCTTCAAGGTTATAGGCCTTCAAATACTTGAAGATAGCCTTTAAGATATTCAGCTGTAGGCTGAAGACCTCAGTTCCAAAAGAAAATATTATTAAAAAAAAAGAAGACCCTAATTCCTTTAGCCAATCTTCTTATGCATAATCTCTAGTCTTTTTACCATCCTGGTCACCCTGTTCTGGAAGCACTTCAATTTGTCAATGTTTTGCCTAAAAATGGACCCCAGTTTGGAACACAACACGCCTGATGCAGTCTAAGAGCAGAGTAAACTGGAATGAATGAAAAAGTATTTATGTGCCAGGCACAGTGCAAAGTGCTGGAATTGCAAATACAAGTGATAGCCCCTGCCCTCAAGCAGTTTACATTCTAGTAGAGAAAAATAACACAGCATTGGGAAGAGGTGGCTAGGGAAGAGTGAAGTCACACTGATGATGAGCAAAGACATAGAGAAATCAAATGATGTACCCTAGACCTGGACACCATACTTCTAATGAAATACTGTATATTTATAAAGCACTGTGCAAATATTAAAAGTGCTACAAACATTTCAGATATTATTATTACTGACGCAGCCTAAATGTGAATTTCACCCATTTTTAAAAAATTCCTACTCCGATGCCTCAGTATGGAATGAATGTTGACCAAGTGCTAAATTTACAAGCATTTTAAAAACACATACTATGTACTGGGCACTGTGCTCGGTATATGAATACTATACAGGGTGTCCCAAGTCTTAGTGTAGCTTAAGCTCTAACAGTTTAAACTGCACTAAGACTTCTAGAACACCCTGTATGAGTGAGTCCCTTCCTCTAAGCAGTTTCCATATAGACCATTAGTTGAACATAACAGAATGTACACTTGAAGCGAGCAGTTTCATTTTTCTTTTTCTATCCTCAGCATTTATTATAGTTCCTAGCATATATTGGCACTAATAAATGCTTATGGAATGAATCTGTATTTTCATTCAAGTCACTGATAAGTATGTTGCGCAGAGCAGAGCCAAGGACAGATCTTTAAAATGAGAGATTACCCTTCTGGGAAAATTACAAAAATGAGGGAAGAGGAAGGTATTGTAAGTTCCCAGAGATGCCCAGTATGAGAGTGGCATAAGGTTACTCTTTCTTATGGGGGCTTGTCATAAGCCAGGACTAATGAAATCACGGATGACTGAGGACAATGAAGCTCTCCATGGGCATGCCTAACCAAGAACCATCTTCACCAAAACACAAATTCAGGAAGAGTCTCCTCTCAGTCTGGCCAACTTAAGTATCCCTAACTAGTTTTGGGGGTAGATATCATCATGTATGGGAGGCTCACAAAGAAATGCATATTAGTTTACATGATATTTACTGAATTCATAGTCTTGTTTTTATGCTAAATTTTCCCCAAGAGTAGGTGTTGCAGAGGCAACAATATCCTAAAGCCCCCTCTCATATTCCCACCCCTCACTTCTCATGCAAGTCAAGATAGTTTTTCCTTAGGACATTGAAACTGTGTTTGATATTTGATTGGTTTAGGAGACTAAGGCTTGGACCCTCTCTCCCCTTTTCTGTTTAGCAAAGCCTGAGGTATAAAGAGTACTTTGAGAACATAGAAAAAGGGAGACTATTTAGTACCGTTAGTTCTGATATCAGATGCAAAAAAGTGATGACCATTTTGCATGAGACAGTATGGCAAGATTAAAAATGTTTACCCAGCTCACACGTGGTAAGCCCCTATTTTGCTGAATGAAATTATTGGATTAAGCTCAATTTTATGTAAGTTTAGTTTTTAAATACAGGTAAAACCAATAAAAACCCCCAAATAGCTAAAGGGAATCAATAATGATTACCAAAAAAATCCCAAACCAAAAAAAAACTTGTGCCTAAACCTGGTTCTGAGATTTGGCTTTTGCATGCCCTTCTATTCCCTCCTGTCTGGACTCTTTCCTTATGAAATGAATACTCAAGAATAATCAATATAATCAATGATTAAGAAGCTTACATATGACACTGACATTTAATAAGAAGTCCTAGAATCTCTTTCCCACTTAACTGCTCTCAACAATTAATTACATTGGCATGAGCAGTTTAAAAAAAAATAAAAGAAAAACGTGTCCCTGTCATTCTGAGACAGACCTAAATGGAAGCGGCCTGGATTCTCAGACTTCCAGGATGAGGCCTGCAGTTTGAGCTGCTCTGCCTAAAAAAAATAATCTTCTGACAACAAAATGAAGTTCCATTTCCACTTCTTACATTACTAGCTGTCAAATCAATTAGAATTTTCTAAGAAAAATAAGGCAAGGTCTTAAATTTGGAAGATTTACATTAATCATCTCAATCAGTGAATCAACAAGCACTTATTAAATCAATGAGCATTTATTAAAGGCCTCTGTATGTGGACCTGGCCTAGGTGTTATAAAAGGAAAAAAATCTGCAACAGCTGCCTGACCTCAATCCCTTATGGAGTCTCTTCGTCTTAACAACTGACCACTTTAAAAAAAAAAAGTGACCAAGAAATTCCCATTCATTATAGTTCTATGTGTTTACTCTCCTGTATGGAGTCTTTGATGTCTGATGAAGGCTGAACTACACCTAAAAGCTTTTCCACACTCCTTACATTTATAAGGTTTCTCTCCAGTATGAGTTCTCTGATGTTGAGTAAGTGATGAGCTCTGATTGAAAGCTTTTCCACATTCATTACATTCATAGGGTTTCTCTCCAGTATGAATGACATGGTGTCTAATAAGGGCTGAGCTATCACTGAAGGCTTTCCCACATTCGTTACATTCATAAGGTTTCTCTCCAGTATGAATTTTCTGATGGATTATGAGGTTTGTACTCTGGCTGAAGTCTTTCCCACATTCATTACATTTATAGGGTTTTTCTCCAGTATGAATTCTCTGATGGTTTGTGAGATTTGCACTCTGACTGAAGGCTTTCCCACATTCATTACATTTATAGGGTTTCTCTCCAGTATGAATTCTCTGATGCTGAATAAAAGCTGCACAATAACCAAAGGATTTTCCACACTGAATACATTTGTAGGGTTTTTCTCCAGTGTGAGTTCTTTGATGGTTTGTGAGATTTGCACTGTGGCGGAAGGCTTTTCCACATTCATTACATTCATAAGGTTTCTCTCCAGTATGAATTCTCTGATGTTGAATAAGGGCTGAGCAGTCACCGAAGGCTCTCTCACATTCATTACATTTATAGGGTTTCTCTCCAGTATGAGTTCTCTGATGTTTTGTGAGATTTGCATTCTGACTGAAAGCTTTTCCACATTCATTACATTTATAGGGTTTCTCTCCAGTATGAATTCTCTGATGCTGAACAAGGGATGAGCTCTGGCTGAAGGCTTTCCCACATTCGTTACATTCATATGGTTTCTCTCCGGTATGACTTTTCTGATGCTGAGAAAGGGATGAACAGTAGCTGAAGCCTTTTCCACAATCATTACAAGTATAGGGTTTTTCTCCAGTATGTATTTTATGATGTTTAAGTAGGTTTGAATTCTTTCTGTGTGTGTTACATTTAAGGAGGCTTTTGCCTATAGGAACTCTCTGTTGTGTAACAAGGACTGACCTCAGGCCAAAGTTCCTCCCAAGTTCACTACCTTCATGACCTCTCTCTCCAGGGGAAGGTTTCTTGTGAGTGATTTTTACTTGCCTTAAATCTCTCTCTTGGTTTTCCTGCTGCCTCTCTAGTCTGCCATCACATTCCCAGGTCTCTTGAAATGTGGGGTCCTCTGGACCAACTCTTGGTAGTGTTTCCATTATTGCTTCTTTGGATGCAGTTAAGTTATCTTCAAAAAAGTCAGGATTTGGAGGTGATTCTTTGGACTTAGGTACAGTCTCCCAGTCTGAAAGAAACAAACAAAAAATAAAAATATCTCTTGGGAGAGAGTAGACTATGGCAATAGGAATGCTGATTGGCAGTAATATCATACCCCTACAATTAATAAAGCTTTATATACATACTTTAAATAGTGTGAACAATATTTCAGCTCACAGTACACAATTTAAAATTTCTCAGGGTACACTAGAAGCTAGCAACCTATGCCACAATGTCAAAAAAGGCACTGAGATGATTCTCAGTTGCACACATTGGTGTTACTACTAGGATCCATTGCAAAATCACAAAATAAATGAAATCTGCTGTTGGTACACTCCTATTTAGCATTCTACACCCTTATTCTACCTTGCAATGCTCCTCAGGCATTTGAGACCCTAATGCTGCCCCTGACTTTCCAATACATCCTGGATACTTCTGCCAAAACTAGTCAAACCATACTGGCAGTAAGAAAAGTCAGTAGTCCTTCTCCTGACTCTGTACTATTGAGATTACTTTTAAGCAATTCACATTACTGTTCTGAGCTTTAGCTTCCCTATCTGTAAAAGGAACAAACTGAAAAAGTATCAAAAATAGAATTTTTTTTATTTTGTTCATTAAACTAAGAAAAAATATTTTGAAAAAAAGAAAGGAGAGTCATGAAAGAATTTTTGAATGCACAGAAGAGAAAAGAGGAAATTTAGAAGGAAACACAGATAAGCAAGACAGGTTTGAAACTAACACTGAATTTATGATATACGTTTCAAAAAAGCAAGCTGTACATAATAGAGATCAGTGTTTTCAAATATAATCTTTTTGTTTTACTTTGTACTGTGCATGGAAATTTTCTTGGTGTTCATTAAAGCAGAATCAGAAAGAATCTTAACATAGAATATAGACCATAGATAACCAGAGCTGGAAGAGACCTTTGACATTAGCTATTCAACTCAATTCAGCAAGCATTTATTAAGCACCCACTATATACGAGACAATATGCTAGGCACTAAGGATACAAATACAAAACCAGTCTCTGACTTCTAGAAGTTTATATTTTATTGGCAGGATACAGCATATACACTGATAAGCAAATATAAAGTATGGACAAAATAAACACAAAGTAGCTTCAAGTAAGGGTAAGCACTAACAACTTGAGGTAAGAGCAAAGGTTCTAGGGAAGAAGTGGTGGTTAAACTAAGCCTTTAAGGAATCTGGAGATTCCAAGAAGCAGAGATGAGGAGGGAGAGGATTCCAGCCCCGGGGAAACATGTAGGAGACACAATGTTGCATCTAAAAATCAACAAGTCTAAAATGAAACACATTCTCTTTCCCCCTAAATTTGTGCCTCCTCCTAACTTCCCTGTTTGGATTGAGGGTACCACCAACCTTCCAGCGATTCCAGTTTGCAACCTAGGAGTCAGCCTTGACTTCATTCTCTCACTTTTCACATCTAAGCAGCTGCCAAGTCTTGCCAATTCCAGCTGTGCTAGCGCCTCTTGAATTTGTTCTCATTTCTCCGCTGAAATGGCAGTCCTCTAGTTAAGATTCTCATCATCTGTTACCTGAAATATTCTAATAGTTTCCTATTGGCCTCCCTACTTCCAGTCTCTCCCCTCTCCAATCTATCTTCACATAGTTGTCAAAATAAATCTTCCTAAAGTAAAGGACTGACCATGTCACTCCCCTGCTTAAGAAGCAGGGGAGTTTCTGTAGAATAAAATAGACACTTGTTTGACATTTAAAGTCCTTCACAGTCTGGCTCCAGCCTACCTCTCCAGAATCATTTCACATTACTCTCCCCTCAGTCTATTCCAGCCTACCTGGCCCACTTGCTGTTCTCTGTCCCACAAACACTCCCTGTCAAATCTCTAACTTAACACAAGACATCTCCCATGCCCAGAAGGCACTTTCTTCTTACCTTTGCCTCTTGGAATTCCTAGTTTCCTTTAGGGTTTAGCTCAGGTGCTATCTTTCCTGATCTCATCTCCTGCCCCACACCCCCAATGAGTTCTCAGCGCTCTCCCCTTCCTGAAATTACTTTGCATTTACTTTTCTGTAGAGACAGATTCTCCCTGTGGAAAGTAAGCTCTTTGAAGGCAGGGGCTCTTTTGTTTTTCATTGTATTCTCAACACCTAACATGGTATCTTGCACACATTAGACACTTAAGTGCAAATGACTTGAATTAAGAATGAACAAACTCTTTGAAGGAATGAATTTAGAAAGAGAAAAAGAAGAGAAACAAAATCAGCCTTGAATGACTCCTACAGTTAAAAAGCAGAAGGATTAAGAAGGAAGTATAGGAAAACAGAAAGCAGTGGTCACAGAGCTATGAAAAGAACCAATGCAGTATGATGTCAAACGAACCAAGGAAGATACAAGTTCAAGACACAGAGGCAGACATCAACTTCAATGAAAAGCTCAAGGGGAACAGAGATTGAGAAACTGCCATTGGATTTGGCTAGGAAAAAGTAAACATTCAAATCCCATTTCTTCCACCATGAGCAGTTCAAGAGGGTATGAATGGAACGGAGAGCAAGGAAATGGATTCAAGACCTCAGATCATACAGATAACAGGATGAAGCAATGCCAGTGGACAAGAGCTAGAAGGGGCAACAAGAGCTATGAAAAGTTCTTATTAGATAGATGAAACCCTTGCAAGAGTCCATGAATAAGGTGAAAATGAAGATGCTAAAGAGAGAAACAAAAAAATACTGTATAAAAGTGAGTTGTTATATGGGAGTGAGACATGTGAGAAGGTAGAAAGAGCTGCTATTTGACCTACAGATGGAAGACCACCTCTGATTGCGGAAGGAAGTGTAAGAGGAAAGATGTCAAGATACCCTTCAATTCAAAAGTGTTACACTTTCATCTGCAAACTTTGCTATTAATAATAGCTCTCACATTTATATAGTGATTTATAGTGTCTTTAAAAATGCTTTCCTCACAACAACCCTGTGGTAAGTTAGGTAATATAACATTAAGTCACTTACTCAACATCAACCAATGCTGGATCTGGGGACAGAAGCCAAGTTCTTTGACATCAAACTCAGTGCTCTGTTAATTCTCTTTCTTTTTAATTGTTTATTTTAAACATTCTTTTCTTTTTAAATTTTGAGTTCCAAATTATTTCCCTCCCTCCCACCTTTCCCCCACCCACTGAGAAGGCAAGCAATATGATGTCAATTATACATGTGAAATCAAGCTAAACATAGGCTCTGTTCATTTTCAGTGATTCCCTTATTCTCTTACTCACCTGAACAGGTGCTTCCTGGATCTTCTTTCCTGGGTATCCATGAGTCTTCTCCTTGTTCCAACTCAGAATTCACATCAGGTTTAGAAACTGGAAGCCCTGCTCATAGGGGAAGAGATGGGACTTGAATATTTGAAAGAGGATGGAATATGAAGGATCTTAGAAACATGCTGTGAGGAAGAGACAATTCAGGAAATTATTCTTAGTTTACAAAGAAAATTATCCAATTTGCCTACCTGGGATCTTAAGAGAATTAAGCCTAGAAGGAAAATGTGTGTGTGTGTGTGTGTGTGTGTGTGTGTGTGTGTTTGGGTGGGGGTGGGGTGAGTGACAGAAAAGAATAGAAAGACAATGGATAGGGAAAAGTACAGGTCTCAAGTCCATCACAGTGATGTTTCCCTGGGAACAGGGAATAGAAACAATTTGCCCCCAGGTCCCAGAAAGTTTAGGTATTTACGACCTATGAACCCTAAGCCAAAAATTAATTATACACTTCAGATGATACTTCAGGTTTTAAGAACTGGAGAGCCAAAGATGCACTAAGAGGCAGTCGTTCTTACCCAGCAAAACCAGGTTCCTGTACTTCTCCAACATCAGGTCCTTGTACAGGTCTTTCTGAGGAAGGTCTAGCTGCCCCCACTCCTCCTGAGTGAAGTCCATAACCACATCTTTAAATGCCACAGGTTCCTGAAACACCAAGTATTTCTATTCACTCAAGGCTCCCCCACTCCCACATGGCCCTAGAAAAAGGGCTAAAGTGGGTAGAATTAAGTGAGGTAAATCATATACTATAGAAATAGTATCCAATGATGTTTATGTCTTGGGTGTTCAAGGTCAAGCATTTATTGAGCACTATATCTACCTATGACGGCTAGGCTTTCTCTGTGATAAAAAAGAATTATGAAACAATTTTCTCTCTTCTTGAGCTAACAGTTTTTCTAAGAAGAAAATAATAAGAGTAGTTAGCATTTATATAGCACTTTAAGTTTCACAAAGCGCATTACATTTGTTCATTCATTTAGCCAAAGACAGAACTAGTTGGGAGCACTGCATCAGGACTCATACAAACTGGGTCCAAGGCCTGGCTCTTACATTTCCTCTTTCAGTAGTGATGCCACCTTTAGCCAATCACTAAGCTCTCTTGTCCTCAGATTCCTGTGAAATAAGGGCAGTGAATACTTGGAGATCCGTATGGATCTGGGCAGTAACCACTCTAGATCTCAGCTTCTTCTTCTGTAAAATGAAACCACTGAACAGTTGGCATCTATGATGAGATTATTCTAAAGACCTTGCTAGATTTTATGGTCTGTATGATTTCTGTAACTTCCACAATGTACTGATGTTATAGAGATGCAGATTTTAGCTAGATATAGAAAAAAACTTCTTAATAATTAGAGCTATCCAAGAGTTGAATAAGGACTTTAAAAAGTAGCAAGTTCCCTATCATTAGAGGTCTTCTAGCAGAGACTAATTTTGGGGGGGATTATAGAAAGGAATTTCCTATTCAGCCATGGGTTGAACTGGATGACTTCTGAGGTTCTTTCCAGGCCTGAAATCATATGTTTCATGTTCTAGGAAATATGTACAAAGCACTGGGCTAGGCCCTGAAAGAGATAATTAAAGCAAGGTCTCTATCCTCAATTTGACAAATATCTGCTATGGAACCATTGTGTGTAGGACACTATGCTAGGTGGTAGAAGAGGGTCAAAGGGGGTTTACTATTGAGTAGGAGGTTATAACACACATACATATAACTATAGCACATAAGAAAGGTGTGAAGCTAGAGGAGGGAAAGGTCATTGCTAATGGGAAAAGGGGAGATGATAGAAATTTTAACAAGAGGCTCTTACATGCGAATTGGGCTCCAAAGTATAGGTAGTTTAGGAGCTTCAGGCAGAAGGAACAGTGTAAGCAAAGGTACAGGGGCAGGAAAGGCAAAGGACACAAAATGAGAATAGTCTTGCTGAGCACAGGGCACATGGAAGGGAATCATTTGCGATACTCCCCTAGAGACAAGGAGCACCTTGTCCCAAGCAGAAGGCCTGGAGTGCCAGGTAGAGGAACCTAAGCCTCATTCGGGAAACACTTGACAACAAAATAAGAAATACAGCCAAACTGACACATGGAGGACACCAGTGTGAAGTATGGTTGGGGGAAAAAATGAACAGGAATAGGAAGAACAAGGAGAAGCTACAATATTCAGGAAGACATGAGTTCGGGCCTACATGAGGGTGGGAATACTCTAAGGAAAGGAGGGAGAGGGAAGATCAAAGTGCCGCCATCACTGAGATGAAGTAAATAAAGCAGGAGCAAGAGTCAAAGACAACCCCAAGATATGGACCCAGGAGAATGGTGGTACCATTGAAAAAAATCATAAAGTCTGGAGGACAAGCAGATTTTTGAGGGAAAGATGAAAAGCTCATCCTTGGACATGTTAAGTTTGAGGTACACAAACATACCTGACAGCTGATAGAAAAACAGACAACTTCATCAACAACTTACCTAATCTTTTGTGTGCCATAGAAGGCTTGGATAGTATGGTAAAGCCTGAAGACCCCTACATATTATTACCAATGTTCATAATTGAAGAAAATACCAAATTTCAATTAGAAATTAGTGAAAATAAAAATTTTTTTCTCCCATTTTTTTCTCTTCCCCAATAAAGACTTTTTTATCCTGCACAGGCCCCCTGAAATCTATCCACAGACTCCTCTGCCCTATGCTAATGAAGTAAAAGGCCCATGCCTATTATACAAAATATACATTCAAATATATACAAAAAATATATACAAAATATACGTTAAGAGCAAATGAGAGGCAACTTTGGCATCAATTGTTGTTCTTAGTAAACCCATGCTAGATTTTAAACTTCTGCACTGTCTTGAAATCAAACTGCTTTAACTGATTTTAAACTTATGGTGTCTAACACTAATTGGGTCTTCAGTGCTTCTCAGTACTATCTAGGCTCAGTCTCTCTAGGACTAGTGGGTGATCTCTTACTTTCAGTGTCTGCTCAACTAATTCTCCATCACCTCTTTTCTCATCCTCATCGGGGAATCCAATTAAAAGTAGCAATGGGGGTAGCTGAGTGGCGCAGTGAATAGAGCACCGGCCCTGGAGTCAGGAGGACCTGAGTTCAACTCCGGGCTCAGACACTTGACACATACTAGTTGTGTGACCTTGGGCAAGTCACTTAACCCCAATTGCCTTGCCTTCCCTCCTCAAAAAAAAAAAGTAGCAATGAACAGTACTGATGAAGTGGAACAAAAAAAAATAGAAGAAAAGGTATTCAAAGTAAAATAAAAATAAGATCAGAAAATAACTGGACAAAGATCTGAAAGTAATACAGGGAATAAGGTATGCAATGTGGCAACATGAGGAAATGAAAAGGGGCTGGAGGAATGCATTTCTATCGTCTTCGTTATCAAGGAGAATGAAGTTTTTCTTGAAAGAATAAGTACTTCAAAGAAACAGAAGAAACGGGATATAAAGAGGGAGAGGAGGTGAGCTGTTAGGAGGTTAGAGGGTGAAAGAATGCAACAGAGAGAAAGGAAAGAAGAACCCATGAACATCTGGAATTGCATGAGAGTTAAGGAAGAGTTGGACCACTGCTGGAGGAAAGAGCTTCATGTGTTCCAAGAAATGATGGCACAGATCTGCAAGTACATCAGATAAGAAGTTGATTAATACTGGTCAGAGGAAGTAGAGAAGAATTTGTGATGGGTGGTGACTCCCTGTTGAAAGGTATCAAGTAAGCTATTTGTCAAGCTGATATAATAGAGAGGTCTGCTGTCTTCCCAGGATATGTGGATGTGCCTCCCAAGAAATTTCCAACTTGATGGGCAGTACACACTTCTGGCGATTAACACAGGAACAAATTACAACACCAAAAGGAACTGAGAAAGTATGGCTAAGGATTACGTAGACCTGAGCAAAAAACTAAATACTTTGGAAGCACTGGTAGTATTTTCATCTCTACTCCTGACTGAAGGTAGAAAATTTCTTTTTTTGAGGGGAGGAGGTCCATACTTGTAATTTGATCAGCGTAGGGAACATCCAGTATGGAAGCTTCCTCTACCAATCAATCAACAAGCACTAATTAAACATCTATTATCTGCCAGACATCGTGCTAGGTACTAGAGCTACAAAACAGAAATGAAACAGTCCCTACCCTCAAGGAGCTTAGATTCTTTCAGAGGAAATAATATATGTGGAAGTATATATAAAATATTTAAAATAAATGCAAGGTAATTTGGGATGAGAAGAGGGGGACACTGAGGAGATCAGGAACGGCTTCATGTAGATATGGAAAAGATTCTGTCTGAGCAGAGTTTAAAGGAAATAGATCCTAAGAGGCTGAGGTAAGGTAGGATTGCATTCCAGGCATGAAAGACAGCAAATAAAAAATATCAGCAACTAATTTTTAAGTTATAGTCTTAGAGCACTGTCTGGATAATGGGAAGTTAAATGACTTGCCCATGATCACACAAATATTACGTGCCAGAAGCAGGACTTGAATCCTGGTTTTCCTGTCTCTAAGCTCTATCAAATACAGATAATTCCTGCTTTACTTAAATGGACCATTTCACAGAGCTCTACATAAAAAGATTTTTATGTAATGTGAATTTGCCTGCAGATGTTGGGAAGAGAGAGAGGAAGAAAAGCAGGAAGGGGGCCTCGTGCCTGTGGTAGGAGGGACTGGCACACAGTTCAGTGACATGTGGGGGCATGGGACAGAGAAGAGAGAGAAAGAGGAAGAACATTTGGGGTGCCAGGGCCAGCCACATGTGGGCCTGGCCAGAAACAAGAGCAAGAATATGCAGGGGGCAGACATGTGGGCAGGACACAGACAGGAAAGGAGAGGATAGGTGGCACTTAGGGGCCAGTGACAGACAAGTGGCAGTTGAGGGCGACAGAGAGAAGACAGACATGCTGGGCCCAACATGTAGGTGAGTGGGTGTGTCCTTTCTTTTGTTTCACTTGGAGAGTTTTTGGGTTTTTTAGGGGGTTTTTTGGTGGGAGTGGAGGGTGGGAGGCCACAAGCACTGAGCCAAGAGGCAGGAGTAGAGAGCACAGTAGTGTATAGTAAAATTAACATAGCTGTTTTTTTGGAATACAGATTTCCTTTAAAATTCAGTTAGGTGGTGCAGTGGCTAGAGCACTAGACTTGGAATCAGCACTAGACTCATCTTCATGACACTTACTAGCTACGTGACCCTGGGCGAGTCACTTAACCATTTCCCTCAGTTTTCTCATCTGTAAAATAAGCTGGAGAAGGAAACAGCAAATCACTCCAGTACCTTTAGAGTTGAACACTGTTAAAAACAACTAAACAACAGTAACAACATGATTTCAAAATGCAAATTTGCACAATTCAAGAACCGTTTGTACACCATGATTCCTTTCAATCTTATCTTAGGTGACATTAATAGAGGCAAAGTACCCAAAATGAGGGAAGTAAGAGTAAATGGTTTTATTTAATCGAACACCTGGAGTGTTGTATTCAGTTTGGGGTAACACAGTTTATTATTAATAAATAATCTTACTAAGAGCTAGCATTTATAGTGCTTTAAGGTTTGCAAGGCGATTTTACAAATGTCCTCATTTCTCACCTGGCCACACTACTTTGGAACTTCTCTGACTCCACCATGCCCCAGGAAGCTCGTTACTGGATAACCTCAACAGCCTGTAAGATCCCATTAGCCATGGTACCCTCTCATCACTCACCCTGTCCCACTGATTGGAGGGTGGGTCCATGAATTCCAAAACTTCCATTTAAAGTGGGAGTTTAACTCAGATATCTCCTCATTTCTTACCTGGCTACACTATTCTGGGACTCTTCTGACCTCTCCACCATACCCCTGTTTTGGGTCCCTTCCTCCTCTTCCCCCACCACTTTTTAGCCTTTTGTGTGTTGTCTTTCACCATTAGATTGTAAGCTCCTTGAAGGCAGGCACTCTCTTTCTGCACTTAATATAGTGCCAGGCATATAACAGGCACATAATGTTTATTGACTATCATTTTATTCTCAAAACAAACCTGGAAGGTAGGTGCTATTATTATCCTCACTTTACAGAGGAGAAAACTGAGGCAGAGAGAAGGTAAGTTACGTGCCTCAGGTCACATAGCTAGTAAGTGTTTGAGGATGGATTTGAACTTGGGTCTTCCTGACTCCAGTTCAAGTTCTCCATGCACTGTGCCAGCTCCCTGGCTCTCTTACATATGACAAAATCTTTCAGAACCATATTGTATTCATGGGTCTCATTCCACCAAGTCTCAGTGATTATCTATGAGATCAAATTTACCTCCATGCATTAATATTTCTAGTTCATGTTGACTGTTAATTATACTTGTGGACTATTTAGGTTTTTGACACAAAAAGTAACTGCGTATCATAATCTGGACAAGACATTCTTTATCCATTTGGTCCTTCTTATGTGGATGGTCTGGACAATGCTTTCAAGGGGGTTACAGATCTCTTCCAGAAGACTCTACAGTGTTCCAAACACTCAACCTTATTTCTCATGCATTCTCTAAAAGGAAACCAGCTCCAGTCAAGCATACTCTGCTTTCCAGAGACTACACACTTTCTTTTGCCTCTAAGTCTTTGCTTGGGCTATTCCTAACCACTTTTCACCTCCTTATTAAAAAAAAAATCCTACCCACTTCTCAAGGCATGGCTCAAATCCCTTCTCTTCCATGAAGCCTCTCAATGATATTAACTGGAATTATAAATTATAGTAAAAAAGATTTGAGTAGGACCTTAGAGGTCACCTAATCCAATCCCTTCATTTTTACAGATGAGTAACTAGAGGCCCTAAGAGGTGAAATCACTTGCCTAAGATCACATGGTATGGATGTAATAAAGCCAGGACTCAAACCCAAGTCTCCTGACTACCAGGTCTACGCCTCTTCCACAATGATCTAAACATTTAGGCTCATATGATCTATAGCAACGGAAGGAGCATGGAGTCTAACCACCCAGTTTTGGAAATGAAGAGAGTGGAGTTTTGGGTGTTAACTCAGAAACAAAATTAGGATTCAATTTCACATCTTTTAATTCCATCACACCTATTAAATGCTTTATTCATGTATATCTTGATTCCTCTATTTAAGCTTGAGGTAAAAATTATTTTATAAATCTTATATTCCTCACAGAAGTCATCTAAACATAGTCTAAATAAAGTCAGTCTGAATAAATATGTGAAGAATAAGAATGTTATGTGGAGAGAAGAGGAATGCTGGGCAAATGGTAATATTCCTTATGGAATTCACTGCCTATCAGGACTGACTCAATCTCCTGGAAGGAGAGGGCTTCAAGCTCAGATACCTAAGTGAAACTTAGCTAGGCAAAGAATCTCTAGGATCAGAGAAGGAAATCTGTCCAAAACGAGAAAACATATTCCAACATACCTGGGACCTGAGCACACCAACCATACCCTCATCTCCTAGTCTCTCTTCTTCAGAATGGTCAGAGTCCTGAGAATACAGAGCTAGAACAGAAAGGAATCATGAAGGAGGCCAGTGCTGCAGTTCCCAGTCTCACCAGATTAGAAATTCTCATGTTTTTACTGCGAAGAAAGAATTCAAGAAACAGAAGTGGCCAGGGTCTCTCAGGGCTAGATAAAAGGTCACAGATTTTGCCAGCTAGCAAATGGCCCGATCTGTTAAGATCACAGGGAGATCATATGATTCCAGGGGCACACAGCTGACAGGGGAACTGAGAATTTTACAACTTTGTTCCTTAAACAGTCTAAAGATCAGACTGACAATATCCAGTGTTATCAGCAAATCACCACACAGCTGCATGTAAGTCAAAGGAAGAATGGTCTCTGCATAACTTTGCTGCATCACGGCACACAGCAAAGCCAAGAGGAAAGAACGTAATGCCAGGTAGCCCCAAGTTATGCCCCAGACACTCATTCCCAGAGTCCACCACACCCCAAGGCAAGAAAAATCAGAGAAAAGGATGTGATTTCTTCTTCCCCTTACCTGAGGGGGGCGGGGGTGGGGTCCGTTTTCCCAAATGCCACAGCGGGGCAGGAACACATCCCTCCTGGGCACTGACCCCCTACACCCAACCCTCCGGTAACTCTCACCTTCTTCTTCCAGCATTGGGGTAGGATGCTCTGGGTCGCTGCCTCCTGGACCGCCCGGGGACGGAGGGGAGTTGGGTGGCTTCCCTCAAGCCCTGACTTCTCGGGACAGGAGTTTAGCAGCTAAGCCAGAAAACGGCCTTTTCTGTGATTCTCCCACCTCGGTCTCGAATAACCGTGGGGAGAGCTCTGGTCAGCTCCCTGAGATCAAAGGATACCGACGCCCGAAGGATGCCCGGGGTCACCCGAGGGCCAAAACTAGGCCAGTGACCAGCCCAAGGTCACACGGCTAGAAGGGGGAAGGGACAGGACTAGAATCCGGGTCAGTTGAGTTTGCAAACGTAGCGCGCTTTGCTTCTGCCCCTCCACCGGCCCATGGGGATGCAGGTTCCGGGGTGTCCGCGGGGCTGCTCCGGGGAGCGGGAGGCCCCCACCGGCCTTGGCCCTGCAGACCCCACGGCCCACGGCTGCGGGAGGGCGGGCCGAGCTGGCGCCGGGTGCTGAGGGGCCGGGACGCCCCGCCCAGCCCGGTGAGGCCGCTGCTCCCCCCACGGCCCGCACGCCCCCCACCAACACGGGGCAGGCGGGCGAGAGACCAGAGCAGCAGCCGAACCGGGACCCCGCTGGGGGCACTTCCGGTCATGCGCAGAACCCCTCGCCCGCCCCCCTTTTCCCGCTGGCTTTACAGGCGTCCCAGCCGGCTTTCCAGGCGTCCCAGCCAGCTTGCTCTGTCTCCCAAATCAGTACAAGTCGGTCCATCAGTCGATCAATAGATATGTATTCGTCCATACATGCATACATACACACAGCTATACATATACACACGTATTCATATACACACGTATGTGCATATTTTGTTGTTTTCAGTAGTGTCTGACTCTTCTTGACCCCATTTAGGATTTTCTTAGCAAAGATACTGCAGTGGTTTGCCACTTCCTTCTCCAGCTCATTTTACAGATGAAGAACTGAGGCAGACAGGGTTAAGTGACTTGCCTAGGATCACACAGCTGGTAAGTGTCTGAAGCCAGATTTGAACTCAGGAACAATCCAGGCCCAGCACTGTATCCACTGTGCCATCTAGCCGCATGCTTGTATGCACACACATACATACATATATACCTGTATACCTGTATACATATACACACAATATGCACATGCGTAATATGTACATTTATACATATGTCTACACATGTTCAGTCATGTCCAACTCTTCAGGACCCCACGGACCATAGCACCTCCTGGCCCTCTATCCTTCACTATTTCTTGAAGTCCGTCCAAGCTCATGTTTGTTGCTTCCATGACACTATCTATCTCATCCTCTGTAAGCCCTTCCTCTTTTTGCCTTCAGTCTTTCCCAACATCAGGGCCTTTTCCAGTGGAGTCCTGTCTTCTCATTATGTGGTCAAAGTGTTTAAGCTTCAGCTTCAGTATTTGACCTTCCAAACAGCTTCAGTTTAAGTATTGACTGATTTGATCTTGCTGTCCAAGAGACTCCCAAAACTCTTCTCTGGTACCAAAAGTGGAAACTCCCACAGTCACACATTGCTACTGAAAAAACCATAGCTTTGACTACATGAATCTATGTCAGCAAGGCGATGTCTCTGCTTTTTTAGTGTGCTGTCTGGATGTGCTACAGCTTTCCTTCCAAGGAGCAAGGGTCTTTTAATTTCATGGCTGTAGTCACTGTCTGTCGTGATCTTGGAGCCCAAGAATATAAAATCTGACACTGCTTCCATTTCTTCTCCTACTGGTTTGCCAGGAAGTGATGGGACCCATTGCCAAGATCTTGTTTTTTTTTTTTTTATATGAAGTTTCAAGCCAGCTTTTACACTCTCCTCTTTCACTCTCATCAAAAGACTTCTTAATTCCTCTTCACTTTCTACCATCAGAATGTTATCATTTGCATATCTGAGATTGGTACATACACATGCATAGATACATGCACATATTTATACAATATATGCATATATACACAATACACACATGCAAAAGTAGAATCTATACACATGTGCATATATACAACACACACATGCATGGACACATACATTAATATACATTTATATATACACAATATGTATGTTCATGTATATATGTATTTGCACACATACACATGCATACAATTTATATATATATACATGTGTTTATTTATATAATATTCACAATACATACCCACCGTATACACATGCATACATATATGCATACACATGCACAATACACATATGTACAACATAGTGTGCGTTAGGTATAATATGCATATATAATTTGCACATGTATATATACATATTGACAGAAAATACAAGGAGGGGCTGTATAGCTGCTGGGGGAGTGGGAGAGAAGGAATCAAGAAAGATTCCATGTGGGAGGTGACTTGGAGCCAGGCTTTCTTTGAAGAAAAACCAGGCATTCTAAGAAGCTGAGGGAGGAGGTGGGGGGGGGTGGGGTAGTATATTCCAAGTTTATCAAGCCTTTCCATCTAGTTACTAAGCTCACTCTTGCAAGCAGCCTAGGATCTGCTCCTGGGTGCATTTCATTCACCAGAATGCCTCTGTCCAGACTTCATCTCCCAGAATCCTGTTGTTCCTTTCACTTGGCAACTTTGAAATGCTGCTTTCCCCAATAGCTGAGGCTTTTGGAAGTTGTAGTTCCGAGTCTTCTTTAGAGCAGATATACATTTGGGGCCTGAATCGAATTTCTAGCCCAGTCTGGGGTCCCAGGGACCTGCCAAAGATTGACTCTGCCCCTGGCAAACTTGCTAATTTCTGATCAGGACTTACTTCCTCCATGATAAAACTCCCACCCCTTGAGTTTGTGGTTGATGGAATCTGGAAGTTATCTATACCTACCCATTCACCTGTGATGCTTCTCTCATTCCCCTGAAAGCCTTTAGTACCTCCCCACACCAAATATGTCCTCCTCTTTCCTTCCTCCACTAGTCACACTGTTGACTGACACCTGTCATTCTCAAAACACCATCTCTTAGGGTGGTGCAATGGGGGAAAATGCTGGATTTGATCAGAGAATCTGGGTTCAAATGATGGTTCTGTCACTTTTTTCTTGTTTAATCTTTCTGAGCATCAGTTTCCACATCTAAGAGATGAAGAGATTGGACTAGATGACCTGCATGGGGTAATGACAATTGATCTTTCTCTGAGTATTGAGGAGTTGGTTCTGTGGGGTGCCTACTGACAAGAAGTCCCACAGGAGCAAACTTTAAGTAAACTGGGGCAGGTTGGCCACATGGTTCACAGAATGAGGGAGCTTGGGAGACACAGTTAAGGCAAAAGGATCAGACAGATCTCTTTTGTAGAATCATATTTAAATGGTTCCCCAGGAGAAGCATCAGCCCTTGGAGGTCAAGGCATGGGATTCCTGCTAGTCGCATTAGATGAATATCATGATGGATGTATATAAAAGCTTCTTGAGCTTGTATTAATCCTATCCATTCTTCAAAACCTAGCTCAAATCCCACTTTTCCCATGAAGTTCTCCAGTAAAAACTCTGGGAACCACTCAATCCATTTCCATCAAAGCCTTTTTGTTTGTTTGTTTGAGCTTATAACCCACCTTTCCAAGGGGCTTTCCCCAGGAGTCTAGAAAGAGCTTTAAAGGAAAATATTATTTCTCAATATTTTCAGTTTTATGAAAGAGGAGGTTTTAAAATGTGCTTCCACAATAGTTCTGGATTCTATCACCATCACACATTGTTTTCTGCCTCATGTGGAATTTATTATCTTCCACTCTAGACCCACTTCTCTAAACATCCCTATTTCTGAGTCACCATAGCTCCCAAGTCCATAACCTTGGAGTTATCTTTGATTCTTCTCTCTCTCACCACACTCCTCCCTGCCCCCCATCTAATCAGTGTACCACTATAATGTCTGTCAGTTCTGTCCTCTTTCTCACTTTGTCTTCCATCTTAGTTCAGGCTTATATCCACTCTCAGCAGAACTACTGTAATAGCCTCCTAATTAGTTTCCTGGTCTAATTTCTTCCTCTCTCCAAATGATACTCCGAACAGTTCTCCACTTTTCCTGATGCACAGATCTGACCACGTCACTACCCATCCCCCATATCTCATCTTACTCTGAAAACCGTAAGTGGTTCACTACTGCCTCTAGGATAAAAATCCCTCAGCCTGGCATTTAAACATTGCCATGATCTATGCAAGTAAGGTGGATTTTAGTGTAAGGTGGATCTTTGTTATTATTTCTTAGAGTTCAGTTTCCCAGGATCCATAGCCATAACAATCTCTTGTCCCCAGCTATTAGATATGAGTTTTCATGATTATGGTTCAAAACATCTCCACCACACTTGCGCATTATATAATGATAAATAATAGAAATATTTATGCTTAAATTGTAAACATCCACTGCAACTGCGCAGTGAGATATAGGGATGAGGTAATGTAAACTTGTGAGGCTGTTGGCTGACAATATGCCTTCTTTGTCAGCTGCCCTATAAAGCAGGTGGGCACTGGTCAAAGAGTGGGGAATCCTTAGGGTTGACTGCACCAACTGGAATGCTGTGTGTGCCTTGACTGGCCCCCATCAAGGCTTGGAGGGAATCTGTGTTTGTGTCAACTGGCCTCCATTGAGGCTTGAGGGGATTTGGAGGAGTGCACAAGTTGTACTTGTCTCGATTGACACCTTCGAGAAGTAGGGGCAGTTGTCCCCCATCCCCTTCTCGCTGATTAGGGAATGCTATAGGAGTTGTGCTCCCATTATCAGCAACCCTTGTGTAAGATTATTAACCCCTTCAAAGCTGTCTTTTCTGTCTGACCGGATCAAGAGTGAACTGTGCTTGCAGCCCTCCTGGCTCCAATTT
This sequence comes from Trichosurus vulpecula, assembly GCF_011100635.1. Lineage (NCBI taxonomy): Eukaryota > Metazoa > Chordata > Mammalia > Diprotodontia > Phalangeridae > Trichosurus > Trichosurus vulpecula. Next base: position 133,014,543 of record NC_050575.1, on the reverse strand, counting down.
ATGTTTCCAGACTTGGCTCTTATTACTTCACACTTCAAGAACTCATAATTCCATTCATCTGTCCAAGCTATTTCTCCTACTTAGAATGTGCCTCTTCTTCATTCCTACCTCTCTGAATCTTTATGTGCCTTTGAGAGTTACTCAGAAAACAACTTTCTCATTGGTCAAACTGCTTCTGATCTCCCTTCTCCAATCCATCCCTCAGCTCCATACCTTTTCCACGAAGCCTCCTCAGCTTCTCTTTGATAGTTTTCTGATCTTAACTTGTATTTACTTATCTACACATGTCCAATGTTAACCCTGTGAGGCCAGGGACCGCCTCATTTTTTTTATCTCGAGGCCTCAGCATAGTGCCTTGCACATTTTAGTAAAATGTTTGTCCCATTGGATGTGTGTGTAAGCCTTGAAGATTAGACTGTAATTTCAGATTACAGTGTATCTGCAGTGTGCTTTATACTTTGCAAAGAGGTCTCACACACTTCTTTGTTATCTTCCACTATACCTATCGAGTAGTAGATAATGAACACCTGTTGAACATCATTGATTCAGGAGTGCATTAGGGAGATTGGGGGGGTGGGGTGAGGGGGATCAATTATGGTAATTATTTTGAGGCAGATTTCTGTAAGCCAGTTTGATGTGGGAGTGGTTACACATATATTACCATGTCCTGGAGGCAGCAGTGGCCCTGTAAGAAGGGTCTTTCTCCCCTAAACTCAAAGCTTGGAGAATCTTAGGGGAAAAAATATCAAGGGAGCAAAGATCAGCGACTGGTAACATTATGAGAGGTAGTAATTTCTCAAGGAAGAATGTAAGAAAAGAAGGCTATCAAAGGGAGGTAGGACAAAAGGGTGAAATGGGGAAGCAGGTGTGGTGAACTGGCAAAGATGGGAACGTAGATAGCAGAACTACAAGTGAAAAAGTAAAGGAGAGTACAGAGCGGTTTTGGGGGGTTGTAAATTCAATATTTGTGGGATCTCATCCCACCATAACTATTAGGTATTTAAGCTCTCACTTCATTTGCTGCATTTCAAAGACTACTTCCTTTACTTTGTGAAGTTGTTGATGTCAAATAAGGGATAAACTCCAAGTAATGGCTTTGCTATACTCCTTGTAATAATGGTGTTTCTTGCCAGGATGAATTCTTTGGTGTTGCCTAAAATTTGAACTTTGGATAAATGATTTATTTTTTTGTCTCACAATCATCCACTCACAATGCTTCTGTCCACTATGAATTCTCTGATGTTGCTTAACATTTGTGCATCTGTTAAAGGCTTTCCCCCACTTACTGAATTCATAGAGTTTCTCTCCAGTATAGGTTCCTTGATGGTAAATGAGGGACAAGCAATTCCAAGACTTTTCCACATTCAGCACACCTAAAGGGTTTCCGTTTGTTTTGTATGAAGGTTCTCATGTTTAATTAGGTCTAAATACTGGATAGGACTTTCTTTATAGGTATCAAATGTTTCATCTTTCTCCAGAAGGAACTATTGTATAATAAGGTTTGGATGCAGACTAAAACTTGTCCTAAATTGATTACATTTGTGAGTCTTTCTGTTATTGATTCAAGTAAGTCTGCCTTTCTGGAAATATCCCAAATCGAAGATGAATACTTGATTTTAGTCCAAGTGTAGAAGACTAAAAAATTAAAAATGTAAATGTCATCTGTTCTCTATTCTGGGATAAAAATAATAATAACTGACACTTATGTGGTGCTCTAGATTTGCAAAGCACTCTCTTCAGAACTATCTTGTCACGTAGGTACACAGATATTATTATCTCCATTTTTAAAAAGTGGAAACTCAGAGACGTTCTGTGACTTGCCTAAAGGTGGCGCAGTGAATAGAACTGGGCCTGGAGTCAGGAAGACTCATCTTCCTGAGTTCAAATTTGCCCTCTGACATTTAGTGGCAGTGTGAGCCTGGGCAAATCACTTAATCCTGTTTGCCTCAGTTTCTTCACCTGTAAAATGCATATTGTAGAAGGAACTGGCAAACCACTCCAGCATCTCTGCCAAGAAAACCCCAAATGGGGCACAAAGAATCAGACACAACAAAAATACAGCTAGAGGCAGGATTTGCACTCAGGTTTTCTTTCCTCCAAGTTCAGTATTCTATCCACCATGCTATGCTGCTTCCCCAAAAGTGTGGAGCAATAACCTTATAGGAGAAAGGAAATTGCTTTGGTGGGAAAACAATAACTAAATGTAGATGAATGTATACTCAGAGTACATGACAGTTTTCAAAATCAGACTTGTGATATGAAAAATGAATGAGAAAGAATAGAAAAGAGCTGAAAGAAATTTCTGTGAAGTGAATTCTATCCTCTTCTTAATCTGGTCACTAATTGATCTATTTTTTAACCTTTACCAAATTGATTCAAGAATTACTGCTTTGCTTTGAGATCTGGTACTGCAAGGTCCCTTTCATTCTCACTTTCTGAAATTTCCCTTGAATTCTGGATTTTAATGCCTCCAGATGAATTTGGTTATTATTTTTTCCTAATTCTTCAAAGTAATCCTTTGATAGTTTGATTAAAATGGTACTGAATAAGTAAATTAATTTTGGTAGTACTGTCATTATATTGACTCAGTTAATCCAAGAACAGATAATATTTCTCTAGTTACTTAGGTGTGTCTTTATTTCTATAAGGCATTTTGTAGTTGTATGCGTATAGCTTTTTTTGTTTATCTTGATAGATAGACTTCCAAGTATCTTATACATTATATAGTTATTTTAAATGGAATATCTCTATTTCTTTGTGTTGGGTTTTATTGGTATTATACAGAAAGGCTGGTGATTTGCTTAGATTTATTTTTTATCCTGCAACTTTGATGAAGTTCTTTCAATTAATTTTTAATCAACTTTCTAGGTTTTCTAAAGTACACCATTATGTCATCTGAAAAAAAAGAAAGAAATTTTTGTTTCTTCCTTATACCTATGCTTATTCCCTTATTTACTTTTTCTTGTCTTATTGCTAGAGTTAGCTTTTCTAGCACTGTGTCAAATAGAAGTGGGGACAATGGTCATCCTTGCTTCACTCCTGATCTTATTGGAAAAGAATATAGTTTATCCTTAATACACATATTTGTGTCTCTTGGTTTTAGATACATACTATTTACTATGTTGAGGAAAAGTCTACTTATTCCTTTGTTTTCTAGTGTTTTCAAAATAATTGAGTGTTGTTTTTTGTTTAAAGCTTTTTCCATAACTTGATATAACCGTATGATTTTTATTGTTCTTGTTATCAACATGGTCAATTATGTTAATAGTTTTTCTGATAGTAAATTAACCTGGCAATCCTGGCAGAAATCCAACCTAGTGATATTGTATAATCTTTGTGAAATGTTTCTGTAGGCTCTTTATTAATATTTCATTTAAAATTTTTGCATGAATGTTCATTAGGAATATTAGGAATAGCAGTGGTTCTCACATTTTAGGGGTCTGCAGAGTCAAAATTATTTTTTATAATAATGCTAAGACATAATTTGCCTTTTAAAATATTCCTTTGTTTTCTAACTACACATCCGTGCGGCCAGATTTTCTTTATGAACTTCAACTAAAATAACATGTCACAATAGACTGAATACAAAAGCAAATATGAGAATCCTGCTTCCTTTTAATAAGCTAGACAATGAAGAGATTTGCACAAGTATGCAAAATAGTGCTAATCTCCTTATTTTTTGTTTTTAAAAAAATGAATAATTATTTACATAGGAGAAACTAGAGTTATAAGACTTATTGCATCTTCTAAATGAGACAGCAAAGGAATATACATGTTTCTCAGCACTACATAGAATTTTTACAAAAGCTGACCATGTATTAACAGTTAAAAACAAAACACCAACATACTGTGATTCAGTGAGAAATATAGAAATTGTTCCCTACACTTAGGAATTGATAATCCAAGGTGAAGTATTATTGTCTTTTCCCTAATCTCCTGAGCCATCTTTTAGTTTATGAATAAATGAACAAAGAAAAAGGATTTAAATACCTGCTATATGTCTGATCCCATGCTAGGCACTAAAAATACAGAGACCAGAGTGAGAGTGTCTCTGCCTTCAAGGAGCTTAAATTCTTTTCTTTTTTAAAAAATATTTTTATTTAGGAGCAGCTAGGTGGTGCAGTGAGTAGAGTACCAGCCCTGGAGTCAGGAGGACCTGAGTTCAAATCCAGCCTTGACACTTACTAGTTGTGTGACATTGGGCAAGTCACTTAACCCCAAATGCCCTGCCTTCCCCCCTCCAAAAATTTTTTTATTTAAAAATGAGAGTTCCAAATTTTATCTCTCCCTTCCTGTTCACCCCCCTCCCTGACACAGTAAGCAAAAATGAAAGAAAGAAAGTGGAAAAATAGCATGTTTCAGTCTGTATTCAAACAGTATCAGTTCTTTCTCTGGAAGCAGATAGTATGCTTCATTGTTAGTCCTCTGGGATTGTCTTAGATTATTGTATTGCTGAGAATAGCTAAGTCATTCGTAGTTCTTCGTCAAACAATATTGCTGTTACTGTGTACAGTGTTCTGGTTCTGTTCACTTTGCTATGCATCAGTTCATGTAAGTCTTTCCAGGTTTTTTTTTTCTGAAATCATCCTGCTTGTCATTTATAATAGCACAATAATATTCCATTATAATCATATACCACAGCTTGTTTAGCCATTTCTCAATTGATGAAGATCCCTTTGATTTCCAATTCCTAGCCACCACAAAAAAAGCTGCTATAAATATTTTTGTACAAATAGGTTCTTTCCCCTTTTTTTTGGATGTCTTTGGGACATAGAGCAGTGGTATTGCTGGATCAAAGGGTATGCAGTTTTATAGTCCTTTAGGAATGGTTCCCAATTGTTCTCCAGAATGGTTGGATCAGCTCAAAACTCTATCAATGGTGCATTAGTGTCCCAGTTTTCCCACACCCCCTTCAAATCCAACATTTTTCCTTTTTTGTCATATTAGTCAATCTGATAGGTGTGAAGTGGTACCTCAGAGTTGTTTTAATTTGCATTTCTCTGATTAATAGTTATTTAGAGCATTTTTTCATATGTCTATAAATAGCTATTTCTTTTCCTGAAAACTGCCCGTTTATATCCTTAGACCATTTATCAATTGTAGAATGACTTGTATTTTTAGAAATGTGGCTCAGTTCTCTATATATTTGAAAAATGAAGCCTTTATCAGAGATTCTTGTTGCAAAAATTTTCCTCCACTTTTCTACTTTCCTTGTAATTTTGGCTGCATTGGTTTTGTTTGTGCAAAACCTTTTTAATTTCATATAATAAAAATTATCGATTTAATATTTTGTAATGCTCTCTGTATCTTCTTTGCTCCTAAATTCTTCCTTTATAAACCTGACAGATAAACTATTCCATGCTATCTTAATTTGCTTATGGTATCATCCTTTATATGTAAATCATGTACCCATTTTGACCTTATCTTGGTATATGGTGTGAAATGTTGATCTATATCTAGTTTCTGCCATACAGTTTTCCAGTTTTCCCAGCAGGTTTTTTTTTAATCAAATAATGAGTTTTTGTTCCAAAAACTTGGATACTTGGGTTTATCATATAGTAACTAGATCACTATGGTCATTTACTTTAATGTACTTTGTACCTAATCTATTCCATTGATCCACCACTCTCTGCCTTAGGCAGTACCAGATAGTTTTGATAATAAATAAATATTTTAAAAGAAATTATCAGCTTTAATTTATAACATGGTAAATATAGATATAGCCCACATTAAAAAAGAAAAAAAACCTTTTTATGATCCTCAGTAATTTTTGAGAGTATAAAAGAGTCCTGAGACCAAAATGTTTGAGACTCTGGTCTATACTTTTATTTCTTTGTTTTGACTTCCTGGTTTAGCCATCGAGACCATTTTTTTGTGTGTCATAGAAGGAATTTAGTAGGATCCTTTCTTTTGCTATTTTTATAAACAATTTGTGTATTTTAGAATTAATTTTCTTTGAATGTTTCACAGAATCCACTTGTGAATCCATCTGGTCCTGAAGTTGTTTTATTTTTCTTTTGGGAGTTCATTTATGGCTTCTTTAATTTCTTTTTCTGAGATTGGGTTGTTTAGTTCTCTATTTCTTATTCTATTAATCTCAATATTTTGTATCTTTGCAAATATTCATTTTTTTTATTTAAGGTTTTGGCTTTATTGGTAAATAGTTGGACAAAATAGTTTCTAATAATAAATATCCTTGATTTCTTCTCCATTTGAGAATTCTCCTTTTTTCATTTTTGATGCTGATAATATTATTTTTCTCTTCTTTTCAATCAAATTAGCTAATGGTTTGTTAATTTTTTTTACAGCTCCTAATTTTATGTATTTAAATGGTTGTTTTATTTTCAATTTTTGTTGAACTCTCCCTTGATTTTCAGGATTTCTATTTTGGTGTTTAATTGTGGTTTTGTAAATTGTTTGTTTCCTAGGGTTTTTTTTTTTAAAGTTGAATGCCCAGTTCATTGATCTGTTCTTTCCCTCTTTTGTTGATGAAAGTGTTTAGAAGTATAATTTCCCCCTAAGAACTATGTTAATTAATAATCAAGATTGTTAATTAATAATTTGGGTATATCCCCAAAATTTTGGTATGTTGTCTCATTGATGTAGTTATCTTTAATGAAATTTAAGTTTTGACCCACTAATTATTTAGGATTAAATTGTTTAGTTCCAGCTGATTTTTAATGTTTTCTTCAATGACTCATTATTTAATATAATTTTTATTGGATTTTGGTCAATAAAATTGCATTTAATGTTACTACATTTTTGCATTTCTTTGTGAGATTATATGTCCTAATACATGGTTGATTTTTGTAAAGGTGTATAGCTAAGAAATATGTATACTCATTTCTATCTCCATTCAATAATTGCCAAAGATTTCTAATATCGAAATTTTCTAAAATTCTATTCAAGTCTTTAACTTTTTGGTTATACTCTATTTTTGTTAACTCTATTTTTTGGTTATTTTGTCTAGCTCTGTTCTAATTATTCTAATTTTCTCATAAAATAATTGCTTTCTGTTTGATCCATTACAATTTTCAGGGAGTTTATTATTACTTGGGTAAAGTTACCACTTTCTGTTTTAAGTTATTTATTCACTTTCCTGTTGTTTCCTCAAAATCTTTTATTTTATTTTTTTCTTAATTTCTTCTGTATATTAATGTAGACCTTGTGGAAAATTCATTTTTTTTCCCTTTTTTAGTTCTGCTTTCAGTGTTATGGAGTTGGATTTCTGAATATCTTTGGATTTGGAGTAAATGTTTACAGAATAAATCTTCTATTTACTTATCTCTCTAGACCTAGTTCCTGAATTACCACTTACTGCTAGGACCAGGCCCTGCCTTATGCTTTGCTTTAGGTGGGATGGTCTCAGTCTAGGAGTTGGGACCTTGGGTTCCTGTGCTGGCCTTCATCTCCTGCAATAGGTCTTTGCTAAGAGGACTAGCAAACACTGGTGCCTCCCCCTCCCTGGACCTTGGATCTTTGAGCTTCAGTTGGAACTTAAGGCCTTCTATGATACCATAGGACCTCAAAGCTCAGACCCAGAGATCTGGGGTGTTCTGGTCTGAACACTACTGTACTCAGACTTGTTGCTACTGTTCCCTCCTGTTTGCTTCCAAAGTCCATGCTGTGGGTTTCTAGCCACCCTAGGTCTTTCTTATGGGAGCTCTCCTTTCTTGGCTACTTCTGGATACAGCAGCTGGTAGATTATAGGTGCCTCTGACTGATTTCTGATCACATTAGAAGGTTTACATCTTGTTTGCTTGTCTGCTGGTGCTGATTTTCCTGGCAGCCCGTGAACTTCTGGCTGACTTATTGTGCTGTACTGAGATGGATAAAGTCACTTACTATATATTCTCACTGGCTTTCTGGTGATATTTTTAGGTTTCCTGGAGTAGTTAGCTGGGAGCCAGGCCATCTCCTCCATTCGGGTACCCATCTTGGATGGAAATACTAGGTATGTTTTTAGTTGGTTAAATACTATGCCCAAAGAATGTGATCAACTGATCATTTCTGGAGAAAAGCTTCTATGGTGTTGTTCTGAAGAGCTCTATACTTTATCCTGTTTTGTCCAATATTTTCAATCAACAATGTAGATGAAAACACATGTTTCACATATAAAGTGCTAGAGGAGGCTAGTAGCCCATAGGATGGAATCTTCTGTTAATGCCATAAGCACTAAAGTGCCAAGCACATATCACACAGCCTCTACTTCTGTACTTTGCCTCCCCCAGATACCCTAGTGTCTCCCCCTCCAACTAGGCCTCTCATAGCCCTGAGAGATGTGGTAATCATGTTCTTCATGTCAGAGTTTCTGCTTCCCAATGAAACTGGCTTCTCTCCAGCTCTGCCTTCCCCCTTGCTAGGCCTAACACAAAGCTGTACTGGAAGGGAGGATGGCAGCAAAAGTCCCATTTACTGTCGAAGTCCCTGCTAGCAGTTTTCCATAGAGACTTCTTTTGTACTAAAAACTGCAACCCTGGAAGTGTGGGAAGGGGAGCTCTCTGCATTTGGGAAAATATCTGGTTTTACCTCTACAAATCTTTTATTAATAGTGTTAACGGCATGCTCCAGAGTATAGAAAGCTGGAGGTTGGGGCTGATTGTGCTCAGTTCAAGTATGGCAGGGACAAATTTTCTTATCTGCTCAGGGGGCATGGAGAGACAGAAACTTCTGATGGTCTAAGAATCAAGTCATTCCATTCTTCTTCCTACTCTCCCACTTAAATAAATTATACAGAGGTACTTAAAGTTGGAACTCTTTTCTTTTTATAATGAACATTAAATCTGAACTCTATCAGGTTACCTTTATTATCAGCTTTTTGATAAAACATTGTCACCAAAACTTATTGCTAAACTTGTGACAGAGTACAAATAAATCTGGTATTTTGTTTGTTTTGCAAGGAGAGATACGCTTTTATGTTGCTGTTGTTATTCAAATTCTCAAAAAGATAAAAATTTAGCAAGGTTTTTCTCCATCTCAGCATATTATTCTTTAAGGCACTCTGGGTCTTTTTTTTTTTTTTTGCTTTCCGTCTATTGCAGCCTGTTTGTTGTGTTGCTCTTTTCATGAAATCTTCCCATTGGGTTATGTAACGTTTTTCACTAATCAAGAGCGGCTAGGTGGCAAAGTAGAGAGAGTGCCAGGCCTAGAGACTTATCTTCTTGAGTTCAAATGTGGTCTCAGACACTTAGTAGATGTGTGAGCCTGGGCAAGTCATTTCACCCTGTTTGCCTCAGTTTCCTCATTTCACCTTGTTTGCCTCAATTTCCTCATCTGTAAAATGAACTAGAGAAGGAAATGGCAAACCACTCACTATCTCTTTGAAGAAACCCTAAATGGGATCATGAAGAATCATATGTGACTGAATAAGAAGTGGTAATTATGAAGCTTTCTTCCTTCTCCTTCTGCTGAAGTTTAGGGACTAAATGGCAGGATGCTTACAATCTTTGGGGTGCCTGGCTTGGCTGGTCCTGTATTGTTTCTTACATTTGGGTAGAATCTATTCATTTGTCTCCAGGATCACATCCCTCAAATTCTCAAGAACTTTCACTTCTCAAGGGCCCCCTTTCTCTTAAATTCTTTCACAAAATAACATTTCTCCTTGAATAATTGGTCAGTGATCTAACAGTCTAGAATGTCTCTCCCAGATCCTTGATAATAAGGTGAACTGGTTAACTCGCTGGTCCCTGCAAGTCTCATTTTCTTCCTTGTCCCTTTGCCCCCTCCCCCCCCAGGGTCTCAGTTGCTCTGCTGCTCATGCTGACTAAGGAAGGGACCACCTCCCCTGCCAGCAGCATAGTTCTTAAAATAAATTTGTGATAATAGCCACCAAAACCTAAACTAGTCTTAGACCTCAAAAACTCTTCAGACATGGACAATTAAGTATTTCAGTCTTCTCAAGGTTAATGTTCATTCCTTGATGAGATATCATGTGTTCTTTTAAATAATATTTTATTTTTTCCAATTACATGTAATTTTTAACATTCATCTTTAAATAAAATTTCAAGTTCCAAATTTCCTCCTTCCCTCCCTCCTCTCTGTCCTCGCTATGAAGATGGTAAGCAATTTGATATAGGTTATATATGTGCAATCATGTAAAACATATTTCCCTATTAGTCATGTTGTGAAAGAAAAAACAGAACAAAAAGAAAAAGTTACAAAAAATAAAGGAAGTGAAAATAGTCTGCTTTGTTCTGCACGCAGACCCGGTAGTTCTTTCTCTGGATATAGATAGCATTTTCCATCGTGAGTCTTTTGGAAATGTTGCTGTAGTCACAATTTCTACCACCTGGAAATGTCTTGAAACATTCTATTGCTGGGAAGAGCTAAGTCAGTCATAATTGACATGCCGCAATGTTGCTATTACTGTGTACAATGTTCTCCTGGTTCTGATCCAGCAGTCAGCATCAGTGATGAGATATTATGATGCCCACACACTTGACAGAGTCTCTGCAAAACTGGTTCATGTCAATTGACACTCAAATCAGCAGCCTTTATCCAAATCAACTTTCAATAGTCTTTCTCTATTTTTTAAAAAATTGAACTTAATACCAAATAAAATTAACATTTTTGCATATATATATATACATATATATATATATATATATATATATATATATACATATATATATATATATATATAGTACAGAAAAGAGGATTGGATGTGAAACAACTAATCTATTATAGACAGCTTACTATATATACATACATATATGTATGTATGTATATATGTATATATATATATACACACAAATATATGTATATGTGTGTGTATACAATGTGCAGCTTTCAAAGTTGTCTTTCTTCTCTGCATCCTTTCTGGCTTTCCTTCTGTTCTTTTCTGTTCTTTAAACATTTTTAAAAAATCCTTCAATAATTATCTTCTTTGTTTATTTTATTTTTTTCAGTCAATAACAAAAATACTTCTTTCCCATGTCCCCCTTTAAAGAGCCCCCCCCCACAAGACCTTTGTAACAAAAATGCATAGAATAATCCTCCTCTCTTATCTTCCACTACTCTTAGAAAGACAACGAGGTCATCTAGATAGAACAGTTCTAGGTCATTCATGCCTCCAATTACTTCTTCCATGAACACTGAGAAATGACAGGTGCTGAGATGCCTTGGGGAATAAGTGCAAACTAATAACATCCAGCTGGCCAATGAAAGCTTTCTTCTCTTTGTGTTCTCCTTGGTGGTGGTCACTGTGCAAATCCAAACCTACCTAGCATTAGCTGCCTGGCAGAGAACACAAAGCCTCCCCCCACGTTAGTTTAGGTCCCCATCTCCTTTAGCCTTGAATGAAGCAGTTCAGCCTCCCCTAATTGGCCTTAAGTTTTCCCCTGCTAGAATCCATCCTCCTCACAGCTCCTGAAGTGATTCTCTTAAACCATAGGTCTGGACTGCATTACCTTTTATACTCAGTCAATCCTGATGGATCCCTATGGCCACTGGGACAAAAAATAAACCTCTCTGGCTTTTTAAAGTCCTTCACAATCTGGTCCCAACCTCCCTTTCCAGCCTCATTTTGCATTGCTCTCTGATGACTTTGTGGTCTAGCAATACCAGCCTTCTTACTCTTCCTGTCTCTTGATTATATTGTGCGTTTTTGCATTAGGTGTTTCTCAACCCTCAAAAGCTCTTCCCCAATTACCTCATTCTTTCAGAATCCCTTCAGAACTAACCTCACACACCATCTTCTCCCTGAAACCTTTCCTGAACCTTCTCCCCAACTTCTAGTGACTTCCTTCCCTAAACCACTTAATATTTTTTACATTGATTCTGTATATGCCTGTATATGTTGTGGTTCAATCATGTCCAACTCTTCTTCCCCCCATTTGGGGTTTTCTTGGCAAAGATGCTAGAATGATTTGTCATTTCCTTTTCCAGCTCATTTTTTGGCAAACAGGGTTAAATGACTTGCCACAGGGTCACTCAAGTAGTAAGTGTCTGAGACCAAATTTGATTTCAGGTCCTCCTGACTTCAGGCTTGGCAGCTGCCTTTACGCTTATATACAAAGTATCCCAAAGTCTTAGGGCAGTTTTAAGATTTAATAACTTCAGAAGCATAAATGCTACATACTTTAAAAAAACCTCACTTTTAAAGGTTATTTAAGATTTAAAATAATCATATGGTTCTTATTAAAATTCAACATAACCACCATCTTATGATATATATCCCTCTAGTCTATTTTTGAACTTTGCCACTTTGTAACTGAAAAGATCACATTTGTAATCCTAGCCGTAAGAGCCTCCAAAGAACAAGGTTGTGTTGCATACGTGACAGTTTTGAGTCTACTCCCAAAGAAAAACATCTGCTAAATGTACCTCAGATGATTTGAAGTGACCATCCCACTATTATGCACTGGTTTGAGATAGTGCCATCCATTGACTGTAATGCACGTGCAATGCATGAAGACAGGGATCCCTAGCTTGTTAAAGTTAAAATAAAAATTTTGCTATTCCAAATTCACAAAATTAAGTGTGAAGGAAATTCAAATGATCAATTCTTCAAATGATGTCTTCTGCTAAGTTTGTAGCATTTATGCTTCTGAAGTTATTAAAGCTTAAAACTGCACAAAGACTTGTATGATATAGGCTATATGCATATTGATTCTCCTGATAGAGTGTGAGCTCCTTGAGGGCAGGGAGTTTCATTTTTACTTTTGTCTGGTATAGCGCCTGCTTAATAAATAATAGTTGATTGACTACCAAGAGGCCAGCTCACTGGTATGAGGCTCTTTATACCTAGCTAGGCTGGTCCTCTGAAAGAAGAACCAGTCTGTTTGCCAGAGTTGTACTTGATCCAGCCTTCCTAGTGTGATAGAACCTGCCAGAACTTGCACTGTGCTGTCCTAGCCTTTGAGAGCTTAGGTCACTTCCACTCCCATGAAGCATCAGGATAGCATCTTATGAAGGGACTCAGCGTTCTGAGAATCAAATAAACTGCGGGGTGCATAACAGTGAATACAAACCGGCACACATGATGTACGTCCATTTGTATACATAGACCTTTGCATCTGAGCCTCAGAACAACCCTTTGAGGTAGGTAATGTAAACATTAACTGTATTTCCCAGTGGTTTTGGAGAATGAAGCTTGGATTTGGAGTCAGGAGATGAGGGTTAGCATTTCAACTGTTGTTACTTACTAGCTATGTGAACTTAGGAAAACCTCTTCCCAGTTTCTTCCTTTGCAAATTGGGGATGATTTTTATTGACATCACCATTCATAGGGCTATTGTGAGGACAGCATGTAACAATATGTAAAGCATGATATAATTAATTCATTTGCCCAGTCACATATGTACAGAAGATGAAACTGAGACTATTGCTTAACTCATTGTGTATTTATGCCTCTGATTATTGAACCAAAGTGTAAAACTTTACATCTGTCCTTATTAAAATTTTATCATAAGTATTTTTTGGTCCCTCGTTCTAAGTTTATGGAAATATTTTTATTGTCAGATGAGTTAGTTATTCCTCCAAGCATTGTATCATCCACAAATTGTTACACAAAATAAGAAGGGAAATAATAAGAACCTAGCTGCCCTTGAAGAATTGTTACCTGGGGGCAGCTAGGTGGTGCAGTGAGTAGAGCACTGGCCCTGGAGTCGGGAGGACCTAAGTTCAGATCTGATCTCAGACACGACACGCTTGCTAGCTATGTGACCTTGGGCAAGTCACTTAACCCCAAATGCCCTGCCTTTCCTCCTCCAAAAAAAATTGTTACCTGTCTCAAATGAACTAGGCAGATAGGCGGCATGGTGAATAGGGTGTTAGACTTGGAGTTTAAACCCTGCCTCAGATACTTACTAGTATGACCCTATGCAAGGTGGCACAGTAGATAGAATACAGGGCCTGGACTCAGAGATGACTCCTGTTCCTGAATTCAAATCTGGCCTCAGACACTTACTAGCTGTGTGACCCTGGCAAGCCACTTAACCCTGTTTGCCTCAGTTTCCTCATCTGTAAAATGAGTTGAAGAAAAAGCAAACTGCTCCAGTATCATTCCCAAGAAAACTCCAAAAATGGGATCATAAAGAATTGGACATGACTGAAAACAACTGAATAACAACTACAAGGCACTTAACCTGTCTGCCTCAGTTATCTCACCTGTAAAATGGGGATAATGTTCCCAGGGTTGTTGTGAAGATAAAATAATATTTATAAAGAGCTTTGCAAACTTTAAAGCACTATATAAATGGTAGCTATTATTATTAATTACTACATCCCAGGCAGATGTGATTGCTGAGCCAATGTTAGTGATCTTTGAAAAATTGTGTCCATGGGGGGGGGGTCCCAAAGGAGTAGAAAAGGGCAAACGTCTTCCTGATTTTTTTTAGAGGGAAGAGAATGGAGCCAGTAATCTCAAGGCCAGTGGCTTGATTGGCTTTGTTTCCTATCAAAACTTAAGAGTAAATGATTAAAGGAATAGTTAAGAGGCAAGGAAGTGGTGACCATTATCTTGCTAGATTGACATTTCCATTTTTGACAGGTGTACTAGGCTGGCAGATTAAGAATGTTCTAGATATATTGTGCTATTTTAGTGAGGCATCTGACAAATTCCCTATTGGTATTTTATGGAAAAGGGAGCTATGGCTGGATAGGTGTCCAGGTAGGTTAATTTGGAACTGGTCGAAAGGCCAGACTCAGATTCTTATTTTAAACTCTATCTCTTCATGGACCTAAAAGAGGAAGAATATTCTTGAGTTGCCCAAGAAGAAAAAAGAAACAACCAAAATCTTGTTCTGGTATGAAATGGAATTTTCTTTATTTGCTAGATAGTGCAGTGGATAGAGCGCTGGCTCTGGAGTCAGAAAGATTTCTCTTCCTGAGTTCAAATTTGGCCTTACACAAGCTGTGTGACCCTGGATGAGTTACTTAACCTTGTTTGCCTCAGTTTCCTCATCTGTAAAATGAGCTGGAGAAGAAAATAGTAAACCACCCTAGCCTATCTGCCAAGAAAGCCCCAAATGGGGTCATGAAAAGTTGGACATGACTGAAATGACTGAACAACAACCCTTGAACTAAATTGATGTAAATGATTAATGGTTTTCCAAAGTATCATCACTTTTTAAAGAACTCACATCTTGAGTTTGTGCCTTCTCAGCACTAGTTGTTGCTGTAGTCACAATTTCTACCACCTGGAAAGAATTCATGAATATGGTTACAAAGAGAAACATCATTAAAACTTCATCCAGCTCATACTGGGGATAGCATGAGAGGAATATGACTTTAAATTCAGATTTAGGAAGGCATTATAATGAAATTTTATCTGAGGGTGTCCCTTATAAATGACCTGAATATTCAATAATAATCTGGTGAAAGGTGTCACATTGGCATAAGACTTTCTAGATAAAATACAACTTTTTTCTTCTTTTTAAAAAGAGTTGAATCAGGGTAGCCTAACTTTGTCAAGGAAATAACTTGCCTAACAATGAAAAATACAGACAACATTGGGGAGCCTGGTGAGCAGTTCTCTCACTGGTTGGCATCACTGTTGACTATGCTAACTGAGCTAAAAGGACTAAAATAACAGAAACTGCAAGTCCCTGCAACCTACGGGTTCAAATTACTTTTGTCTTTGAGAAGGCCAAAGTTCCTTTGCTTTAAAAAGTTGAGCCTGGCTGAAGTAAGCAGTTATATGTTGAAAACTGATTTTTTTCTAGAAGAGCGTTCCTAGCTTAGGGTTGTGCCTGAGAACCCTCTAAGTGGCATTTACATATCTTATCTGGTGCTTCCAATTTATAGTTCCAGTCATCTCACATACCATTTTCCCCTGAGTCTTACCTGACCCTTTCAACACTCCCATTATTTCCAAAAAAGGAAATATATTGGCAAGTAATTAGGCATAAAAGTCACCCAATTTTCAAAGCTTGTTCCATCATATATAGATCATCTTATAGGAAGATTGAAACATTCCCCCACTTGTATTTTTAGACCTTTTTTTAAAAAATTGCACATAGGACCAAATACAATGAATGAAAAGAAACCAGGGCATCAGGCACTATAGTAAACCAGAATTGTCCATGATGGAAAAGAGGGATAAACTTAGGACAGGTAGTAAGATCAGAACTTTAAAATCGACTTTTTTCATATGTTGCTCCAATATTATTTTAAGTCTTTCTTTACAATTCCCTACTCCCATCTCTCTACTTCCTTGTCATTATCTCCTCCTCTCCACCAGAACTTTGAACCATCTTGGTCTGTTTGAGAAACATTCCCCTTATCTTGCTAGGATCAAAGCCTCTACTTCCCTCTTCATGCCATGCCATTCCTCTCTCCTCCCTCCATTTCCTGCTCCCCTTTATGTGTTTTCTTCTCCCATTAGAAGGTAAGTTCCTTGAGGGCAGGGGTGGCCTCACTTGTAGTTGTACTTCCAGGGCTTAGCACAGTACCTGGTACGTAGTAAGTACTCTATCATATACCATATTAGATTTTGATTTAATATGAAAAAAATTTTCTTTCCTTTACTAATTCTTTTTTGTTAGCAGTCTCCAAATATTAGAAAGGCTGTCACAGGAAGAGAGATTAAACTGATTTTGCTTAGCCCCAGAGGGCAGAGTTAGAATCAATGGACAAGCTTTAGAGATTTCATTAACAATGATATGCATTATCCAAAGGGCTTCCTCAGGACATAGTAAGGCTACCAGGTGTTTTGGGAAGGTCTTACCCACAACTCCCTCATTTTTACCATATCCCATGAAATGCAGTGCTGCCACCTGATTTTCAGAATAAAAATTTTATTTGAGGAAAACAGACATAGTTCTTGATTAGATTATTGCCAAAGATAAAAATCATCAGGACAGGAATCACCTCCTATATCACTTTCTTTGCTAGTCTGAAGAGAGGAATATGGTTATAATAATTGATTCTCATCTCTTTCCTTCTTCAAAGGAAAATACATGGATAAAAGAGACCAATGCTAAGATTTCAAGGTTCCTGTAGTTTTTCCTCTCCCCCCATTCCAATTAAATGGGAATGTACTTCAACAGGAACCTTAGACCCCACCCCATATAACTGGGCTAAAACCTGTTCAAGAATGAGACCACTTGGGCCACTGTGGAGATGGTTTGTGGGGGAAAAAATCTACCTGGACTAGATTTAGCAGCAATTAAAAACTTGTTTTCACACGTATTCTGTATTGTGTCTCTCAGTTCCAGATAAGGCCTGAGAGTTCTGGAGAGAGCTTATGCATATTGGGAGATATAGAAGAATCCCATGTTCAAATCACCATTCTTTCATTATGATCAGGTAATCTTCCCTTGCTTGGCAAGGACACTCTCAGTCCGAAGGTCATCACCTTCCTTGAAAATGAGCTTCAATTTGCTCTAAAGTCTTTCCCTTTGTTTCAGGAACAAAGAATAATGTGAAAATGACATTGAGGGCACAAAAGGAAGAGAAAAGCCAGAACGTTCCATATGGAGTCAGAACACCCTGCAAACAAAAAGAAAACTCATAGTTTAAAAAGAAAACACAAACTCTAGGGCCAACAATTTAAACTCTTAGGTAGCAGGACATGGGAAGGTTTAGTACCTTTCCCTCCCTACAGTAGAAATCTATTACCATATGTAGTATGTTAATGAAATGTTAATGAAATCTATTAACATACTTAGTATGTTATCTATTAACATCCTTAGTAAGAAACCCTCTTCTCTGCAGGCTGTGACTGTCCCTCTGAGGAGAGCTGGCTGCACATACCAGGCACACAATGCCTGCTGATTCTAAGTGAGTCTGAAGTATTTTAGCCACATAGTAGAAGATAGAAGAAGAGGGTCATAGAGAGGCAGTTGCCCTTTAGTGGCTAGGAAACTGGTTTTATGTAGGGTAAATGACCAGCAGACACATGGACCCCTAGGAAGCAGCCTGGAGGTTGATGACTTTTTACCTTCTAGAATTTTTGTAGTCAAGGGGAGGAAAGAGGAGAATTTGAGTAGGAGGTAGCAGGGATGAGACTTTTTTTTTTTTAAGAAAAGGGAAGATCTGAGCAGCAAGTAGAGGCAGAAGCCAGGAGAGGGAGAAATTGAAGCTGCATGAGGATGAGGGAATGAATCTAGGAGAAGATAGGAAAGAATGGCATTGAGGTCATAGGTGGAGGAAGGTCGCTTAGCCCTGTGAAAGAAGAAAATGTCAGAGATTTAGGGGTATGGGGATAATGTTGAAGGAGATCCTTTTGGGTAGCCTTGTTCTTAATAAAGAAGTGAAGCCATCTATTGAGAGTGGGCTAGTGTCAGGGAATGCTAAAAATAGAAGAAAAACAAAATAAAATTTGAACACTAGATCCAAAAAACTAAATGGAAATGCTGGGGGAGAAGGTTGTGAGGAGTGTGACAGGGAATCAGTCAGATGGTTACAGTACAGTGGTAAGGGCCCAGTTATCCATGACTAATTGAGAGTGGACCCAATCATGATAAAAAATTTTTAAAAAAGATAATAGCAATTCACATTTACCTAGCACTTCAAGGCTTACAAATTGCTTTCCTCAATATTAATGACTGTTGATGCTACCCAGACCTTAGGAGAATGCACTTAGGAGTATTTCAGTTACATTACCAGGTGATCAGGTTTTTGTAGGTAGTCCTGGGAGTCTAACCGTTATTTATAGTATTTCATAGCAAAATGCCTCCGAAATTCCAAATACCAAACTTAGGCAAGTGACCAGAATGCATTGCTACTGATATATACCTTACAAATGGGGACTGGTGCAAAAGATTAGAATGCCAAGGTGCAAAACAAGGATCTTCCCCTTGCTTCTTCCACCTACCTGACCACATTCTTGTTCCCTGTACCCTTCTACTGTCTCATGTGATTATGGCCAGGTTCTGTGTCATATACATATGACATTATGTTTGCTGCACTTTGAAATCACAATAAACTACTATAGAATTTGGATACTTTAATGTATGTTTTTCTTTTTTCTTTTTCTATCACAAGAAGAAGTAAAAGCCCGCCCCCAGGTCACAGGAGGGTCTTACCATGAGGCTACTGAATTCTTTTGTCACCAGAAAGGCCATGATCCAGCTGGTGAGTACACAAACACCACTGGCCAGCCCCTTGACTTGGAGGGGGAATATTTCAGACATCAGCAACCAGGGGATAGGACCCCAGCCTAGAGAAAAACCTGAAATTGCAAAGAAATAGAAGATCACCAAAACCATAGCGTAAAGTTGGCCGTAGGCAGATGAAATTTTCCAATAGCAGGTCATGAAGAACATTTAGATGGCATAGAAGGGTCAGAGTCTACATGGAGAAAAGATGGGTGAAAGTCAGGATAGTAATTACAGCCTGACAAGGCCACCCTGTCAGACCCTCACAAAGAACCATCTGACACCCTCTTACCTATGAGGAAGAATGCCATGCTAAACACAGCTAGCCATGGCAGTCCAGAGTTGTCTCCTACAGACTCTGGATTCAAATATGTGAGGAGGTCAGGATTCGAAGAGTTGTTAGGACTCTGAAGAGAAATTTTAAAGTAGATACCAAACAGCATGCAGCTCACGGCCATGATAGCACCTGCAGGGGGAAGAGAACAATCAATAGAAAGAAGTCTGGGCCTGGGTCAGAAGCCCTTTGAAAAAAACAAAAATAAAACAAAGCTGTGACAGAGCAAGACTCCAGCAGAGCTATTCTTCATGCTTTTCTCGTTTTTTTCTTGTGGTTGTACGTGTATAAGCTATCATTGTTGCTTCAAGACGAGAGAAGTTTATCCTGCCACAGGGAGATAAGATTCCTTGTGACTGAGCTCTTCATATCACTCACCAATAGGAGTTGGTACAGGAAAGGGGATCATGAGATCCACAGAGTTAGGGCTAGGTGTCTTACTGCCAACCCTCGCATTAAAGGTGTGGCCTTTATTCTGGAGCAGATAGCTTTGAGGGAAAGACCCTGGGTGGTGACCCAAACATCTAAGCTAATCAAGCACCTCCAGATTTGTGGGTGGGTACAGAACATTGTTAAATGATTCTCTTCCACAGAGCAAGTGTTAAAACAGGGATAGGGATTGGATATCCAGTGAGGGAAATCCAAGTTTGTTTCCTCATTTCTAGAAAGAGAGATAACACCTGTAACATTTACTTCATAGGACTGTTGTAAGGAAAATGCTCTGAAATCTTAAATTGCTATAAAATGCAAGCTGGTGTCATTTCCTTTAATGTTATGAGCTGCTTGGACCCATTAGAAAGGAAACAAGTATTTCTATTGTACTACCTATGTGCCAGGCACTGTGCCATGTGTTTTTACAAATACTATCCCATTTGATGCTCACAACCACCTGGGCACATAGATAGGCGCTACTATTATCCCTGTTTTAAAGTTGAGGAACCTGAGGTAGATGGCGGTTAAGTGACTTGCCCAGGGTCACACAGCTAGCAAGTGTCTGGGGTCAAATGACTTGAACTCAAGCCTTCCTGACTCTGGGCCCAGGGCTTTATCTCCTGCATCACCTAGCTGCCCCATAACCCATGAGTCAGGGTTCTGGGTTCTCTTAGAGGAACTTACACCTTAATCAGCCTGGAAAATTTTAAAGCAGGTGTTCTTAACCTGGAATCTGTGAACTTGCTTTTTAAATATCTTAACAACTGTATTTCAATATAATTGGTTTCCTTTGTAATTTTATGTATTAAATGTGTTAGATTGTAAGCTTCTTGAAGGCAGGAGCTGTCTTTTTCTTTCTTTATTGGAATCCCCAGGGCTTAGCAGAGTGCCTGGCACATAGGGGCTTAATAAATGTTTATTACAATTAAGGGGTGAGAGAGGAACCTACTGGGAGAAGGAGAAAGGGAGAGATAGAATGTAGCAAATCATTTCACATAAAAGAGACAAGAGCCAGCTTTTACAATGGAGGCAAAGAGGGGGGAGGTGAAAGGGAATGAGTGAACCTTACTCTCATTGGATTTGGCTTAAGAGGGGAATAACATACACACTCAATTGGGTATGGATATCTATCTTACCCTACAGGGAAACAGGGGGGAAGAGGGTAAGAGAGGGGAGGATGATAGAAGAGATGGCAGATTGGTGGAGGGGGTAATCAGAAGCAAACACTTCTGAGGCGGGACAGGTCAAAGGAGAGAATAGAATAAATGGAGGGCAGGACAGGATGGAGGGAAATATGGTTAGTCTTTCACAACATGACTGTTATGGAAGTGTTTTGCATGACTTACATATGTATAACTTATATCAAACTACTTGCCTTCTCAATGAGGGTAGGTGGGGAGGGAGGAAGGGAGAGAATGTGGAACTCAAAGTTAAAAACGAATGTTAAAAATTGTTTTTACATGCAACTGGGAAATAAGATATACAGGCAATGGAGTATACAAATCTGTCTTGCCCCACAGGAAAATAGAAGGGAAGGGGATAAGAGAAGGGTGAGGCAGTAACAGAAGGGAGGCAGATTGGACAAAGGGGTGACCCACCACCTTGGGGTGGGGGGAGGGGAGAGATGGGAAGAAAATTTGGAACTCAAAATCTTGTGGAAGTAAATGCTGAAAAATAAAAATTAATTAATAAAAATAAATATTTATTGATTATTGATTATTATTGTACTATTCTGAGGAGCCAATGGGGTCCAGGACACAAAAAAAGTTAAGAAACCTTGCTTTAGAGCTAATAAAACTTACATCCCACTCTCTATATCTCTAAGGTTGGCCACAGCAAGGCCTTGCCTCTCTTGTGTAGAACTGAGAAAGGATCCCTAGGCTTAGGTCCAAACTCATAAATGGGAAAGATCCTGAAAGTTCTGAGTCTATAAGATCAGACAATTAGTTCTCTTTGACCATAAGGGTCCCCAATCTGGTCCATCAACACTGATCCAAAGACTGAGATGCCAAGTGTTCTGAGAATTCTAGCGCAACTGATTTCATTTCCTTACAGAGGCTGGTAAGGCCTGGGACTGTGTTCATCTCACCTGATAGCAACAGAAGTATCTTCCGGCCGGCTCTGTCCATGACAAGGGCAGCTATGGCGGTGAAGACCACTTGCAGGACCCCCACAATGACTGAGGCAAGGCTACTGTCCTGGACAGGAGACAGAGGATCCAGGGCATTAACATCTCCAAGAAAGAGCAAATTTGGAGAGATTTTCATAACAAAGGATGTAACATTTCTACAGAATATTCAAGAGCCTGTCACAAGTACCACCTCCACTGACCAACAAGGATATTTTAGAGAAAGATCACAGTAAATCAACCAAGCTCATCAGGTCAACTTCTACCTTAAAGTTGGCTTGTTCAAAAATTGTCTCTGCATAAAACATCATCGCATTGATCCCTGAGAACTGCTGGAAAGCCATCAGAGACACACCGATGAGAAACGGCTTGTAAACTGCTGGATTCTTCAACCTTGCCAGATGAAATCCCTGTTTCAGAAATAGGCATTTTCACTTAATATTACATTAAAAATAAGAATTTTAGACTTGTAAGGGACCATGAAGACCAGAGCTGTCAAACATGCAGCCCCCAACACTCCTGAGTGCACCTGAACCAGATCAAAATGTAATTGGGAAATACTTTATTAAATAAATAAAAATACAATAAGATGTAGATAATATCACGTTTTAAAACTAAGTTAATATGTAGCCTGAAGTGATCCTTTTGTATGGATTTATGGTCCCCATTTCCATCTAAGTTTGAGATCACTGTTGGAAGACCATCTGTTTCAGTGCCCTTATAGGAAAAAGATGAAGAAACTGAGGATATGAAGAATGAAAAGAGTTGTCAGTCATATTAGCAAGCTGGTGGAGCCACAATCCAGGCTCACTCTAAAGACTCCCAATGGCAGGAGGGAAAGCTGTTTTTCCACTAAATTATATGGTTTGTCACTTTTGGGGTGGGGTGGGGTGTGGTGGTCACAAAAAAAGAAGATACTTGATATTGAAATGTGGTCAAAATAACACCCACCAAGCAAGCAGTGACCTTTGGGCTGAAGTGCTAGTTCAGTTAGTCTGATTTCTTCTTGCTGTTTCCTCTGCCCTGCTCAGACCCTATCTGGAATACTATGTTCTGTTGCAGGAAAGACACTGATGGGACTGGTAGTTAAGCCATGAGGATTTATCTGATGAAGGAAGTTGGGGAGTTTAGCCTGGAGAAGAAGACTTTTTAGGGCCATGATAGCTATTATCATGTGGAAGAGGGATGAGATCTATTCACGCTAAATGGCAGCATGAGGAAGTTATAAGAATGAAAACTTCAGCTCCATAGAAGTCAGAATTGTCAAAAAGTTGAACTGGCTGCCTTATGAGGTAATTAGTATGGATTCTCCATTCATGAGTAAAGGCTGAGTCTGCACAAAATCTTTATGAAAACTCCGGTTTTCTCACCATGTGTCTGGTAAACCCAGCCTCTGTTAGACGAAGGTTTCCTGTTTTTAGCAGCCTCAATGATCTGACTTCCCTCTAAGTTTACGTCCCAGACTTTTTGGTTAGCAATACTTTTTAGTAACCAAACAGATAAATGTTAATGAAGCACTCATCTTTCCCTCAGCATTATAGTTACAGAGCTTAATAAAACACTCTTTGGTCCCCAAAGTTCTGCTACTGTGCTAGTTTTGGTCAGAAAAGTATAGGGAGGGTGAGTCCCATTCATTATCACTGAAGATCATTGGTTAGGGTTCCTAGGACTTCCACAGGAGGTAATGGGCAGGGAGAGGATCTGTTATGAACAAAGGAAAAGATGGTTATATCGGTGGGATTATTTACACGACCCCACACATGCTGGTGGTATACATACTGTGTCACTTTGGAGTGGTGACCGAGTTTCAAATTCTGCTGTTACTCTTATTAGCTGTATGACCCTAGGCAAGTCTTTGGACCTCTATGGATCTCAGTTTCTTCATGTGTGAAAAAGGGGTGGACTGGATAATCTCTAAGGTCTCTCCCAGTTCTGACCTTTTTTTTGTGAAAAGCCTGCATGGTATGACAGCACAGTGAGAGGGCTTTTAGACAGAAGCTCTGGCTTGAGTCCTGGCTCCAAAACACTCACTGTCTCTCTCTCCAATGGGGATTGATGATACATGCATTACTTACCTTATAGGGCAAGTTGTTTGCAAAAATGTTTTGTAAACCTAGCAGTGCTATGGAAAGGGAAGCTATTATAAAGAAACTTTTTAGTGCTAACCAGAAACAGAGCATAAATTTCAACCTCCTTACCTGATCCATATCACTGCCTTCCTCTTCTTCTGCTTCCTGCTCCTGATCTATCCCCCACAGAAATCTGATTGCAGCCCCTGCTTCATGCTCCTTATGCTTAATCAGCAAGAACCTTGGGGTTTCAGGCATGAAACACATGAGCAGCAGCATGAAGACAGGTGGGACACAGCCCAGCAGGGCGAGCCAACACCAGTCTAGCCCCAGCCCTGTGGAGGGGAGGAGATGGAAGAACAGGATAGGGGAAGGCATAAAGAATGCTTCTGAGAACAATGCTACCTCAAGAATCCCATATAATCTATAGGGTAACTAGATGACGCAGTGGGTAAAGCACTGACCCTGGAGTCAGGAGGACCTGAGTTCCATTTCGGTCTCAAACGCTTACTAGTTGTGTGGCCCTGGGCAAGTCACTTAACCCCGATTGTCTCCAAAAAATTTTTGTCATACAATCCTGACTTTTCTGATTTATTCCTTTAGTCCACACACCAAAGAGAAACGGGACATTCAGTTTCCTTCCCTAGTACCTTCATGGCTAGGCCTACTGCAACCACCTAATAAGCCTACTACCATTCAGCCCACAAAACCCAACCATCCCCCTTGGCATAGGACAGACAAGGTGGTATAGTGGAAAAACACAGGACTTGGGGACAATGAGCCACGAATTTTTAGTCCATGGTCTGAACCTGAGTTTCTTCATTTGTAAAATGGGGATTATAATACCTGCCCTTCCAACCTCACCAGGCTGTTCTGAGGATCAATGTGGCATTGCTGAAAGAGTGCCTCTGGGACCCTAAACAAGTCCTTTTAGCTCTAGGGGTCTCTGTTTCCTCCTCTATAAAAGGTGAGAGTTGGACTAAATGATGTCTAAGGTCTTCTCAGCTCTATATCCCATGGTCTTAAAATGTCACTTGACTTCTTGGTGGAATGAAGCACGGTGTAAATCTTAAGAATTCTAAAGAGATGAGAATTATTGCTAAGGGATCTGGTGACAACGTTTTGAAAAGTACAACACAATTTTAAGGCTTTTTCATGGCTAACGGTCAGATAACTGTACCTGCAACATATGCTCCAAGGATCCCAATGACGACCATCAGCTGCACACAAGAGCCAAGCAGTCCTCGGATTTCTGGGTAAGATATTTCAGCAATATAGACCTGTGTATCCCAGAAAGCATTAAAAGTGAATAACTACTAATGCAAAGTAGGTGGAATTCTGAATATAATTTGCACACATAGTTTCCTTTAAGTTTTTTTCCATGTTTATTGAAATTAATAAGCATCAACTAATGTATCTCCATATACAAAGAACAGAAAGATTAGATAGGAAACCATGAAACTCTATTATATATTATGTACAGATTATTTCTTTGAAAAACTAAATGGTAAATTTAACATAATAATACCAACACTTATCTATATTTCTTTCTAAAACTCCTAGCCTCTTTTTTTCTTTTTTTCAAAATGATTCACTGAACCTTTCTCTTTCTTTTTTTGCATCTCGATCATTACCCTTTCCACCTAACCTTAAACATTAGTCCCCTTCTATAACAAATAAGGACAGTCAAACAAAACAAAATGATACATCAGTTAATCTGAAAATGTATATCTTATTCTGCAACTACAGTCTGTCAGTTATTTATTTTTTAATTATTATTGTTATTTATTTTGGGATGGAATTTCCCTATCTCTCAGGCTGGGAGTGCAGCAGCTACTCACAGGCCCAATCCCAACTGGCATGGAAGCTTTAACCGGCTCCATTTTTCTTACCTAGGCTGGTTCACCCATCTTCAGGCTGGTGGCCCTGAGCTCCTGGGGACCTACCATATTGATAGAGCCGCCTAATTGGCCATTTAGTGCTATGGCAGCTCAGAACTCCCAAAGTCAAGATATCCAACAGCCTCAGCCTCTCTAGCAGCAGGGATTTTCAGTACATGCATCCATGCCTGGCAATCATATCACTTGTATTTTTAAAAAATTATTTTATTTTTTAAATACAATTTTACTTTATTGTCCCACTCTTGCCTCAATAAGAAAACAAGCAAAACAAAACCCTGTTAGAAATATGTACAGTCAAGAAAAACAAATTTCTGTATTGGCCATGTCCAAAACAAATATGCCTCATTCTGCATTGAGTCCTCAGGTCTCTATCTTGACACAGGTAGCATGTTTTTCACCATGAGTCCTCTGGAACTGAATCATATAGGATTCTAAAAGTTAAGTCTCTAGTACTGGAGTAACAACTTCTAACAAAAAGATTATTGTTGTTAGCCTGTTTTAAAAACAATTTTATAGACTGAAACATATAAACTTATTTCATTATTATCCTCCCTCCCCTCCTAAGAAATAAAGACTATTAGGGCAATCCCAAATTATCAAGCATCAACCAAAAGGACCATGAGAAAATGAAGAAACCAACCCATAACCACTCCTCCCCTCCAGAGCCCCCCAAGCCTTTGACTCTTCTGGAGTGGAACCTGAGAACCAACATCAGGATCCTCTGGTTTTTTGAATCCCTGTGGGGACAAGCAGGAGTGTCCCAGAGTCAACTGAAACCTGATGAAAGCTGAGCGTTTTTACCTCATAAATGAGCAAATACTACAAATCAGAGCTTGACTTATTGTTTTGTTGATTATCTGAACTTAAAGCAATGGAGAAATGTAATAATTCAGATTAAATTTAAAACTATCGTGCATTGATTTTTTCTGGAAAGCCTGCTATTTAAGTATTTCCCAGCACACCCAGCTTTATGTTTAAACAAATTCTGGCCAGGTTCTAAAATAAAAAAAGAAACAATCCAACTTTTAAATAGTAGTTGCATTTCCTACATACACCAATTCGATAACTCAGCTCACATTTGTGTAGAATTTTGAACAAAGAAAGTAAATAAAATAAGCAAGTTATCAGGTTTTTTTTGCTGTAGCTATGAAATTCATCTGAAAAAAGATAATATCCCACTGCTTTAAAAGCATACTCTGTAACCCCTATTTATGAAGCCCCCCCCCTCAACTGTGGAAAACACATTAAAAATCATACCAGAATCACAAAGGATCTAGTTGGAAGGGATAACTCCAGGGGCTACCAAGTCATTTGCATGTTGCCTCCGGCATTGGAAAGTGAGCTCCCTGAAGGCAGAGGTTTTGTTGAGCCTTTCTTTATATCCCCAACACTTAGCATAGTGCCTGACATATGTAGGTGCTTAATAAATAAATGCTTGTTGACTGACTGTCCTATTTCAACCTAAAATGACCAAGAAGCTAAGAATTAGTCTCTACTAATAAGTGGTCATCCAGTCTTTTTTCGAAGACCCACAATGGGCAGAACCCACTAGGAATAATGATAATAATAATAATAATAAAAACAACCATAATAACAGCTTAGCATGTAATATAGTGCTTTAAGTTTTACAAAGTGCTTTACATATATATGTTAACTCATTTGATTCTTACAACAACCCGGTAAAGTAGGTGCTGTTATCATCCTCATTTTACAAATGAAGAAAATAAGACAGGCAGAAGCTAAATGACTTGCCCAGTGTCACATAGCTAATAAAAGTGTTGGGCTGAATTCAAACTCAGACCATCCTGATTGCAAAGCCTGTGCTCTACCCACTATACCACCTAGCTACCTACTTCCCAATTTCATTTGGAGGTGAAGCTTATTTACCTTTTGGATAACTAATTATTAGAAAGTCTTTCCTAACAATGAGATGAAAGCCTCCTTTCTAAAACTCATATGCATTATTCCTAGTTTTATCCTCTGGGATCAAGGAGGACAAATGTAAATTTCTCTTCCATATGACAACCCTTCATATTTTTGAAGACTGCTGGTAAACAAGAAGGTACGTGTTACTCTAAAAAAAAATCAAGTTGAATCCAAATTGTGATTTAATTTCTGTAAATCCTGACTTTTTCAAGATGAATTGCCTACGAGACAAGAAAAAGGAGGTTCTAGTAATACCTGACAGTATATCATGCTTTAAAATTTGCAAGCGCTTTATATACCTTGTCTCATTTTATCTTTACAACAACTCTGGGTAGTAGGCACTATCACTATATGCATTTTACAGATAAGGATATTGAGGCAGATTTCAAACTCCAGTTTTTTTTTTCTAATTTTAAGTCCAGAGTTATGTATTAAATCTGACTTCAGAAACATGATGTCTATCATTTAACCCCTCTGGTACCCCCAGGCAACTATGTAGAATGGTTGCTGCTCTGATCAAGACAGAGGGAATTCTCTATCCCTAATGATAATGACATCATAGTCCCAGGCTGAAACAAACCAAAAAAATCCCAGCCTGTAATGCTTAAGGAGATAGGAGTGGATAAGAAAGTCTAAGGCGGAATTATAATCAAGTTTGAGAGAAGAAGTAGCTGATGTAGTATTAAGATTTTGAGTCAGAAGACCTGGGTTCAAATGGTGGTTCTGTCACTAGTTGGGCAAACACAGGCAAGTGGATTTGCCTCCTGGCCCTAGTTTTCCTCATTCCTACTAGATAAGGGGTTAGCAAACTACAGCCAGATCCACCCAGCCTCCAGTTCGTGTTCAGCTTTTCAGATTTTTAAATGCTTTTTAGCTTTTTAAAAGAACGCTTTTTAGATTTTTAAAAACAATAAAAGTTTTAAAAAATCATTTAAATAATTGTTCTTAGCTTGAAGGCCTGCGCAAGAACAGGTAGGAATAAAAATAAACAGCAAGGACCAGACCATAGTTTGCTGACCCCTCGACTACATGATCTCAAAATTCCCTTTTCCAGCTCTAAAATAATGACCTGTGTGTTTTATCCTAGTAAACTTTTACAAGTTCAGTTCAGTATAAGACTCTGAACCTGGCCAGAATGAGACCAAGGACCGGTGGTTCTGGTTTAGGACCAGAAAATCTTGCAAGCAGGGTGATACTGATCTTTCATGTAATAAATGTGAACAGATAGTTTTAAAGTAATCTGAAATGACAATGCTATTCTTTCCAAGTCTGGGCCACCCGACTGTGTGAACCAGACTAAATTGGGCCATAACCATTATCCATATATTGCCATTCTATTGCCAGATTATTCAAGGGCACAAGTGTTTTAAAATCTCTATTCCTGTGATGTATCCAAGTGTTTTCCAGAAAGCAATTTCTTATTACTATTTACTTAACTAGTTTGGCCTTTGAAACAGTCAAATTTGCACCAGGAAGCGGAAATTCTCCCCAACTTCACCTCCAAGGGGAAAAGGTTTTGTTTTCTTACTTTTCTTCCAAACTATTTCAGATGATGAGATTAACATGTGACTCACTGGGACAACAAGGGAAGTGACTCCACTAGCCAGACCAGTCAGAAGGCGACCCCCATACAGCATCCATATGTTCTGGGCCCCAATCACCAGGGTGAAGCCACCAACAAAAGGCACTGTGCAGAGCATCAGGGTCAGTTTCCTTCCAGCCTTGTCTACCAGCCAGCCACCTAGCACACCTCCTAGAGCAGCTCCAATAGTCACCAGAGACTACTCAGAAGAAGACAAAAAAATTAAACCACTTAAATCATTAAGAACAGTGTTTGGGTGGGAAAATAAGAAGAATAAACATAAGGGTCTTCTTACGAAGTCCATAAGTGGTTATGATAATTCCTCATAGTGGATAAGTCAAAAATAACTTTATATTCAACTTTGGAATGCACAGTAAGTCTTCAATGCAGGTTTATCTTTGTAATTCCATTTGATTTCAGATAATTTCAGCCTCTGTTACCAGAGCTGATTCACATGTTTAAAAAAAATGGAAAAGTTGATTTTATTAACCATCAACCTTGGGCAGAGCACTTTTTTAGGAGCCGAGGAACATACAAAGTTCAGATAAGATATGAACTTATGGTCTAAGATTTTTCGCAACAGGAGGGTATGTGTTGGGCAATGGGGCCTCTGCTGGGAGTTGAGGGGTTGGTGGGAGAGGGCAGATCCTGGGAGATATGCTTAGGGTGAGAGGAGTTGCAGGACCAGGGAAAGGTTACCTGTTGAAGGGGGGAATGCTGAGGGAGGAGTGTGAAGAAGGGACAGCTCCTGGGAAGGCGAGGGAAGAAATAGGGGTGGGGGTCCTGGACGGAGCTGAGGAGAAGCTGAGGACGGGGCCGGGAGCAAAGAGAAGCATAGGACTGGGGGAAGGGGGAGCGTTTGGTCTGGGGAGGTGGGAGCTGGTCAGGAGCAGGTTTGGGGGTAGGGGTCTTACCCCGAACCAGGAGGCCTCGTCATCGTCCAGTTGGAGTGGCTCGGGTCCGGTTCTCCGCAGGCTCGGGATGGCGGGGGAGCTGTAGCCCAGGACGAAGCCAGAGCTGAGAGGGCCCAAGGTGGCGGCGAAGGCTGCCAGAAAGAGGCCCCAGGGCCGGCGGGAGCTGCGGGATAGTGCAGGTGAGGGACGGGATCGCTGCGGCCGCAGCTGCCCCGCTCAGCCCCGGGAGCCCCCCACCCCCAGTCTGGTTTCCCAAATCGCCCCTGCCCCGGCTCACTTCTGGCCCAGCTCCTCTAACCTGGACCTCGGGCCCACTTTGCCCAGCAGCGGCTGCGTCGCGTCGGATTCCATGGCGCCCACCTAGCTGCTATCACCTGCAGCCACAACTCCAGGGAGCTGAGGCCGCAGTGGTGGGGCCAGGTTCTACCCCAGCCGACTCCGGCCCTGGAGCCCGGCGTCCCGGCATGGGGGCGGAACCTCTCGAGCAGGGTGGAAGTGGGCGGAGCGTGTATCCCCTTCAGGCCTAAGCGGGCGTGGGGGCGGGCTCATGGTGCAGGGGGCGGAGTCGGATCCCTCCTCCTCTGTTTAGGGCTGGGGGAAGGGCGGGGAAAGGCGTGGTCAGTGTAGTGGGAGGAGCTATGACCCACCAGACCGGTTCTGATCGGGCAGGGGGCGCGGCATACGCGGGGCGGGGCCTTTGGACTCCTTTCCTTGGGGCAGGCTGACCGCCCGGAGATGACTGAGTGTGAGGCACAGACAGAGTCAGACTCAAACACGGAATGCCAGTCAAATCCTGTACTTTATTTCGGGGTATGGGGTGGGAGCAGGGTGAGGAGAGACACAAGAGCCATCCAGGCCATGGCCAACGGAGCTGAGCGGTCATACACGGAGTCACAGCACATACGGACTTGGCACGAAAAACAATGCGATACAAAGTGGATTTAAGACATTTGGTGGTTCGTCCCTTGATAGACAGCACAGAGGGAAACTGAGCCACAGCCTCACAGCACAGGCTTGGTAAGTAAGGGCTAGGCAGCACAAGGCTCCGGGAAGAGGAGCCTGGGAAATAAAACGAACAGGGAGAGAGCCCTACATGACACGAGTGGACAAAATATTTTATTTTTAACACCTCTCCCACCACCACAACTACCCTCCTTTAAAGGGGCCCCCTTTTTCCAAGTAGACGCAATTAGAGACCAAGGATAGAGCTGCCTCAGAGATGTTTCCTTCCCCCCACTGACCTGCCTGGACGCAGGAGCTATTCGTAGGAGGTTAGAGCTAGAAAGGATCTAAAGATCTAGTCCATTCCCTTCATCTCACCAGTGAAGGAACTGAGGTCGGTATAAAGGAAGTGACTTTCCTAAGATCACACAGCTAGTAAGTAGCAAAGCTGGGATTTTGACTAGATTCTCTGACTGCAAATCCATTGCTTCTTCCACTACCACAGCTTCGATAAAAGAAACTGTCTTCAAAGGGGGGAGGGGGACCCTGGCGCGTTGGTGCCCGCGTGTATCTCTGCTGCCAGGGGCGGGGCCGATAGATCTCTTGAGTTTGGGAATTCTGAGTGGCGGAGGTCTAAGCCAAACTAGTGTCGGAAAAAAGTCCCGCATTGGAGTGGTGAACCTCCTGGAGGAGGCAAGAGCTCTCAGGTAAATTAAGTAAAGGAAATGGACCAGCCATGAGTAGCCACTGCCCTCCCAGCCTGGGTGAGATAAGGATACCCAGTTAAAAAAATTAAACAGAAGTGTGTGGGTGTGTCTTTTAAGGGAATCCATTCATCAAAGGGAACATCTTTAGAGGATGCTCGAGGACAGTGACAGGTCATACACTAGCAGCTTAAACATTCACAGTAATTCTGCAGGATCAGAAGGATGAACACACAAAGAAACACCTCTGTAAATATCTATGGGAAATTAAGATTTACTTTCATTTCCAGTCCCTTTCTTTTCAAAGGAAGTCCATCTCCTTCAGGAATCCAGTGGACAGTGAAACTGCCTGTCTATGGCCTGCTTTTCTAAGTAGTTCTGTAGCGGGAAGGAACCACCTACACTCATTCTGGTGGCAGAGGAATGTCTGTTTAAAGAAGGTCTATTTTGCTCTAGAAGGTAACACATTTGGGCACAAACTAATCTTACAGATGTTTTTACACCCACTCAGCAAGAGCTGAGGCCAAACCTTATATCTTGGGAGCTTAAAAAGACTTTAGGAAGGGTTGTAAAATTTATAGACACATTGAACTTAAAGTAGGAATGGGCTAGAGATCATCTAAGGCAGCACGGTGTAGAAACCAGGAAGGCCTGAGTTCAAATCTTGCCTCATTCACTAGCTGTGTGATGCTGGGAAAGCCACAACTTCTTTGAGTCTGTTACCTCCTCTGTAAAATGGTATTTGTAGCACATATCTCACAGAGTTGTTGTGAGAATTGAAGAAGATAATGTATGTA
The DNA here is from genome assembly GCF_011100635.1 of Trichosurus vulpecula. Taxonomy (NCBI): domain Eukaryota; kingdom Metazoa; phylum Chordata; class Mammalia; order Diprotodontia; family Phalangeridae; genus Trichosurus; species Trichosurus vulpecula. The sequence goes on along the minus strand of NC_050575.1, from coordinate 132,981,771 downwards.
AAATATTATAAAGGGCCGGTTATTATCCAGCCCAACCTCTTCATTTTACGGATGAAATTGAGTCTCCGAAAAGGTAAGTGATTTGCTCAAGATCACAGAGCAAGTTCAGTCAAGAGCCAGGATGAGAACCTAGTTGGGTGGCAGCATAGTATAGTGGAAGGAGTCAGAAGGCCTGGGTTCAGCTCTTGCCTCTAGCATTTACAACTCGTGTGACTTTGTGCAAATTACTTAACCTCCCAGGGCTTCAGTTTTCTCATCTGTAAAATGAGGACTAAATGGCCTGAGATCTTTTCTAGATCTATGATCCTCCAATTTCCTGACTCCCAGATTGGTTCATTTGATACCACACTGTGGTACCTTTAGGACAGAGGTGTCCTACCCATATACCCAACACTCTCCAGTTTGGGGAGATGAAACTGTAATTGAAAAAACATTTAGCATATGTAATCAGGTTTTGAGCATGCCCAGTTTGCTCAGCAAGGAACCTTCTTGGATTGTCTGATTGTCTGGTGGTAAAGGGGAAGCTAGGTGGTGCAGTGAGTAGAGCACCGGCTCTGGAGTCAGGAGGACCTGAGTTCAAATCTGGCATCAGACACTTAACACATTTACTAGCTGTGTGACCTTGGGCAAGTCACTTAACCCCAATTGCTTTGCCTTCCCCTCTCCAAAAGGCGCTAAGACTGAGCCAGTTGCTTTCTTCCTGGCTGGGCAAAAATAAATACAAGTACAATAAAGCATAGCTAATATCACATTTTAAAACTAAGTCAATACATAGTCCACAGAGATCCTTATGTATGGATTGGGGGGCCCCTTTTCTATGTGAGTTTAACACCAGTAGCTTAGAACCTCCCATGCCCCTGGACCATTGGAAGCCTGCCTGGAGTACAAGTACAACTGTGGTGCTCCCAGTCTGCTGCTGTAGCCAGAGCTGTCTTCTTTTGCATTTGCAGCTTATACCTATGAGATAGATGTGGAGTCTTTTAGAAACTTAAGACGTCCATGACATGGACTGAAAGGGGTCTGGAACAAATTGTCAGTAAATCAATACCAAGCTGCCTAGTTCAAACGACCTTTTGGGGAAATCAGATAGTCCCTCGAAGTTGCAATAGCAGCAGCATTCATGGCAATGTGGTAAATGGCCTAGCAGTAAAGGCATACTGTGATCCTGCAAATCCAAGCCTAGGCCCAGGAGGAGGTTCACTTTGTTCTGGTAGAGTGATTAGGCCCAGGAGGAGGTTCACTTTGTTCTGGTAGAGTGATGGTCCCTTGTCGTCTCTCTTACCATAGCCTATTACACTTTACTACAGATCCTGCAAATAAAATAATGCAGAAATACTAATCATGGCCTCAAAGCGGCATATACAACTGCGAAACAAAGGCGCCTCCTTCAATTTTCTCTTCCCCCCCCCACTCCTGTTCCAACACACCTACAAAACTCTCAACACTAAATGAAAACAACTGAACTAGTTCACAGAACATCATTTGGGTTTCACTTGAAGACTATAGTAATGGGGAAGCCAATCTAAGTGACAAGAAATTTTTCCTTACGTTAGGCCTAACTGCCCCCCTTACAATTACTGCTTCTTGTTTTGCCCTCTGCAGCTACACAGAAGAAGCCCAATCCCTCTTTTCTATGGTAGCATTTCAAGCACACTAGGATAGTGATGATATCCTGGCTAAGTCTGCTCTTTTCCAGATGAAATAATCTCAGTTCCTCCCACCTATCCTCATGCAGCACAATTTAAAGTCTTCTCAACATCTTGGTTGCCTTCCTTTCAGATATACTCTAGTTTGTCAATATCTTCCCCAAAACATGGTGTCCATTGCCCTGGATTCTAGCACCTAAGATTCCACATTTCAGTCCCCATCCAGGACCCTAAAAACTTCTGTTTCCCAGAGATACTTGAATTTGGGATTTAAATGCCCTATTGAAAGGCACTAAGTCAACACTAAATACAGACAGTTCTTGCTTTATATAAGTGGACAGTTCCACAGACCTCTATGTAAAATGATTTTTACAGAATACGAATTTGCCTGTGGAGGACAGAAAGTAGGGAGGCAGGAAGGGGGCCTAGCACTTGTGAAGGGTGGGAACTGGAGACAGAGAATTGAGAGCAGGAAGAGAAACACAAAGGGCCAAGGCCAGCCTTATGAGGGCCTGGTCAGAACCATGGAGACAGATACATGGTACTAAAGCACAAACAGAAGGCAGATATGCAGGGTAGGGCAGACACAAGGATTGGTGGGCAGTGTGGGGCAAAGGTCTCCTTACTCAGCAGGAGAGATCTCAAGCTAGGCCCCCATCCTGACAGCAGTGGGGGTGGTCTTTCTGTAAATTCATTCTTCTTTCACTTGGAGTTTTTCTTTTTGGTGGGTGGGAAGGGAGGCCCCAGAGTACAGAGCCAAGGAGCAGGAGAGAAGAGAGCACAGTTCTGTACAGTAAAGTTAACATAGGTTTGTTTTGGGGTTTTTTGAATGTGGATTTCTTTCAGAATTCTTTACATAAAGTAGAGTTTGCATAATGTGAATTTGCATAAAGCAAGAACTGTCTATAATTCTTTTTTTTTCTCATTTAAAGAAATTGGCATGCAGGAGGTGAGCAAGTACAGACTAAATACAAATCATTCCTGTGAAATATTACTAGGGAATCATTAGGGTAGGAGATGTTGAGCTGGTGGAGGATACTCCAATTTTTGGATTTATTTCTCTTAGGGAAGACAAATTTACTGGTATCTTAATTTGTAGGACCTTTAAAGCTATAAGAAGCCTTAAATTTCATCTAGTCAAATCTCCTCTATATGCTCCTACTTCATATATGTGAGGAAACTGGTTTGCCCTCTACCAGTAAGTAGGGAACCAAACCTGGGAGTGGAACCTACCACTTAAGATGCTAAATTAATGCTCTTTCCACCCAACTACATTAATTTTCTTGCCAAATAAATTTCTGCCGTGTCTACACTTAATCCAAGTGGCAAAATAACTGAGTTCTCAGAATAACCAAAAAGGGTAGAGAAGAAAGGGTGAACTATATAAATCCAAAAAAAAGTGAACATTCTTTCAATCTCAGTAGATTTAGAAAAATGCCAAGCTGTTTTTAGCTTCCTCTTCAAGGAAGGTGTGCCCAGCTGGATTGGACAATGTTTGACTGAGCTTGGTTCCATCTAAGTCATAGGCTATTCCCTTCCTTTTGTTCCTCCTTCTTTGATGGTAATGATACTGTGAGAATAATAATGCCTTACATATTTTTAGAGCTTTTGATTTTTCAAACTACTTGAACATATATCTAAAGTTGATTCATTTCAACAAATATTAATTGAGCATCTGTGGGTAGCCCTGTGCTAGGTCCTAGGCGGGAGTGGGGGAGGCAGATACAGAGTTTAGCTCTCTTTAACATAATTATGAGGTAGGTGAGGGTCCAAGAGGGGAAAGAGTACTGGACTTGGGGTTAGGAGATGTAATTCAAATCTTGGCTTCATTATTAAGTTGAGTAAGTCATCTCTGATTTTCATCATCTTATTTCATAGGGTGTTTACGATTAAAGAGATTCGTAAACCCTGTGGTGCTAGATCAACAGTTCTTAACCTGGGGTCTCCAGACCTCAGGATGGATTTCAGGGGGTCTGCGAAGATGTATATGAAAAAATTATATCCTCATTTTCACTAACCTTTGGTTTCCTTTGTAATCTTATGTATTTTATTTTATGCATTTAAAACCATGGACTGCCGAAGAGGTCCCTGACCCAACAAAGGTTAAGGAGCCCTGTGCTAGAGCAATGTAAGTAACAATCCTTATTGTAACAGATAAGGAAACTATATTCCAGGTAGATTAACCAAACTGAACAGTTATTTCTATGGCACTTTAAGGTTTACAAAGCACTTTGCTCACAAAAGCCCTGTGAAGCAGATAGCCCAAGTATTATCTTCCACATCTTACAGATAAGGAAACTAAAGCTAAGAGAAGTAAAAGGATTTATCCAAGGTCACATAGAAAAATTCCTGTTAGATCTGGTGTTAAAATATGATGATGCTCATTCTTGGTCTTTCTAGGAGTCCAAGCTATCTTGAGACCTTAGTCTTCATAAAGACTGCTGACACTCTTGCTGGGTTTTCTTATGAGAAGAAAGACCCTAGGGAAAGTCAGGTATGAGAATTCTGGGGATACATGGGGACAATAAAGAAACTCCCAATACTGACACAGGCTGAGTTTATTTAAAGATTTGGCTTGACAAACCTTTCCACCTCTAACTATAATACCTTCTGAAATCTTGGAAAGATTTTAATGCTTTCTGATGCATCATTTAAGGACAATGTAAATACTACTATGTCTAAACTCCTTACCAAAGAGACCATTCTTCATGAGTGTGCTGATAAATGTCACAGTGAAATTGCAAGGCTGGAAATAGGACCCATATGGTTTCTAAGACTGTAGCAGGCTAACACAAAATTCTTTGCTTCAGATTAGAAGAATTAAAAGTCACGGAATTTTAAAGCTGAAAGAGATCACATTCATTCACTCATTCAAAAAATACTTAATGGGTGGCTATGTGCAGTGCACTGAGAGATAAAAAGTTGTACAAAAATGGTACCAGCCCTCAGAAGTTTCAAATATAGTAGGGGAAATAAGACACAAACAGAAGTACTTATAATATCAGGCAGCATGTGGGAAGTGCCTTATGAGTAGTACTAATTAAGTGCTTTAGGAGTGCAGAGGATGCAGGGATCACTTCAGGCTGGACTGGGTCATGCATTGTTGAGGAGGTGGCATTGGAACTAAAGCCTTGAACATTGGGTTGGATTTTATTAGGTAGAAATTAGGAGGTGGGAGAGTACTTCAAGAAGAGTAAAAGTTCAACAGCAAGAAAGCACAGTGCACATTCTGGGAATGGCAATTAAAGAGTGGCTGAACCAGAGTGTCTGTCTTGCTTTGGAATAGTGGGACTTAACACTAGGTAGGTTAAGGCCAGATCTCGGAAGGGAAGTAACTTGCTCAAAGTCATGCAGCAAGTAAGCAGAGTTGGGATTCAGCCCAGATTTTCTGACTTCAAATGCAGTGCTCTTTCTACAAAATCATGCTGCCTCCCCCATACTGCCTCCATTTTGCAGTATCCTTGTCAGATGGCAGAACAAGGCTCTCTACGAACATTTCCAGTGATGGAGAGTTCATCGCTTTTTATTGAGGGCTCTTACTGTTAGAAAATTTTTACTTACTATGAGTTGAAATCTGCATTCCATTAGTCCTTTTCCTGCCCATTGGACCAACACAGGACAAGCTTGTGTCTTCCATATGACAGCCCTTCAAATATTTGAATACAACTTTCTTGTTCCATCCTCTGCCTCAGTTCCCATGACCATTCTTCTTAGGAAATGGTTTCAGATCCTTCATTATTCTGACTACCCTCAATCTTGTCAGTGTCTCTTAAAATATGGTGTCCCAAACTGAACCCAATCCTCTAGATGCAACATAGGATAATAGGGGATTATTCTATCCCTTGACCTAGATAATACAGGATATTTCCAAAAGTCTTATTATAGCTTTAAGTTGTTAAAAGTTTAGAACTGCACTAAGACTTTTGGGACACCCTGTATACCTCCATAAATGCTGCCTGATATTATGGTCTTCCACCACAGGATTTCTCCAATACCTCAGTGTGGTGTGGAGGTTATCCCGAGATCTCAAAAGCTCTGCCAGGAGACTACAAGCTCTCGCACATCCTACTAGGCTAGAAATGCTTTGGTTACGGGCTTGGGGGACTGATGGTGTGTCTTTCAGCTGAGCATGAGCCTACTTACATTGGGAGAGGTTTGGCACCAGAAGGTGGGCCACCAGGTGATGAATTTGTTCCACCTGCCAAAACTAATGACATGATGGATCTTTTCAAGTACTGAAGTATAAGATTGTAATAGTTTTTTAAAGTAGTCAGATCATGCCTTTGGCTCAAACTGAATTTATGACTAAGTAAAACCCCAGGTCTTTTGCCCATACATCACTGTGAAGTTAGGTGTCCCTTTTCCTGTACTCTAGGTTGTCCATCCAACCGCATTTCACTAACCAATCTTTATACATTTAGTTTTACTTTGATGGATACATGTTCTCATTAATGTTGGCACTCCTTCCAAAGGGAGATTGCAGCCCATTCATACTTTCTCATCTGGTGCGACCTTTGTCCATGCCCTTCTATAAATCTTCCACAGAGGGGTTTCCCCAAAGGGCTGGAATAAATCTCTTGATTTCATGTAGGCTTGCAGGCAGTCCATTAATTAATAATTACTCTTGTTACATGATGAGCTCTCCTCTTTTTCTGTTCATCCATCTCTCTGATGACTTCTTCTTGCTTCTACTTGTAATTTTTGCCAGTGATGTGACATAGCCTATTCATGCTTTCCATGTGCCTTTTCATTTTATGTTGGGTCATCTGCAGTATTAATTCTTTGGAGAGTGATATTCCATGACTCAAACAGTATCACGAGAGGAATACTGATGTTAAAAAGATGGGCCTTTGTTTCTGGGAGAAGTGTGTGTGTGTGTGTGTGTGTGCGCGCGCGCACAAGTGCTCATGTTTTCCCAGAGGTGATCCAGCTTTCTCTATGCCTCTGGTTCAATTCTAGGCCGGCATTCTTGTCCATGCTCAGTCTCTGTCCATATGTACCGATGGATCACTTCTATAAGGCTTTCCATCCAACTGCATATCATGGTTTGAACAAAAGGAATCCTTTTTCTTCGACTTAGTTTATTTTCTGTGTCTAGTTAAGATGAACTCTTCTGAGTTTAGGAGGCTCTGCAATGTTCTGGAGTTTGATGAAGTCAGCATATTATAATCTGCAAAAAGGAGTATCCAGAGGACTTCAGTATCTTCCATTGAATTTGCCCTAGACAGCCTCTGTGACAGTGGCCAACACTTTTTGGTAATTATATCTTCCTATTTTTTAATGTCCTGCTTAATACTTATAGTCAAATAGTTAATCCTTTCAGCAGTCTTGTATGATGTACGTATGGGAGATACCATGTTGGAGGAAAGCCTTTAAATTTTGCTCCAGTGAACAAAAGCTTTTATATCATAGTCACCAAACGATAATCACGGTGGGATTTTGTATACTGTACACCTTTCAGTCACTTATGTGACTATAAAGAGGTGTTGTGTGGTAGAATGTCATTTGTGAAAGCCTGGCTCTTCCCTCCTCAAACCTTCATCCACAATGCTGTTAGTTAGTATGTGGATTGTTCTCAGGAAATTTTTGTAGAAGGAAAATAGGCGTTTGGGTTGGCGGTTATTAGGTGTTTTCCTATTCATTTAAAAAGTAAAGTCTTTTTTTTTCCCAAGTATTTAGTATCTTCCTTTGTTCCCCCCACACATCTTGAGAACTGAATTCTGTACCCTGTTATGTTTCATCTTCTTGGTGTTGGCTCAGACTGCTGAGATGCTTTCGGACTTGATTCTGTCACACATCATAATGGCCATCCCCCTCTGAACTTTGTGCCACCTGAATATTCAACAAGTATGTCTTCTATGTCTTCATCCAAATTTCTGAAACAAATATTGACTAGGCCAAGGCTGAGGCTGGAGCCCTGAGGCACAACACTAGAATCGTCTTTCTGAGATTGACTTTAATACATTTTGGAGATGGTTGTTGTACCAGCTTCATATCAATGTAATTGTACTATCACTCATCTTACATTTCCTAAGCTTATCTACTTTATCAAATGTCTCATGTCCAGGAAAGTTTTATACACATAGATTATATTCTGGATCAGTCATGCCCCTAATTCATAAATTCATAGATTTAGAGCTGGGAGAGCCCTTAGAGGTCATCTGATTTAACCTCACTGTTTCATATAAAAGGGAACAGATCTGGAGAGATTAAATGACTTGCCCAAGGTCACAAAGGTAGAAAGTTAGCAGGGTCAAGATTTGAACCTATGTCCTCTGACTCCAAAATCCAGTACCCTTTCCACTGTGCCATACTGCCTCCTCCAGTAATAATTCTGTTAATGAATATAGTACCACTTAGATCAAATTTCCTCTCTTAATTCTTTTACAATCAATGTACATGGTAGATCAATATTCAAGGTAGGCAAAAATGATATTCTATAGTAGGTCTAGTTTTCAGTTGTAGTATATTAGATAATATGAATCATATTTTAATCATCATTCAACTACCCCTATTCCCCTTACAGTTTCTCTAATTTCTTTCCAAGCTAAATCATATGGTAACAAATGACAAAAAAAATTTCCCCCCTGAAAGATCTAATTAGACACATGCTTTCATTTATAAAAGCTCCTGGTTTTTTTTTTTTTTAGTAACTTACATGGAGTAAGTAACTGAGGTGAATTTCAACATATCTTCAAAATTCTTTATTTTAGAAACATGACCAGAAATATTATCTACTTTATATTGCAAAACTCCGAGTACTGCATATTTAAAGATAGTAATTTGACACACCATGTGTGTAGTAATAACAGGTATACCACAGGTAAATAATTTTATGAAAAATGGAAATTCACCTGAGTTACTGAGCTTCAGATTTTTCAGTGCTTTATAACAAAGAAAAGAACCATCCAGAACCTGTAGCCTAAAACTACAGCCCTTGTGCAGCACTTAGTAATTTTATGATTATTCACACACAATTGAATTTAGGTGACCAAGTGCTACGAAAATTTTTGTTTTTGATCACCTGTTGTCTTCTTGGCACATTAATTAGAAATTATGTTTAATGCTGTCTATTTCCTTCTTCCTGCCACTAAAACCTCTCTCATCATGGTGTGCAGGTGATGCTGGATTTTAGAAAACTCTGCCATCTAGAAATGTCCTTCCAAGTTGGAAAGGCGTTTCTTAAGGGCCCAGCAACAGATATAGGACCAGCCAAACTGATGGGAGAGAGGCTCAGCACCAGGGGTTGGCCATTAATTGAGGAATGTTTTTGGCCACAGCAATTACAAGAGCTAATGGATCAGTTGCTATATTGGCTTTCAGGCTGAACTGAAGCCCAAATAAAAAGAACTCTTCAGGTTGGTTTTGCAGTATGAGGGGTAACAATCTGCATTGATGCAGGGAGAACCACAAGGATGAAATAATGGATTCTTAAAATAAAGACATATTAAATTCTTCTCTTAGATACTGGAAATAAAACAATCTCAATTTATTATGTTAGCTATTACTATAGCTTAAAGTATCTATTCCAAGTTTTTTTTTTTTTTTTGGTAGCTCCTTATGGTTCTTGTGTCTGTAATCTTCACTGTGTGAAAATGGCTAGGGATGAAAACAGCTTATCACGTGTATGGTGGCCTCCTTCTGGTTTTCTTCCTCTGCATTACGCTCAACTTCCCTCCCCCTTGTGTACTTCTCTCTGATTGCTAAATGCTTCTTTGAATTTGTGACTCCTTCTCAAATACTCTGGCTCATCTGACGCTTATGATCCCTCCATGGAAACAACCTTTAGCAATTGCTCGTTCTTACATATCAGAATGAGGAGAAGCCAAAGTAGGAAAAATGACAGGATGAAGAAGACAAAAACAAGCTTATCATGTTTAGAAAATAGTTTTTAAAAACTATGATATAAAATAGGAGTAGGGGAGGTGAACAGAAAATGATGGGATACCTTTGGAGTATAAATGCTCCAAGAGCTAATGGATCAGATCCTATTTTGGCTTTCAGGCTGAATCGATGCCTAAGTAAAAGAACTCTTCTCCTTGGTCTTGCCTTTGAAATGATTCTTTTCAACCATCATTCATCCTCTGCCAAACAAAAATCTGGCCTTTCTTCTGAGGTTTAATACTGAGCTCATCATGCAGAGGTAAGAACCTTTCCAAGTAATCCATAGTATGCAAACTAGGGAGACAGTATTGATGTTGCATGTTTCCTTTCTGTTTTTATATTAAGGCTGTATCTCACAGGTTAGTGGGCTAAAAAAAAACACTGTCATAGCCTGAACTATAAAAACTGTAAAATCACTGACCTGTTACGTTTCATTGAATCAATATATAAAGTAGGAAATCACCCTTTAGAGCTAGGTTCAGTGTGGTATAGACTATATCACTCACGATATAGGTGAATAGCAAAGCTCCACATGCACAAAAAAGGGAAAGTAATCGGATGTACTGAAATCAAAGGGTTGTAAGACTGTGCTTGATGGGAAATGAGAGAAATCTGCCAACAGAATTGGAGAACTAAGGGGAGAGAGCACTGGGTAGTGGGGAGGGTCAAGAGGGAATCATCAAACTTTTATAACCAAAAAGCTCATGTATATTTTAACTCCACCTCTACATTATAATGCAGTCTTCCAAGGTAAAAGGCTGAAATTTCACCATGAAATTTGTTATAACAGCCCAGCCCCAAATTGTTCTTAACCTCTTATGCTAAGCTAGGGAGGAATGACAAAGTTATACATCTTTGCATGCATAAGTGGCAGGTCCACCTTTTGGGTGGCAGTTCGTGAAAAGACAAGAAAATATGCACAATATTTCAAGATGACAGGTGTTTTTTGTGACATTCTGATTTAAAAATAAAAATAAATCTAACATAAAAGACAAGGACACTAAAGGAAGGAAATCATAGTGTCTCTTGTTTTCAACAAATTCTCATTCTTCTGCATATCAGGAAGGCTACCTCTGAAATTCAGCCAATCAGCTTCCCTCTAAAGAGTGGGTACAGAACTAGCAGAACAGGAAAACAACTGGTCACACCTTTGTGTAACCACAAATCTTCTTTATATCTCATCACAGCGAAACTGAGTTATCAATAGGAGCAGGATTTCTTGGTTACAGGAAGCAAAGCTAAAGAAAATCCTTATCTGTAATAAAATCAAATGACTTCTTTATAAAATATTTCTACGAAATACTTATAACGTGAAATAAATTAGAATTGTAATGAAAAATAATTATCTAAGTATTTCAAATATAAGAGGTTTGAGGTAAAGAAGAATGAATACTTTTATTTTATTAAAAGTTTCAATCTAAAACCTCAATGAAATCTACCACCTTTATTCCAAGAGGGGCTGATGGTACTTGAACTGGGAAAGCAAGGCTCAAGATGGCACCAAATGTTGAAGAGTTACCCAAACTGGCCTAATATGCAGAACAGTTGGTCCAATAGATCAATGACCGATTTTCCTCAGGAAGTGGTGTCAAAACTTTCCTAGAGAGTATAAACTGCTGTAAGAAAAATAAAGATGGCAAATATGGTTAAGATTGTCTTTACTTCAAGTCAATAAAATCTTCATCAAAGGAAGCTGTGAGCTGAAATGGGCTTCCAGAGGGTGGACTCTCCTCTCTAGTGGCCAGAGTATCAGGATCTGAACTTGTAGAAAGGAGACGCCCATCAGAGCTGTCTTCAAAAACAGGTCTTTCAAAAGAGCCTGATAGGATCCTATAAGAAAAGAGAGAAAAATTACTGTGCAAAATAAGTGATTGGGTTAAGGTAGCTTTTAGCTTCCTCATTGGGGCACGATGGAGTGGGGGACTGCTGTCTTAAAATTGCCATGTTAAGAAATCAATTTTTTTTCCTCATCCAATTCTATAATAATTGCTGTCATTGACACTGAATTTAAGACATTCACGTACTTTACATACATTCTTTCGTTTGAATCTCACAATGACCCTATGAGGTAGCTACTACAGTATCCCCATTTACAAAAGGAAACTGAGGCCTAGAACAGTTAACTGACTTGTCCATGCTTACACTAGTGTCAGATGTAGCATGTGAATCTGGTTTTATGAGTCCAAGTCCAGGAGTACACACTATGCCTCACTGTTTCACCAGCCCAACCAGCTCTGGAAGTGTGCCAAGTAGGGTCCAGTCCATAAACGACACTGACCTCGTAACAGTCTGATGTATATGCCACGATTATGCAGGAGGTCACATGGAATAATTTTAGAGAAGATCTGCACTGAGATCCAATGTTTATGACTGTTCCATGTTCTTCCACCCCTTTACTCAGCCACAAAGATGCAGGGGAGGGGTGGACAGTGGCTTAGCAATGATGGAACCTACCAGCTCTGAGTTAGATTTAGGCTCAGGGTAAGGAAAAACTTCCTAACTATTAGAACTATCCAAAAGTGGAATGTGTTGCCTTGGGAAATGTACTTGTTCCAATTTATCACTGATCCTCCTAAAATAAGCTGTCCAGAGCTGCCCACAAACCCAGAAGGGCTCTAACCTGGACAGAGTATAGCAGGACACTTCCCTTAATGCAGTTAAAAATTAGCTGTCATGTGACATACTGAACTTCTAGTACACTAAAACCCCTAGACTGTTTTTCAGATAAACTGTGGTCTGCCCATGCCTCCCACATCCTATCTTTATGCAGTTGGGTTCTTCACCCTTGGCCGTTGGAGCATGCACAAGGGCTGTAGCAGGCCCAAGTGAGGTCCTTGACACAAGCGCATACTGTGCATGCTCTCTCACACAGAGATTAACCTATTCCTGACCTGAGGTCATCATACATCTTAGGTAATTATAGTTTAAGTCTTGCAAGACCAATGACTGAAGTGTTATGACACGAATTGTATACCACCCAAGCAGGTATTCCTGGGTGCACATAGTCAGGATGCACAGGAAGGAGTTCCATGGAAACTGGTTACCATTCATGTGTCGGGGCCAGTCAACTTCATGGAAGGTTCTCGATCATGAAGGTTCTTGATCAGAGAGGTGAAGGTGTGTAGCTGTGGAGGTAGTAGCTGCTACAGTAGTAACTAACTGGAGAGATACCCATTTCTGGGTCACAGAGCAGATTCCTTGTTGCGGTAAGAGGAAGAAATAAAGGAGGCAGCCAGGCCAAAGTAGTCAGGGACAAAGCCAGGAGCAAAGTCTGAGATAGATCCATTAGGCAGATTTCAAGAGAGGGGAACTAGACTGGGGTTGTAGGAGGGGGTAGAAACAAAGTTGACCCACAGATTCACAGCCACCAGAACTGACAGTTTGACTGCTTCCACCCCAGGGCCATCAGCTTGGCTATTTTTCCCTTTCTTTTTGTTATCACAAAGAATGTTACTATGGATATTTTGTTATATATAGGACCTTTCTGTCATTGTCCTGCTTGGGGCACGTGTGGGATGTCAGGTAAAAGAGTATAAACAATTTGGTGACTTTAGAGGCAGTGACAAAGTGGACACAGCGGACAAAGTGCTAGGCCTAGAGATAAGAGGACCTGAGTTCAGATCCAGCCTCAGACGTTGATTAGCTGTGTGACCCTGGGCAAGTCATTCAACCTTTGCTCATTTTCCTCAGCTGTAAAATGGTGGCGATAGCAATAGCACCTATCTTACAAGATTGTTGTGAGGATCAATCGAGATATTTGTGAAGCACTTAGCACAATGCCTAGCACACAGTAGGTGCTTATCTTTCTGTAGCCTTTCCAACATTGATGGTTTCTATTTTTTTATCATTTTGGGCAAATTGATGGGTATGAGGTGAAACCTCAGAGTTCTTTTAATTTAGATTTCTCATTATTAGTGATTTGAAGCAATATTTTGTATAATTGTTGATAATTTGCTTTTATTCTCCTGAAAACTAATATGAATATCCTTTGACCACTGAAAGGATAGTTTTGAATGTACTTTAGAGACAGGGCTATTGGTCACTCTGTGAGCTACTCAACATCTCTACCCTTGTGGATAGCTATCAATATCTATATCTCTGACTAAGAAGGAATGATATTTCCTTCCTCAGGTTTTTCATAGTAATTTATCTGGACCTTTCCTTTGCATTTATTCCATACTCCCATGTATTATAGTTAATTGTATACCTATCTTTCCCTCTTTATTAGATTATTAGCTCTTTGAGAACAGAGTCTAGGTCTTATTTTTTTTTAATTTCCAGTAATGAGCAGAGTGGCTTGCAGACTGCCGGTAAAGTCCCATGTTAGTTAACTTGAAAAAAATGTGAATTTTTAGGGTGTTCAGACATTGTACTGTCCTAACACATTGAAATTTACAGATTTGGGAATACTGCTACACACAGCACTTAATACTGTTGCATATAGCACTTAATAAATATTTGTTAAGTTTCATAATAATAGATTCTGGAGTTTACATCTAATACCTTGGTCCAGTCAATTCTTCACCCTCTTTGACTTTCATGAATGCCATCTTCACCAGCCTGGCCATTCGCAGGCTTGTTCACCTCAACACCGCTAATTATAGCTCCACATCCAAGGTTCTGATCTCTGAAATCATTTTCTCTGATCACAATTTCCTGTTCTATTTCTCCCACTTCACTTCTCATGAATCTATTCATCAAATTCATCTTGACCTCCTGCCCCTCAATCCCTCTTTGTTCTCGCCATCCACTATCCCTCTTCAGGCTTCACTTTACTCCCTTCACAGTCTTGATTCTATAGTCAGACACTTAAACCACACACAGTCCTCTACCTTTGAATCCCTACCATGAACCTGCAATCTCTTTTTCTCTAACCAGGTACTTGTCTGTTTCTGTCTTATAAATCCTTAACTCTAGGTCACCTTATAATTTGCTTTTTCCGCCCATGGATCCACTTCATCTCAGTAATCACTTCAGGGTGAAGTCATGTGATCACACCAAGTCCATAACATACTGATTGTATCTAACTTTAACCCGACCCTTGTTACTCCTGTTAATCCTGGATTGATTCTCCAGTAGTTATTCCAGACCTTCTACTCTCTTTTTTTTTTGTCCTCAACTCTACTTCCACAGTCCTTTTTCTCAGATGAACTTGCCTCCTATTTTACTAAGAAGACTGAAGCCATACAACATGAGGCCCTTCATATCCCTTTCTTTCTACTGTAAAAGCCATGTCTATATTCCCCTCATCTTCTTCCTTCTTCTTTCCATTAGACTCTCTGAGTGGAGGGACTGGGTTCTTGTTTTTTTTGTTTGTTTGTTTGTTTTTGTTTTTTTTTTGCTGGTGATGGTGGTGTTTTTTGCCTTTCTTTGTATCTCTAATACTTAGCACAGTTCCTGGCACTTAGTAGACTCTTAATACATACTTGTTGATTGATCTCTGACTTCATAAAAACATAACATCAGTAGAGAATATCCTGGGACAGGACATTAGAATAGGAAGAGACAGTTAACCCAAGGAGGCTTCCCATATGACGAATTACATCCTAAGATATGAAATGCTTATATAACACTTGGTCAGTAACTGTCATTGTTCTAAGACACTTAACCATTACACAGTGATTGGATGATGTCCCTTGGTGTGCTTTAGCAGTATACTGGAGACTATACCTTCCTTCCACTATTCTTCTCCATCCCCCAAAAGGCTGAGATCTTCAGTTTTTGCATAAAATGTGAGAATAAAGAATAAAGGTTGTGTATGCTAGATGCAGAAATACTGGCCCCAGCACCAGGGTGGTAAGAGGTGGGGTGGGGAAGGAGGCAATTTCTGTTCATCTTACTCAAGAGTATCTGGTGATGCGTTAATAACAAATATCCTTTGCCTGGGCACCTTGTCTTTTTATTGTACCAATCACTCTAAGTAAAATTACTTTTGCTTTAATTGGGTATATATACTTATTCTTTTGTGAACTATAGATTCCATCCAATAGAAGACTTACAAATTTACTTATTCAGCCCTGATTTGTCTTATGGGCTCAAATTCTCCATTTCCAACTGAAAGTTTGGAGGTTGCCACCTAGATATCCTCCTGCCAACATCTTAAATTTTGCATGATCAAAACAGAATATATTGTTTGTCCCCTGGAAACTTACCACTTTTTCTAACTTTCCTAATTCTGTTTATGGCGATGCTATCTTCCCAGTCATTCAGGTTCAAAACATCAGTCATCTTTGATGACTCACAGAATCTAAAATTCACAGAATCTAAGAATGGGAAGAATTGTCTCCTTTCTCTACGTCTTTGATTTCCCACTCTCTCACCACCTCTCTCCCACCCCCATCCAATCTGTTGCCAAGTCCTGTAGATTTTACCCTCATAATACCTCTTGCATATGCTCCCTTCTGGCTGACACTGCCAACATGCTGGTATAGTTCCTCACCATCTCAAATCTGAACTACTGTTAACAGTCTGCTAATTGTTCACCCTCCTTCAAGTCTTTTCTCTATCACCTACAAGATTAAATATAAAGTCCTCCATTTGGCATTCAGAAAACTTCACAACCTAGCCTCTTCTCCTTTCAGTCTTACCTCCCTCTCCCCTATCACAGTGGTCCAGTGACACTCTCCTTGCTGCTCCTTGCACAAGCCTTTCCCCCTTCAGGGTCTGTGCATTTTCATTGGCTGTCCCCCAGGCCTGAAATGCTCTCCCTCCTCATCTTGGCCTCATGGTCTCCCTGACTTCCTTCAAGTCCCATCTAAAATCCCATCTTCTACAGGAAGCCTTTCCTTACTCCCCCTTAATGTGAGTACCCTCTCTCTGTTGATTATCTTCAATTTATCTTGTATGTATCTTGTTTGTATGTAGTTGTTTTCATGTTGTTTGCCTTGTTAGACTGTAAGGGACTATCTTTTGCCTTTCTTTCTATCACCAGTACCTAGTGTAGTGCCTTGATACCTAGTAGACACTTCCTCCTTAGTGACTGATACCCTCTCATCAGCTCTGGTGGCTTGAATTACCATCTCAATGCAGATGACTCTAAAACTACATATATCTCGCTTTTATCTCTCTCCTGTGCAGCATGGGTATCTCACCCAGATGTGCTATTGGAATCTCAAACTCCACATACCCCAAATGAAACATTTTTTTCCCCTGCTAAACCAACCCCTCCTCCAAACTTCCCTATTTCTGTTGAAGGAAGTATCATCCTACCATAACCCAGGCTCACAATCTCAGATTCATCCAGAACTCTTTCCTCTATTCCACTTGTCACATGCAGTCAGTTGTCAAGTCTTGTGGCTTGTGTCTCTATATCCCAGCACGTGAGCTCCTTGGTTTTTATTTTTGCATTGGTGTCCCCAGCACCAAGCACATAGTAGGTATTTAATTAATGTCTTGGGCAGCTAGATAGAGCACCAGGCCTGGAGTCAGGAAGACCTGAGTTCAAATCCAGACTCAGACACGGAATGCCTTTCTGACCTAGCCTGCCCAGTTGCCATGGTGAATGTGGAGGTAGAGGGGAATAGAGTTAGACTTGAATTAGTATCCTTGCAAATAGGAAATGTTTCATTTATGTGTTTTTTTTGTCCCTAGAACCTAGTACATCACCTGGCACACAGAGTAAGAGCTTGACAAATGTTCGATTGATTTTTAACTTTAGGAATTGTATCATTTAAGTAACATTGTTGTTGCATTTTAAGGTCCATGAGTGCCTTATTTCATTCTAATCCCAATACTAAATCATTGGACTGGCCCAGAGTATCAGGTTACCTGTCGCTGCTTGTTGACCTCACTGCTCCCTGCTTGGGCTCCCCTTCTAGCTGCTTTCGGGATGTTGTTTTCTGCTTTGGTGCTCCTTCAGACCTGGGTCCTACTTCATCGGAGAGGCCTAGACCCAGGGGGAAAAGATTAGTTCAGAGGAACACAGAAATATTCTCAGGATCAGGGTTACAACAGGATCCTTGATCAGAACCCAGGCCAACGACTACGGAGTTGACAAATAACATTTGATTTTCTCTGATTAGTACTTGTGTATTAGAAGAATGACAGGTCATTGGCTCCTAAGTGGCTTGCCTGAGTAAGAGCTAGGGAGACTTAATTATCTTTAAAATATTGCCAAAACAACTCTGCAGGCCCTCATATACATTCACAGGCGTTTCATTGCTCCATTCTCCCTTTTCACCTTACCACAAAGGAAAGGAAAAGCATAGCTATATTAGTCCAAGATTGAAGGATGCCTTCACCAGACAACATTGTGGGCTGTCATTATCATTGGCAAATATTCCACTGCTTCTCTCTCTTCTCTCCTTTCATAATCATAAAAGTCTAGATGTTCAGTAACAGAGTTACCTAATCCGGGTCCAGGCTACCTGGCCCAGAGCTGCCAAGGCCAGATCATAGTCACCCAGCCCAGAACTTGAACCAGACCCAGTGACCCAGGCATTTTCCCTGTCTTCTTCACTGCCCACCTCCCCAACTCTCCTGTGTTTGAAGAAAGACTATGCTGAGAATACTGATGCCCCTTCTTTGCCTCAACCAATTCAACAGTCCTTCCACACAACATTTTCATGGGAAGGGTTCCCAAGCAGTTGGTACTTCCCTTTATTTTCTGGCTCCTGTTTTCTCCTGCTCCCCTAATGCTTGCGCTTGAGAGTTACTGTTTGCTGGCAAAAATACCTCTCTAACATTCTCGTCTCTATCCAGTCTCAACTCTACCACTCCCATGCCTTTTCCTTTTATTGTAGTCCCTAGAACATCCACCACATTATTAACAAGTTTTCCTTCATCCTAGAACTTCTCCTTTCACGTTCTTCCCATCTTCTTGTTCTCATACAGCTTTCTCCAGAAGAAACTGCATCCCTGGCCACCTTCTTTAGAGTTAGTTGTTCTTTACTCTCCAAAACACTGGGCCAGAAGAAGGAACGGGCATATACTTTGCTTCCTGTGGCTGTCTCAAGCCCATTCTTCTGTTATTACTTTGTATCCTTCCTTCATGGTTAACTGCATCCACCTCTAACATTCACTCCAGAGACTTATGGCTCTAAATCTATTGGCTTCCAAGCTATTTCTTTCTTACAAGGTTCAGTACCTGGGTCTCACAGTCCTCCTCTCCTCTCTAACCATTTCTCTCATACTTGGAGACTTCAATATACACGTTGATATCGCCTCAAACATGTCTCCCCCACCCCAGTTCATTCACCTCTTTAATTTCTACATCTTTTCCTCACCACAGCTACCCATCTATCTTGCTATCAACATAAATAGTAGAAGCTCCATGATTTTGGACTTCGAAATATCCTTTTCTGATCATTATTTGTTATCCATTCATTTCTCCCTGGCCATATTCTTCTACTCTTCATCCTCTCAGTCACCTTTAGTCATTCCACACAGCTTCTGGTTCTTCTGGTCTTACTTTCCTACCTCAACAGCCTTAAAGCAATAATTAACCAATTCAATTATACATTGTGCTCCACCCTTGAATGCCTCGACCCTTTGTCATCCTGCCATTTAGGTCCAGCCCATCCTTTGTTTCTCCAGCTAAAAGTCTTCTTGTCTCTCTGGTGTGGCTGTACTGCCAATAGGAGTCAATGTTATCTAATCTCTACTGGGCCATATTCCCTCCTGATTCACCTTCTGCTCTGGGGATCCCAATCCAGCTATTCCAAATCTTCTCTTATCAAGTACCTGAGGCACCACCCCTCCCCCCCATCCAAATGATCTTGACTGAGAAAACAGGCCATCTAATGGGCTCCCTCAACTCCCCTTCTTCACCTTCTATACCTTTACCAATCCTCCACTTCTTTGTTGCTATCTTTGAGGAGAAAATGACTTTTCTATTTACCAAAGCCTAAACCTTTGTGCCCTCAATACACTCCCACTTCCTCTCTGGGAGCCTACCCCACCATTCATATATTTTTCTAGGTCTAGGTCTCTCTTATCTCCAAACTCTCCTTATTTACTACCTACTTCCCCAAGGCCTATAAGCCTGGTGAAGTATTCCTCTTATTTAAAAAAACAAACAAACCACACCTTTCACTTGACTTTCCCCCTACCCTCAGAAGGGTATCTCTTCTCCCTTTGACTGCCAAACTGCTAGAAAGAGTCACCTACACTTATCAACTTCTCTTCCTCACCACTTGCTTCACAATCCTTGCAGTCTAGTCTTGCTTCTGTTCCCAACACTTTATTAAAACTGTTCTCTCAAAGGTTAACAATGAGCTCTTAACTGCTAAGCTTGGTTGCCTTTTCTCAATCCACATGCTCTTTAATGTGTCTTCAGCTTTGGACACTAATGATGGCCTCTTCTTTCTCCCTTGTATTCCATGCTATTACTTTCTCCTGGATTTTCTTCTACCAGCCTGACCACTCCTTCTCAGTCTTGTTTGCTGGATTATTATTAATTTCCTACCCCAAGGTTCTATCCTGGGCATCCAGCCCTTATCTTTGCTCTGAACTTAGGCCTTCCTGCATTTAATTTAACAAGCATGAAATATCAATTGCCTGCTGGATACTTCTACCTGGATGAGTCATTTGTATATCAGACCTAAAGGTTCCAAAGCAAGACTCATCATCTTCTTTTCTGAATCCAACGTTTTCTTCAAAGTCCCTTATTGCTTTTGAGGGTACTAATGCCAAATATGTAACCCTAAAGTCATCCTTGATTCTTTCCTTTCCCTCACCCCTTCCCATCTCCAATCAGTTGATACATATCATTGATTCCAAATTCATCACTTCTCTTGCAGCTACCCCCTTCTCTCCACACACATAGCCATGACCTTATTTCATGTACTTATCACCTGATGCTTGGTAGACAGACAGCATGATACAGTGGATAATATTGGACTTGGAACCTGAGTTTGAATCCCAGCTCTGCTCTATAACCTCAGATGAGTCACATAACCTTTCTGGATCTCAGTTCCTTCCTTCTTTGTAAGATTAGAGAGTTGGCCTTGATGGCCTTTAGGGCTCTCTTGAGCTCTGAATCTGTGGTTTTATGACCTGGACTGTTGAAACAACTTAACTGGTGTCCTTGTTTTCACACTGTCCCTCCCTCCAATCACCCACCTCATAGCTGCCAAAATCATCTTTGAAGGGCACAGACTTAGCCCTATCACTCTTCTATTTAAAAACCTCCCCTGGCTCCCTCTGTGTGTAGGGCCTCCATAATTTGGCTTCATCCTGCCTTTCCAGCCTCATTTCATATTCTCCCTTCTGCCCACTCAACGTTTGTGACAAACTGGACTCCTGGCTGCTGCTCCCTAAACCAGACAGTCAAGTCCTAACCTCTGACTGTTTTCCCAGGCCTGGAGTGCAGCCCTTTTTAATTGTCTTCCTCTTGGGAGCCTTATGGGCTTTCAAGTCTCAACTCAGGTGCTATCTCTGGATGGTCTTCCTTGATCAAATGATCATTAGAAGATCATTGCTCTAGAGCCTGAAGGAACCTTCGTGGTCACTAAGACCAGCTTTCTAACTGTACAGATGAGGAAGAAAGAGAGACCCAGACAGGTTATCTAGGGTAAAAGCCTCGTTCTACCCCTGAGAACAAGGCAGACTCAGGGAGGTTGAGCGACCTGTCTAAAGTCATGAGGTGACCTTGGGTGAACCAGCCTGGATTCAAATCCAGGTCCTTTGACTCCACATCTAGAGCTCTTTCCTTTACATCCCGTTAGTGTTCTCTCCTCATAGCCTCCAAACTATGTTGTATTTACTTCTCTGTGAACATGCTGTGCCTCCCCAGGAGAAGGTAAGATACTTGAGGGCAGGACTGTCTTATTTTTGTCTTTGTTTCACCAGTGTACAGTGACTTGTGCATAGAAGGTGTTTAGTAAATATTTACTGAGATGAATTAAACCAGCTTTCTGATTAGAGAAATTTACCTTTTCACCCTTTATTCACAGAAGGATGACTGATGTAAAAAAAAAATCACTGGTAGATTTTAAAATAAAGATGCTACAAATCCACAGGAAATTACCCAGTAGTTCTCTTCGTGTCCTACTTGCTATTTCTTTAATTTCCATCCGAGACAGGGATAAAGAGTGAGTGACAGGAATGGCTGCTATGCCAATCCCCACTGACGTTGGGGTCGTGATGACCTTGGGTACTAAGGGTGACTTGAGAGGTCGCTCAATGCTTCTGCCAACAAGGTTTCTGAGAGGAATCTTGTATAAGTTTTTACATGGAACATCACCTAAAATGTAATTAGGAAAAACAAACAGAGATTTCAGTAAATATATATTTTAAATGAACAACACTTCAGGAAAATACACACTCCATGGGCTAAATATTTAAAAGAAAGAATATCATTATTAATATTATAATTATCTTCTGAGTCTTGAGTGGCATGATAGTAAAAAAGGAGAGTTGTTCATGGTATCTCGGTTTTCTTTTAGTGGTATTTTCGGTAGACAATCCATTTAGCCCAACAAGATTACCCCAGGGAGTAACAGGAATCTTGCTCCTATCACAGTTCTTCAGGGAATTATTTTCTTCTTAGTGGGCTATTCTGGCTTTTTCCTTTAGAGTATCTGAAAGAATGATAAGAACAACTGAAGAACTGTGCGTAATGAATCAGGTTCCAAAGGATAGTGATAGTGGAGCATAGCACCATCACCTAGAGCTGGAGGGGACCTCAGAAACCCTCTAATCCAACTCCCATATTTTATATATGTGGAAACAGGTCCAGAGAGGCTAAGTATCTTGCCCAAAGATCACACAGCTATTAAGTATTGATGATGGGGTGGGAGAGGGGGGAAGAGAAGGGGAAGGCGAGGTAATTTGAACTCCAGAAGCCAGATCTTTTGACTTTGCCATACTGCTTCCAAATGTCAGCATGCCAACAGGATCATAGCCTAGGTCAACAACATGATCTTGCCACTGCCTGAAACTGTTCAGGAAAAACTAGGATCCCCAAATTTGGTTGCCTCAGATCACTTAATGGGAAGACATCAAGAGGATAATCAGGAATTGAAGTCAACAAAGAAGGTCAAACTTTGTAGATAAAAGAGGATCAACTAGGATCAATAGAATTCACACTCCCAGGTCATGAGAAGACTAGCTTGCGCAGGCATTTCCTGCTCAACAGTTGCTTTTAACCAAGCCTGCTCTCCCTTCTAGCACTGACACCCAAGTTTCTATGCTGCTGTGGTCACAGGGTGCATACTTGTCCTTTACCCTGGGGGGTCACAAGAGTGAGGCTGTGTGGGTTCTACTGGTGAAGGACTGGGATTCTGGACATGTTCCCAAGCCCAGTTTTTTGGCCTACAGACCTCCCAGTTGACTAAACAGTACACTTAAGTGTACTGTTAAGCATGTTTAAACGTGCTTCTGTTAGGAATCTTCTATGTCCTTAGCCACATATTCCTACTGACACTATTATTATTTTGTCAATTTTATGGATGTGGGGTGCTAGGAAATTATCTACCTCACATTTTTATGCAGATACACTTAGATTTCAATGGCAGTCTTTAAGGGGAAATAAAACAAGAAACATGCGGCTTGATGAGAGTGCATAGGAAGAATGGCAAATATGTTAGCAAGCCACTTTGGTCTTTGGTCTCTTCCTTTTTTTCCCCCCTCTTGCTTTCTTTCAAAGTAATTGCCTAGAAGTCTTATTCTGGTAGGGTAGGATCCCTTGTAAAACATTGTGCCTATGGTGACTATGCTGATTCTCCTGGTTCTAGTGATATCTTCATTCCTACTTGCTTTAGTACTTTGCTATAGCTTGAAGCCTGAGACTCCTCTTCTGTGTCACAGAGCTGGTCCAGTGAAAAAGTGGCTTACACTGGGCTACCAGCCATTCTGCAGACTGGAATATATAAACAGCTTACTTTTTTGGGGGGGGGGGGCAGCAATCAGGGTTAAGTGACTTGCCCAGGGTCACACAGGCCTAATTTAAACTCAGGTCCTCCTGACTCCAGGCCTGGTGTTCTATATACTGTACCACCTAGCTGCCCCACTTACTATATTTCCTAAACTAGCCAGGATTCTTTTAAATAGGAAACCTGACTAGTGAACAAAGGAAGTATGGTTTAATGAATTCTTCAACAAGTAGTTGAGAGCCTACATGCATCAAGTAATGTGGGGAGATACACAGCTATACCGAAGGAAACATAGATTCATAGAATCTGGAAACATAGATTCATAGAATCTTAACTTTTTTTTTTTGCAGGCAGGGCAGTTGGGGTTAAGTGACTTGCCCAAGGTCACACAGTTAGTAAGTGTGTCAAGTGTCTGAGGCCAGATTTGAACTCAGGTCCTCCTGACTGCAGGGCCGGTGCTCTACTCACTGCGCCCACTTAGCTGCCCCTCATAGAATCTTAACATTGGAAGTTACCTCTCCCTGTACAGGAATCCCTCAAAAGTGGTCAATTCCTTCTATTTAAGGGGATGGGGATCTCAAGGAAGCTTGTCAAATGTGTATACACCTCTGTTCATCAGGAAGTTTACCATATTGCACTGAAATCTGCTCTCCTGCATCTTATGAACAATTAGTCCTAAAACAAACCTAATCCTGCTTAGACACTAAAAACCTTTAAATACTTGAGGACAACTACCATGTTTCCCCAAAATTCTCTCCTTCAGGATAAACATCTCCAGTTCTTTTTTTTTTTGGAGGGGGGGAAGGCAGGGCAATTGGGGTTAAGTGACTTGCCCAAAGTCACACAGTAAGTGTGTCAAGTGTCTGAGGCTAGATTTGAACTCCAGTCCTCCTGACTCCAGGACCTGTATCTTTCAACTGAGGCTCACATGACTTGGTTTTGAGCTTCCTTATCATCCTGGCCAAGAAGAACAAATCCAATCAACTTCCCACACAATAATCCTTCAAATATTTGAAGAGAATTAGTATATCCCTTCTAAGTCTTCTTTCCTCCAGTCTAAACACCTTCAGAGATCCTCTAGGCCAGAGATTCTTAACCTTTTTCTCATGTCTTGGACCCTTTGGGCAGTCTGGGGGGTGGGGTCCCTTCTCAGAATAATGTTTTTAACACATAAGATAAATAATCATAATAATAGCTACCATTTATATAGTGCTTTATGTTTGCAAAATGCTCTACATGCTAATTCATTTGATCTTCACAACAACCCTGTGAGATAGAAGTTATTCTTATCCTCATTTTACAGGTGAGAAAACTAAGGCCGACAGAAGCTACCTGACTTGCCCAGGACAACATAGCTAGTTAATGGCTGATACTGGATTTAGTCTTTCTGATTCCAAGCCTACCACTCTATCCATTGTACTTTGTAGCTGCCCTGCTAAATAATGACATAATATTACAAAGGAAACCAATTATATTGAAACACACACACACACACACACACACACACACACACACACACCAAATTCACAAACCTTTTGTTAAGACCCCCTATGTTTAGTTGATTCTCACACGATGAATTCCTTCACCATCCTGGTTGCCTTCCATCTAGAGAACAACTAGAAATGGTACAGTATTTCACATGTGCTCCGATGTGGGCAGGACACAATAGTACTATTTGCTACCTCATTCTCATCATTATATTTATATATTAATACAGTCTGAAATCATGTTTGCCATTTTTGGGGGGGAGAGGGATTCCATAGCATCCCTGAGCTACTATACTAAGAAATATGCATGTAGTCCATTAAAATCGCCAAGTCTTTTTTCATATGAACTCTTGTCTACCAAGTCTAACCCATCCTATGCTTATACAATTGGTTTTTTGAATTCAAGTGCTATAGCTTACAATTTAGTTGGCAAAACAAGACTAAAACACATGAAACAAAAAATGATTAAGTGCTAAACTAAAACTTCAGTAGAAAGTCACAGAAAAGAGACATCATTGTTTAAAGTCATCAGAGAAGGTTTTGTTGAGGCATTGAGATGAACTTGGGAAGTGGACAATTGGTTAAGGTGATGATATTTGGGAATGGAATGTTTTTTTCTAGACCAAGGTTTAAAATATAAGAATGATAGGCTCCTGGCTAGAGATGAAACTAGAAAGAAGGAATTTGCCTAGGAGCAAATTTAAAGAAAAGAGGAGGAATAAATTGTCTATGATAGGCAACAAGTTAGACACCATAAAGAGAAATAGCAATTTTGAAAGAAGAATAGCAATAGAGACATGACAAAATCAAGAAAGAAGCCATCAGTAAAACCCATGGCCTCAGGTGTTTATATACAAATGCACAAAATATAGTCAACAAGCAAGATGACCTAGAGATCCTAAAACAAAGAAGCACATTTTCCTTCATAGGTATCACAGAGATATCATAAGATGAGACCTATAACTCAAATTTGGAGCTTGAAGGCTATAACTTCTGTAGAAGGAAAGGTACTATTGGTAGGAAAAGTAGCAGTGTATATGAAAAAGATGTATTCCTGAGAGGAAATCCAGAAATGAGAATGGTGGAGATCATTTATATGAAGAGCAACAGAAAGAGAAAGAAGCTATAGTGTTATCAGATTATGTCAAAGTCTACATGGATAGAAAGAAGGGATAAATGAGAAAACAGATCACAAACCTAGGACAGAGGCATCTTCTAGTAGTGATGGAAGACTTTAATTATTTGGACACCAACTGAGGCTCTCTTTGTCGAAGGCAGAACTAGTAATTTCTTGGTTTGTCTTAATTATAATTTCATTTCTTAAAAGGTAGAAAAACCAGCCAGAGAAATTAATATTCTGGAAATCCAGAGGAAACCAGGCATAGTCTGACATGCAACCTAAATTTTAGCAGTTGTTTAGTTGATTAGTCCTCTCTGACTCTTCATGACCATATTTGGAGTTTTCTTGGCAAATATACTGGAGTTTTTGCCATTTCCTTCTCCAGATCATTTTGCAAATGAGGAAATTAAAGCAAACAGGGTTTAGTGACTTGCCCAGGGTCACACAGCTAGATGAGTCTTCCTGACTCCAGGCCAGGCCCTCTATCCGCTATGCCACCTAGAGCTGGCCTAGACACATTGAGAACTTATAAACCAACCTAAATTTTAAGAAGTCAAATACAGAAAAATGGATTTAAATTCAGGAAAACAGGATGAATACACAAGCTCTGAATTTGTTAAGATTGGGAAAGAAAGGACAAGAAAAAAGGTCTTTTTAAAAATCTATCGGGGAAAAGAGGATTAAAGAAGAAATGGGGTCACTGCTTGCTATGGAGGGGAGTGTAACAGATGAAAGTGCTAATTTCTTGTTTTTCTTCTGTTATTTCTTTTTTTTTCCTGCCAAGAAGAAGGATCTTTGGCCTGGGAAGGACAGATCAAAAAATGACCAATGGGAAGTTGCTACTTAGGCTAAGCCAAAATTTGCCTCTCTATAACTTCAATTCATTGGTATATGTTGCCTTCTCTAGGGGCCAAGACTATAGGTTGAAGCCCCTTAGTAGTGGCAGACTGTTTCCTGTGTTAGGTTTATAGCAGCCTTTTTAGGGATTTTGTTGCCGTTGCCCTAAGATAAAAAAGAGCTAGGAGACGCTCTTATTGAAAAATTCCATACTCCCAGGCACTTTTTCCTATTCTCTGACATGAAACTGGTCAAAGGTGGGTTCCTTGTGTTGTTGTTGCTCCTGTGCCCAGAACAAAGAACTCTAGAGGGCCACTTATCAGGGATAACAGAAGGTGCCTCAGGTAGGAGTGGGATAGATCTACTACTTCTAAGGTTCCTTCCAACTCAAAGAGGATGTGATAGGATTCTATGACTTTAGAGTTCTATTCAGGTGGTCTAAGAATAGCTGGACATATCATACTATCAACTTGTACTGCGCTTCTAGTCTTTTCCATATGAATTTTTTTAGCTATGTCTCCTTGATTCTTTTCTTATATAGTTGATATTTTGAAGATAAGAATGAGACTGTACATTTCTCCTTATTAAGACTATCTAAAGCCAAAGCTAAAGTTTAGTGCCCGCCTGGCAGACATACTCAACAAAAATGTTTAGTTTTGGCTCCCACACCCTGAACATATGTTTTGAGACTCCAATGTTCAGAGACATACAATGCTGTTCTTCCAAAATGAAAATGACCTGAATTACTAAATCACCCATACCGTCTAGGACCAAAGGCACACGTTTTGTCAGGAATCCAAGTAAGGCCAGGGATAAAATCTGTGGCCCTACAAGGATCAAAACATGATGATACAGTTGGAAGAGTTACAACATGGCAGAATGGAAAGAGTGCTGGGTTCAAATTCCTGGCCTCCCATTTCTTACATGATTTTGAGCAAGCCATCTACCTTCTTGGCTTCAATTTCTTCATCTGAAATAAGGAAATGGGGGGTTGGGCCAGATGAACTCCAAGGCCCCTTTCAGTCCAACTTATGATTCTCTGACTTTTACTGTGAGACCATAGTCAGATTACTTTAACTTTTGAACTTCAATTTTCTTATCTGTAAAATGGAGATAATATCCACATTGTCTTAGAAGGGCTATTGTGAGCAAAACATTCTGCAATCCTTACAGGGATAGGTCAAATGTGAGTTTAATAACAGGTCCCAGCTTTTTATTTTTTTACACAATTGAAGGCGTTCTTAATATACAGCCACCACACTTACAGATATTTGTAGTACATAATGATAAAGCTCCATGAGATAGCTTTAACTCATTCCCTGTATAATTAATTTGCAGGCGGTTAAGAACACTGAAGATGGTAGGGAGAATATATGTGTATGTATGTGTGTGTATAAATATACACACACGTATATACATATTCACATATACACAAACACATACACACATACATACATGCCTATGCACACATTTAGAATGGAAAGATTCACTTTGACAGGCAGAGTTGATTATTTTAGAGCAGTTGTCTTGGGGGACTTCTCTGTTTTTCCATTTTTTTTCTACTCTGCTCCCATGCCCCAGCAATGGAGAAAGTGGACCACTTTTGTCCCAGCCAGTTGGATGGACTGACTTGGTCTTCATACCATCTTTCTTCCTTCCCTATCTCTCCCCCACTCCTCCTCCCCAAATATAGACAGTACCCTTCCCCAAGGCTCCTTTCTCAACAGCCCCTGGTACATCACCAATACTGGTGTCTCTGCCAAGCAGCTAACAGTCACCTCACCAAGAACTCCCATTTCATATAACTGAACCTGAACTTTAGACCAACCTGGCCTTATTCTGTGGTTCCTGACCATAAAAGAAAGGAGGTAGGAGTTAATAAGAATATTTTTTTCCAGGAGGTCAGTGGAAGAGAGTATTCCCTTACCCACATCTAGATGCTGTCCCTGACTAGATTCAACAACACATTAAAAAAGCATATATTTGTTTAGATATGATATGATCCCCATTCTCAATGATCTTACAGTGAAAGATGAGGATAGGACACACAAACCAAAGCCCAATAGGGTTAAGGGACTTGCTCTTGGTCACACAAAGGCTAGTATTTAATTTTCTGCTTTTAGATCCAATCCAGTGATATTTCCTCACTATAACATATATGGTTAAAAACATGGGATAGCAAAAAGGAAGGCATGGCTCTTTCTGGTTCTGTCTCCTCTGGGGTATATGCTTTTCTTCCCTTATATGCTGGTCACTGAATACTAGCATAATTTGATATTAGGTATTAAAGACTTAAAAAACTAGCTAGTTAGCAGAGTTGTTGGGAATAGCACCAAATAAGTTAGATGTGATAGAAAACACCTGGAGAGATGCCTCATTTATCCTATCTAGAGAAATGTTTTGGTTTGACTTTTATGGCTGTAAAATCAATATGGTTAGCAAAAACCGTAACACTCAGTTCATTTAATAATTGTTTGTCTGTAAAAGTAAGAAGGAAAATGACCACAATTAGCATCTTAGGATGCTTTTCAATTTTTAAATTCTTTTAAAATTTAGCTCAATCCCATGTACTTGAAAGCATTTATTTTATCACTGTTGAAGAGGGTCATCCATAGCGTGACATCCAAGTTTGACAAACTGGGGCAACAATTTATGTATCCTATCTACTATAAACTGCTCAGGAATGCAGCTGTTAGAGGAGGTTGAAACTCTGTGTCAATTCATGGGGTTTTTGCTGTTGTTATTTTAAAAGACCCAGAGACAATACAATCAGCCTATATTACCACTCATGATCTCTCCTTCCCCACTACACCCACGAACACATACCACCATGAGCATTGCAACCCCTCCCTGTTTCAGATATACTCCTCTGCTCTCCACTCTCATTTCAACTTCTCTGTGACATCTATTCATCTTTTCCCTTCAAATTCTGTTGTTGGTGTTTGCTGTAACCTCATTTCATAGGAATAAAAACTTTGCAGCCGGAGTAGGACAGGAATGATAGGGTGAACTGCCAGGGGTCCTATGATCCCTTACTGAAAGTTCTGTTCCATTTCACTCAGTATTTCCTAATCCTGGAAGGATTCAATGAATGATAGGGAAATATGGTTTCTTTACATGCAGCGATACATCCCCAGTAGATTTGAGTGAGGAGGGGGAGGGAGAACATCTTTCCCAGCTACTTATTACATTTTAGGATCACAAGACAGTAGAGAAAGGTAGAATGGGTGTAGTGAATAGACAGCCTGCCTTGGGGTCAGGAAGATCTGGGTTCAAGTCTTGCCACAAGCACTGTCAGTCAGTAAACATTTGTGCTGGGACCCGTGCTAAGCTCTAGGGATGCAAAAAGAGACAAAAGACAGTCCTTACCCTCAAGAAAGTGACTGTGTGACCTTGGGCAAGTCATTTAACCTCAGTGCTCTAGATAACTCTTTAAGACCATAAGAGGGGGAAAAAAGACCATAAGAGGCAAAATAGTCACTGACCTACAATAGTTGAGAGAATTTCTTTATCCTATATTGGTAAAATCTTCTCCCCCACCCAAATAGGGACAATAAGATATTAGAGCTGAAAGTGTTCATAGAGAACACTTTGTCTAAATCCCTCATTTTACAGATAAAGAAAATGAGGCCTGGACCAGTGAAATGATTTGTCCAAAGTCAAACAAATAGTGTGGCAGGGCAGGGATTTGAAACCGGATCTCCTTTCATGTTCAGAATTCTTGGAACTGTGGCTTTTTCCATTTCTAATCTGTAGTGACTTGGCCTGAGGAGCTTACGGCAGTGAGGAAAGTATCATATTTTTTAAAGGCTATCCATTTTTGTAAAATAGTTACAAGCTAGCATAATTGGAAAAACCGGACTTCACCTTCCCCCAGGGAAGAAGGAAACACTGGAGTCTCCCGGCCTGTGGGTGTCTGAGGAGAATTGTGGGCACTGGCATCCTTAGAACTGCTGCTGGACGCGCCGTTCACTGCTGCTGCGGCTTTGAAGTATATGTCTGACTGGAAAGAAAGAGCACAGGTTCATGGAGCTGTCTCACATTCCAGGGAGGCTCTCCTTTATTCCTCTCCCACATCTGTGTAACCTCATCTTTCTTGGCACTCCCGTTACCCTCTCTGTTCCAGCCAGGCTTGTTCCCTCACCATGGTCAAGTCAATTCAGCACACACTTCTTAAGAACCTACTATGTGCAAGGTTACGTGCTGGGCACCAGGGATAAAAAGAGGAGCTGACGATCTCCTAGCACTGTACACAAATGGCATAATTGGTAGAATGTGAGAGATGCAAAGGAAAGATCCAGGCACAATGGAGAATCTGAGGTGGTAAAGAGCAGCTTCCCCTGGGGTGGAGGAGAAGTTCAAGGAAGGCTTTTTGGAGGAAGAAGGACTTACAAAGAAGGATTTCAATAGGCTTTTTGTTCCCTTTTTTGGGCCTTAGTTTGTGTTGGTTTTTTTTTTCCAACCCAGAATAACGTCACCCAGCCTCTTCCCTACTAATCTATGTGGGACAGCTGCGTGGCACAGTCAATAAATCACAGGGCTTGGAGTCAAGAAGATCCAAATTCAAATTTTGCCTCAGACACTGACTAGCTGTGTGACCCTGGGAAAATCACTTAACATTTCCTAATCTCAATTTTCTCATCTGTAAAATTTAGGTTATAATTTTGTGGTGAGGACGAAATAAAATAACATGTACAGAGCTTTGTGAAACCTAAAGTGCTATATAAACGCTAGCTATTATTACTGTTGTTATCTGGGTATGTTTAAACCCTGGAAACTCAAATGACATCTTCACGCTATTTTCTTGATTGTCTCCACAACTCATGATAATAGTTTTTCAGACTGTATCTCGTTAGAACTTCTGTGTGACACCATCACATAATTACCTCTACCCTCTAGGTTTGTTGGTTTGTTTGTTTTTGCATGTGCTATAGCCACTATATAGAGGGCTGAAGGCTCCACAGAGGGAGTCTAGAATCTGGAGACAAGGTTAGGAAGAGTCATTATGATTGGGCTAACAAATATTCATATAAAGAGATGGTATCAACCATATGTAGAAACTGTCACAGGAAAAAACCTACTCTAAATGATGGCTTGAAAATTAGGGATAATTTACACATTTTATCAGGGATGTCCATATAAAATTTGGTCAATTTTAATGTAAAGCAGAACTGTATGTACTGTTGTGGGAACAGAAACTTATAATGACTGATAAAGAATATTGAAAAAGGAGAGTGAGGAATCTGAAAGTATTTTCCCTATTCTTCAGGAAGGTAAGTTCTCTGGTTCTTCATTGGCAGTGTTGCTTATTTAGATAGCCTGGTGAAGGGCAATTCTTTAAACTCAATGGAAATAGCTCTAAAAATTCCCAATTCCTTTGGCTCTAATTCTGTACTTGGGGTAGGTCCATACAGGAAATCAAATTACAGACTGGACATATTCTGTGAAGGTGATTGATACCCATTCTTGAGTCAGGTAAATAGCTCCCACTGTTGGCTAATAAGTTGGCATTATGGTTTACAAACCAGTATTGCTTGGTCAGAATAAGGAGATTCCCCAAAATCTCATCACCCAGGTGAACTGATAACATCATCAAGTTTCTAAAATACAAGGCTGTAAGACCAAGCGCTGGTCCATGAAAAATCTCCGAATGCAGTTATTCCACAAGGACAGTCTGGTTTGAATCCCATAGCTTGTTTTGATCAAACCATCTCAGTGCCAACATGTAACTGGATTTAGGGACTGTCTCTTCTATTTCTTTTTATCCCTTGGAACATCTAATACAGTGCTCTACCCGCTATGGGCATAGGGGTCAGCCACAGACTCCTGTTTTTTAAGTACCTAACCAACACACTTTATTATTTGAACTTTTTCCTCCTTTCTTAAATTTTAATACATGTGTTGAATTTAAATTCTTAAAAACTTGACTATAGGGGTATAATGATAAACATTTTATTCTAAGTGACTTAGTTCCTCTCCTTTTGTCTGGTAATTCATGTATGGAATATCAAAAGTACATTGCATTAAAGTCTTTTAGACAGAGGCCCCAGTTCTACTTACCCTTGAAGCCACAAGCTGAAGTTGAGGCACAACAGCTGTATGGACTAAGTTTCCATTCACCACTAAGCGGATCTCGATGGAATCAGTAGTAAAGGCCAGAATGTATGGAAAAGCACACACTGCAAGGTAGCAATAGGCATGAGTTACAAATACATTGGTTTCACTATGATGAAGAGTGATATCATTTCTACTGTGATTTCTGTCATAGATAAGGATTATTTATCCACCAGGAATACAGTTGTCTAGGTGGTGGCAAAAGAATTGTTTATCAGATGTAGAACAATTAAAATTCAACTCAACAAACATTTACAAAGTTTCAACTATGTGTCAGGGTGTATACTTCTTATGGGGCTACAGCGATAAAGAAGGACACAGTTAGATTATAATCTGACATATATAGATAAGTATGACACAGAAGAATGTGAGAGGGATAAAGGTGAGATACAGACAAAGGGGTCTAGGAAAATGTAAGTAGGAAAAAATGAGTTTCAGCTGGGAAGAGCAGACAGGACTTCATGGAGGAGGACATACTTGAGATGGGCTTTGAAGGAAGATAGGAATTTCAACAGATGGGGATGTGGTGGGAGTGTACTTCAAAAATGGGAGATGGCCTACATGAATGCCCATAGGATAGATACCGAACATCTTCAAGAGAAAAATGAACAGGAATCCTATTTCTTTTGCCTTCCCGCCTGTGCTCTTCATCATATTCCTTTCTGACTCTTGAGGGACTTTGTTCTCCTAAGTACTATCTCTAGCATCTTTAATTTCTTATTCTCTACTGACCTGGCCCCCCCCCCCCACTAAAATACTACAACTGTGTTGTACTGATGTGTGCCTAGCACTTGACCAAAATAAAATGATGCTGCCCTGGGCTAATTCTTTGTCTGAAGCAAATGATTGTTCATATGAACATGCCCTCCATTCTTTTCCCTTCTCCTCCATCCACCTTGGAACTCTCGCTATTAGCCTGATCAGGTAACATTTGCCACTGTAGATCCCTTTCTCTGTTCCCTCCTAGATTTCTGGCTTTGACCTCTGGATACTCACCAATGGCTCCCTTTTGTCTCTAAAGTTGAGCACTATGCTTAGACCACCATCCTTTTCCAAAGACTCCTTCACTTTTTCCTTGACTTAACTTCCTAAGCCAGTGGCACCTGCTGTGTCAGACATGCATGGGTCTTCCTTATCTTCAAATACTCAACACACTTTCTCTTAGCCATCCTGGCCCCTCTGGCCTACCTCTCCCTCCTTTAGTTGCCTGAATGGATTTCCATTCACGATCTCCCTTTCTTCATCATTCATTCACAGTGACGGCTTCCTTGAGGGTCACCTCTGACTCTACTCTTTCCCAACACTCTGAGCCTTTTCTCTGTTCTCATTTTTCGAGATGATTTTACAGCATTTAACACTGTTGACCACTTTTTCCTTCCTGAAATTTCCTCCTGGTTCTCCCCCTGTGCCTCTGAACACTCCTCTGTTCCCACTGCTTCTATCCTCTAATTATTCTTGGTCTCTTCTTTTATTTATGATCTCTCTCTCCCTCCCTCCCTTGAAAGAGTATTCATTTTTATGACTTTAGCTATCACTTCTCTGATGCCCAGCTTTTGTGCCATCTCTTGCCTGGGCTTCACTCTGCAAATGGCTTTAGAGTATTCTGCCTTTACTTCAAACTCACCACATCTGTACTAGAACTTATCTTTCCTCTTAAATGAACTCCCCTTCCATCCCAACAACAACATTCTGTCACTCAGGCTTGAAGATTTATAGCTGTTTTTAACTTCTTTTTCTCTTTCATCTCTTGTATCCAATTTGTCACCAATCATGCCAAATTCCCTATATAGCAGAGGTGTCAGCACACAGACCTGCACCTTCCAGAGTGCTGCTGAAACTAGCTCAATATATAATTGAAAAATATTTAACAAAATAAATAAAAATACAATAGAACATAGATAATGTTACTAAGTCAATATGTGGCTCACAAGGATCCTTACATCCTGTTTCTATCTAAGTTTGACGGCACTCCTTTATAGCATCTGTTGGATTCATCTCTTGTTCCAGTTTTAACCTTTGTCCCTTTCTCTTCAGTTTCAACTTTGTCCGTAATAGTTTGTTCTGATGTTTTAATATAGAGCTCTATTTTTGTGAGACAAAATTCAGTAGAAAATTCATAGTTCTTATATGGATCTTTAACTGAAATATAAGTCTTGCTGTGGATCACCTATGGGCATAGTACTCTAATTTCAGAAATTCTGGAAAACCTAGATCTAAAGTGATGAGAGGAAATATCCAACTTCACTTAGGATGAAGACCCAATGCCTTTGTCTAGCACTTAAGGTTTAAGGTTCTGTACAATATCTACCCCTTCTATCCTGGAGCCATACCAGGCTAGTCACTGTCCCCCAGACATGTCCCGTGCTTTCCTGCCTCTGTGCCTTTGCTAACGCTGTTCTCTCTCATTGGAATGGCCTTCTCCCTCTGCTTGTTGAATTACTATCCACTGTTTACAGCCCAGTTCAAATGTCCCTTCTGCTGAAGCCATCCCTGAGCCCCCATCACCCCGCTCTTACCTTTATGAATTTGTACTATAATATTTGTCACATCCCCACTAGACTGTAAATACCATGAAGGCAGATACTACACTTTCTAACTGTATTTCCTCCAGTGTTTAATAGTGTTCTGCAAACAACAGGCACTTAATAAGTCACAGAATTTTGGAGCTGAAAGGACCTCTAGTCCAACCTCCTGGTTTTACTGAGTAGCAAGGTTAAATAGCTTGAATGATTAACAAGTGAGGAAAATTCCTTAAAATGTAGACACTAAATGCTATGGCAACTAGGAAGAACTAAGGCCAAAGGAAAGAGAGGACTAAAAGATGAGAAGGCCTGTAGGACAGGCTCCATTGAAAGAATTCCTGATTTCCCTTCTCATCCTTTTTGGGAGTCATATAATCACTAAACCAATAAGTGAGTTCGTATATGATGTTAAGACATTTAGAAATGCTCCAAAGAGCTCACTGTGATGCAGTTTTTTTCTTACCAACAGCATAAGGAACCTGGTTCCAACTAAAGTGGAAATCTGATGCTGAGGGTTGGATCAAAGGAGAGCCACCATTAAAAGGACACACCTTTTTATAATTGCAGCTATCTGTAACAGAAGAAAAAAATGCTTATTTTTACAAAGGCAACATTATGACCAGCGGCATCAAATAAAATTGCAAACTTTACAACCTTTCGTAACGGGCCCATCATGGCCCATTTCTTGAAATTCCCTAGATAAAGCTGACACAAGCAATAGTGAAACCATAAGGTCCCAAAGACTTAGGAAGACCGTTCAGAAGAAATGTGCCCTAGATAGAAAATATCATTATAGTTCTTTTATGAGGAAGAGGTGCCCACTTGGAAAAAAGGCAGAAGAATCCTGTTTAAATGTGTTCATGTTATCTCCTATGCTTTTAAAATCCTGCCATGGTAAGATGGAAACCAGCATATTATTGTACATTAAAAAGTAGAACTTTATAATTTTTCTTAATAAAATTAGAATATGCTTTCATTTTTTTGAGTAGGGGGTGGGGATGGCTTTTGGGTATGGTACTTGGGGACATCTCTTTACCAGAGGGCTGGCCACTAAGAAATGCAATTTTTTGGTCGTTGCATCTTGAGAAAGACTGCCTAGGAATGTGGAGTATGGAGGGGTTACAATTGATATTATTGGGAATGTCCATGCCAACAAAATCACAAATCTCTTGAACTGGTGAAATACTTGGGGACACAAGCAGTTTATTAACAGCTTCAATTTTAGCTCCAATTAACAAGCATATATCTTTTTGACTATGCCACATTCATATGGCCAAATGACTCACATTGCATCTCAACCACGCAAAGAGCCTTGTTTATTCTTTAATTTGAAATGGGTAATACAGTGGGTTTCCTATGATTCTTTTTAAAAAATCTCTATTTTGTGAGGTTGACTAAAGAAATGAAAAAATATTTTCTTGAAGATCTGAACTGCTAACATTTGACTTCCAAAGCAAGCAACATTGCTCATCACAGGTAGCTAGTTACTGTATGTAGTAGCTGATATGTTCCCTAACTTGTATGCAGTGGCCTTGGGTCACAAGCAGCTGTATTTTGTTCAGTTGTGTTTAAATCACTAAACAGGAAAATTACATTTTCTATAAAAACTTTGAAAATTGTCTAATATACTCTTAATACATATTCTTCACAGCTTGAAGCAGCTGTGCTTCTATTTAAAAAAGTACAATGTAGTAATGCCATATTTCTCTAGCATCATCTAGAAATTAATTATTTCATGTGACTTTATTTGCTGAACGTTAACTCTTTAAAGACTCAAATTAAAAATAATTGTAGTGATTTAAGTAGCAAACATTCTAAACTGTATTATGTACTTTCTCCTGTTAGGATAAATAACCCTCCCCCCCAAAAAAACCTTCAAAGACTCATGACTTCACTGTGGACAGTACCTCTTTCATTAACATAGATTAAAACTCCTTTATACCTTAGGAGATGATCTTTCTGAGTTTCTGTGGGCAGAAAAAATTCATCCTGTTGATGTGGAAACGTATGTATATCTCTACTATTATAGCTGATGTTCATGATGACACTGAGTCATCAAAAAAAGGTTGTTATTCCCAGTATTTATACATATAAATATATATATATATAGTATATATATATATACATATGTATGCATACATACACACATCCACACAAAGTTTTCCTTCTTCAAAATGTTCCTTTGACATTTTGCTTTTGCATCCTTTGTCTCTTTTCCCAAAAGGTGGAATGAAGGGTATACAATTGTGACCTCCTGTAATACCAATGATTGCATCAAAGGCCTTCTGCCAAAGGGTTCTCTCACCCTCCAGCAAGTGGTTATCTGACTTCTTTTCATGGTAATCAGAGTGTTTTGGCTTATCAGCAGTATCTGAAGTATTTCAATTACTTGTATATTACTGATAAGTCCACCTGATCTTTAGCTTGTACTCACACTTTGATCCTACTGGTGGTTTTTTTTTTTTTGATGGAATGTGAGAGTAAAGACAAAGATGTTCTTGCTAACACCTTAAAACTAATATGCTCTTAGTAATACTCTTCATGGCTCTTTCTTTGAAGAAAATTGAAAGATGATAATGAACATATTAGCTTGTTACACATTTTTCAAGAGAAAAAGAAGTTATTAGTTCAAAGTTCCCCCCATAGCTTCTAGAAACAGCCATATAGAAATCATTTCCCAAAAACTCTTCAAAGTGTAAGATAAGCCTGTTACTACTATTTAAATCAGTTAGCACAGTAAGTTTTAGATAGGCCAAATTTTTGATACAGAAAAATTGTATTTTTTTTTTTGTGTGTGTGCTGAACTGGGGCCCTTTTTGTAATCACTGTACAAAGTACAGATGTACTTGAACTTGGAGTGCTTTTCTAAAGAAGGCCTTGGTGTGATATGAAAGAGCACTGGGCATATCTGGGGTCTGTTTTCAATTTTGGCACTAAATGGCAAGTGACCTTGAGGCAACTGACTTTGCTCTCTCTGGGCTTGTTTCTTTAACTATAATAAAATAAGGCGATTAGACTAAATAATCTCTAATGATCCCCTCTACCTCTAAACTTCTATGCCTTGGAATATAATTTTATCCTTTTCAATTATTACAGAGGTTTCTACTTGAATTTGTGTTTTTATTATATATCATTAAACATGAGGCAGGGTGGCATAGTGGACAGAGAGCTGGCTTTGGAGCAGGGAAGACCTGGGTACTAGTGTAACCTTGGTTAGTTACTTAACTTCTCCAATGCTCTAGGCAACTCTCTAAGACTAGAAGCTGCAGAGAAAGTGCTGACCAGGATTGGCAGATGAAGATTCTTCATCTGGGACTTCTCTATTTCAATGAGATCATAGGTTTAGCCCCTCTCCTTGCTGTTCTCTCCAGGAGTACAGATTGCAATCATCGATGCATCTGATTCTTTTCTATGTTCTCCCCCAAATCCACTATTTGGTATCTGTTCGCCATGCTGGGAGCATTCTTCTTGGGGGCCTTGTGTGGATACCAATGAGACATCAAGGCTGTTCACTGGTTTTCCCTTGCTCATCTTACATTCCCAGCCCACCTCCTTTTCTGGACATTCATTTGTTTGGTGATATCTTTTATACTTACTTTTATGCTCACTTCTGGCAACTTTAAGTTTTTGGAGAACATGACTTATAGCCATATATTATCATAGGAAGAATACTTATGTTTCAAGGAGAAGCTCAAGGTCATTAAAAGCACTACACAATTTTCCAAGCATATACTCTTCCTGTTCAATTTTGGGTCCAATTCATTATCCATTTCTAGTGTCACATATGAGTGTGTATATAGTCCAGTGCCATATATATATATATACATACACATGCACATACACATACACATATTAAAAACACAGGAAATGCCCAGATCATTGATCTCCTTTTTCCCTATTTTATTCATGTAGGCATTTAGGGATATAAAACTTCTCCTAAGAACTGCTTTTGCTGCATCCCATAAGTTTTGGTATGTTGTTTCATTATTGTCATTCTCTTGAATGAAGTTATTGTTTCTCTGATTTGTTCTTTGGCCCACTCATTCTTTAGAATTAAATTATTTAGTTTCCAATTAGTTTTTAGCTTATTTTTCCATGGTTCTTTATTAAAAATGATTCTTATTGCATCATGATCTGAAAAGGATGCTTCGACTACTTCTGCTTTTCTGCACTGGATTGTGAGGTTTTTATGCCCTAGTACATGGTCAATTTTTGAGTATGTGCCATGTACTTTTGAGAAGAAAGTATATTCCTTTTTATCCCCATTCAGTTTTCTCCAGAGGTCTATCATATCTGCCTTTTCTAAAATTCTGTTTACCTCCTTAACTTTTTTCTTATTTATTTTGAGGTTAGATTTATCAAGTTCAGAAAGGGGGAGGTTGAGGTCTCCCAATATTATAGTTTTGCTGTCTATTTCTTCCTGCAACTCCCTTAATCTCTCCTCTAAGAATTTGTATGCCTTACCACTTGGCGCATATATGTTAAGCAATGATATTGCTTCATTGTTTATGGTGCCTTTTAGCAGGATATAATGTCCTTCCTTATCTCTTTTAATTAAATCTATCTTTACTTTTGCTTTGTCTGAGATTAGGATTGCTACATCTGCTTTTTAGTATCTCTGATAAAGGCCTCATTTCTAAAATATACAGGGAACTGAGCCAAATATATAGGAACACAAGCCATTCCCCAATTGAGAAATGGTCAAAGGATATGAACAGGCAGTTTTCAGAGGAAGAAATTAAAGCTATCTATAGGCATATGAAAAAATGCTCTGGATCACTACTGATTAGAGAAATGCAAATCAAAACAACTCTTAGATACCACATCTCTCCTGTCAGATTGGCTAAAATAACAAAACAGGAAAATGATAAATGCTGGAAAGGATGTGGGGAAATTGGAACATTGTTACATTGCTGGTGGAGTTGTGAGCTGATCCAGCCATTTTGGAGAGCAATTTGGAACTATGCCCAAAGGGCTATAAAAATGTTCATACCCTTTGACCCAGCAATACCACTTCTAGGGTTGTATCCCAAAGAAATCACACAAGCAGGAAAAGGACCCATATGTACAAGGATATTTATAGCGGCTCTTTTTGTGGTAGCCAAGAATTGGAAATCAAAGGGATGCCCATCAATTGGGGAATGGCTGAACAAGCTGTGGTATATGAAGGTAATGGAATACTATTGTGCCATAAGAAATGGGGATGATACAG
Source organism: Trichosurus vulpecula (assembly GCF_011100635.1). Lineage (NCBI taxonomy): Eukaryota > Metazoa > Chordata > Mammalia > Diprotodontia > Phalangeridae > Trichosurus > Trichosurus vulpecula. The sequence continues at coordinate 132,941,135 of NC_050575.1, read as the reverse complement.
ACTTCGTAACAACCTGGAAAAACCTACACGACATAATGCTGAGTGAGCAGAGCAGAGCCAGGAGAACATTGTACACAACCACAGATATATGGATTCCGTGAGGACCAACCCTGACATACTGCGCTCTTCTCAGCAACGTAAGGTGCAAGGACAATTCCAGGGGACTCACGATGGAGAATGCTATCTTCATCCAGAGAAAGAACTGTGAAGTTTGAATACAGATTGAGGCGCACTACATACTCACCTTTTTTGCTTCTCTTTTGTTTTTGTTTTTGGGTTTTTTTTTTTTTGGTTTTGTCTCTTCTTTCTCATGATTCATTCCATTGGTCATAACTCTTCTCCACAACTTGACTAGTGTATAAATTAATTCAATGTGAAGTTATACATGGTAGTTATATAAGATTCCAGGCCGTCTTGGGGAGGGAGGGGGGAGGGAGGGGAGAAAATCTGGAACTCAAAATTATGTAGAACCGTGTGAGGTAAACTAAAAATAAATAAACAAATTTAAAAAAAATAAAAAAAAAACACAGGAAATATGCATATACATATGTACGTATGTATTCACACACACACATACACGCCCATGCTCTGATATACCATCTCTACAAATTATTCCTCTGTGTGTCTTATTTTAACGAGGCATTTTTTATATACTCTACTTTTATGTACGTATTTTGTCTTGCTTTCTTGCTTCTGTATTTCTAGCACTTAGTACAGTGCCTGGCACACAGTAAGCTTTTAATAAAAGCTCTTCCTTCCCTTCTCTCTTGTTCCTTTTTCTTCCTTCCTTCTTTCCTTCCTTTTACAAGTCTTTGGACTCTCTTGTTTCTTATTCCTGAATCACTATAAATCATATCTATGATTTATGTGATGTTAAATTTTTTAAAAATCAGGAATATAAGTCCTAATTATCATGCTGCTTCTGTGGCCAAATATATAGTCACTTCCTGACTATTGGCAAATCATACCTTTTGTTCTTTACCGTGATGACTCACTTTAGATTTAAGTTTCCAGAAATACATTATGGAAAAGTAGATACCACTTCCATTTCATCATTTTGAAAATCTGTTCTATAATATTTTGGGCAAGGGCTGACTCTGAGTTTATAAACTCGTCTTTGTTATTACCATAAGATATGACACTTCTATAAATATAAAATTAGGCTACAATTTTCTCCTTTGTTGATAGTTGATTAAAAAAATCCAGGCACAAACAACTTTCAAAAATGCTTATTTTTTTTTAACATTGCAAGAAGACTACAAGTCCAGTATAGTACCTGCATTTTGGCTTAGCTTCTCATTAAATACCCTATACTAATATCTAATATTCTATATAACACCCTAATCTCTAGGTAAGATCAACTAACCCTGTTTCCTCAGGAACAATTCAACAATTGTCTGCTATTTACAGAACAGCTTTATGATCCTCAGGTAAGTTGATAGTTCTGAACTGCTCTAGAAACAGTCAGAAAAAAAAATTCTTTGTATATGTATTAACCTTGTATTCTGTAAGTGTGATAAGTTGTATAACAACCAACAACAACAAACATTTATTAAGTGCTGAGCATGTATCTCTCAGGTACTGTGCTAAATGCTGGGGATACAAAGCAAAAAAAAAAATTCCCTGCCCTCAAACATCTTACAATCTAACGAGGGAGATGACGTGCAAACAACCACGTACAAACAAGACATAAACATGATGAATTGGAGAAAATCTCAGAGAGAAGGCACTAAAATTAAGGAGGACTAGGAAAAGTTTTTTGTTGTTGTTGCTGAAGGTGGGACTTTAGCTGAGACTTAAAGTCAGGGAGGTGAAGATGATGGGGTGGGGGACCCTTCCAGGCATGGAAAACAATGAGGGAAAGTAACCCAACCCAGGAGATGGGGTGTCTTGTGCAAGGAACAGACAGAAGGCCAGTGTCATTGGAGCACAGAGCATTGGGGAGGTGAGGAGTATTGTAAGGTATAAGAAGATATAAATGGCAGGAAAAGGCCAGGATGTAGGATTTTCCAGTCAATTAGGGTTTTATTTTAAGAGAGCCTATGGCCTACATAAAAGAGTAATCTAAAATTTCTTATTTTGTTCAAACCTAGGAGAATTTGATTCACTGGTATCCTCTAAAGTATAGGTTGGCAAGCATCACTAAAAGAGACTGGCTTCAGCACGGGGAAACATTGCTTAGACTGTGTTCATTCATTCCTTTATCAAGCATTTATTAAGTGCCTCTGATATGCCAGGAACTGTGTTGGCATTAAGGACACAAAGACAAAAATGAAAAAAAAAATCCCTCATTTTACAGATTAGAAATAGAGGCCAAGAGACTTTAAGTGACTTGCTTGGGGTCACCCAGACAGTGAATGTCTAGGATTTGAACAGGGTCTTCCTGACTCCAAGTCCAGAACTCTATGTGTTATCTCTCCTTAAAAATGAAGAAATTTCAAAAAAAGGCTTTGAGCAATGGCATTATCATTGGAGGAAGCATATGATTTTTCAGGGTAACTACTTTAAAGATGCTACCTATTTGAATGCAAAAACTCTGACTTTCTAATTAAAAATTACATCACATTATACTTTACACTGTTGTAATAGTACTTTATAGACTTATACTGTAGAGAATTCTTCCTCCATAACGCACACACACTGCTATACTACACTAGCTGATGTATCCTTAGTTTGGTACTTACTGCCTGAAAACAGTGATACCCCCAGAGGCTATTTAAGTTGGCAGGGTTTTTTTTCATTAAATGTCCCTAGGAGGTAGGGAGAAACAAACCTTTGCTTATTTATTGTGATATATGCACTTTAATACAGGTTAGTTTCATTGGAGGAAAAAAAGGAGACTGGCTACTTTAAATCATGAGGTTGCTAAGTCTTCTGGGTCATTTACCCGGAAAGAATGTTAATACTGTGAATATTAACAACTGGAGGGTAGACACAATACTATCACATGGCTCTACTATAAAAGGCTGAGAACCAATGAATAGAATGAGGTTGCTCTAGAAGACAAGGTTAGGACCAGGGGCTGGGATTCTCTGAGGAAGAAGGAAGAATCAGATCAGAGAAATTCAGGAAAATTTGGTCAGACATATGGAGACTTAGGTTAATGTGGTATTCAAACCCTAGTATTTTGATAGGATCATAGATTTAGAGATGGAAGGAATCTTTAAGGTCTTCTAGTCTAAAACCCTCTTGCCCCATTTTACAGTTGAGGAAACTGAGGCCCAGAGAGTTTTAGTGACTTTCTTAAGGCCATATGGATAGTAAGTGACAGAGCCAAGATTTAAACCCAGGTTCTCTGATTCCAGATCTAGCCTGCTTTCCACTGTACTGTGTTGCTTTGACTTATTTGCTGAGAAAGAGAAGTGAAACAGCTACATGGGAGGGTTAAAGGGAGAAGTGACAAGATATCATTTGGTCACAGCTAGCCTTGAGCAGTGATGTGAAAGCTTGGGACCAAGGGTTCAGGCTCTCTGAAGGCTATAGTTCTGAATACGGGAGCAAGGCCAGGGTCTTTGTATCATCTGAAAATTCTAGGAGTGAGCATGTAGGGATGTCAAAACTGACAGTTCAGTCCTGGGACAGGAAGGAAATGGCAGACAAATGTTAAAAAACCAAAGGTCCAAACTGAGTCTAAAATCCAAGCAGGTGGTAAAGTATGGATGGTGGTGAGTGGACTGGTATTAGGAGTCATGAAGCAACTGGGATTCAGTATCAGGAAACAGTTACCAGAGAGGGTGGAGTAGAAGGCGGGAAACCTAGGCACTGAGAGGATTCTGGGAAAAAGTAGGAACTCAATTTCTGGGGAACTTAAGTACAAGGTAAGCGACCCAGCTATAGGGGAATTTAGGTACAAAGATCAGAGTGGATTTGGCCATAGGACTATCACTGAACAACTTCCTTGTGTGCCTCCTTAGCATAAGAACTAAATCCAGAATCAGTTATTTGGCTCAGTAGTTTGAGGGTGCGGAGTGAAGTAGGACATTATACTTTTTTGTTCTTTGTTTTATTTGATATTGTGTAGGTTATCCAGACTGAAAAGCAAATTAATGAATTTCATTATGGACATATATGACTTGAAAAGGAGGTGGGCTAGTTATTTACTGTGAGTAAAGGAGAAAAGATGGATGCTCTGAAATACTAAGAGAATCTTCATAAGGCTCTGAGGCTGAAATCTAATCTCCCTGTAAATTCCACCACTGTGTCCAAGAAGAATAGATAGAATTCTTATATGATTGGGCTTCAAATACCTGAAGAGACTGATCATATCTCTGCTCCCTCTGCCTCAAACTTTCCCTTCCCCCCAGGACAAACACCCCTAGTTTCTTCAGCTGATTAAACACATGGTTAGTAGCTGTCTTTTCAACAGCCTTCCTTAAAATGCTGTGCTTTGGAAGGAAAACAATATTCCATATGTATACAGATTACAGAGGAACGTTCAGCTTCCACTTTTAAACACAGGACTTCTATTCATGGATCTTAATATTAATTTTTTTGCCTGCTATATCACACTGCTGAATCATATTAAGATTATAGAGCACCATAACCTTCAGGCTTCTCTTTTTTTTCCTTTTTACACATGCATAAATAAACACATATATTTACATACATACATACATACATACATAAATATCTTACTGGACCTGTGATTTCACTGATATACGTGAGCAAATTCCTTCTACCAATACAGATTTCACCTGTTCTATAATTTGTAATCCTAGAGAGTTACTTGGGAAAAGAAAGGGTTAAGTGATTTGCCCAGCTACTGTCATACAGCCAGTATGTGTCAGAGATGGGATTTGAACTCAGGTCTTCCTGATTCTGAGGCCAGCTCTCTATCCACTATACCATAGTGCCTCTCATCAAATACTTATGTAGTTAATTTTTGGAACTTTGGTTCTATGAATTCCTATTAAATTTTAGCTTATTCAATTAGCTAATTCTTTCAAACCATTGAGTTCTCTTTATACCTCTGTTTTGCCATCCAATATTGGGCATCCCAAAAGTCTTACTGCAGGCAGCAAGGTGGTGCAGTGGATAGAGTACTGGGCTTGGGGTCAGGAAGCCCTGAGTTCAAAAATGGCCTCAGATACTTACTAATTGTGTGACCCTGGGCAAGTCACATAAACCTCTGCTTGCTTCAGTTTTCTCAACTGTAAAATAGTAGCACCCTACCTCACAGAGTTGTTGTGAAGATCAAATGAGTTAATATTTGTAAAGTGCTTAGCATAGTGCCTAACTACTAACACATAGAGGAAGTCATAGAAATATGAGTTGTTACTATTACTAGTTTTTAGTTTACTAAGACTTTTGGGACACCCTCCCTATTGTCTATTTCTTCCAGCTTCCTGACTTTCATAAATTTGATCAAGATAATCTGTATTTTTATGTAAGTCACTGGCAAAAATGTTGGAGAGAATAAGGCCAATGAAAGAGCTCTGTAGAATTCTATTGGAGCCTTCTTTCTAGAATGACATCAGTCTGTTACTTAACACTTTCATTACACCTGTTCAACAAGCTACCAATTCACTGAAATGTATTATCATTCCCCTACATCCTTCAGATGGCTTGCTGAAATCTAGACATATTATATTTATAGCATTTTCTTGCTCTATCAACCCAGCAATCCTGTCAAAATAGAAAATGGAGTTACTTTTGCTTGCCTTCTTAATGAACCTATGTTGGCTCATAATGATCTCTGTGGCCCTAAGAACAGTGCCTGCCACACAGTAGGTGCTGAATAAATGCTTGTTAACTTGACTTCTAAGTTACAAACCATCCAAATTAATAATCCATTTTAGACCCTGATCAGAAACAATGTCAAACTCATCATCCCATAGTTTGTAGAATCACCTTATTATTTATCATCAAAATCATTTGAAAATAAGGACTCTTGGTCCTTAAGAAAACCAACACAGATGAGTTAAAAAGGTGGGAAGTAGCAAAGTACGGTCATTACACTCAAGCAAACCCTCTTGTGGCCAGCATATATGAGTATATTTATACAGTGAAAGCAATATAGTCAGTACTGATCTATGAGGCTATCCCTATATAGTTCTGCGATACAGAATCACAAAATCTAAGAGCTGGAAGGGGCTTCAGTGGCCATCTACTCCAATTCATACTTGAACAAAAAGTTCTTCTCTAACATTCTCAACAAGTGACCATCCAGCTTTTGTTTGAAGACTCCCAAACAAGAGGGAATCTACTACTTCCCAAGAAAGTCCATTCCCCTTTTTGATAGTTTTAATTATTAAAAATATTATTCCTTACATGAAACATAAATCTATCTCACTGTAACTTTAAAGAGCTCTAGCCACATGTCAACCCTTCAAATATCTAAAGACAATTATCATGTCACATGATCTTCTCTCCTCCAAGCTAAACATCCCTAGGTTCTTCATTTGATCCTCATACAACATCTGATCCTCATATGGCATATGTTCTCCAATGCTTTCACCATGCTAGTTGCCATCTTCTGGACGCATCCACCTTATCTATGTTTGTCTTAAAATGTGGTATCCAGAACTGAATATGTCACTCCACACATGGTATTTCCCAGGGCAGAACATAGTGGAACTAGTAACAATTTTGGCTATCATTTAGCACTGTTGACCTCATATTGAGATTACAATCCACTGACATCACCAGATGTTTTTTGGAGAAACTCTTGCCTCAAGAGGTAGTGGCTTTTCCCTCTTCGGAAGTTGGATGACCATTTGTCAGGTATGTTCTAGTTGCTGAATGGAGATTTCTTTCTTTTATGGGTTAGACTAGATTGGCCATTGAGATACTTTTCAACTCTCACATTCTGTGATTCTGTCTTGCCATACCTCTTCCACTCTGTATGTGTGAAGTTGATTTCTTGAACTCAAGTATAGTACTCTATACTTATTCCTATCAAATTTCATCTTATTTTATTAAGCCCATATTTCTAGACTGTTCTAGCAGGTCCCACCATGTCACTTCCCTTTTCCAATAAACTCCAGTTGTTCCCTATCACCTCCAGGATAAAATAACAAAATAATATAACTGAATCCTCTGTTTGGCATTCAAAGCCCTTCATAACCTAGCCTCCCTACCCCCTCACCTTTCTGGTTTTCTTACACTTTACTCTCCACTATGTCTTCTTTAATACTCTGGCCTCCTTGCTGCTCCATAAACGAGACACTCTATCTCTCAGTTCCAGGCTTTTTCTCTGTCTCTCCCCTATGACTAGAATGCTCTCCTTCCTCATCTCAACTTACTGGCTTCCTTTAAGTTCCAACTAAAATCCCATCTTCTACAGGAAGTCTTCCCCAACACCTCTTAATTCTAGTGACTTTTCTCTTTTAATCACTTCCTAATGATCTTGTATATAGCTTGTTTGTATATATTTACTTGTTGTCTTACTCATTAGATTGTGAAGTCAAGGGCAGCAATTGATTGTCTTTTGCCTCTTTTTGCTTAACACAGAGTCTGGCACATAGTAGATACTCCATAAATTCTTTTGGACTGTTAGAATCTACACTCTATCACCTGAAAAGTTAGCTATCCTCCTAAACTTTATGTCATCTGCAAATTTCACAAGCCTGTTATTTATGTCCTTTATCCACATGGCCAAGCAGAGATTCTGGTAACATGCTGTTCAATAGAGATCTTTCTCAAAATGATATCATCATATTAATGACTAATCCTTGGAATACAATATTTTAATCAGTTCCAAGTACACCTAACTTTGTTAATATCTAGCCACAAGCAAAGCATGGAAGACTCAAATGCTCTGCCACAATCTAAAGTATTCCTATAATCTACTAGTATTTTTTTTAGTCTTGACCTGTGATTTCAGTGAGGAGATTCTTGCTACCAAGGCAGATGAGCAATTGTTCTTTCTGTACCTTAGAATCTTAGAGAGCTGCTAGGAACACTGAAGGGTAAACTGACTTACCCAGTGTCACAGGTTAAGTAGAATTTAAAGCTCAAGACCTCCTGACCCCAAGGCTTGATCTCTATTGCATCAACTCCCTCTCCAGTTTAATAATAATAATAGTAATAATGATGATGATGATAGCTAACATTTAGATAGTACCTACTATGACATTGCTGAGTACTTAGCAAATATTATCTAATTTTATCCTAGTTACCCTGATGAAAAAGAAACTAGTTTAGTCTGGCATGACTTGGTCTTATTGAAGCCAGGCTGGCTTTTAGAGGCAGCTAGGTAGCGCAGCAGATAGAGTGCTGGGCCTGGAGTTAGGAAATCCAGCCTCAGATACTAGCTTTTTGATGTTGGGCAAATCACATAACCTCTCTCAGCCAATTTACTCATCTGTAAAACAACAGAACCTACCTCTCAAATTTTTTTTCTCTCAAATTTTTTTGTAAGGATAAAAATGAGGCAGTATTTTTAACATTCTTTGCAAAACTTAGAGCAGTATGTCAATGCTATCACCATCATCATTATTATTATATTTTAGTGACTACTGCTTCCCTTTCTAAGTGCTCACAAATTATGTCCTTAATGATATGTTCTAGAACTTTGCCTTTTCCGAAATATTTCTGATAGTGGCTCAGCAGTCACGCTGCCAATTCCAAGCACTATGGACTTTACTCTTTTTTATCATAAATTCTAAGAAGGAGTGGTCACTTCTCCACAAAGTTCTCATTGTCCCCCTTCCTTCCCCCCAACACTTTTTGTTGGTGAGACTTGGGTCCAGAATATTAATTTCCTTCATTAGTTCCTTCACCTTTTGAAAGATAAAATCATCATTAAGCTAAGTCCAAAAGTGACTCGATCCTTTGGATAAATGGTGAGCTCTAGCAAATTGTCTCAATGACTGAAGTCCTCATTACTACTCCAATATGACTATGTCAAATCTGTGATGTTCTCCAGCCTCCTTTTCCACTCACAGAAGTCTTCTCCTGAGTTAGCACTTCTTACCTCATTGCAGTCTGCCGGTTATCTCTGGCTTCTTTTCCCTTGTCTTTAGCAACTTTTTCAAGCTCTTCCTTCAGCTCAAGTATTGCTCCTGCTCCTGCTCTTTCAGTCTTTCTCCTTTTGTCTGAGTCCTTCTCCACCTTCTTGGATTCCTAGCCTGGACAGTTCTTGCCCATGTTTTCCTATAAACTCTCCAAAGAGGAACTACCAAATGTGTGGGCTGCTTTCTTCTTTGATAAGAACAGCACCTACATTTACATAGTGCTTTAAGGTTTGGAGAGCACTTTACATATATTATCTTATTTAATCCTCACAAAAACTCTGTGAGGCAGAGTTGTTCATTTTACAGATGTAGAAACTGAGGCTAAAAGAGGCTAATGGACTTCTCCAGGATCACACAGCTAGGATGTATCTGAGGCAGGATTTAAACTCAGGATTTCCTGATTCCCATTAGAAGCTCTACAATGTCACCCAGCTGCCTTTTAATATTTCACAGGTACTGATGTACCATTTGTGGTATTCATCCTTTGTCTTTATTTTCTTTATGCGACAGGCTAACCTTTTCTACATGATGTTTGCAATGCTACATCAGAAGCTGTTGTGTGATACATATTGTAGCCTGCTAACACTGCTTTTGGGGTTAGGTCTCGTTTTAGTTCTCACAGATCATGCTTCATTATGTATAGAGTATAGCATCACTAGAATGTTAGCATGAATGATCAGAGCAATAAGTCGTTTATCATAATTAAAGAAGTGATCCGAACTGCTCACCACCTTTTGCTCAACCTGGGCCCAGTTCATTATCCATTTTAATTGTTTGTACAAGATACATATATTGATATTCTAATCTGATGGATGGCACACCCAACTATGGGTTATAGTCTGGTAATATCTGTTTCTCAACCACCTTGTTTTTCCAGCATATATAGTAAGAGAGCTCTTTGGAACTGTGGATTTCACTGGGAGGTTATTAGCATTTTTGAGCTTGATATAATATTATAATGTTATCTATAAATAGAAACATGTGGAAACCACTGCCATCAATATGAAATTATTGTTTTATTTGGATGTTATGAAGAATTTTTCATGAACTGGTTAAAAAAAAGACTTTGGTGAATATACAGATTTCTTTTGCACATCTTGCTTAATGTTAATATTTAACAGAGTGCTGATAAAAGATCTCTCTAGTAGTACCTGTCTTGGATTCTTGCATAATTCTGAGAGACAGCTTGTCTAGGCAAACTTTGTGGCTACATGTCATGCAAGTCAAATGCTTTAAAAAATAAATATTAGCCTCTGGAAAAAAAATCAGTGGAAAGGGCACAAAGGTCATAATCTACACAATTTCAGCTAAAAACCAAGAAATTTACAAATATGGGATGGTTCATCTTACCTAGACAGGGGAAACATGTAGATTGGATGGGGCTTACCAATAGAAAATAGCTATTCTCAAGCACTAATTAGCTAGCCTTCCTAGGGATACATGCAGAGGCCTGTGTTGAAGTCCCTTAGGGGAAGGGAGAAAAGCTATGGGAAAAGAATGGGCCTTAGAAGGGATAATTTTTTTTTGGATTTTTTTTAAATTAAATTTTCTTTTCAGTCAATGAAAATCTACCTTTTTTCCCTCCCACCTCCCCATCACCTATTCTTAATTGAGAAGAGAAAGATTAAACCCCTGTTAAAAACATGTATAATCAAGCAAACAAATTCCCCCATGGGCCATTTAAAAAAATATGTCTCAGTATATACTCTGAGTCTATCATCTCTCTATCAGGAAGTGTGGTAACATGTTTCATTTTGAGTCCTCTGGAATTGTGGATGGTCATTGTGTTGATTCAAGTTCTAAAATCTCTCAAAATTCTTGGTCTTTACAATAATGTTATTGTATAAATTGTTCTCTTGCTTTTGCTTACTTCATTCTGCAACAGTTCATACAAATCTTCCTAGGTTTCACTGAAACCATCCCCTTCATTATTTCTTATAACACAATTGTATGAAGAGAGAGTACTGTTAATTCTATGGGCAAAGCAGGGCAGCTGAATCACAGAGGCAGGAAGGGAATAAGTTTGGCCATGCCATGATCAAATTCCTGCACCATACAGGGCAGGAGAATTATGCATGCCCATGATTAAGGGAGGTTTATAGGGACTAAAGGTAGGGTACTCTTGGAGAAGAAAATTGACATGATCTACAATGTGACCAAAAAAAGGGCCCAGATACCATGCGGTTTCAGCCTGAGTTCACTAGGATACCAAATCCAAAAGGGTACAGGAATGAGAATGGTATTTGGACCAGATGTCTGTCTAAAGTCAAAGAAGGCAGCGTGGAGTCACAGAGAACACATTTCAAAGAGAAGTAGTATAGGTGCTAACAAAATAGATTTGTCTCATATGACTTTATTGCCCAATATAATATTATTTTATGAAGGTGGCATGCTAGCCATGTCTCTGTATCATTCTGCTACATGGGCTGGTCTGGTCAACATAAACCACTCTTTGCTCCACTATGTTGGCGGTGCTATGGGCCAAAACATCATTCCTCCCTGTAGAGTTTACTAATTGTATTAATTTGGACTAGTAATTTCTCTCTGGGTCTCCATTTCCTCGTATGTAAAAAGAGAGGACTGAACTAATCTCACTTCAAGTTCTAAATTCTATGATCTTATTAATACTTTTTGGAACTAAAGGTGGGATGGGGTAGGAAGACATACATGTTGTATGTTCTCCTATGCTTTTTCTGGACTCCTAACTTTACCAATCTACTAGGTACTGGTCATGGGCCACATTGCCTCTGTCAGTCTAGGATATTTTAAACTATTTACTTCCCTTTTCTGTCCATTGTTGTTGAGGGTAGAGAAAGTGACTGATGTAGTTTGGCGTTGAAGTGAGCCTGTCACAGTAAAGATCAATGGAAGAGAGTGGATATGTTGTGAGAATAATCCAAGGTGGCAGGCAACGGGGTTTACCACTGAGTGGTAGAGAAGGGACCTATCATCTTTTCTATCAATTTCTAAGAAGTGTTAAGGTCCATTGGTAATTAAGTTCCAGGAGGATAGCCAGACTTGATCCTTTACACCTAAAGGTTTCCTGGAGATAGTGTTCCATTTGTCTGTTTTGGTTGCTTGTAGAGTATACTGCAAGTTGGTCAGAGCTGCCACCAACTTGCTCAGCTAGACTCTGTATAGACTATGGAACAGAGGTATAAGACTTGTGACCTATAACATCCCTGAATGTAGCTGAGAATCAGATTAAAATATAATAGGGAAATATTTAACAAAATAAATAAAAGTACAATAAAACACAGGTAATGTTAACATGTGGTTTTCTAAATCAATATGGGGCCTGCAGGAATTCTTATATACAGTTTAGTGGTCCCCCATTTTTATTTGAATTTGACCCCAGTGGAGTAGGGTATGCAGAATAAGTGCATATAAGATAGGGATGCATAGCATAATTCACATAAAAAGACATAATTTGGATGGATGAATGAACCCTGTTGCTTTTAATAAAATTCAATACTGAGCAGTTAAGATGACCAATCACTTTGATGATAGAAAGTACTGCACCTTAGACACAGCTCAAGGATGTAATTCATGTACTTTGTATGCCTGCCGAATTGACAGATAAACTGTGGACCCCAGTTGGAAGAGATGTGGAAGAGGTGACTGCAGAATCAAAAAAATTAAGATATAGGCAGGAGGCCTCATTTAGAGGAAGGTCCAACATAGAGGAGAAGGAAGCAATTCATTTTGGATAGGATATCTATCACTACCATAAAGTCATCATATTCCTGGGATGGGGGCAGGTCCTTGACAAAATCCAGCATCATTGCTGCTTTGGGGAGTTGGCATAAATTACAAGAGACTTGTTGCCTTCCCATAAGAGTCCTTGGCCAGGACCAGCACAACTTGTTTAAAATAGACATATTGCACTTGTAGCTACCCAAAATCGTGATGTTCTTAAACAGATCCATGTGGCCTGCCATGGGGCTTCGTGGCAGAGATGAAATATTGTGTACCAAGCCTCACTGGGATGAATGTATAGGATAAAGAAAAGATTTAAAGCTGCAAAGAACTAGAATGTTTATCATGCTTGCCACTAGTGGAATGAAGTAAGTAGCTCTTTAGTCAAGTTTTAGTGGCTTCAAGGTTTATGACCTAAGGAAGGGACTGTTGAAGTGGCCTGATCGTTTAGCTGTCCAAACTGGTTTTTGGCACGGAATTTATCTAATAGTAAGATGAATGTGTTAAAAAGTACATACAGTAGATCTGGCATTGGTGGAGCTGCCAGGCAGTTTAAAGATGCCCTAGGTTCTTATGATAGATGTAGATAGGAATGCATTGCCACCCATGATACCTGAGCACCTCAAATGTAGCTTTGACAAGACATAGCTTCTTCCATAGTTTCTTCATGGCCTCTTACTTCACCAATTAACTAAAACTGTTCTCTCCCAAGTTATCAGTGATTTCTCAACTGCCAAATATTATTGCTTTTATTGATCTTCATCCTTCCCAACCTCTATTTTACATTGTTGACTACTCTCTCTTCTTTTGGTTTCCATGACACCATTCTCTTGGTTCTTTTTCCATCCATTTGACTGCTACTCCTTGGTGTCTTTTTCTGGCAATTGTGGCTGTACCCTCAAGGCTCTGACTTAGGTCTCTTTTCTCTTTATGAGACCTCATGAACTTCTATGAGTTTAATTATCATCTTGGTATAAACGACTTGCAGATCTATATAACTGGCATTATTCTCTCTCCTGAGCTCTAGTCTTGCCTCCCCAAATCCTTGTTGCACATTTCAAACTTGATGTCTCATTGGCATCTCAAACGCAACATATCCAAATCAGAATTCATTATCTTTCCACCCAAACCCACTTGTCTTCCTAACTTATTTATGTCTGTTCTGGGATACCACCACCCTTCCAGTGTTCCAGCTTTGTAACTCAGGAGTCATCCTTAACTCTTCTCTTGCTCACTCCACATATATCCAATCAGTTTTCTAGTCATTTTGATCCAATTTCTCTTGAATTCATCGCTTTCTCTACTCACATGGTCACTACCCCTCAGGACTTTATCAATTCTCACTTAGACTATGACAGTAACCTCCTAATAGGTCTATGTGCCTCAAAAGATCAATAGACATCATATTCTCTTCAATCCTCCTCCCTCAGTCTTTTCTCTTCAATCTATCCTCTGCATAGCTACCCAAGTGAATTTTCTAAAGCGCAGGTTTGACTATGTTACTCTCTTACACAAAAACTCCAATGGCATAATTGTCTTCTTTTTTTAATTCAAATTTTATTTTATTTTTAGGTTTGTATTCTTTTCCTCCTACTTCCTCTCCCCCATACTCACTGAGAAAGCAAGAAAAATAAAGCCCATTATAAACATGTACAATCAAGCAAAACAAATTTCAATTGTCAAAAAATATTCCTTAATCTGCACTTTGAGTCTATCATGTAGCACGTCTCATCATGAATATTCTGGAATTGTTGTTGGTCATTGTAATATTCAGAATTCCTATATATTTCAAAGTTATTTATCTTTATAACCTTATTGTTATTGTATAAATCATTCTGGTTCTGCTCATTTCACTGCATCAGTTCATACAAGTCTTCCTAAGTTTCTCTGAAACCATTCCCTTCATCATTTCTTAGAGCACAATTCATGTAATATAACTTGTATAGCCATTGCCCAATTGATGGGCACCCCTCCTAGTTTCCAATTCCTTGCCACAAACGAAAGAGATGCTATAAATATTTTTGTACATATGGGTCCTTTTCCTCTTCCTTTGATCTCTTTAGGGTATAGATCTAGTAGTGCTATCCCTGAGTTAAAGTGTATGCACAGTCTATGCATGCATAGTTCCAACTTTCCAGAATGGCTAGACCAGTTTACAATTCTACTAACAAACAGTACATTAGAACAATTGTTTTCCCATAGGCCCTCTAGCATGCCATTTTCCTTTTTTGTCAACTTTGCCAATCTGATGGGTGTGAAGTAGTACCTCAAAGTTGCTTAATTTTCATTTCGCTAATCATTAGTGATTTAGAACATTTTTTTATAAGGCTATTGATACCTTGAATTTCTTCCTCAGAAAACTGCCTGTTCATATCCTTTGATATTCATTTATCAATTGGGGAATGGTTTTTATTTTTATAAGTTTGAATTAGTTCCCTATATATCTTAGAAACTAGACCTCTATCAGAGAAATTTGCTGCAAAGATGCCCTCCCTTCCCCATTTCGTTCTCTTCTAATTTTGCTGAAACAATTTTGGTTTTGGACAAACTGTTTAAATTTTATGTAATCAAAATTGTCCATTTCACCTCCTGTGAACCTTTCTATCTCTTGTTTGGTTATGAACTCTTCTTCTATCCATAGATCCGGTAATTTCTTCCATGGTCCTCTAATTTGTTTAGGTCACTATGTCTAAATCACATACCCAACAGGAGCTTGTCTTGGTATATGGTGTGAGATATTCTATATCTAGTCTGCCAGACTGCTTCCTAATTTTCCCAATAATTATTGTCAAATACTGCATCGTGTTCCAATGACTAGGACTCTTTCTTTTCTTAACAAACAGTACTGAAGCTTCAGTGGAGAAAGAGGTGAATTGATCCTCTCTTTTAAAAAAAAACTAGAATTGGCCTAGGACTAAATGAACTGCCCAATCAAATATAATTTTTCTGCCTCAGTCATTCTAAAAATATCCCTATAGAACTTGATGGAAAACCATTTGTCAGGTATGATATAGGGAAAATTATTTTTGTATGTGGATTGAACTAGATGGTTGCTAAGGTTCTTTGAATTCACAGATTCTGTATTTCTGATATTGGAGTGTAAATTCTCAAAGGGGATCATGGCTGGGATGCAACATGCATTTGTGCCATGCAATAATATCCAGTTATCCTGGGAACAAGTTGTGTCTTCCCTGAGTACTAAGCAAGGGATGGATCATACAGCATTAGCCAAAAGATCTCCAGAATGCCTAAAATTCACAGACGGATGTAACACCAATGCTGCTAGCAGCTGCCGTGGAGGGTAAGACCAACAACAAGACCAACAACACCAGCACACAGGAGGGCTGCTAGCACAAGTTCTTTGACCTGCTTTTCTAAGGAAAGCAACTTTAAGGGGTTTACAATGTCACTTTAATTAAACATACATATATCATTCACTTAGTTCAGGGGAAAGAGTCAGCACCCTGAACTTCAGAGAAAACACAAACAGAAATTACAAGCAGAAATTATATAATCAGAGCAAATAATGCAAATCAGCAGACAGGGCTTCTAACTGTCCACAGCAATACATACATAGTTACCAGAGAGAGAAGCACCAAAATTTGGATTTTCAAAGCCAGGGAGTTCCTTAACAGCTACCCAGAGTCTTGTCTGGCCAAATCACATGAATACTCTTCCAATGAGTGAGCCCCCAAAGCAAAATGCTAACCTCAGAGTATATATGCGCTTCTTCAGGGTCAGAGGGCATCACAACCATGCGACCCAAACTCATGTGACTTAGGCTTTCTTGTGACTCAAGCAGGTCATCAAGGACTCTTGATTCAATAAAAGACTTTTGATTGAAACAAAGGCAAGACTCAATCAAAGGCACTTGCTTGCCTTAGTGCTGAGAAGCACTCCAAAAGAAAAAACAGCAAAAAATCCCACTTTGCTTGTCGTGACAACCTACCAGAATCCAAAGCCCACCATTAAATAGTCAATCTGAGAGAATCAACAGGACATTAGAGTAGTACTTCTGTTGTTGCAATTCTTACCACCAGGATAGTTGGTTGCACTTCTGACCACTACAGAATGATGCTACGAAAACTTGGTTATCTCCTTGACATTGAGCCATGACACCAAACTGGTTTTCATCCTTAGTTCTTTCCAGTGCTTACCTCTTACATCAAAATGCCAGTTCCTGAGGGAGATGGAGGTAGCAGAGACTTACTTTTAAGATAGGCTGAGTAAAGGCAAAGAAGTCTACATGGAGAGAGAAAATACCAATTGAACCTAAGAAGCCTTTTGAAATTGGATACCACGTTTGGCAGAGAAACTGTGTGTTAACAGATCAGCAAAGAAACTAATGAATTGAGTTGATAGGGCTCTTTTTCCATGGTCCAAGTAGTTAACCCAATGGCTTACCAATGATAGCTCCTTTCCTCTATGTGTGTCCCTACTCTAGTGGGAACAGGACCTGTACCCTCCCAACTCACTCCCACCACCAGTATAGTAAGTGGGCAGGAAGAATTACTAGTAAATGAAATCCTTGACTCCCATAAATATAATCAAGTTAACCAACAAACATTTATGATGTACCTACTATATACCAGGAAACTCAAATATAGGAGATAACTCTAGGACAAAAGGATTCAGATAAGGAGAGAATCTAGAAGCCATCTCATCAATTAAACTAGCCATTCTCCCAAAGAGAAGAAGGCCTTCTAATGACGGTATCCCACCCCACTATCACAAATGAGGGGGTTCTCTGTGAGGAGGAATACTATATAGATGACTCTCTAAATTCCATGGAGGTTAATGAAAATAAGAGTAACAAGTGCTACAGCTGATAGTAACATATGCAAGACACTCACAGCTTCCACCAAGGACAAAGATGACAGTGATGGCAAAAGCAACTTTTCAGATGACAAGGGATTTGAACAAGTTGGGAGAACGGAGCTGGCCAAGACCTAGACAAGCTTAAAATTTACATGTGTGTGTGTAGTGTGTGTGTGTGTGTGTGTGTGTGTGTGTGTGTGTGACAAATTCACTCCATCTTCCTTATCTATCCTCTTCTGTCTCCTGGCATCAGACCCTTGCAGCTTCCAATGCTGACCCTCCAGATATTGTTGTGAATCTCTGGTTTTGAGTCATCTTCAGTCTCTGGCAGCACCTTCTTCTTCCTTCCAGATAACTGATATGTTTACCTGGTTTATACTATCCTAAGATTAATAGGTGTGCCCAAGTTTCATTTGCACTGGAACTTCTCTGTTGACCCTTTTATCCCCACTTCTACGACCAGGAAAGTGTTATACCCAGACCACGGGCACCTCTCCACTGTGGCCTATGGCCAGTCCTTCCCAAGGACTGGATGTGCAGGACATAAGAATTCTCACCATTACTCTCTCTTCTAAAACTTATTCTCTCTTATTTTGACTTCTACTGTAGACCTTATCTTAATACTGGATGTTACCAGAAACCTCCAGATAAATGAGTTATTACTGTACTATACTTTTAAGAACATAGGGATAATTAGGGGTTCAGTAGCATCTATAAAGAAGGTAAGTAAACAAAACATAATTTTTTTTTATTTACCAAAGTTAACTGAAGCAAATGTTTATGGAGTGGAAAGAACAAGGGATTTGGGGTTAGAGTACTTGAGTTTAATTTTTAGTTCTGCTTCTTACTAATTGAATGACCTTGGGCAAGTCATTTAACCTTTCTGAGCCTCAGTTTCCTCATCTACAAAATGAAGGAGTTTGACTCAATGACCTCTAAGGTCTCTTCTAGATCTGTCTCTATGAGGCATAAAGTTTTTAGGATACAAATTATTATCTGTTGAATTCAGGAATATTTGGGGTTAGTTTATCTCACCTATAATTAGGAAGCCAATAAAAATATTTAAATTGTCTTAACTAAACCTTATGTATGCTCTACATTTGACTTCACCAACAAGTATATACCTATTTTTAATAAAAAAGAATATATTTTAAATTTTGAACTGTAATAATTGCATTGTTTTACTTTAAAATTTAAGATGTGCTTTAAAAATCAACTAAAACAGCTTTCCCACCTGCAGCTCCAAAAATATTTCAGCAAAGTTAACATGAAATACTTAGAATAACTTTTTTTTTGGCATGTGTGTGCAGTTCAGTCTTCACCTTCTTTTTCCTATATATTTGAAACCTGGAACAGAAGGATGAATTTTTCTATCTTTCCCAGTTTTTAGACAGTTTCTCCTTTTAAATGATGACACAAAAGCTTCTCTCTTTAGCTAAGGAAGAATTTACTGCAGTTAAATAGACTAGCATTTCAAAAATTTCTGATGAATCTAGGTGGTTAGGTCTTTCATCAATTCAACGGTGTGATTTTTAGTGAAATCTTGTCAGCAATTATATTTCATTCTTGACCCTGAAATTTATTCTAGCTTAATTCTTGCTAAGTAACTAGAGGATCCCTGTGTCATAGTCAGCTTTCAACAGTTACAGATGGATCTTAGTAATGAGTATTAAGAATATTAATAAGAAAAAGAGAAAAGTGGGATCAGGAGTTCAAGTCAGAAGGGACCTTACAGGTAATCTAATCTCACTTTACACATGAAGAAACTGAGGCCCAGAGAGTTTCCATTACTTACCCAAGACCTTGTAGGTTTAAGCAATAATACTGGACTCAGTAGACCAGGTCTTTTGATTCCAAATCTAGCATTGTTTCCACTATATCATATAGCCTCATATATACCAATGCACTATTTAGAAAAAATTTCTAAAAATCTTTGTTACTGTATTGTTCCAAATACTATAAAAAGTTATAACAACTATTCCAAAATAATATTTGCATTTTTAATGTATCTGTCATGAACTCTGCTAGTATATAATTTTTTTTAAATTTATAAAAAGATTTTAAATAAAACAATTTGATTTAAATGAATAACATCTGATTTTATTTCAGGGAAAAGCCCTGCCCTAACTTTCTACTTTTCATTGTTTTTCCTTTCCCTGTCAATTCTTCCCTCCCTTCCCATCCTCTGCAGGTACCTAAAAGAAAAAAAAATCAAAATCAGTTTATCAGTGGAAGTACTCTGACAATTATTTGCCCTGGTGACTTCACAATAAAGACAAAATGCCAAAGTCAAAATAATAAAGTTTATTTAAATGTCTAAAAATCTTACAAGAAATTAAAAAATAAGAAATCAAACAACTATCCCATAACACTGTAAAAGCAATGACTGGGAAACAGGAGGAACCAGTTTACATTTGGAGAAATCTTTGTTCCCCTTTTGTAAACAGGTATTTCCAGTGGGAAGAAGTTTTACGAGAGGCAATCCGGAACAACGGAAGACAGCATTGGACCTGGGAGTCACATGCCCTAATTCCAAGTCCAACCTCTGATATCTTCTAATTATGAGACTGTGGGCAAGTTCTTTCATTTTTCTGAGCCTCAATTTCCTTATCTTTAAAATGAGAAGAATGATCTTTCTATTTTCTGCTTTATAGAGTGTTGTGAGGAAAGTACTTTGTAAATCTTATAGTACTATATAAGTGTGTGATAGTGTATTATAATAGCAACTCAGGCAGGACTCCTTTGCTTTTTTTTTTTTCTGCAAATGAATAGTTTGTATTTTTCTTTTTAAATGGTCTATCTCTCACACACACACACACACACACACACACACACACACACCCCACACCCACACACACCACATCATAACACACCCACACTTTATTTCAAGAAAGGTTTAGATAACATGGCACAGGTTGCTAATGAGAAACAGGAGTATATTCTTATCTTTGGAAGATAATGCCATGGAGGGCAATACAACACTAGCTTCCAGAACATTCTTTGGTACCACTGTCAGAGAAAGAAAAAGAGGCTGTGCAGACTGACACAGCTGGGCAATTATCATATTGTAGCCATACCTGGGCAAGAAATTTGAGGTACAATATATGTAAATGGAAATGATGCATTTAGTTAAGTACTATGGCTAACTCCCTTAATTAAGCCTTTATACGACTTAAAAAGAACAAGTCTAACACATTTAAATATTTTAGGAATGAAACAACACTTACAGTTGTAACACAGCAGCAGGCCAGCTTCCCCATCTTCGTACACATCAATAGCTGCAACAAAATTAACCTGTAATGATAATGGGCAAGGGTAGTGGGCAGACTGAATACTGACACTACTGAAAAGATTTTTTGAATCAGTGAGATGCTTAGTGTGGCCATTAATACCTGCAGCTGGCCCTTTGCATTATAGAAACTCAGGGAGGAATGAGTTCACTACTATCTGGAAACATCTCCTGGGTCTATGTGAATGGGTAGTGATTAGAAAACACTGATGGAAAAGACTTGAAGCAAAGATAGATCTTCATTGCAATAGATCTGCCTTTATATTGATTTCTTCTTCCTTCCTTCCCACCTGGTTCAGAAGAAGTGTTTTTCTTTCTTTCCTCCACCTGGGTTTTCAATCCCATCCTTTCCAGATTTTCAAGGAGCCTTGTTCATGCCACTCTCTTATCTGTTCCACTAGTTCCACCTTTTTCTCCAGAACTTTCTTGTCCTTTATAGCTATTATGCTATTACACACTCCTTTTCTTTGTGTAACTTGAATGGAGGCAGGGCTTTTTCTGCTCCACCACCCGCCCCCCCCCCCCCCGCCCCCACCACCGCCGCCTCCAAATGAACGGTTAGTTGGTTAGTTAAAACTGCTATCTCTTTTTCCTAACTACTTGTTGCCTTCTAACTCCCTGTAATCTGATTTCCATTATTACTACTCTATCATAATGCCTCTAAGGCCACCAATGACCTCCTTTTAGACAAACACTGATCTTCCTTCACCACTCAATAGCACCTGAGTCTTTCGATCATTCTCTTTTTGAAACTCTCTTCTCATGTCTCTGACCATTCTTTTGTCTCCTTCAGTGACTTCTTTCTTTCAAATTTATCTGTGTCTTTCAAGGATTAATCCTTAAACCTCTGCTCTTTTCTCTATTTCCTCCAAGCTTCTGGGGAGTTCAGATGTAGTAGGTGTTAGAGGCAGGTCTTAAGACAAGGTCTTCCTAACTTTAAGTCTGGCCCTGTAATTGCTGTGTCATATTGACTCTTCTTATAAGGTTAATAGAACATATATGCACACATATGAACATACCTACACCTATAATAAGGGTCTTAATAGTAATATAGACAAATAATTATAACCTAAGGCAGAATAAGACAATTCCATAAGAGACAAAGAGCTATAGGAATTTGGATCGAAGGAGAAATCACTACAATTTGGAAAATTCATTCATTCACTAACCCTTTATTAATTGCCTAATAACCCATGCTAGATATTGGCATAAATATAGTCCTTGTTCTCAGGGAGCTTCCAAGGCTTCATTGGTAGATGTGACATTTATAATGATGATAATGATAGGAATAATAACAATAACTGCCATTTACGTAGCACTGTATAATTTTATAAAGGGCTTTCCGTGAATTTTTTTCACTTTTTCCTGATTTGTTTGTCACAACAGTTCAGTGATGGATACAGTGCAGGCATTACTATCTCCATTTTCATAGAGAAGGAAACTGAGGCTTTGAAAGTTAAGTGTCTTACCTAAGAAAGTGCTAGAACTGAGATGTGAGCCCTGAGTGCTCTTTCCAATGTACCACCACTGTCTTTATGGGACCTTGAAGGATTTTCATTAGGGAGACTTTGGGAAAGGGTATACCAGACTGAGGGAATGGCAAAAGCAAAAGTGAGGATGGAAATTATTTATTAACCACTCCTAAGTTCACCTCCTCTACAAAGGTTTCCTTGACATCATCAGCCTATATTAAACTCTCTATTCTTTAATTCCTGCCTAGGTAGGTAATCACTGCCTAGGCCATACAAGTAGCAACCTGTATGTTCTGTTATATTTTCCAATTTCTGATTTATAAGCTAATACTACCAAAGCCTAAGGGAGGACCAAGTTCAGATCTCCATGTTTCTAACAGGTAATTAATTACAGTTGAAGATTTTGACAGAAAGGTATCTAGATATTTGCATTTAAAAAACCTTCTAACCTGCACAATTTGACATTTGACTACATGCCATATTTGTTAACTATTTTTTTCATGTGAGTGCACATCTCCCCAACTTAACTTTAACCTCCTTATGGGTTTGGACCATGTCTTATACTTCTCTCACACTCCCAGCACCCAATTCAGTAAAAGGCACATATTACTGCTCAACAGTAATCATTGGTTAGTTGGTTGAAATGGATATTAAGGCTTCTTGTTTTTCTTTCTAGTTCAGGGGAGATCCATTATAAAACCTAGTTGGAAGTGCCTTCATGACACCATTTTCTTTTTCCATTCAGTGGCACCACCATTCTTCAAGTGTTGCTTTTTCTAAATCTTGGAGTTATTTTTGACTCTTTTCTCAACTAGGCCTCTCCTAGTCCAAGTCCTGTCAATCCCATGTCTACAATATCTCTTACATTGATCCCCTCTTCTATTCCCATTGCCACTTTTCATTTGGATTACTACAAGGACACCTACCAGTCTTTCCACCTCCATTCTTTTCTGCTCCAAACTATCTTTCACATTACTGCCAGTATAATATTACTCATACATAGATCTGGTCGTCTCATCTTTCAGATCAAAAATCGTCATTGGCTTCCTATGACCTCCTGAGTCAAATCCAGATTATTTTGCCTCACATTCAAGTCTAGTTCAGGCTCCATAATTTGGGGTCACCCTACTTTTCCAGATTTATCTTTTATTTCTCCATCAAATTGGACTCCCTCCCAAATGTGCTTTCCCACATCTGTGCTCTCCATGTCTTCAATGTCCTTCCTCAATCTTTTTCACCTGTTAAGCTTTACCCCACCTATAAAACTCAAATCAAATGCCACCTCCTTAGAAGCTGCCTCTCCCCTTTTCTGTCTATAATAAAAGATTAGTAAAAATTAATTTAACAAATAAAAATAAATTCTCTCATGAAGGATATTTTTGTACTTCTCTAATGCTTATCACTTAAGTGTTACTGTGTATTTTGTGTTTGTGTCTTATCCCCCCATTAGAATATAAGTTCTAAAGGTAGGGACTGTACCTGACTGTTGAGTACAGTGCTCTGTGCCCATAAGCACTTAAAAAATACGTACTGACTTTTAAAATTTGTATCTCTCTCTTGTGGAGAAATCACTTCATTATCTTTATAAGTTTTATGTTTTGTATGAATATATTTAAAAATGTGTTCTGGGGAAATGAGTACAAAGAAGAGCAGAGTTAGTCAATCTTGTATGGGGGTTGAGGCCACTAGTCATGTGTAGTTAAACATTTTACTAATCAGAAAGGAGCTGGGAGAAGCTGAAGGACTTCTCAGGCAGAAAAGGCAGGTTATGGCTGAGAAGCTAGTTGGGAAAAAAAAGATCATGATGTGTTTTTTCACAGACCATTGATTTCATGCTGCCATGTGACTCTTCTTTCCATTTATGCTGAGCCACAAAGCAGGAAGGAACATGAAAGGGCAAACTGGGACTATTATTTAATAAGTTATGAATAAGAGAGTAAAATTCTTTTTAGGGAGAGCAATCAAGAGTTACATCAAAGCTGCCTGCAAGGTACCCAGAGCTGCCTGAGGCAGGGAAACAAGCTGTTGGACGTTCTATTTCTAAGAGAGGAGATTCAGAACAAGTTTGTTCTATTAAGGGTCAGGGAAGTATCAGGGTTAGACTAAAGAGTAAATGATAACAATCAAAATTTAGAGAGAAAGGTGACTAAATGGACCTAGGTTTTTGCATTAAAAAAATCTTGCTCTAAGCTGTGTTATCTACCAAAATATAACAGTTTTCTATTTATTATTTATTGTTTCTTATTATATATTACTGTTCATTATAATTAGTAATTCTAGTCAATATAATACTTAGACATTTTATAGAAAAAGGATAATCAAAGAAAATAATGCTAAAGTTGCTGACTTAATTAACAAAGCATATAGGAAACCTCATATATTCATATCATAAGGCAAAACCATGGCTACCACTGGCTGCCTGGTGGTAGCTTATCTGAATGGTAGGTACAGGTCCACTGTTTATCTTGCAAACATTATTAAGTGATGACAAATGTCAGCTTTTTTACCCTCCTTCACAGAGATAAAATGGTATTCTCAGTTGAAAGAACCCAAGCAACTGATACCATAAGCTAGAACTAAAAAATATCCAATTTGAGGTCACCACCGATGGTTAACTATTCTTCACCAATCAATAGCACACACCTTAAGTACTCTTCATTAATTGCATTTGAACCTACTATAATCCCCAGCCTTCTCTTCAGCTATAGGACCCAAGGAATTGTACAGATTAGCAGTTCTCAAACTTTTTGTCTCAGGACCCTTTTCTACTTTAACAGTGATTGAGGGCCTGCCAAAGAGCTTTTGTTTATGTGGGTTACATCTATTGGTATTACCACATTAGAAAAGAAAATATCCTAGTATTATTATGAAAACAGTTTTGTCCCCCAGAGCCCGTGAAAGGGTTTCAGGGGCCCTAAGTGTTCCCTGGATCATACTTTGAAATGGCATAGAGAGATAATGAACACCAATTTGTCAGCAGAGTTCTTGCTGGTAGTTCAGGCACTGACAGTGGAGTCCATGAGATATGTAGGGATCCTCAAATACTCTTTATTAGCAGCCCTGAACTGCTGAGATTTATCCGGATTTCAGGGCAGATTCCTGCGCTGTCCTTTCACTATCTTTGGAGCACCTAAGCCCTCCTGGAGTCAGTCAGTTGTATTAGTTCTGAGGCTAGAAGGGAGAAGAACTCTAACTGCTTGCTTCTCTGGAATCCCCATAAGGATTCAGTTATTGGATTTGTTGTTTTTCTTTCCAATATGGGAACCTCCATTTTCATTTATACTCAGATGGAATAAATGGCCAGAGAAGGTTCAGAAAATCATCAAAAATGATGATATAGATATAACTATAGGTACATTTTATTTTGAAAATAAGACACAAGTGATCATAACACCCGGTAAGAACATATAACAAATGACGGTTTTCTTTCATTGTTGCTGGTCATGCTACTATGAACTTACCCTGTTGGCATCCACATGGTGCAATCTGAAAGACTCTCCCGTGCTCTCATTCACCAAATCAAACTGATGCCGATATGCCACACAAATCAGATTGTCATTCTCTTCAGTTGGCCCATCCACCAATGTCATCACCACAGGGGGATCAGACAAACAGATCTCCTGGATCACCAATGAGGATAAGTTAGAAAATGGTCAGGATAGAGAGAAGCTGTCCTGTTACCCTCTCTCATAAGTATGCTACCCTCCCAAAGCTCTTTTATAACATTGGGCTTGCAATGAAAATGGTGATATGTCTAAGTGGTCAGTGACTTTATTTGATCTTCACGTTTCCATAACCTGTTCTCAGGACACTAGCTACCCAAAGGATGCAGAGGTTATGAATTTTATAAAATTGATTCAATGTAAAACTGCCATGCCTCATGTCCTAATTTGCTCATTAGCATAACTTTATATACTAAATGCAAAAGGCTCTAACTTTAACTAAGCAAAAATAAGATAAATTGATTCTTGTTCCAATTAATGATGCCTTCAAATCCAGTGTTCAGGGTTTCAACTTCCATGCAATTTAATACCACCTAATTTCTAAAGTAGGGGTAGAGAGGATCTCAAGAATGAAAAAGAATGGGCAGCTTTAAGGCAATGTGGAATAGTGGGAAAAGCCCTGGGATGGGAGTTAGGAGACCTGGGTCTATTCCAGGGGTGGGGAACCTTCAGCCTTGAGGCCACATGTGGCCTTCTAGGACCTTGGGTGTGGCCTTTTGACTAAGTCCAAGTTTTACAGAACAAATCTTTTTATTAAAGAGATCTGTTCTGTGAAGTTTGGATTCAGTTGAATATCCTCACTTGATGACCTAGTGGGCCATATGTGGCCTTGAGGCTGCAGGTTCCCCACTCCTGTTCTATTTGAAGCTCTGTGACATGTAGCAAGTCAGAAAACTTTTAACCTGGGACCTCAGAAGTTATCTAAGCCAACCTTTTCCCCATGTAGGCTTCCTTCTACAACAATGGTATCAAACGCCAATAGAAATGGGAGCCACTAAGTCCAGACACAAGGATCAATGAAGGCAGTATACTGATTTAGAAAACCACATATTAACATCATGTATGTTCTGTCATATTTTTATTTCTTTTGTTAAATATTTTCCAATGACATTTTAATCTGGTTCAGGCCATACTCAGTAGTCCCAATGTTTGACATTTATGCTCTATAGTGACTCCCCATATACAGAGACACTGAGGTACAAAGGAAAGAGCACTGGTCTAGTCTCAAAGCCTACTTCTGTAGCTAACTTGAGGTCTGATGCTGGACCTGTTTTCTCACCTGCAGAACGGTAAAGTTGCACAAAATAAGATTTAAGATTTCTTCTGGATTTCATGTTCTATAGTTCTTTTTGGATGAAATATTTCTGAAAGCTTGAAGGAGACTGAGATATGGCTCCCAGCCTTTCAGGAAGTCAGATGTAATGAGGGAAATACCACCTTCCAGGATCCCTCAGAGGTGTCCAGAACATCAAGGGAGTTAGCTTTCCCAGTTCGTTCTCTACAACTGGGAACGATCCCCAAGCCAGATTTTGTTGGGTAAAAGGAAATGGCCTCCACTATCCAGGATATGACACAGATGGTCTAAATCAAGGTAAAATTTGTTAAAAAAAAAAAAAAAAGAAGACAAACCCTGATGTACTGGAATTCTTCAACAGGTGATTCTGACAACGAGCATAACAATGGGAGACTGGTTAAACCACTTTGCTTATTGTGTTTCCTTGTGATAAGAAGCAGCTTGTTGCGAATTGCAACAATAATCCTCAATTCACTGCTGTGATGAGTGTTAATGGCATACAAATGGCAACCTGTAGAGATAAATAAATTGCAACGAAACCCAAAATTATATTTTATAAGCAATTTTTAGATTCTTGTGAGAAATCAATTTTCTTCTAACTCTCCCATAAGTTATGAGCAAAGTAGTTTGTTTATTAAATTAATGTAACCATTGCTTTATAAGCTAAGTTTGAAAAAACTTCCTCACTTTATATTTCTACTGTAACCACTAAAGATGTTTGGTGCTTTCTTCCAAATTCTTGCTAGAAGAACATATTCTTCTCACTAGATATTTTCTACTGCCCCCAACATGTTCTTCTAGTTTCTTTTATGCAAAAATCTGGTCACATCATTCTGTTGCTCAAAAATATTTCGTGCTTCCCTATTGCCTATGTTCAAATTCCTTGTGGGAATTTAAAGTTATTCAAGGCTATCCACAACATGGTATTACCCTCCTTTTCCAGCCTTATCTCATATAATTCCCCTCCATGCACCCATACACTATATTTCAGCCAAAAAAAGATTGCCTTAGGCCCCTTAAACATACTTCATGCTTTGTTACCTCCATGATATTCCTCCTACCACTCCTTGGGCCCTAAATATCCTCTTTTCTCTTCATACACACTCCTACTCACTCTTTAAAATGCTGCTTCCTACACAAAACTGCCTCTGTTTGTTCCCAGTGGTAACAACTTTCCCCCTCAGATCTTAGGTAGGATCTTGTTTCAAAACACTTTGGTGCATTTATCATATGATATTGTGTATTATTGTGTATTATTCCGCCCCCCCCCCCCACTGGACAATAAATTACACGGAGGAAGGAACTTTATCTTATCTAAACATTGTATTTCTGCCACCTTCAGCAATGTACTACACACAAAAGGCACTTAATGTTTGCTTAATAACTAAAAGCTGAACATATACTGCCACCACTGTAGTACAGGACCTTATCACTTTATACTTGGCCTAATTACAATATTCTGCTGCCTGCCTCATGGCTCTTCCCACTCCAATCCATTGTTCATTCAGCCACTAAAATGATTTTCTTAAAACACAAGTCCAATCATGTAAACCGTCCCCCACCCCCCACCCCATTCAGTAAACTCCAGTGGTTCCCTATTACCTTCAGGATCAAGTACAAAATGCTCTGTTTGGTATTCAAAGCCCTTCATAACCTGGCCCCCTCCTACCTTTTCAGTCTTCTTAACTGAACACATACTGTTTGATCCAGTGACAGTAGACAAACAAACCAGACACTCCATGTCTCAGCTCCCGGGATTTTCTCTGGCTGTCCTCCATGTCTGGAACATGCTTCCTTTCTCTTCTCCGTCTACTGATCTCCCTGATTTCCTCTAAGTCCCGACTAAAATCCCACCTTTTACAGGATGCCTTCCCCAGCCCCTCTTAATTCCAGTGCTTTCCCTTTTTAAATTAGTTTCTATTTATCTTGTATATAGTTTGCTGTATATACATTTTATTTGCATGTTAGATTGTGAGCAGTGCACGTGCTTTCTTTTGCCTTTTTGTTTTGTATCCCCAGTGCTTAGCACAGTGCCTGGCACATAGCAGGTGCTTAGTAAAGGGTTAGCAAATTGAACTGAATTTTTGTTGTACTGGGATGAAAATAAATCAAAGCCTAAACTTTAAGTCACTTTCACTTTATATAACAGAATTTACACGGGGCAGGGGTGGGGGTGGGATGGGGGAATAAATCAACAAAAAAGAAATAAGCCACTACTTAAAAACAACAGTAAGAACCAAGTCACCTTTTGTTTTCTCAAGTTTATTTTCTCTACAGTCATACTTGCTCTTCACTATCTGCTTTCCCTCCATGTCTTTCCTCACAGTGCTTAGCCTGAAGACAAAGAGGCGAGCATCTTTCCCTGTTAAAAGAATAAAGGTGAAGGTACTTAAAACATAAATAATAAGATAATAACTGCAATGTTTTCCCCAAATCAATGAACATTCTGACTAAATACCAAAATGAATAAACTTTCATATTTGTAACTAAGTGTAAAGGAAAGCAATGTGACTTGAGAGGAATCCTGCTAAGAAATTCTGGAGGTCTGTCTAGTCCCTTCATTTTGCCTAGCTGGAAGACCAATTCTTGAACCCCGGTCTCCTGGTATTTAACCCAGGGCTATCTCCACTATATTATGCTGCCTTTTCTCCGATTCCATGCTTGCCAAGAAAACTTCTGATTTTTAATTTTTTTTTAAGAGAAGAAGGGGACAGTCTTTGGTGTGGATGATAATATAAGCTTTTGAAGGGCAGGCATTGTTTTTGGTTTGTTTTTGTCTCTTTGTCTCCAGTATCTTGAACATAACAGGAATTTAATAAATGTTTACTGAATTGAACTCTGGATTTATGGGGATGTCACTTTGCTCTTCACTAAATCAGCTATCTTCAGGAATTTATCACTTCAAATGACAAAATCACACATCAAATGCACAAAGAAGACCAAGTTAAATAATGGAGAAACAGTTAAAAGACAGATCTCCAAAATTATCTCCCACATGAGAACAAAAGCTATTGTAAAATCATACGCAGTAATAAAAAGAGGGAATTGTTAAGGCTCTTGGCAAACACTTAATTGCTTCACTGTCTTCTGCATCTAATTCTTCTTTACAATAGATGCGGTCTCCACCTTTCCCTGCTTGGACCCATCTCTCATTTCAAAGTGATATTTATGTTTCTGTGCCCATGGTGCATTCTGTGGTTAAACATAAAGACAACAGGCATGCCAGCTGCGATGATGGCTTCTGCTCA
Source organism: Trichosurus vulpecula (assembly GCF_011100635.1). Taxonomy (NCBI): domain Eukaryota; kingdom Metazoa; phylum Chordata; class Mammalia; order Diprotodontia; family Phalangeridae; genus Trichosurus; species Trichosurus vulpecula. The sequence continues at coordinate 132,910,855 of NC_050575.1, read as the reverse complement.
TCCTGTCTTAATAGTTCTCTATTATGAGATATTATCCATTGTCCTCTTAAAAATCTTTGAGATCCAGTGTTGGGGAATGAGGTGCAATATCAGTCTTGGGAACTGCTATACTCTTACTGTTAAATCCCTATATTATAATGACATCATCTATTTCCCTGCAACTTATACCCACTGTCATACTTACTTCTCTCTCTCTGCCTTTATTCATGCCATCTGCAACAGCCTCCTCAACCCCATCTAGATTCAGTCTTTGTTTTAGTTTTGTCTTTTCTTCACCAAATCAGAGGCTATTTCCTCCATGAAGCCTAACCCTCATCCCTCTACATAAAAGTGATTTCTTGAATTTTTCATAGTTCCTTGCTGGATCTGCCTATTAACCTATAATTTAATTCCTCTGTGTTATAGTTATTTGCGTATACATCTTTTACTCCATTAGAGAATACACTTCTTGAAAACAAGGCTTGTGTCATATCTATTTTGGCATCTCTAATTCTTACAATTGTGCCTTGTACATGGTAGGCACTTAACAGATATGTTATGACCTGGGCAGAGGACAATAGGACTGGCATCTCCTATGTTTTGGACATTATACTTCTGTTAACACAGCCTAAGGTTACACTGTCTGTTTTGACTTCCAGGTAATGTGGTTTACCATAAAGAGCTTACAATCTACTAGACCCTCAGGTAGTTTTCACATGAACTGCCATCTTGCTGTTTTCCCCCATCCCTTACTTTTATGCAGCTGATTTTTTGAACCTAAGGGCACACTGATGGCACTTATTCGTAAGTACTGAATGACTGAGAACATACTTTCAACTATTACATTATACTTCTAACACATCACACTGAGGCATAGATGATAAAAGTGCTAGGCTTGAATTCAGAAGGAAGATCTTGCCTTTGATAAATTAACTGTGACCAGGGTCACTGAAACTGCTTTGAACTTATTTCCTCAACTGAAAAATGGTGATAATACCTACTTAGAGTTGTTTCGGTTTTCAAATGAGATGGTTTTTGTAAAGTACTTTGCAAACTTTAATGTACTATATACGTATATATATGTATACATGCCAGGTAGCATTATTATTATTTTAAACTGTACTTGTTCATTTAAAAAAAATATTTTGTACTTAGAAAACACCTATGGCTTTACCCTAAGAAATGCTAACAATTTTAACTCAGTCTTAATGACTTCTAATGTTAATTTTTCTAACATTTCACAAAACACTAAAGATACACATATACGTGTATGTACACATACATACATATATATGTATATATATATATACATATATATACATGCAAAGAGATGGATATTATCCCTAGTTTATAGATAAGGAAACTAAGATGAGAAGAGACAATGGTCTTTGAGATAATGTTATGTTAGAGCACTAAACTCTGTTTTCCTGAATAAATCAAATCTAGAAATTTTCTAGAATAAACCAATGTCTTCTATACACAAAGCTGTTTCTTTACCTTTTCTCTTTTTCATGGCATCATAAGATTTGGAGCTAGAAGGGACCTCAGAGATCTTGTATAAATCCCTTCATTTAAAAAATTTAACATTTTTTTTCTGAACAAAAATCTGTTTTCTCTCCCTTCTACCTTTCTTAATCATTAAAAAAAGAGGAAAACAAAATGGTTGTAACAAACGAGCACAGTCAAGCAAAAAAAATTCCCATATCCAAAAAAATATCTCTCATTCTGCACCTTGAGTCCAAAATCTCTGTTAGGATGTGGGTAGTATGCTTCATCATTAGTCCTCTGGAATCAAGGTTAATGATTGTGTTGATGAGAATTCTTGAGCCTTTCAAAGTTGTCTTTATAATGTTACTGTTCTCTTGGTTCTGCTCACTTCACTCTCCATCAGTTCATACAAGCCTTCTCAGGTTTCTCTGCAACTGTTCCTTTCATTATTGCTTGCAGCACAATAGTGTTCTATATTCATATACCATTCATATAATATACTTTATTTTGCCATTCCCCAATTGATGAGTAGACCCTTAATTTCCAGGTCTTTGCCACTAGAAAAAAACTGCTATAAATATTTTTTATATGAACCCTGTTGCTCTTTCTTTGATTTCTTTGAGATATAGGCCTTTGAGATTTCTTTGAGATATAGATATCCAGGGGACAAAGGGTAGTATGCACAGTTCAGTGACTTTTTGGGCATAGTTCTAAATTGCTTTCCAGAATGGCTGGACCATTTTCAAAGTTCCACCAGCAGTACATCAATATGCCTATTTTTCCATAACTCCTCCAACATTTTCATCTTTTTCCTTTTTTTTTTTTGCTAAACTTTGCCAATTGGATGGATGTGAGTTAGAACCTCAGAGTTGCTTTAATTTGCATTCTCTAATTATTAGTAATTTGGAACAATTTTAATATGGCTAGAGATAGCTTAGATTTCTTTCTTAGAAAACTGGCTATTCACATCTTTTGACTACTTAACAACTGGGGAATGGCTCTTATTTTTATAAATTTGAATCAGTTCCTAATATATCTTGGAAATGAGGTCCTTATCAGAGAAACTTCCTGCAAAGATTTTTCCTTCAGTTACCTTCTTCCCTTCTAATTTCAGCTGCACTGATTTTTTTTTTGTGGAAAAATTTTATTTTTATATAATCAAAACTGTCCCTTTTATCCTCTATGACCCTTCTCTATCCCTTGTCTGGTGATGAACTGTTCCCCTATTCACAAATCTGAAAGATAATTTGTTCCTTCATTCTCTAATTTATTTATGACGTCACCTTTTGTGTCTGAGTCACGAATCCATTTGGAGCTTATCTTGGCATATGGTGTTAGATGTTGGTATATACTGAATTTCTACCAATGTTCTCTGGTTTTTTCAGCAGTGTTTTTTGAATAGTAAGTCTTTGCCCCAGTTGTTGGGTGTCTTTGTGTTTATAAAACTCTAAGAAAATATGTTTGTATGCTGCTCTATATTATGTACCTAATCCTTTCTATTGGTTTCTCTCTCTATTTCTTAAGTAGCACAAGATAATTTTGATGTTTACTGCTTTGAGATCTGGCACTGCTAGGCCCTGTTTCTTTCTGCTTAATCTCCTTAATCTCATTCAGATCTTTCCTCAGTCTTTTTCTGTATAAAAGTACCAATCTTACCCCCATTAAATTGTGCAGATTCTTAGAATCTTGCCTGCCCAATCTGTATATAATAAAACCTCATTACTCTGATTGAAAAAGCTTGATTGGGCAAATTCTTTCGAGGCAGACCAGCTCTGTACCCTTGCATTTCGGGCTTCCTAGCACCTGTAGTAGCAATTAGATTTGAAGATCTTTCCCACCCATTAATAGGCCATGTGACCTACTTACATCATAGGAAGCCTAAGTTACATGGTAGGAGGAGCTTCCTGACAGGAAAAGGAAGTTATGTCACAGAAAATGCTGAGAGAGAGAGAGATACTGTAGAGTGAATTCCTGTTCATACAAGTTAAAATAAATGATCTCTCTCTCTGAGAGAGAAAGAGAAAGAGAGAGAGGGGGGGGGGGGGTTATGGTTACTAATGGCTATAATGGCCACCCTCGTGATTGTTAGAACTGAACAGGCTGACTTAGCTGTACTGTGAGTTTGTTTTGAAAAGACCCCAGCAGGGGGTCAGGGAGGTTTTGGGATGGTGAGGCTCCATGTTGTGATATTCTGTATGGAATGTTTTGGGTTCTCTGCTGTTATGATGAAGTGGACTGACTAGCTGTGGGAGCTGAGCATTTGGTTATGGGATATGGTTCTCTGGTGTCTGAATAAATGGTTTACTTCTTCTACCTTCTATGTGGAGAGTCTCATGTACTTTGCGATACAGAACTACATAGGCATTTTGACATCTACATTGTTTTTATTGCCTTATTGTTACAGCACCCCAAACCACAACATAAGGATGGTGTCATGAGTATAAAACTCAAATAACCTTAGGTTGGCATGGAAAGATAAGGAAAACAAAAAGGTTTCTTTTAGCTATGCTGAGGAAAGAAGATCACAGAAGGAAGAGGATGGCTGTTTTGGGACAATGGGATGATGATAACTAAATACAGATAGAAAACACAAATGCTCAATTCTTATTTTCCTTCTGTTTTCTTTACCAAGTCTTTGGACTGGAAAGGTCAGAGCAAATATGGCTGATAGGGAGTTGATAGCTAAGATAAAAAAGGCCTTTATTTAAATGTCCTCGTTCAAGTTATCTAGTCCAGATGAACTATATCCTTGGGTAATAGTAATAAAAATAACAACTGATATTCATGTAGTGCTTCAAGGTTTGCTAAGGGACTTACATACACTATTTCACTTAAGCTTTACAGAAGCCATATGAGCCGGGTGCTACGGTCATTATCTTTCAAGGAACTGAATTTGAGCTCACAGGCCAATAATGCTAGTTAAAAATGAAACATTTAACAAGCCCTTTAAGATCTGCAAAGCATTTTGTATACATCAATTTCCTTGATCCTCACAACATAAGAATTTGAAGAAATAAAAGGTAAAGAATCTCAAGGGAAATGCTGAAAAATAAAAGAGAAGTAGCAGATTTCAAACTATTTACCAGAAAATAGCAATCATCAAAATGATTTGGTGTTGGTTAAAAAGTAGGCAAATTGATCAGTGGGATAACAAGGCACACAACATATTGGAGTAAATGAAGCATGATTGTAAGGAACTGATGATGGAGAATGCTACTCATCTCTTGACAGAGAAATGATGGATTCAGGGTACAGAATGATACGTGTTTTTGGATATGGCCAATAGGGAAATTTGTTTTGCATGTCTATACATATTTTTATAAGGGTTTTCTTTTTCTTTTTAAAGTGTGTATATGTGGGTGAAACTGGAGGGAGAATAAAATATAATTTTATATATATGTATGTATATATGTATGTGTGTATATATATATATCATTCTGTATCCTGAAAGTCACAGAGGACTTTTTAAACTGGCATTCATGGCCCTCTGTGATCTATATATATGTGTAAAACTTAAGTAGCTTTCCACTGCTGAATCAATTCAATTTAGAATTTTTAAACTGGCATTCGTAGCCTTCTATGATCTGGCCCCAACGTACCTTTCCAGTCACATCTCCCATTATTACTCTACACATATACCTTGGGAAAGATGAACTACTCAGTAGTCCCTATACACGTTTCACCCTTTCCTATCTCCATGCCTTTGTTCCCGATGTATCCTCCTGTTGGAACAGTTTTCTTTTTACAGGATCATAGGTTTTAGAGCTGGGGGTTCTTAATGATCATATGATCAATCAATCATCAATCAATTAAACACCTATTATGTGTCAGGAGCCTGGGATTGAAAGAAAAAACATTAAAGAGTCCCTGCCTTTGAGGAGCTCACATTCTGTATATAAATGAATATCTACTAAAAATACAAGATAATTTTTGGGGGTGGGAAGGGCACTAACAGCTGGCGTATTAATAAAGCTAGGGCTGGAAGAGACTTTAGGGGTCAAGATCCATCTCCCCAGTCTCTTTATGTCTGAGTCTACGCATCAGAATCCTTGCTGTGGGCTTGTGTTGACTGGTAGTTGCTTTTCATCTCTGCTTTGCTCCAAGCCCTGGAGGACTTAACTTTTGTTCCCCCTTCCTCCTCAATTCTCTTCCCTCCCTGGGCCCCAGTGATCCTGATTGTAGGTGCTATCTGGTACCTATTACATCTAAGGACCCTTCTTTCTGCCAGTTATCACACTGCCTCTTTTACCTTTGCTTGTAGAAGTGACATCCTCATATAGCACTAAGGCCTTGGTTGTGTTATAAACTATTAAGAAATGCTATCATGACAATCTCCTAATTTGAAGTCCTTAGTCTCACATGGATCAAAGTCATAATCAGTCTTCTTTGAATAGAAGACTTAATCAAGTTCAATATCTTTCAGGAAGGGTTCCTTGATCACCAGCCTTCCTGAAAAAGGTATAGGAATTGATTAAATCTCTATTCAAGTACTTTCTGGCTGTTCATTTGGAAATGATCTTTATTTACTCTGAACATCAATATCTTTTGGTCTATACCATTCTTATGGTATGTACCACATGCTATTTTGTATAGCATAATGCCTGCATACAGTAGGTATCTAATAAATGTTTTTTGATTAATTGGTAATATAGCAATTACTTATATAGATCTTACTTATTTTTACTTGATTATAGGCTCCTTGATGGCAGGGACTATATCTTTCTCTTTTTCTATCTCCTTACTTCCCTTGGACCCAAAACTTGGTCCTGAAGAAGGAAGAAAGGAAAGAAAGAAGGAAGGATTCATTGTCAGAGACTAGATTTATACCCAAGTCCTCACTCTGAATCTAGTTCTCTTTCTATGGAACCATACTGCCTCCCTCCCAAGGGGGCAAAATTTATTTTTATTCTATTTAAAAATTCTTATTTTCAGTTCAGAATCCTCTCTTCCTCCTGCCCCTTCACCACCCATTGAGAAGGCAAGAAATATGATACACATTTTATATATATGTATATATATATATATACACACACACACATATACATATACACACACATGCACACACACACACACATATATAGTCATAGGAAATATGTTCCCACATTAGCCATGTTGCAAAAGAAAAAAAGCAAGAAAAATAAAGCAAAAGAAAATTTACTTCAATCTGTACTTAGAGCTCTTCAGCTCTCTCTTTTGAGGTGGATAGCATTTTTCATCACAAATCTTTTAGGATTGTCTTGGATCACTGTATTGTTCAGAGTAGCTAAGTCTTTCACAGCTGATCATCACTGCAATATTGCTGTCACTGTGTACAATGTTCTAGTTCCACTTCATTTTATATCAGTTCATTCACAGGTTTTTCTAAAACCCCTTCATCATTTCTTATAACACAACAGTATTTCATCACATTCATAAACCACAACTTGTTCAGCCATTCCCAAGTTAATGGGCATCCTCTCATTTTCATATTCTTTGCCATTACAATAACATTGCTATAAATATTTTTGTACATATGAGTTTTTTCCTTTTTCTTGATCTTTCAGATATGTGCAGCTTTATACCACTTTGGGAACAGTTCCAAATTGTTCTCCAGAATGGTCAGACCAGTTTACAACTCCAGCAACAGTGCGTTACTGTCCCTATTTTTCCACATCCCCTCCAGCATTTATCATTTTCCTTTTCTGTCATATTAGCCAATCTGATGGGTATGTGGTGATACCTCAGAATTCTTTTAATTTGCATTTGTCTAATCAATAGTGATTTAGAGAATTTCTTCATATGCCTATAGATAGCTTTGATTTCTTCATCTGAAAAACTGCCTGTTCATATTTCTTTGACCATTTTATCAATTGGGAAATGGCCCTTATTTTTATAAAGTTGGTTCAGTTCCCTATATATTTGAGAAATGAGACCTTTGCCAAAAGGACTTGTTGTAAAATTTTCCTCCCAGTTTCCTGCTTTCCTTCTAATTTTGGGTGAATTGGTTTTGTTTATGCAAAGACATTAATTTAATGTAATCAAAATTATCCATTTTACTTCCTGTGACCTTTTCTACCTCTCTTATTTGATCATGAACTCCTCTTTTATCCACAGATCTGTCAAGTAATTTTTTCCATGTTCCCCAATCTTTTATGTCTAAATCATGTACTCATTTTGAGCTTATCTTGGTATACAGTGTGAGATGATGGTTTAAAGGTAGTGAAATTTAATTTCTTCCTTTGGGTTTCACATAGATATGCCATTTCAATATGTACTGCTTCTTTAGCTAGAACACTGGGGCTTGTGGAAGGAAGGGAGAGAGGAAGGAAGGAAGGACAGAAGGAAGACAGTAAGGGAAAGAAGGAAGGAAGGAAGATATGGAGAGAGGGAAAGAAGGAATGAAAAAGAAGGGAAAGAGGGAAGAAGTAAGGAAGGAAAGGAAGGAGAGAGAAAAGGAGGGAAAGAAGGGAAGGAGAGAGTGAGGGAAATAAGGAAAGAAAGGAAAGAAAGAAGGAATGGAAGGAAAGAAGAAAGGAAGAAAAGGAAGGAAGGAAGGAAAGAAAGGAAAGAGAAGGGAGAAAAGGAAGGGAAAGAAGGAAAAGAGGGAGGGAGGGAGGGAGGAAAGAAGCATAAATTACACCAATAATTGATGCTTTAGGTCAGTACTCTCTGTACCAAATGCTATTCCCAGACAGCAGATATTAGCTTTAATTTAAAACTTAGAAAAAGAGCTGTTCCATTTTCTTCTATAATAAAGGATTAATAAGGAATACTACCTTTGTCTGCTCTGGTAATTAGTAGGTCCAATGATTCAAGTACATGTATCTGCTTCACTTGCAGAGTTTTGTCAAATACTGGTACTACTGGCTGGCCATCTGAAAAAGAAAACAGTTGATTCAATCCTATAAACATGGCTTAGGCTTGTTAAATACTCTACACTGTGTCTGCAGCTTATTTTAATGTTACTTGTCTTTCTAGTCAAGGAAGGAGATGAGTTTCTCTTGCCAAAGCTTTCACAGGTCTGTACAGCAAGACCATTGCTTTGCTCTCCTTATTTTGGATGGAAGGTAGGTGCTTCCTCCCCCGAGGGGTCCATCAATGCACAGTGAGCTACACTGGCACCTAGATGTGGGCAATTAATGTTTTCTCAAAGCTAACCAAAGAGAAAGTAATATCTACCAAATTAAGAATTTAATTCTGGTCCTCCTTATACCAAAGGTCTGAAAATGAAAAAAAAAGCAAGGCAAGATGGTCGTTTTAGAATTTTCCTTTTTTTATTTTTTAAAAAAATACAATATAATAAGATTTTGTATAACATCATTAATTGATGCTGTGAAAACATGAGTTTAGACGAAATAATGTTATAGCGGTGGCAGTTAGTTCTATATGGCAATTAATGCCATGAGGGGCTCAAATGCTAGCTCATATCACCAGCTGTCCAGTTTGAGTCTCATGTGTCAGGCTGAACAACATTATAGTGGAGTTGGTTATGTTTTAGTAACATTTTATTGTAAAGCCCTCTCTCCAATATCTTATCACAGAATGCAGGTAGCCTTGAGTGCACAAAGTTACCTTTGTAATGTCAATGGATTGCAAACTCTGTTAGGCATAACGAAACTGGAAAAATTTTAAGCATAAGCCAAGTGATGTATTATCATATACAGATAATCCTAGGCAAATGTGGATAGGCTCATTACTAGAAGACTGGCCATCATTAGAAGCAATCTTTTAGCCACCGCAACTTATAAAACTGCTTACTAATGCATGGAGGTGCTAGGATCCACCTGAAGAGTGAGAACCCACATCAATAAAATCAAAGAATCTTAGAATATTTTGTCCGTAAGTATTGTGAATGGTTGGTTAGGGCAAAATTTTGTGGAGCTGTAACTATACTTGAAAATAAAAGGTTCCTTTCTAAGAATTTTGACTTAGGATCATAGAGTTAGAGTTGGGAGGACCATAGAGGTCATCTAGTCCAACTTCCTCATTTAATGTATGAGGAAACTGAGGGCTGGGGAGAGGAAGGGACTTTTACAAGGTTAATCAAAAAGGAGACAATGTGTCAGGCTGTACTACATTAGTAAGGGGTAGAGATAGGTTGGATACCCAAGTCTGCTCTGAATCTAGTACTCTTTCTATGATACCATACTGCCTCCCTCTCAATGTGGTAAACATTTTTTTTTCTCTTACATTTCACATAGATGCACCATTCCAAAATATACTACTTTTGAACCTCAACTATTCTGTATGGGAATTCAAAATATTTTACTCTATCCTGCAACAATAAACATTTAAAAAAACCAACAAACAAAAAAATGGAAAGAGCAGAAGAAACATCAATTAAAATGAGCAAGTAACAGAAAAGGCAAGTTAACAAAAATGTTTAAGAAGAATATAGATTATGGCTACCTTAAGGGCTGAATCTAATGAATAAAGTTTAGTAGGATAATTGAGAAGTCCTTTACTTGTATTTTTAAAAATCAGTAGTTCAATATGGGGAAATATGTATAAAGAGAAGTTTCTGAAAAAAAGAGCCAGAGGTTTTCATGATCTGTAAGCTCAATATAAATCAAGAGTATGACATGGGAACCCCCAAAACTAACGTTTTTTTCTTTTAGTTGGGACTTGTGATTGTTGATGGGGATCTCTGAATGAGTCTTACCTTCTACCAGTGCTGAAAATGGTAATCTTAGAGAGTGGCTTGGAACACTGAGAGTTGAGAGATTGCCCTGAGTCACATTCCAAGGTGTTTTACTTGTCTCACATTTACATGGTATGTTGTCAAAAGGCACCAGTTGAACCAGGTCTCCCTGACTTTAAGGCCAGCTCTGCCTCTAATGTTATCTAGTCTGCATTAATAAAACCATCATATCCAGAAGGGCCCTAGTAAATCACATTTGGAATACTATGCTTAATTTTAAATGCTATATTTTAGGAAGAATATTGACAAGGTACAGTAGGTTCAAAAGAGGGTAACCAGGATGAATAGATTTTGTGGTACATGACAGCTATCTTTAAATATCTGAAGAATTGTTGTGTCACAGAGACAGCAGATTTGTTTTGCTTGGCCCTATAGGGCAGAAATGGGAACTAGGGAGAGGCAGACGTTAGGACTCCATATGGGTTGCAACCTACAGTTAAGAAGTGCTGAAGGGGTCACGAGTGGAAAAAATTTAAGAAGCCCTGGAGAAAACATTTTGAGATATTCCCAAGTAGAATGTACTGTTTGGGGAGAAGCTCAGATTAGATGATGACTTATCAGGGATGTTGCAGAGCGGATTTCTGCTCAGGCGCAGGTGTGCCTAAATAATCTCCGAATTCCCTTCCAACTCTGAGATTATATGATTCTTTGCCTACACTTACTTCAATCAGGATTTCCTTTAGAGTATTTGTTGCTGTTCTAAGTGTCTATTAGTTACATGTGTCCTCCACAAGTGCACAGAGGAGAGGAAGGATTATTAAATCAATTTCATAAGGAAGAAAATTTGTCCCAACCTTAAATGAGATCTAGAACAGAACATCTAGAATCTAGAAAAGATCTAGAATGCTATAAACATTCCACATAGAAAGTTACTTTTTTGCCATTATATTTTCACTTTTCCTTATTATTTTTTCTATTTCCTTCCTTCCTCTCTCCTTTCCTTCCTTTGAAGCTTCCTTTTCTTTCTCTCTCTTCCTTCCTTCCTTTTCTCTCTCACTCTCTTTCCCCACTGCATTCAAAATTTTCATTAAAAGACTGCTGTTTATTCCTATTTAGAAAAGTTAGGAATATTTCTGAGAGAGGGACAGAGATGAAGCTGTCAGAATCATGAAAAATACCTTCACCTTCCACTGCCATATAATTTTAGAACATTTATAGCAGTCTTATTGAGATCTGGTGTCAGTCATGCTCGTAGCCTTCTTAGTTCTGATTAGTCTCTGGACTTTCCTCAGTTATAATTATTAGGTGAAATATTATGAACCTGATTGTAGTCCACTAGTGTCTCTTCTTCTGCTAGTCACTCCCCTCTGCTGTCTGCCTTTACCTCTCACAAGATAAGGAATTTCTCAGAGATCACTTGAGACACCTCCTCTGGAGCATCTTTTCTGAAAGAAAAGTGTCATCTCAGGATTCTGCAGTACATTTCCTCTCTCACTGGAGCAATGTGTTACTGGAGTTCAGTTAATGTCTTCTATTAACTGGCTTGGCTGAACAATTACATCATTACTTGGTGGAGGATTTTAGGGGAAAAGGCATTGTGTTTCTATCTTTTGTATAATCATGGGGTGAATGAGAAAAAAGTCACTCTAAAGAAATGTTATATAACAATTTATATAGATCATTAAATAACATTTTAATGTTACAAAAAGCCTGCATGTGTAGCAAGGATGTATTCTATACTGAAAATCTTTTTTCATGTGGCTAAAAACTGTATACGGAAATGGTTGAAAAAATTAAGTTTATGGGAAAAATGAACCAGGCTACCCTGGTCATGTAGGATAATATCTTTCAGCAATCTATTTCATGAATACATACATTTTAGAATACATTTTTCAGTAAATAAGAAAAAGTAGGAATGGTTGTGTCACACTTAATCAGATTTCAGACTTCCCTGAAAGTAGTTTTTGCTACTCATGAACTACAAAATGATCTTGGGCAAAAATAGCTTTGTGGCAAATACATCAAGTATGTAAATCTGTTAATGAAACTGGTGTAAATGGGACAGTGAAATACGGAACTTGCTCAAAATAACATCGGTAGATTCATGGGCTGAAACAATTTGTACAATAAAGACAAGCAAAAAATGAGGAAGGAATTATAAGACACTACAAGCTAAAAGCGTATCATTGAGATTCATCCTGCTTTGTTGCTGCTGGATATGAGAAAACAGGAAAGCATGATTTTGTAGCAGGCATGTGAAGAGAGTAAGAATGCCTATATTTATGCTTTGGTCTACGCATTTAGACAATTCCTATTTAGCAATGCCCTCTAATTTGGAAGAAAGTAATTTTTTATTGGCAAGTCAAGATAATTCTTAGACTTGTAAGACACAAGTCTCTAATTCTAGTTACATAAGAAAGATACAAGAAGCATTAAATGATATTTATGGGTGTGTGAGGGTGGGAATGAAAGACAAATTTAATTTTTATATCTGATCAGAAGAGAACTATTAGAGGTTATCTTTGATTGAACTGTATATAGGCTAAAACTTAGAAGCAATTCAAATACATGTATAAATATTTGATGTGAAGGAAACCAGGTACAATTTACCAATACTTTTCTTCAGGAAATTAGAATAATAAATAAATGAAATGAGCATTTTTGCCACTGGCTTAACATAAATTACTTGTCCTGGAATGATGGTTATTTTCAAGTTTGTTTTAGGGGATATTTACAATCACCAATGAGGCTTCAGTTGATTTAGTAGTTTATATGCAGGGTGTAGCAGGCATAGGGCTGTGGCTGGAAATAAGAACAGAGATCTAGAGGCAGCTCTGTTCCTCACTAGTTATGATCCTAGACAGTGTTTAGTCTCGTCGGAGCCTCGGAGGGTGGGGCTCTATTCCTAGCTCTGCCACTTACTGGTTATGACCCTGGACAGATTGTTTAATCTCCTTGGGCCTCAGTTTCCTCATCAGCAAAATGAAGAAGTTAAACTACATCAACTTGATAGTCTTCCATTCCAAAATTCTATGATTCTATTAATATGAACAAAAAAAGAAATATAGGGATGTTTATTATTTTCTCCTAAATTAATCAGGATTAAAATACTGTGATCACTTCGTATTTTCTAAAATTAATGAAATGAAAATTCATAAATTCTCAGGAATTTAGCATTTGGAAATAGATATGCCACTGAAATAGATACTAAAATTTAACCTATTGTAAATAAGGACAGAACTACCATTAGTCCTCCTATAAGGCACCTTCATGTATTATAAATCACAGCCCTCACATACATGATAGTGTACATTATTAACAGCCTATTATAACACAAAAAACCTAGACTGTAGGTGTTGTCCCCTGACCACAATGTTTTAGGAAGTTTCTACTGAAGTTAAAGTTGATCATTAATTGCACATATGTGGCCTAACTGCAACATTTTGAAGTCATCATTAACTATAATTTTTGAATACATGGCCTCAATAGCAAATGGCAGTGTGGTATTATGGAAAGAATATTACACTTAGAACGATGAAACTTGAGTTCATACACTGGCTCCTACATTTATTTGTTGTGTGACCCTTGAAGACACTTCACTTCTCTGGGTATCACTTTCTTCATCTGTCAAATAGAAACAGCAATCTCTGCACTACCTATATCACAGGACTGTTGATAATACTTTGTAAATCTTGACGAGATATAGGAGATCACCATTATCAAATACTCCCACTTAAATGTTGGCCATATATTAGAAACAAGAGCTAACCTACTCCAAAACTAGATTTTTAAAGAGTATACACTTCTTCAGGATTTTAAGTTTGGGGATAATATAAATAAAACTGTTGGCTCTGGAAAAAATCCTTTTTAAGATTTAACATTTTTTCAGAAGAAAATATCAATCAAATTTTGTTTTCTGGCACATTCTTATTGTCAAATAGTCTCTCTCTAAAAGTATTGCTTTTGCTCATCAACTATTGGTCGGGGATATATCATTGTAGTTGACAGGCATGATCCTCAAGATGGCAGATTATACTTTGCCACCAGATTATGCCTAAGCAGACGGTCCATCTTATATCATGTACGGGAAGAGGTGAACTCATGCTCTTGGTGCCAATCTCTCTGCAGTTTTAATTGTAGGGAATGGCACTGGATTGAAAACAGGGTAGAAGCTATCAAAGTACCTGCACTGCAACATATGAGGCAATGTTATACCTCCCTATCATACATGGGAGTACTATACAAACACTAAATGTTTTTCTTTAAGTACTCTTGCCCTGTTGCAAACCTGCTTGTTTCCATAATCCTCATGAATGGGGCTTCTAAGATTCTGGATCCTTCTTTCAGAAACATAACATTATTCAGGATATGGAAAGTTATACAAAAATTTAAAGGAGGGCAAGGCAGTCTCTGAGACAATGATTTAATGTATCTGTTGGTTTCAGCTAAAATCTCTGGTCACTGAAGAGCTCTACCAGCAGACTTCTTTTGGTTTGTGTGGACTTGTGATTTGATTGGTGTAGGGAACTCTTTGTGAGGAAATTCTCTCTATGAAAGCAGCTTAATAGCTCAATTTATGGTCTTAAAGGGTTGTCTGGGGGTCATCAAGAAGTTAAATAACTTGCCCAGGGATAGTTATATAGTACGTATCTCAGGTAAGCCTAGAACGCAAGCAGGCATTCCTAGACTTTCTAACTATACATTATACCTCTAAAATCTAGAACATCTAGGCCCCCTTCTGCCTTTAGTGAGTTCCTCCTGATGTCTCCATTTAGTGTTTGTGTGTGTGGGCCTAAATTGGCTAACCTTCATTTCTTTCTCAACTGTGATTTAGACTTTCCAGACTTCAACATCATGTCCCCTCCACCCCATATGGCTACCTCCTTCTCTTTTTGGCTGCCTTTTGTGTGCTTTCTTCCCCTAATAGGATATAGCTCCTTGAGGGCATTTTTGCTTGTATTTAGCAAAGCACATAGTAAGTGCTTAATATATACTTCTTGACTTTTCGGTTCATTACCCTCTTTGCCGATACCTCACTAAAAATATTCCATTTTCTGAGTAATCAGATATTTGATGCATAGTTGGTTCTTTGTTCTTTCCCACAGTTTCTCCTTTCAAAATATCTGGTGTCTGTGGGGATGGTAGGAGTAGAGGGCACGGAGAACTGAGGATTGGAAGAAGTATGGTTCCCATACCATGCTTAGCTGGCAACTAACATAGGCTGTTGACTGACATCTTAGATTTAAGCAATTCCATTCAGTTATTTTAGAAGATCAGGAAGTTCATAAATAAGTGAGGAATGTTTTCCAGAGTGGAAGACTACTGCCTAAACCTAGAATTAGAGTCCCCTCTGGAAGCTGGAGGATGATGGGAAATTTGCTCTTTGGGCAAGATGTAGTGTGGACAGATGTGACTGGCACAGGACTACTCAGTATGGTGTGCCCATATCAGAACAGGTGCTGTGCTCTATGAGAGAAGCAGAATTGAAATCGCTCAAAAGAAATGCAAGATGAGCAAATTTAGAGAATCCACCCCAAATTTGCACATGGACTATTTGTGCCACACCTGTTGTAGAACATTCTGACCTCATATTTGGTCTGATCAGCCACAGTCAGACACACTGAAACTTGACTCTAGCATAGTGATGTTATCTTGGTCCTCTTTGAGAACAAACAACAACCAGTGTGGCCAGGTGCAGGTAGGAACAGTGATGAGGGGGAATGGTTTCAATAAGCGGACAAGAATGATAGGGATTCCCTTCGAGCAGTGACACCAAACTCAAAGAGAAACAGGGGCCACTATACAGGGCATAAGGATCTCTGAGGCTATAGAAGGATGTAGAAAACCACATATTACTATTATCTAAATTCTATTGTATTTTATTTATTCTGTCAAATATTTCTCAATTACATTTTAATTTAGTTCTGTTGGCTCTGTGTTTGACCCTTCTTCCTAAGAGCAGTAACTCCAGTCTTCTGCCAAACAATAACAACTGGAGATTTTCCCTTCCGTGCTGGCAAAGATGTAGTTTGTCCTTTCTCGAAGAGGACCATGACATCAGGGAGATGATGACATGACTTGTAATTGACTTTGATTTGAGTGAGGGAGGGCTGTGCAAGGTCACCAGCCTCATTTTCTCCTCCAGGCCATCTAGTTGAAAGCTACCTAGTTAACTTGGGGTTTACTGGCTAGATTTATTTCTCCAAGACCAAGCTTCAAATCCAATTCACTCTGGATCTCATTGATTGGACAACAGTAGGTCCCTGCCCAAGCACTACTTAATGGTTATTTTTTGGGCCCTCTAGTCTGAGAGTAAATGTAAATAGTAACTGTTTCTCTTTTGGCCAGCACCCCTGAGGGTCTTCCTCTCCCAGTTTGATTTTTTTTTTTAATTAAAGGGGCCATCCCTTGACTCACTTCTTAATGAGGCCTATTCACTGAATGGGTGTTGCCTCACTCAAAATGAGAACCTGAAAAAATCTTAGCTTAAAAGGGCCAAGGTCTCCCACTGCTGGTGAAGACATCCAGGTTAAAAGACAATGGAGATTCACAATGCTAGCTCACAATACCACAGGAGCCATAGCAATGACAGTGCCTGGTGACACCTGCTGGTAGAACTGAGAAACTACCAGAGAGTTACGCTCACCAGGCTAAGGGAAAGGAACACGTCTATTCCAGACTGTGACTGGGAGTTTACACAGATCTTTGAGGAACGGTTGCTCACTAGGAAGTTTTGATCTGTTTTCCAAAATTTTCTGAGTCAATAAATAAGCAATTGTTAAGTGTCTACTATGTGCCAGGCACCTTGCTAAGCACCGGACATACAAAGAAAGGCCAAAAACAGTCCCTGGAGGGACTAAAATTAAGAAGGATGAGGGAAAGCCCTGTAGAAGGTGGGGTTTTAGCTAGGACTTGAGGGAAGCCAGGGTAGCCATGAGGCTGAGATGAGGAGGGAGGGTATTCCAGGCTTGGGAGACAGCTTGGGAAAATGTTGGTAGTGAAAATGAGAGATGGAGTATCTTGTGCCAGGAACAGCGAGAAGGCCAACGTCACTGCATCTAAGGGTACTTGGGGAAGTATGAGAAGACTGGAAACATTGGGCTGGGCTAGGTTATGAAGGGCTTGGAATGCCAAACAAAGGATTTTTTATTTAATCCTAGAGGTGACAGGGAACTACTAGAGTTTATCCAATATGGTGGTGTGTGTTTGGCGGGGGGAGGTGTGAGTGACATGATTAGGATTGGAGCTTTACTTTCCTTTTTCTTTGATATTGTGAACTCTGTGCTACTGAGGGGAAGTTACTGATTTTTCTAGGTTTCCAGTGCAGGGAGTGGTGGAGAATAAGGAGTGGGAGGTAATGAGAGAAGTCAGAAATCTTCCTGAAGTGTATCTGGATCTTTCATGTCGTGAGGGCCTCTGACATAAAGGTTACATATGCATTAGCTGGTGTTTTTTTTTTTTTTAACCATTTCAGCTGTGATTTCCTCATATTACTCCCAAAATAAAACAATTTTAAACAAGAAAATGAGAATTTATAGAATTTCATAATAAGTTAGACCTGAAAGTTAAATCCAGAGTCATTTAATCAATTTAATTTTACAGGTAAGGAAATTGAGGCCCAGAAAGGTGGAATGATTTACCTAAGGTCACACAGGTAGCAAAAAGCAGAGCCAAAATTCAAACTTGGGTCTCCTGACCACTGGTTAAATGATTTGCTCAAGATCACACAGTGAGAGACAGAGTAGAGACTTGAACTTCACTCTCTGACTTCAGGGCCAGGGTTCTTTCCACTATATTGCATTTAATTCTATGCTAACCTCACTATGGTACAGAGTAGTTTAATAGCCTAAAATGAATCACATTCATCATTGTCAGAAATTCTGTTACACAAATATAGACATTTATAGGAGCGACTACTCACTAACCATCTACTAGCAAGACGCCAGCATCTGTAGAGACCAGCAAGGCCTGGCCCCAGGAATCTGCGCATACAGCTTCATGAGGAAAATTACTGCAGAAACACTGGGACTCCCAAGGCTACGAGACAATACAAGCATTGAACAGTAAGTGCACCCGAAAAACCAAACCACGGCTTGTCAATGGAAACGTTCAGTACCATGGCTGAAACAGTAACACAGATGCCCTTATTGAACACTTCAAGATTTAAAAAGGATTAGGAATTTATTGATTTTCTTTAGGAGCAAAATCTCCCTTCAATTAATTCATCAGAAGAAATCTATTAA
The DNA here is from genome assembly GCF_011100635.1 of Trichosurus vulpecula. Taxonomy (NCBI): domain Eukaryota; kingdom Metazoa; phylum Chordata; class Mammalia; order Diprotodontia; family Phalangeridae; genus Trichosurus; species Trichosurus vulpecula. The sequence goes on along the minus strand of NC_050575.1, from coordinate 132,892,525 downwards.
CATGTTTCTGTGACAGTGAAATATGTCTTCCTATATTGTTGATATAACCCATTTTGTAATCAAAATGTTACAGAAATTGACTCTGTGAAGTTATAGTTTCTTTTTCCCCTTGAAGTTGCATCAATTGATGTACATTTTCAGGGGGAGATGAAAAGATGTTTGGCTTTCACTTAATGATACCCCACAGCTTTGTATTAAATGAGAGTGAATATATAGTGCTTCGCAAATCTTAAGGCACTATATAAATGTTAGCTATTATTATTATTTGTGTAAAAAGAAAAGTCTGCCTCCTGTGTTGCTGATTCAGCAAAAATATCAAATCATACATCACACATGAGGTTGATTCTATTTAAATAAAACTGCTTCTTGAGCGACTTAACATTACAAAATCTAAAAGAGAAAATTAGCAATGCTTATAGGAAAGGGCCCATGAAAATACCTACATTCTTTCAAATAGAATATTTGAACTGTGTAGACTGTTCTTCTTAAGTTGGACACTCAATTTCATTTCAGAAAGCACCATTTCTCATGTTGCCACTATACCTACCTTTAGTCTTATATATGATGGGAGGAACGGGTCAAATTATATCATAGTTGTTCAGAGGCTTTGACAATGTTAATGATTTTTTGGGGGGTAATTAACTTCTTTTAGGTTCTGAAGTGTCCAAGTTTGAGATGACCTTGATTACCCCAACCAAAATGTAATGCTGTATCTTTGTTCTTTCTTTCATTGAACCACTGATGTCTGAGAATGACTTCCTGATGTGTAAAAACTATGGGATGCTTGTGTGTGTTTGTGTTCGTACTTTTATAGCAATAAAAATGAAGTGGCCACCGAGGGCCTACTGCATATTATCATTAGGCCGCAGGGTGGAGGTATTTTCATAAAAATAAAGCAATTTTTCCTATGTAAAGTCAGAGGCAAATGCCAAACATTGAAGAAGAACCCACTGATTGGCAAGATGCCCTTTTTGGATTGGTCTTCTGATGAAGATAGGGATTGGATGGTAGAAGAAAGAAGCTACAGAACTGCTCTCCAGTAAAGGCAGTGCCTGCTTCTAATGAAAGTTTAATTCATTTTTTTATGGCTAAGTTGTTATCAACTAGTAGAGGAGGATTTCAATGAGGCCATGAGGTAAAAACTCAGCTCATTTATTTTTACTCCTTAGACCATGTTGTATCCTTAATACACAAGCTAAGACTTAGCTTCCCTTGGCCAAGTCCAAATATTGACAGCTTATGTGACTAGCTCACAAAATGAGGGCTCCCCAGGAACTGACAACATGATTCTCTCAGCACTAATCCAGGTCCAGTTGTTTTGAGAGCTCGGTTATGCTTTAGTATCCAAAGGCACATGCAGATAAGAGGCAACTCAAACTGAAAGAATTTCCTGTATTTATTAGAGTCTGAAGTCTGGATGTAACAAGCAAAAGAAAGCCAGGGAAGGTTCTTAAGGAGGGGAGTGACTTAAGAAGGGTGTTTGCTTCATGCCAATAAACATTTATTAAGTGCTTCCCCTTTGTGAAAATCCTGGTATTAGGTGCTAGGGCAAATAAAACAATCCCAGCCTTCCAGGAATTTACAGTCTGTTGGTGGGGATAAGACATGAATAAAAATAACTGTGCCGCAAGGCAGGGTGTGCTAAGTTTTCAGAAGTCCAGACAGAGTGCTCTGATAAACTCTGTCTAGGAAGGCCACAGGAAGACTAACTGGGACATATGAGAAAAGCATATAGGAGACTAGCAGCTAAAGGTTGAAACAGAGAGTTTGAATTGCCTCTGATGGTTCATTTGACCTCTAGGCAGTATGATTTCTGAACTGTTTCTAATCGTGTGTCAGGGACATCTTTGTCCTCCACCCCAGCAGAAATTTCATTTCCCTGAATAATTTCAATGTGCACAATGTACATCTGCAGATGAGCATGAAAATATTATCAACTCACCTCTTTTTTACAGAGACCTGAAGTTGCCAAGCTAGTTGGAGCATCCCCTCTCACGATGGTTTTCAGTTTCAGCGCCTTAACAGGATAGATAGCTCATTTAAGGCGTATTCATATTCAGTTTAGTGAGAGAAGGATAAACAGCTATCAGTCGAACAATGACAACAGCTGACATTTACACGGTGCTTTTTAGTTCAACAAAGCACTTTCATAGCCATCACCTCACTTTAACTTTCCTAACAACTCTTTGAGGGAGGTGGTGCAAATATTATTATTCTCTTTCTACAGAAGAGGAAACCGAGGCTTAACTAATTTGCCCAAGGTCATAAATCTGGTGTCTTCCAAGTCCAGTGCCCTTTCCACTATACTGATTCATCATAAGAAGATGGGTAATTTTAGGCTCCAGTACTCCAGTGCCCTGTACTGTTCTCTTAGTGAATCTGGATAACACAGCTATTTTCTAGCAAGTTTTAAATACTCATGATCTCTTTACAATGTATCATAACATAACTCAAATATTTCAATCAATCTACATTCATGAATACATTGGTGCCTCTCAATCCAACAAATGTTTATTATGTGCCGACTACCTGAAAGGTATTGTGCTCTGTGCTGAAGGTACAAAGATGAAGAAAAGGTAGTCACTGTCCTCAAGAAGCATGCTATGGACCGGAGGATCTACATGATGATCATCAAATAAGCATTAAAACATTAGAGTGTGATAGAAGGAAAGCGGCAATCTAGAGCTTGGCTTAGGTTTGAGGGAAAGATTACTTTTAGCTCAGAGAAGCAAAGATGACCTCATGAATGGGGTGGCATGTGAGCTGGACCTTGAAGGAAAAGGAGGGATTCAATTCTCAAGGATGTGAAGAGAGTCATCTCCCCTGTATCTGTGCAGATGCATGAAGGCAAGAGGTGGCAGGATGGACTATGGAAATAATTAGCAGTCTAATTTGGTTGAAACTTAAAAGTATAATAGAAGTATGAAATTGGCCTGGGAAAGTGTATTGGAGCCTGGCTGTCAATGACCTTGAATGTCAAGCACAGAAATCTTCTATGAGCCACAGGTAGATGCTGAAGGTTTTAAAGCAGGGTATAACAGAGTTAGAATATGTACCAAGATGATAGTATGTTGAGCAGTTATGTGAAATATGTCACTCAACTGGTTGGGGTAGAGTCAAGAAGCAGAGAACTCATTAAACTGTAGACAGGAGGCTATCCTATTATATCCTATTATATTAGGAGACTATTATACCAGTGTAGGTGAGAGATGATGAGGGCCTGATCTAAGGCAGTTGAAGTATGAGTGGAGAAGGTTGGGATGGATACAAGAAATGGAAAGGAAGGAGGAGTGACAGGACTTGACTTCTAGCTAGATGTGGAAGGTGAGGGAGAAAGGAGAGTAAAAAATGACACTGAGGTTTTGAATCTGGGTGCCTATGAGCATGGTGGCTCAAATAAAGCCAAGAAGCTGGGGGAGGGCCAAGTTTCTGCCAGGAGGAGGAGGAGGAATTCAGTATTGAACATGTTAAATTTGAGGTGCTGGTGAGTCCGTCCGGTGAAGGTATTTATCAGGCAGCTGGAGATATGGGACTGGAGCTCTGGGGAGAAGTTGGGAGGTGGATTCACTTCAGTGAAGCCAACTATGTGTAAGACACTATGCTAGGTGCTAGGCTAAGCTAGGGATACAGAGACAGAAGTAAAAAAAAATAGTGTCTGGCCTCAAACAGCTTACATTCTACTGGACTGTAGACTGTAGATTGTATTAGATATGTAGATTTAAGAATCACTGGTAGAGAGGTGATAACTGAATCCATGGGAGCCCATGAGATCTAAAAGTGAGAAAATAGAGAAGAAAAAGATGCTGAAGATTAAGCTTTAAGTGATCAATTAATCAACATTTATGAAATGCCTACTATGTGCTAGGTACTAAAGACCTTACATTTTATTGGGGCAAACAATATACATACACACATACAAATATATAGAAAATACACACAAAATGCATAAAAGGTAATTTGGAGGGGGGTGTCCTTGTAGCTGGGGGGGGCGAGATCAGAAAAGCTCTCATATAGGGAGGTGATGGCTGAATTGTGCTTTGAGGGATGCTTTGAGGGAATCTAGGCGGTGGAGGTGATGATGGAGTGCATTCTAGGCATGGAGGACAGACTCATGGGAAGAGAGGTGGAATGTGGGAGAACAGATATGGACAATAGGAAAGAAGTCCAAATTGGCTGGGCCTAGAGTGTGTGAAGGTGAGTACTGTGTAGTAAGTCTGCAAAGGTAAACCAAACCAGACTGTGAATGCCAAACAGAGGAGTTTATATCTTATCTGAGAAGAAAGAGGGAGCCACTGGAACTTTCTGAGCAAGGAATTGACATATTTAGATTTACATTTTAGGACTGTCCCTTTGGCATCTGGGTGGAGGATGGACTAGAGATGGGGGAGAGAGGTGGGGATACTGATTAAGAAGTTATGTCAATAGGCTAAAGGTGATGAGAGTGTGAACTAGAGCCGCAGCCATGTGAGTGGAGGTAAGGGGACAGAAGTGAGAGATATTGTACAGACAGAAGACTTTATGCTTGATTGGAAATGGGGAGGTCAAGGATGACTTTGAAGTTGTGAACATAAATCACCAGAAGGATTTTGGTGCTTTGGGCAGAAAAATAAAAATGAAGTTAGGAAGAGGGGTGGATCTGGGGTTGAAATGAATTTGGGGCAGCTAGGTGGTGCAGTGAGTAGAGCACCAGCCCTGGAGTCAAGAGGACCTGAGCTCAAATCCGGCCTCAGACACTTGACACACTTACTAGCTATGTGACCTTGGGCAAGTCACTTAACCCCAATTGCCCTGCCTTCTCCCCTCCAAAAAAAAAAAGATAATGAATTCTATTTTGGATGCATTGCATTTGAGATGTCTATAGGACATCTTGTTTGAAATGTCTAATAGCCATCTGGTAATATGGGGCTGGAGTGAAGGAGAGAGAAAGGTTAGTTATACAGATCTGGATGTCATCTGCGTAGAGATGACTGAATACATGGGAGCTTATGAGATTACCGAGTGTAGAGAGAAAAGAGAGGAAGCCTAGGACAGAGCCTTAGGGTTACACTCATGAACCAGTGATGGAAAGGAAGGAATAGTCAGATAGATAGGTAGATGAACCGGGAAGAACAGAGTTAACAAAGCGAAAGGAAGAAAGAATGTCAAGAAGGAAGGAGCTAACAATGTCAAATACCATGGCAAGACCAACAAGGATAAAAACTGAGAAAGGGTTATTGGATTTAGCAGCTTGGAGGCCAATGGCTACCTTGGAGAGAGTAGTTTCCATGAAGTTTTGGGAATAGAAATCAGACTGAAGGATTGAAGTATGAATGTGTGGTAAAGAAATATAAGCAGTAAGTGTGTGCTATACCTTTTTGGAAGTTTAGAAGTGGAAGAAGGGAGAGTTATAGGATGATATAATAACTTGAGATGATACTGAGGAAAGTGTTTTGTAAACTTTAAAGTCTTAGGGAAATAGGAATTATTATTACTACTACTTAAGTACTATATCCACTATATACTCATCTCCCATTAATAACAGTCCCTCTACATGTATATGTAATAAAACCATGATATACATTTCACATATATAGTACCCAAGCTATTAGATGCAACATTGCTGGTATCGGATATGATTTTTGAAGCCTATCTTACCATACCACCTACAGTAATCCCAAGGGGACCCACTTCGATGGCCTGTACCATTTTATGTGAGCCTTAAAAACCCACTAAAATTTCAGACATTTTGGAATATTCAGTTTGAAGAGATTGCCTTGATGTAGAAGTCATTTTGAAATGAAACTTACCTGACCGATTCTAACAAACTCTGCCTGACGGGCTTCCTCTTTCTTCCGGGCAGACTTGGGTGACTCTGGTAAGACATCACTAAAAGATCGTCTATTAAGCATGTTCTAAATAAAAGGAAACAAGTCAGTGCAGCAGTGTGGTGGTGGTGGGGGGAAGAGCACAGATTTCGGGGTCAAAAGGCAGAGGTCTGCATTCAGTTTCTGCTACCTTAGTATCTGTGTGACCTTGAGTAAATGACTTACCTTCTCTGGCCCATACTTCTCCTTATCTATATAGGGAGGGGATTGGACCACATGATCCCTAAGGTTCATTCCAGCTCTAAACCCACGATGCTATAATGACTAACTGAGGATATTATTCTAAGGTCTTGTCTTAGGTCTCTGCTTATTTCCTCTGAATTGTCAGTATTATTAGCAGACCTAGGACCAGACCCTAAGCTCTGTCCCTAAGCAATGCAACCACCAAGAATGGAACTATCTAATAGTAATGATTCACATTTCTAGGTTTACAAAGTCCTCTCTAAAAAACAACCCTGTAAATTAAGTAATACAAATATTATCTTCATTTTATAGATGAGCAAATGCAGGATGAGAGAAGGGAAGTAAATCACCCATCTTTACACCATGTCAGAGTCAGGTTTTGAGAGGGGAGCTAGGTGGCACAGTGGATAGAGTCCTGGCTCTGGAGTCAGGAGGACCTAAGTTAAAATCTAGCCTAAGACACTTACTAGCTGTGTGACCCTGGGCAAGTTACTTAACCCTGTTTGCTTCAGTTCCTCATCTGTAAAATGAGCTGGAGAAGGAAATGACAAATCACTGCAGTACCTTTACTAAGAAAATCCCAAAAGGGCTCATAAAGAATTGGGCACAGCTAAAACAACTGAACAACAGGCTTTGACACTAGTCTCCTGACTTCAAGTTCAGTATTCTTTCCAATACACCATGGATCTTCAAATCTTTTCCAACTTTAAATCCTATCCTATTTTTCATAGGCTCTCATCCTTAAAACATAAATTATATGAATTTATACTGAACACAATTATGATTTGTGAGTATCAAATAAGGGAAAAATAAGGAGATGTATGCTAGCAAAAGTATTTTCCACTGTTATGGAGAGCTAGCATGTCAAATGATGTTAAATAAATATGGTCAAATAAAACAAATATTCCCTATAGATGATAAGGAACTGGAGATGCTTCTGTTTGTGTTTGTAGGTGATATTGTGCTAGTTATCTGGAGTCCTAGCACACTCTAGAGCCATAACCATTCAAAAGAGTTTAGCTTAACTATCCACACAGGCAAAACTAAGTGAATTAAGAATGTTTATGATTCAGGTTATAATATGTAGTGGTATGGAAAATGTACAGAATTCAGCCATTAGTATAAATGTTTCGGACAGACAGTGCAAATGGGTGAGTTGGGCCCATAACTGAATAGAAGAGTAGGTTGGATTGCCTTTGGGAAATTGTAAAACTCCTTTAATGACCCAAAATTTCTGTCAGAAACAAAGGTCTACCTTTTTAATAACAATATTCTGCTGGTTGTTGTATGTCTGTGGCCTATGGAACACTACAGTTACAGAATTAATGCATGTCACTCAAAGGGCAATGGATAAGTACATGGTGGGTATGAGCAGGCTGCAGTGTGAAGAAAAAAACAGAATAAAATAAATCATCAATAAAGTATATAATAATAATTTTTTAAAAAGATGGGCTGGATATATGGCAAAAGTGAGGTATAACTGACAGGCCATGTATTCCACTGCTCTCTTGCAAAGTCTGGAGAAAATAAGAAAACTCCATAATACATTGAATATCTATGGTGAACTTATGGGAGGAGTTGGAGAAATAGTACATAGTTTCCTACATAGTACATATCCTACATAGAAATAGGATAGTTTCCTGTATACATCACTGGCAGGAACATCCACACTGATGTGATCACAAATTCATTTGAGAACTACTTATCACAAAATACACATTACCTTACTGATAGCATGTAGATAATTCTATGCCTCTTACAGCCATTGTTCAATGAAGGCAGCTATTCAACTTTGCTAAATCAGAACTCCTTTGCTTGGATTCCTCTTTCTGAAGTTCTGTTCAACTACCTCAGTTCCTATAAGAAGGTGAGGATCCATGTGTTACCTTGTGCAGATCTGGCATCAGATCCTGATATAAAGATCGAATCAACATATCCAGAGTTCTCTGTCGTTTCTGGGCAAATGTTGGAGTTTCCAAGGTAGCTTTTTCACCGTTAATTACTAAAATATTACAAATTTAAAAGGGAATGCAAAAACACTAAATTAGAAATTAAATACTCAAAAAACTCCCACAAACATTTAAGTGCCTAATATGTGCAAGACACTGGTTTAAGTGCTGGGGATAAAAAAAAAAAAACAAAAATCTCCCTGCCCTCAAGGAGCTTACATTCTATTGAAGGATACAACACAAATACAGAAAAAGATTGCCTCCTTTAGGAAGTTTTCCCCAATTAACTACCTCTAATTCAATGATATTACTCTTCCTTCTAGGAGCCATACCTTTAATATACCACTTTTCTTATAATATTGTAAATTCATGGAACACAAAAATTATATCTAATAACAAATATTAGTTTTCTTCCTTGTAGTACTCAGTCATTACTGAAAGGGACCAAGTTAACAAGATGAACCTTAATGGAACTAAATGTAAAATTTTCCTCCACTAAAATCTTTCTTTGATGCCTCATCTTGGTGTGGCAATGATGCTGGGCTTTTGAAGGCTATACCAGTGAAGCAAAAGCTCTGTTAGTTCCAAATGGGCTGGAAAGGCTTCAAGTATCAGCCCAGAAACCCCATGTTATCTGAATATCAGCTAAGCTAAGTGCATAGATATTTATTGTCATAAGACTGGTTATTTGTTGGTGACTTTTTTTTTCAGCCAAAACATTCACACAGTTTACTCTGGTGTAGAGGGATTACAAAATAAAACCATAGGCCCCTAAGGTACAGAAATTAATGTCATAAAATTCTACATTTTGGTTTAAAAAAATCACTTGTGCAAACACAGGCAGGGAAACTTGGCTTAAGAGCATTTTATATAAAAATAACCCAATAATTGACAAACATCAGCCAATTAATACCACCTTATGTTTGTGTATGCCACTTTTGAGTTTCCAAAGAGCTTTCAGAAGCATAATTTCATTTGAGCCTCAGAAAAGCCCTGTAAGCTCAGCAGAGTTGGTATTATGATCTCCAGTTAACAGTCATGAATGCCAATCACAATGTAGCGGGCCTTAAAAATGAAATTGGGGGTAAGGGAAAGATAAAATAAAGGATAATACTGCTATTTAGAATGGCTGAGATAATGACAGAAGATGATTTTCAGAAAGCAGAACTACTCACTGCCTATTTTACTTCTGTTTTCTCTATCAAGGGGAATGATCTTAAAACTGGAAAGGCAAGGGGGGAAGTGGTTACAAGGGAACTGAAATCAAACATAAATGAAGAGATTGTGAGACAGTACCTGCTTCCTTTGATGCATTCAAAATACCAGGCCTGGATGAACTACATCCCAGGGCACTAAAGGAACTGGTAGATGTGATTGCTGAATTGCTATAAGAGTTATCTGAGAGATAATACTTAGAAAACTGGAAGAGTGTCACAGGACAGAAGACATGAATATCTGAATGTTTGAAAAAAGGATGAAGGTAGAGTCTCCATATTATAAGCCAAGGAACTTGATGGGAAGAGAGAAAAAGATCATGTGTCAGGACAGAGAAGTTTTGAGGTGGGGAAGAGAAGGTCTGAAGGTGCCCATGTTAGGTAGCTTCGGTCTCTCTAGGAAAGTAAGAGGTGAGGTAATCTGCTAAGAGTATGGCACAGGCCAGCAGTGGGACGGGGAGAGATGACTGAAGAAAATAATTAAAACAGGAACTAGGGGAAATACACTAAGGAGTCATTGAAAAATGAATAAAAGGATTGTAGAAAAACAGGCAAGGGCTGCAAGGAGTTCAGTAACTTGACTATGTATCAGTTAACATCACTGGTGCTCCATGACTTCCACCATCAGCATTTCAGGAATGTCAGCAAAATAGGTGAGGATAACCCAAGATTGAGAATAAGCATGATCTGACATAGTAGGTCAAAGGGGTGATAAGGTGGAAGGCTGTAGTGAACACTTACTGAAATAGCTAAGTGTGAGGTCCAGGCAGGTAAAGAAGTAAAAGAAACAAAAACAAGAGTGTTGGACTAGAAAAATGCAAAGATATTGAAGAAACAGAGATCATAACAAGGATTAAACTCAACTTTATCTAAGACTGAAGCAGTGGTAGAGGTGGAAGGACTAAACATTGTAGAAGATATTAGAGGTGGAGCAATTTCAAATGTTGGTGAGGTCGATGATATGACTATTTAAGTGGTTATCTGTGGTAGAAAGATATAAAGGCTATTGGAGTTAATTGAGGTTGAGGAACTACAAGTTTAGAAGGATTATCAATGTGGATCTTAAAGTCACCAAAGATGTTAGTGGAAGATAGAATGGGTAGAGAGACCGCACAAGGTGGTACATTGTAGGAAGCTCAATCTGGTAGCAAAGTGCAGTTATTTGGAATATTCAACTACCCAAAAGGACTCATTCTCTTAGGATTCTGGATAGGTGGAAGTTTGCTGCAAATACCATGTATTGTGAATGCCACTTTTATAAAAGTAAAGATTTTTTAAAAACTACTTTCTCTCTTTTGGGTGACCTCTTCTTTAAGGAATAGGTCTGAGATAAGTAATCTGGAAGAACTGTCACTTGTCCCAGTTTTAGCTGCCCCATAGACAGAAAGTAGATGCCAATCTTATTAACTGTGTAGATTTCCCAAGAATCAAAAATTATAAACTCCCATAGTATTAACATTTTAATTTATAGATCATACATATGTTCTAAAGTTTTCTTGCTTCAATTTTTATCGAAAATGTACTGAAATACGTAGACTAGATTAGAGGGGGTGGTTCTAGAAGACAGAGGTGAGGACTGAGAACATTCCAGGCATGGGAGACAGACTGTGCAAAAGCATGGAGGCAGGATATGGAAAATCCTATATGGGGAACAGCAAAGCTAGTTTGGTTGAAGCATAGAGTATATAATGGGGAGTAATGTATGACTGGTCTGGAAAGAGAGACTGGAATCACATTGTGAAAGGCTTTACATGCCAAACAGAAGAGTTTGTACTTTTAAGAGGAAACAGGGAGTCATGGAAGTTTCTTGAGTAAGGGTATGACAGACCTGTGCTTTAGGAATATCAATTTGGTACACGTATAGAGGATGGAGGGGAGTGGGGAGAGACTGGATGCTGGGTGACCAGTAGGAAACTACTGCAAACTGAGAGATTGACTAGGGAAGGATTAAGTGTGGAAAAAGAGAATGATGAATAAGAGAATGATTCCAAATTATTCAGGAAAACTCTCTAGTTTTGATACTGAAAGAGTAAAAATTCCTAGTGGAAGTTCTAGAGGCTTGGTAAGAACATTCTCAAATGGGCTGGCAAGGTGGAATAGTGGAAAGAACATTGGCTTTGAAGTCAGCGGGCCTGGGTCCATCATCCTAAAACTCTGTTCTCATAACTTGGGGATCTTGGATGAGTTTCTTATCTTTTTTAAGCCCCAACGTCATCCTCTGTAAAATAAAGGGGTTGGACTGAATGATTTCTAAGGTCCCTTCAAAGTCTAAAGCTTATGATCCAAACTTTTCTTTAAGCCCCAAGATGCAATGTTAGGCAGTCTATCAGGAAAAAAATTGTGTATGTGGAGAAATGTCACAAGTCTGCCTTTTAAGAAGGGGAGGTAGGGCAAAATACACAAAGGGAAATATATAACAATAAATACAGTATGTAATTCAGAAGATCTGTCTGTAAGTAGAATCAATCTCTGTCTACCACTGACAAATAACCATTCACGTTGGTTTATCTTGATTCAGGTCCCAGTAAGGAACTGCTCACAACCTCAAACTTAATCACGACCTTCTCACACAATTCCCTAAGCCCTGTCCCCCTGCCAAGGCCACACATATATTCACAAAAACAGTGATAAACCAAAGCAAAAACACAGAGATGGACAAACCAGAGGACAAAGTGTAAAGAGAGGTGCATGGCTTGATGAACAGAGGGCAGAGAAGAGGTAAATGGAGAGGTGGAGAGGTCAGATGCTCTGTATGGGTAGGACAATGGGTAAGCAGTCAGCAAAACACCCACAGAACAGTAGCAGAAAATTAAAACTACTTTACAAAAAGTTTTTACAATGCATGGAGGGGCATAAGAGAGATGAAGTTTCCTTGTGAAGTCTCATGAGGTAAAATGGCAAAATACATTGTGACCTAGACCAAATAAGGCTTCCAAAAGGACCTCAAAAAAGAAACTTACATTTCACTAGCAAAAAGTCCCTGAATTCCTGGTGATCTGTAAACACAGGTGGGGATGGCAAGGGCGGGCCAAAAAGGGGCACACTTTCTTCTGAAAATATTTTCAGCCTATGGAAAGAACATTTTATAATTAATTGGACCTCTTTTCTCTAAAGCACTGACTATACACACCAGAATTTGTTATGTCCAAAAAAACCCAACTCACATCATATAGAGCTTTCTGGTTTACAAATTATTTTCCTTGCAACTCTACTAATGAACTAGTAAAAGGATGATTGTTTCTGTTTTATAGAGGAGGAAATTAAGTCTCACAGACTTGTCAGAGGTTGGGTAGAGTGTAAATAAGGGAGCAAGATTCAAATCCAAGTCTTCAGCCTCCAAGACTAGCATGTTTTCTACTACAACATACTGTTTCACACCACTAATTAGTTCAACATCCTTCTTTCTATGTGACTTGTATAAATTATGCTTTGTGTGGGGCCTTGAGAATACCTCTATTTCCTATCCCACCTGACAACCACATTTAGTGGTTCCATCCATTGGGCAAATGACAATTCAGTTCAATTCAACCTACCATATACAAGACTGCGCTAGTGTTGCTAAGACAATGCCATGCAGCCTATGTGTTCAATACATATTGTTGGTTTAATATGATAAGCTTTTTGTAATGTTTTCCTCTGATACTTCATCTAGGGGGGGGAGATGACTGGATTCTCTGGCTGTGGCATGAAACAACCTTAGACAGCTCCTACTGAGGTAGAAAGGCTTCAAGTGTGGGTCCAAATATAAATCCTGTGTCTATCATCTGAGGTTTAACTGAGGTAAATTAGTAAAGCTCATCCCCAGGCCATGAGGTGATGATTTACTTTGGCTACAGTAACTAATTAGACTGTCTACTCAAAGTTTAAGAGGAGGTAGGTGTGATCTGCATCAGTGAAGCATCACCAAGCCATCCAGTCAAAATCAAAGCTCCTTAAAGAATTTGAAATGGTTGAACGAAAGGCTAAGGCCCTTAGGGGGTGGGGAACTGGAGGCCACACGTGGCCTTCCAGGTCCTTAAGGCGCAGCCTTTTGGCTGAGTCCAAGTTTTATGGAACAAATCCTTTAATTAAGAAGATTTGCTCCATGAAGTTTGGATTCAGTTGAAGAGCTGCACTTGAGCACCTAGAGGGTCACATTTGGCCTTGAGGCTGAAGGGTCTCCATCCCTGAAGGCAACAAGGATACACCGTGGAGAAGGGAAAGCCAACTCTAGCTAAGTCAAACTTCTCCTCATTATGATGTGCAGCAATCTCTTGAAACACAAACGCTTTGTGTCCGAGATCTGGAGCACTGAATGAGGCTGTAAAGGACTGCCTTCAACAAACTTCTCTTTCCCAAAAAGATGATGACCCTAATCAAAAGCCACTATACTTTGGTGGCTATTCCAAATAAAAGTAATCAATACAGTATGAATTCAATCAACGGCTTAAGAAATTTTAATAGCAAGAATTTGATTAAAGGCAATGTTAGCTTCAAGAGTAAGTGTAAGACACAAAGCAAATAATTTGGTTAACCTTATAACCTACCTGAAGTTGTCATTTTGTTGATTATACCTCACTAAGGCAAAAATATCTGCCATGTCAGTTAAAGAAATTAATCAGCGATTTTAAGTGGTAATAACAAGTTTGTTCTTAGAAAAATCACTCTGCTGATGAGAAAAAGGAATAGACACTGCAATAGTACTGCTATTCTGCCTAGCCCTTCATATAATTCAATCTTCACACACTTGAGCCATGATAGCAATTTTTTTCAAACAGAGGGAGGAAATCAGTGGTCTAAAGAAACAAGATTGTTAGGTTGCTACATCAACTTTGATTAGACTCATTCTTTGTGTAAGGAGTTTATAATGTCTTAATCTATCAGAAAAGAAATACTAATGAAGTTTCTTGATAGGAACCATACTGTCAATAGATCAACCAACAAGCATTTGTTAATCAAATATTATGTGCCAGGTACTTTGGACACAAAGACAAAAATGAAATTATTCCTATTCTCAAGGAGTTTACATTTTGTTGGGGGAATCAGCTGTATGCATATAAACACACAAAATTGATACAAAATAAATACAAGTTAATTTTGGGGTAGAGGAATAAAAAGCTTGGGTAGCATGTGGAAGGCAGTTCCTGAGCTGAGCTCTGAAAAAGGAAAAAAAAAACAGCTGGGATGAATGGAAACAAAGCTATGAAAGAGATGGGATCCCTCAAAGAACAATAAAATCCTAAATATACTACAATGCCTATATTTGCTCACATTTCAAGTAGGAAATTAAGAAAAATGCATTTCCTTCATAACTCCTTCCACCCCAACTCCCCTTCCCTCCATCTTGCTTTATAATAGCATTCCCAGAATCATCATACTTTGATGGAATCCTCTACCAGGTCTTCTGAGGCTATGGCAGTGTCACAAAATATCTGACAGGCTTTGTTACCAAGTTGGAAAGGTTTTGCTCAGTGATCAACTGTTTCTGTTCTCTGAGCACTAGCCTAGGAAATTCCAGAGAGACTCATCCTTAGATGATTGATTGATCATAGGTCCTAAGGTTTTTGGTGATGGTGACCTATAAAAATGATAAAAATCCAAAGGTACTCCTTGTCCTGCGGTTCTCTTCTGCAGTTATGGTAGAAGAGCAGGAAAAGGTTCAGAAGGTGCAAAAAGTCAAGTGTTTCTGGGACAGTTTACAAATAATTTAATGCTGGCATTTTAAATGTACCATGTATCAAGAGAACTGAATGTATTAACTAATATGCCATGAGAACTGAAGCAGAAAAAGGTTAGAAGAAGGTCTCTGGTTCTTCTATAATATTTATAGAAAAGAGATGGGCAAGAAATGCCCAGGTGTGGAGTGGGTGGCATCTGTAAAAGGGGAAGGCAATACCCAACCTCATGAAGTTAGAGACTGACAAAAGTATCTACATAGGGTTAAACAGTGAATCCTAATAAAAGGGAGGCTTCATCATGTTGAACAAACTTTGGCTTTGCTAAAACAAACAAAATATTACGGGGCATTTGGAAGGAAGACCTGGTCAGCAGTCACTTGTTTTCTCTAATCTTTTACCTCATCTCTTCTTCTTTCTCCTGAACTAAGGCTCTCAATATTCTGATGTCTTGACTACACTGCTGATGGTTAAGATGCCTGGAGTGAGCTGAGTTTGCAACAGCTGCTTGGCCCTTCTTTCCCTGGACCAATGGAGCTTGAAAGGAATATTAATAAATGTAACTATTTGGTTTCAATCATTTGCAAGCTATCTCCCTCTCCTTGCCTCCTCTTGCACAGAGTACCTATGAAGTGAAACTGCTGAAGGAAGGAATTCTGGGTTAAATTTCAGTTAATTTTGCCATCGACTGCTAAATAACTCAGTGAATAACATGACTTTACTAAATGGAGGTACGTCTGAGGTCTGAGGGAACAGGACTCAGACGACTGCATAATTATCCTATCTTCTATCCTACCACATTCTAGAGCAAAGACATCATGAGGAAGGTGAAACAATGTGAATAAATATACTTTTCAACTTTGTAAAAGATGAATGCTATGCCATTAAACTGATTAAACGAGTAAATGAAAATATATAATGCAGTTTGCCACAATTGTGGCAAACACAGTAACAAGCATAAGAAGCACAAGAAATTTTTGTATTTGGTGCTCCAAGGAATGTGTTTAAACAAAAAAAGAATACATTCTGCATAGAGCTTTCTTTTAGTACCTTAGATATGGCATGATCTCAAGCTAAGGCATACATACCCAAATACGCAGTGTATCGTTTGTAT
Organism: Trichosurus vulpecula; assembly: GCF_011100635.1. Taxonomy (NCBI): domain Eukaryota; kingdom Metazoa; phylum Chordata; class Mammalia; order Diprotodontia; family Phalangeridae; genus Trichosurus; species Trichosurus vulpecula. The sequence continues at coordinate 132,876,547 of NC_050575.1, read as the reverse complement.
AGACTTATTCTAAGTTTTACAGAGCAACACAATCTAGCTATGCGGTTCTATGAAGCTAACTGTCTTAAAGTTTTGCATCTCTGGGTAAATGAAGCTATGAATGCTCCAAAATTGGAGTGAGAGAGAAGGGAAGAAAAAGTAAAATTATCTTTGTCATTTTTCTTTCTTTTTAAAAATTTAATATATTTAGTTTTCAGCATTGATTTTCACAAGAGTTTGAATTACAAATTTTCTCCCCATTTCTACCCTCCCCCCACTCCAAGATGGCATGTATTCTGGTTGCCCTGTTCCTCAGTCAGCCCTCCCTTCTGTCACCCCACTCCCCTCCCATCCACTTTTCCCTTTCTTTCTTGTAGGGAAAGGTAAATTTACATGCTCCATTGCCTGTGTATCTTACTTTCTAGTTGCATGCAAAAACTTTTTTTTTTGTTTTTGAACGTCTGTTTTTAAAACTTTGAGTTCCAAATTCTCTCCCCTCTTCCCTTCCCACCCACCCTCCCTAAGAAGTCAAGCAATTCAACACAGGCCACATGTGTATCATTATGTATAACCCTTCCACAATACTCATGTTGTGAAAGACTAACTATATTTTGCTCCTTCCTAACCTATCCCCCTTTATCGAATTTTCTCCCTTGACCCTGTCCCCTTTCGAAAGTGTTGTTTTTGATTACCTCCACCCCCATCTGCCCTCCCTTCTATCATCCATTGTCTTCCATTTTTTCATTCCTTTGGTTCTGTTTTATAATATCTTGATTTCTCATCAAGCCACTAGCTTCCACTTGCTCCAATCTAATTTTTAAGGTAGTATTTTCTTCAGTGGTCTTTTGGACCTCCTTTTCCATTTGGCTAATTCTGCCTTTCAAGGCATTCTTCTCCTCATTGGCTTTTTGGAGTTCTTTTGCCATTTGAGTTAGTCTATTTTTTAAGGTGTTGTTTTCTTCAGTGTATTTTTCAGCATTTTTTGGGTCTCCTTTAGCAAGTCATTGACTTGTTTTTCATGGTTTTCTCGCATCCTTCTCATTTCTCTTCCCAATTTTTCCTCTACTTCTCTAACTTGCTTTTCCAAATCCTTTTTGAGCTCTTCCATGGCCTGGGACCAGTTCATGTTTTTCTTGGAGGCTTTTGTTGTAGGCTCTTTGACTTTGTTGACTTCTTCTGGCTGTATGTTTTGGTCTTCTTTGTCACCAAAGTAAGATTCCAAAGTCTGAGACTGAATCTGGGTGCGTTTTTGCTGCCTGGCCATATTTCCAAACAACTAACTTGACCCTTGAGTTTTCCAGTGGGGTATGACTGCTTGTAGACTAAAGAGTTCTTTGTTCCAAGCTTGGGGGGATGCGCCAGCTCTGCCACACCAGCACTCCTCCTTCCTCAAGAACCCCCAACCTGGACTGGACTTAGATCTTCAGCAGGCTCTGCACTCCTGCTCTGATCTGCCACTTAATTCCTCCCACCAGGTGGGCCTGGGGCCAGAAGCAACTGCAGCTCTAGTTCTGTAGCTGCCCCACCTCTGCTGCCCCCGGGTGGTAGCCGAACTGCGAACTCCTTCCACTCCCGCAGCTTTTCCCACTAACCTTCTCTGTTGTCTTTGGTGTTTGTGGGTTGAGAAGTCCGGTAACTGCCGCAGCTAACTGATTCAGGGCGCTAGGGCACACTCCGCCCAGCTCCTGGTCTGGTTGGTCTGCGCCGCCCACACTGGGCTCTGCTTCGCTCCACTCTGCTCCCAGCTCCCTGCGGGATAGACCTCACCCAGAGACCATCCAGGCTGCCCTGGGCTGGAGCCCTGATTCCCTCTGCTATTTTGTGGGTTCTGCAGTTCTAGAATTGGTTCAGAGCCATTTTTTATAGGTTTTTGGAGGGACTTGGCAGGGAGCTCACACTAGTCCCTGCTTTTCAGCTGCCATCTTGGCTCCGCCCCATCTTTGTCATTTTTCAAGATTACAAGATATGGCTTTATAGAGGCTATAGAAAGGACTTAACTGTGAACATGGAAAATGAATTTGGCCTTTTATCTTACAGGCTGGTAACATTCTACCTCTGACAAACATCTTAAAGGATCTACTGTCTGCCACTCAGCTTCTTCATGTACTACCTGATGGATGGTAAGCCGTTAGTATCATAGTAGTTTTAATATTGCAGTAGTTTTAGAAAATCCCTAGGGAAGAAAAAGTTTTCAAAGCTCAAGTATTCTCTAAGAACAAAGTTTTTTGTATTCTTTGAAGTGTATAAAACTCCATAATTGGGAAGAGAAGTAACTAAAGTTAAAAAAAAAGTTAAAGAGAAGTAACTAAAACAGTCAGTTTATGAATCTAGAAATACAAAATCAAGTTCATTCTGTATGCATGCTGCATTAAAATAATCCACTAAGCAGATGGCATTCAATAATTAAATTTTAGGAATGGCAGAGGATACGTGTAAAATGAGAGCGGATCATGGAAGGCTTGAATGCTGGAGAAGATTCTTCTCCTTCCTGGAACACAATGGTGACAATATCATTTCCAATATGGCGCTTTCTTTCAACCTATAAATAAGGACAATGACATATTACGTAGATTTAGGGGGAAAATACTGCACCCCAAATAAAGTATATAAAGCTTTCCTAAACAAGGGGGAAAAGTCCTCTTATCCCACTTTTTGCAAGGAATTTCTTTTTTTTTTTCATTTTCACACTTTCAGTTTCACTGGGTATGTGGTTTATTTTCCCCACATTTTCACATTCACATTTTCACTTACAGATTTCTCCTGCTTCATAAGAGGTCAAAAGAACTAATAAGACAGTAAGTTTATTTGAATGTTCATGAAACGCTTTACATGTATAGCACCCCCAACCTGTTTTTAAAAAAATTAACAGAAATTTATTTTCTTTCACTCTTACTCCCACTGCATTAAAACAAAGAATAAAAACAAATTTCATGTAACAAATACATACAATCAAACAAAACAAATTCCCCAATGTCTGCACACAAAAATACGAATGTCTCACAATTGAAGACAAGCAGAATGAAGATTCCAATTTCCCCCAGATCTCTAGCTAGATTCTCTAGATCTCTAGCTGCCCTTCCCCCATGTTATCTATTAATGGTAAGTTCTTCAAATCTTTTCTTTTTTTAAAGGAATCAAATGAAAAACTCAACATAAAAATCAGAAATCCTAGAGAAAATTAAAATTTTTCCTTTGAAGGCCATTAGCAAATGACTATGTATGTGCACATATGATGTGTATGTGGTATGCCATGCTAACTGACACTGCTAGACCCCCTAGGGCAAGGAGGGAGGGATCACTTTGTGTCTATGGTTTTGCCAGGGCTTACTTAGCACACTCTGACACAATATTGAAAATCCTAATTCCTTCCTTGGAAGGACACTATTTGTAGCCATTGGTTTTATTTCCTGGATATTACTATGTGGTAGAGTCATTGAAAGAATGAGAAAAAAGATAACTAAAATCCATTTTGAGGCAAAAGAAACATTTTCTCTATACTTAACATGAGACATAGAAACTCCATCATTTTAAGTACCAGAATTCGTTAAGAAAATTTTTCATAAACTTTGTTACATAAATTTTATTGTTAAAAGTAGGAAAAAATTGGCAGTGGTTGGTAGCAATGAGGATAATCGTCCATGAATCTGTAAAAGTGAATATCTATGGATGACTAACACAAGTTCCAGCACTTAGCCCAGTGCCTGGCATATTATAAGCACTTAATAAATGCTTGCTGGTTGACGGATTACTTGATACGAGATTTCAGGATGATATCTAAGGAGAGGGCAGTTTCTAATTCCACTGTATATTAAGGCTTTAAAGACCAGAACAACACACCTTTAGGTGGTACAGTAGATAAAGCATCAAGCCTGGAGTCAGAAAGACCTAAGTTCAAAACTGTCCTTGAACACTCAGAGGTGTGTGACCTTGGGCAAGTCACTTAACCTCAGTTTACCTCCGTTTCCTCAGCTGTAAAATGTGGATAATAAGAGCATCTACCTCCCAGGGTTGTTGTGCAGATAAAATGGGACATCACAGTAAAGTAGTTAGTACAGGTCCTGGCACAGAATAAGTGCTATAAAAACATTAGCTATTTTTATCATAGTTATCATTATCTTTAGGATACATGACTTTTACATTTCTAAAACAGCCTATAGGAGGCTGTAAAGCCTAGTGGAAGGGGCGCTGGTGGTACAGTTAGAAAACCTATGCTTGAATACTGGATCTGCTCCTCAGTGTTAAGGTCTGCAAGACATATTCTTTTTGAGAATCCACTTCCTCATCTGCAAAATGGGTCTAACAATTTTACCACCTAACTCACACCTTTTTATAAGAAAAATCCCTTGTAAAACTGAAAGTGCTCTGTAAATGTGAGTTTTTATTATGATGATGATGACATCATACTCACTTGCTGTTTGTTCTCTTTAGAGTATGGTAACATGGTGGAAACATGAAACATAATCTCATGTCCTTGGTACACAGTATACACAGAATACAGTCCTGTAGTGTCATCTGTAAAAATAGGAAGATACATTTGGTGAACAAAATACGTAAAGTCTGTTGGAAATTTTTATTTTGTGGACCAGGGTAGTAGTATCAGACAGCTAGATGTCTTTGCAGATGTGTTTGCACACATTACATGTCTACATTCATACAGACAACACTTGATTATCTACATTAGTAAGTGGGTGGAAGGATTAGCAAGGATAATCCAAAAGGAATAATTTAAAACTAAGTTATACTTGTTTTGGGAATTTAATTTTGTACTTACATTTGATTATGGGTGTGTCTGGTATCCTGGAAATTCAGAAATAAAATATGTGATTCAGGCAGTGTGGTGTAGTGGGAAGAGCATTGGACTTGTAGTCAGAAAACTGGGTTTGAGTCCTGGCTCTGCTATTTACTAGCTGTGTGATCTTGGGCAAGTAATTGTGACTTTATGGGCCTTGGTTTCCTTGTTTATAAAATGAGGGTGGGACACTAGGGTGTATCTGAGGTCCTTTCTGTTTCTACCATTCTGGACTATTTGGTTCTTCTTGTGGCTCTGCTCCTTTCTCCATTTTGCAGGCTTCCACATCACACTGAAGACCTGGACGACTTCAACTGCCAAACTAAAGAAAAGCTCCAGCCCAAGAAAAAGCTACCACTGCTTGCTTGCTCTCTGTGTCTGTCTTTCTGGTTTCCATCTTCCCTGGGAGTGGAGATCAGTTTTTTGGTTAAAAAGAGAATGCTATATTGCTCAGTTCCTGGTAGCCTGGCCAGATGAAAGGTGCTTAAAGATGGTTATACTGTTAATAAAAACAGAGCATGTGATGTTGCAAAGAAGCAAAAAGCTACAATGGAAATCATATGCTTATAAACAACTGGGCTCATTACAAGTACACATAGTTTAAAGGCATAGAAACACATCCTTGACAAGCAGGGGCACAGGCTTTATCCCAGCTCCCCCAGATCACTCACTATGCACTCCAATATATGATGGATCAGTGATTTCACTGGTGGGTACTTCCTCCACTAAGGTAGATTAAACTATACTCCTTCACACCTTAGTAGACAGTCTTCATGAATTGTTTTGTGAGTGGGTGCAGCCCCCCACCCCCTTAAAAAATCATCACTTGGTGGCCAACCCTCTAGTGGTTACTTAGCTCTCTGATGGCAGACCTAATGTCCATGGCCCTTCTAACCTGGAAGAGCCTGTCCGAGTTTGAATTTCATTTGCAGTCTTCAAGAATTTAGGGTCACCTCCCTGCCATGATTAAGCGACTCCCTATATGCCTCAAGAAGGCTACTTCGCCCCTCTTTTGTATGTCAATTCCTCATCCATCAACGGAGTGTAACAATAACTGTGTCTATTTAATTATACCAGATTACTGTCAGGACCAAATGAGATAAAGGAAGTGAAGATACTTTCAAAAGTCGCAAGGACTATATAAAAAGAGGAAATTAGTATTATCATCATTACTATCATTACAATAATTCCAAGGTACTGGGACTGATTTGTGTTCACAAAGCACAACGCTGTCACGATGTACATATAATCAGTATTTCTATGGCCATGATGTTCAGAAACCACTGACTTCATGACTTTCTTCCAATCACATTCACACGGTTATTACTCCTCCCACTAGAGTTTCTGGTCAAATACTGGCCAGGTTATTTCTGAGAGATGTCAATGTAAACATGGAATCACAACCACTGGAAATCTTACTTTTGGTGTCCAGACCTCCTCGATACCCTGTCCAGCCTTTTAGTGTTATTGTGTCACCCAAAAGATTGACTAATTTTTGAAAAGCTTCACTGCCAGTTTCTGAAGAAAGAAGAAATCAAGCATTAGGAAAATCATCCAAATCGGAGGCCAGGTGACAACATGTTGATTCACAGTTTTCATTTCCTAAGGGAAACCTGAAAATTGACACATGGCAATAGTACACTACTGGTAAGTAAAATGTGAAATTCACATTCCTTCTCCTTGGGCAGCCTCCCTGCTAGGAAAGGCCATAGTCTCAGGAACTTCAAATAGTGCTTTGTTCTGGGCCTCATATAGTTATCATGTATTAAGTATCATAGTTATCTATGTATGTGTTATATGTTTGGCATATGAGATCCATGACGGTAAGGACTAGATCTGATCTTAACTTTGTATATCCTTCAGTGCTTAGCACAGTGTTCTGCCCAAAGCAAGCACTCACTGAATTGAAAGCAAGCAACTGAATTTGCTGAACTGAAGTGGAAAGCATATTGTAACTTTCATCATGGAAAGGGAATACATAAGAGAAGTTTTAGAACTATGCCAACCAATTAAACAAAATATTACATGGCTAACAGATATTGTTATTAAATAATTTCTGTTTAATCAATAAGCATTCATGTACTTAGATGCTTATAGATAACGTGTTGGGGGCTGAGAATACCACCACGAAACTGAAAATGTCCCTTCCCTTAAGGAGCTTACTTTCTTTTGGGGAAAGACAACACACACAGACACAGAATAAATACAAAATAGATACAAAGTACTTTAGGGAAGGAAGACTTGGCAGTTGGGGGAATCAGGAAAGGCTTTAGGTATAAGGTGGTACTTGAGCTGAGTCTTGAAGGTTGTAAGGGATACTATGGGGGGATGAAAGGAATGAGAGCATTCCAGCCATGAGCATAGCCAGTAAAAAGGCATGGAGATGCAACATGGAGTGCTGTGTGAAGCACTGCAAGGCTGCCAGTTTATTTAGACCAAGGATTGGCCAACTATAGACAAAGGGCAAGATGGTGTGCTGTCTGTTTTTGCATCGCCTCTCCAGTTAAAATTGTGGTTTTTTTTTTTTTGCTTAAGACATAAATAAAATCTTATTTTAAAATGTAAAAACTATTCTTAGCTCAACAGCCACACAAACAGGCAAGGCCTGGGTTTGGCTACGAGACCATGGTTTGCTAACTCCGTGGTCTGCTAGACCATGGAGCACAGGAAGGGAAGCTGAAAGAGGGTGGAAGTGGCAGTGGGCACAAGAAGCAGCCTGACTCCCTTTATGGAAGTGGTATGAAGTGGGGTATGAGAAAAGGTAGAGCTTGGCCTGGAGAGGACAGACAAGGAGGCAGTGTCACTTAGGGGAAGCCAAGTCTCCATCAGTAGGGAATGGGAGGTGCATGAGGGGAAGATATCTAAAATGAAGGGAAGTGGGTCAGTCATGGAGCAGGAATTCCAGAGCCCACAATGTTCTTGGTTCCTATCTGTGACAAGAAAGAAGGCAGGTTGGTCAGTTTTTGAGAATGCTATAATAACAGCTAGAGAGTCTAAGCATCATGAAATATTAAAAGAACTAGAGAAAGGTCTCTGGCATGTTAGGCAGATCCTCTATGGGGGGATTTAGGGAAAGTTATGGACAAGAATTGCCCAGGATGAGTTTGTGGCTAGATGGCAGTCTATCTGTATCAGTAGAGGGGGTGCCTACTTTAAGGAGATCATAGATCAATATACTACTATACATACTGATTTTGCAGAAGCAGCAGAGCTCCACTAATTTCCTTTGGATAAATGTTTTTGTCATGCAAATTATTTGAATGCAAGGGCAAGTCTATTATTATGAGCTCATTTCCCCATTCCCCTGACCTTCTGAAGTCATGAAGCAAATCTGTACCACTGCTACACATGTTATAGAGTAGCAGATTCTTCTACTCCTGCACAAAGTAGTGGCGAGCTTTGGGTTAGAGACTTGGGATCATGAACTTTACAAATATTATTATTGATAGCTGCCTCTCTGCAAAAATCCTTAAAACTGAAGAGATGGAGGTTGCTAAAATTGTGTAACCAGAACAGATGACTGATTTTAACTCCTGGAAAGTAAAAGTTATGGCTGGACTCACCATTACTGAACATTTCATCATCAGTGAGTTGCCCATCTTTGGCATAAAGAATCCCAAACTTGAAATTTACACAGCCCTTAAAAATACAAAGACAACATTTTAGAACAAAGATAGGAACTGAAGTGTTTATTACTTTTGCCCTAAGAGCACAAATGATTACAAAATGTTGTACTTTGTATAGAAATAGAATACTAATTCAATAGGACAACAATATAAGCACACATTGTGTAGTGGTAAGAACATTAGATTTGGAGTCATAAGACCTGGGGTCATTGCTCCAATACTAGCCGTGTGACACTGAGCAATTCAATTAATCTTGCTTGGCTTCATAGTCCTAATCTGGAAAATGGGGATGATGATCCCTGCACTGCCTACATTACCAGGTTGTTTTGAGAAAAGTGCTTTATAAACCTTGAAGAGCTATAGAAATTGCAGATATTATAGGGCAGACCCTTTGAGTAGGATCACAGGATTATCAATATACAGCTTGAAGGGACATCAGAGGCCATCTAATCCAAGCAACACATCCAAGATACATCAGAGGATGGATCTGAACCCAAGTCCTCTGACTCTAGTGCCAATGCCCTTTTTAAAAAATTAATTTATTTTTTGTTATATTTTAACTTCTTAACTGTCTCCTTCTCCCTCTCCCCAACCTATCCTAGAGGAGGTCACCATATGACACAGATTTATTAATATATGTGAAACCACACTATGCATACTTCTATTTATCAGTTCTTTCTCTGGAGGTGGGAAGCATATTCCTTCATAGGTCTATTGTGGTTGATTTGAGTATTTATAATATTCAGAATAATTTGATCTTGCACAATTATTTTTCAAATGATATTGCTTTTACTGCATATAATGTTCTCTTGGTTCTGTCAATTTAACTTTTATTTCATGTGAGTCTTTCCATGTTTTTCCAAAATCAATCAGCTCGTCATTTCTTATAGCACAGTAGTATCCCATCAGCCAGTACTCTTTCTACTGTACCATGTTGCCTGAATGATGTTTCCCAGTTCCTTTGTGACCTGGTGGCATGCATCCAGAAGGATAGTAGGTCCAAGGGGAATTTCAGAGAGGCAGGTTATCTAATTTACATTTTAAAACTTTCTGACAAGATGTTTCCAAACAGAATGTGCTGCTTTGCCAAATGGTGCATTTGCTGGAGGTCTTTAAGGAGAGGCTGGATGACCACTTACGGAAACTGTAGAGGGGATTTCTGTTCATGCATAGGTTAGACCAGATGACCTCTAAAGTCCCTCCTAGATCTGGATCTTAGGATCCTAAGTATTTGTTGTCTTGTTCACAAGAGGAAAGTCAGGCCCAAGGAATGGAGACTATTGGTGGATGACAAGTAGATCTGGAGCAAGAATGACTTGGGTATTGGCCAGTGAGTCATGGCTGAAAGTCAAGTCAAAATCTATGCCCCTCCTAGTTATTAGAGTGAGGAGCTGGGAAGTTAGGGTATTGAAGGAATATCAATATATATGCTGAAATCCTATAGTATAAGGCAGCAGTTGAGGTGGAGGAAAAGCCCATGAGCCTAGCACTGAACTCACTGACAAAAGACGGAGAGTGTCCTGTGGGTAGGTAGATAGCAGCTACCAGGCTGTTTTATCATTGGGTGATAAATTTAGATTGAATGAACCTCAAGGGAAGAGAGGTCACTGAGTGATGGCAGAGGGAGAGTCTAGAAGTGGCAGTGGGAAGCCAGGAGTATTCTGACACCCCCACTATGACCAGTGAGATGGAGGTTGTGAGTGAAAGTAAGGTCATTGCTAGAAAGGATGGCTAGAGGTGCCATACCATCAGAAGGCAGCTAGGTCTCAGTGAGAGCCAGAAGTTGGAGGGAGTATTAAAGGTATAGATTTAAGATACAATCTTGAGGTTTTTGTGGTAAGCCACACCAATTTCCCCTTCTGTAAAGATTTTCCTGGTGGCATAACTGCAAGAATTTTTCTAAGACCTAGATGGTCTTCAAATAGATAACATGCTATTGATAGACAAATACATATATTAATATTTATAGCAGTTACTGCAAAAAGAGACCATGCCATACTCTCTCCAGTCAAAATGGTTCATACAGTCAAAAGATGGGTTGAATAACAGAATATGTGACATGTGCTATGTATGTGTTGGTGGCATAGGAAATCAAGCATGCCCTCTTGCTTCGCAAGTACACTACAATCAGTAGTGTATCATGCTGAAGTCCACAATAAAATCTAGGGTCCCTCTAGTTCTAGAGGCTCTAGGAGTCCTTCAGGGCCTTCCCTCTCCCTTCTCCCTCATGGTTAATCCTTCTTGGCTTAGGTACAGAGATTGCAGGTCTCCACCCAGCTTCCTCCTGTATTATAGACCACCAAAAGCCAGATGATTTAGTAAATAGTTTTACGCGGCCCTAAACGAACAGTTTTAGGGTTATGTAGCAGAAGCTGAGTATACTGGACAAGGTATAGGACAGTATTAACCAGGAACTAAACTTTGAGACTGTGAATTTATCAGTATTTTATTTCTTCCTATTAGGTCTAGCCCAATCTTTCGAGACCTTTTTGGATCCTGTCATCCAATGTATTAGCTATTCTTCCCAGTTTCATGTAAAATTATATGATTTTTTATTATTGATATGATTCATTATGCTTATTTCTCTAATAGTGAATCATATTTGCATATTTGGTATACATCCTACTTGATCATGATGAACAGTATTTTTGATATATCACTGTATATTATTTCCCAGTGTTTTATTTATATTTTTATATCAGTATTAATATCTATGCATCTGAGTTAGTCTATAGATTTCTTTCTCTGCTCTAATCAAAGGTAGTTTGGACATCAAGACCATACTTGCCACTTAGAAAGTACCAAATAGAACACAAGCTTTATATTTGAAAATGTTCTATATACGGTATAGGGATTATTTACTCTGAATGTTTGGGAGAAATAACTTGTGAATTAGTCTGATCCTGCAGTCCCATCAATCAATCAACAAACATTTATAATGTGCCTATTATATCCCAAATACTGCTCAGTTTCTAATTTTTAAACTACAAATTCAATTCAATCATTTAAATTGGATGACCTCTAAGGTCAATTGATCAGTAAACATTAAGTGTCTATTATGTGCCAGGCACTCTGTTAGAACCTGAGAGACAAATACAAAGAATGAAATAATTCCTATTCTTAAGGAGTTTATGTTCTAATGAGAGAGCCAATATGTTCACATGTAAATATATAAGCATAAGGAGAACAAATGCAAATAAATACAAGGTAGTTAAATATGAGGAAGTTAAATGGAGAAGTCGTCCAGATCAGAAAAGGCTTCATATAGAAGGTGGAGGTTGTATGGGATCTTGAAAGAAAAGGATTCTCTGAGGTACAGGTGAGGAGACAAGTGCATTTCAGGCTTGGGGGATGGCAAGAGCAATGGTACACAGAAGTGAGAGGGAGTTTGGCAGGATCTCAGAGTGTGGGAATGGAGGTAATGAATGAGGTTGGAAAGATAAGTTGGGTCCAGGTTATGAAGGACTTCAAAAGTTAAAGTTTATTTTTATTCTAGAATCAACAGGAAGTCACTGGCATTTAGTGAATAGGCTAAAGACATGGTCGGATACGCAGTTAAAGAAAATCATCTTGGCAGCTGTGTGGATGATAGACTGGAGCGGTAAGAGAGACAGAGCAATTAGGAAGTTGTTGCAATAATATTCCAGGTGAGCAGAAATGGGGGCCTGAACTAACGGGGTGGCTTGTATGAGTAAAGAGAAGGGATTGAAAGCAAAGGATGTAGAAACCAAATAATTTGGCAGCTGACTGGGGTTAGGGAGAGTGAGGAGGCTAGTATGACATGGAGGATATGACTGGAAGAATGGTGAAGACTTTGACAGAAATAGGGAAGTTTGGAAGAGATATAGGTTTTCGGGGGAAGCTAAGTTCTATTTTGGACATGTTGAGTTTGGGGCTCCTTCCAACTCTGGATCAATAATTCATGATCTTTTTCTCCCTTGTCATTCAGATATATACATTTGTCTCTAAGAATTCTTTAGTTGCATCCCACAAAATGTGATATTATCTTAAGCATAATTGTTATTGTTTTTAATAATTTGTTCTTTGATAATCGATATTCATTTAGGTCTAGCTATTTTGATCCTATTTCCTGTTGATCACTACTGTATTTTAGAAAATCTTTACTTTCTGAGAGAAACCAGGCCAGGCCCTGGTTTCATCATTGATGAGGAGAGAAATATGCTGGGGAGAGGCCAGGAAGGATTTGAGGTTGGGGAAAAAAGCTGGCTCTTCTAGGCAGAGAATAAGTGGCAGGCATCCAAGTGCTGGAGGCCAGGAGCTGGTGAATCACCAGTAGGTCCAGCAGGTTGTCATCAGTAAGAGATCTGGTTCCCCATGATGAAGGCCTTGCTTCCCATTCTGGGCCAGCAAGGTCTCAAAAGGTTTAGCTGGCAGTTAAGATGAGCCTTCATGCATTGCTCCTTCCCTTCTTCAAAGTTCTGATAGATTTCTGACTGTATTTGATTCAAAAGTCCTTTGCCTTGTAATCTGCTATGTCTACCAGAGTGCCTTTTCAAGTATCCTTCCCATATAGCCCACTCTTGTAACCCAGATATCAGAATGGCACTGCTCTGGTGATGATATCTCAGTCTGTGACTCTGGAAAGTCTCCTACAGAAATGGCTAACCTTGAGGTTCTTCTGAACATAGATTTCTTTGGTCATTAAACCTTCCTTCCAGACCCTGCCATGATCACCCAACAGTATCCATATGGTTTCCCATAGCCTTAGAATGAGGAAGATTTTGGTATACGGAGGCAGAGCAGAAGAGTGAGGTCTAATTACTATTTTAACTACATTGTGGCCTCTAAATGTGGTGTTTAAAGTTGTATCTTTCTAAATTTATCATTTCTGTGTACTTAGAACATGATCTTTTCTTTGTGCATGTTCCAGGTATATATCTGAATAAAAAGTATATTTCCCTACTTCTATTGTTTAGCTATTTCCAAATTCTTACCAAATCCATTTCTTTTCAGCATTATTTAGGTCTTTTTGGTAGAAACATTAGTCTGTTAGTGGGGTACTTAAATCTCCAACTATCTGTCTTTTTCTAATCTTGGGGTTTTTTTTGGTAATTCATGTAACTTTAAAAAAATCAGTTGCTTTGCTGTTCGTTATGAGATGATATTGAAATTCTTTCTTTATCAATACATGAAAATATGACGTAGTTCTCGTTTATTCCTCTTAATGCTTTCTAATTTGAATTCAGTTTTGTCTGATTCCAGTCATGATTCCAACTCTTCATTCTTTGGCGTGAGCTGAAGCACTGTATACTTTAGTTCTTCCTCTAATTTTAAATTTGTATGTGTTAGTGTTAAGTGTATTCCATGTAGACAAAATACAGTTGGAGTTGTGTTTTTAATCTATTCAGATACTAGTTCTTATTACTATGGAATTCAATCTATCTACATTCAATATTACAACCATTAAATTTGGTTTTTCTTCCTATATCATATTATGTCCTATTATCTATCTAAACAAGGACAATAATCCATCTAATTTCATGAGTATGAATACTATTCCAATTTTAAAGCATACACACATAATAAACAGTTCTTATATTTTTATAATATTACTTCTATAAGATTTTCAAAAATTTAACTTCTGGACCTTCTTCCTTATTTGACACAGGAGTATCACTCTGGGATTATCTACCTCTCCCTTTCCACACTTCTATTTTTTCCTTTTTTTTTTCTTCCTTTGAGATACCCATAACAAAGTTATTTTTTCTCATCAATCCTTTTACTATTTGTCTTTTATTTTTGTTTTAAAAATTTTCCTCCTCAAACCCACTTGTTCCATTTAGTTAATAAAAACAACATATGACTGGCTTGCTTTCCTACTGCGGAACTTATGCTGAAATAGACACCATTGATGCACCTCATTGTGACAACACTGATATAGATGTTAAACCACTATCTCTGGTGTTTTGATGTCTCCTCCTCACTCCCATTCACAGCCCCACCCCCACTGCCATCAAGTGATTATACTGAGAAAGAAGTTGACTAAAACAACACTACTTTTATTTAATTATTCCTCTACAGAGTTTACAGGGAGTCATTAGTCATTCGTAGTTGTAAAGGATGCTTTTACCTTGGTGACATTATTAGTGTACTTGCACATCAAAAATCACTCCAAGGCTGGGTTGCTTGTCTATAAATTGCTGAAACTTCTGTGATGTCTTAAATTATGCTCATTTTTTTCTGGGATTTGGGGGTTAAGTCCTATTTTCCTTGATTTTTTTATATTACATCACAATTTATTTTGTTAGTCTTTATCTTGACTGAAAAACCCTGTTCAATTTGGTATATATGTATTAGATTTTTTTTGGATCCCTCTAAAATCATCTCCTATTACCTTGTCACTGTAGTCTTAGAATTTAAAGGCAATATATTTGGACGAGTTGAACCCCTGTTAGCATACTGTGGATCCCATCAATTTGAAATCTCTTCTTTGATGTCTGTATTTTTGGGAAATTTTCTTGCACAATTTTTGAATTATGGCAGCCAGAGTCTTTCTTCACCTTTCTTGTTGAGTCCAGTAACTCCTAGGCTATCTCTCTAGTCCCTAATATATCTGATATTCAGAGCTTGAGGAATTTGCGACTGTGTGTTACATACGTGTAGCTCCTATTTCCGTAATGGATTGTAAGGAAAATATCTTTAAATCGTTGTTTGTTGATGATAGTTAGTGAAGGCAAAACCTGTACTTTCTGAGGCAATCCATTCTGTTTTTGGATCTTGTAGATTGCTAGGAAATATTTTCCTTACATCAAATGGCACACTTTCTTAGAGGTACTGGCAGCAGCCAACGACCTCCTGATCCTCTCTATCAACCCTGACGCTCAAACTGCATTGATGGTGAGGCATTAGCTTTTAAATACCTCTTTCACTTGGCCCTTCCTTTCTACTACCACTGCCACCACACCAGTTCAGGTCCTAATACCTCTCACTTAGACTATTAAAAGGACCACTTAACTGACTTCCCAGACTGCAGGCTCTCTCCTTTCCAATGTATCCTGTACACTGATGGTACAGTATTATTTCTAACATACAAAGAATCACAGGTTAATAGCTATGAGGGGGGCAGCTAGGTGGTGCAGTGAGTACAGCACTGGCCCTGGAGTCAGGAGGACCTGAGTTCAAATCTGGCCTCAGACACTTGACACATGTACCAGCTGTGTGACCTTGGGCAAGGCACTTAATCCCGATTGCCCTGCCAAAGAAACCAGGAAAAAAATAGCTATGAGGGAACTTTGAAGTCATCAGGCCACCCCCTTTATTTTATAGATGAGGAAACTGAGGCCCAAATAACTTACCATAAGTTATATTAGGTAGTACGTGGCAGAACAAGGATCTGAAGTTAGGTCTTCTTGCTCTTTCCATTGCACAATGACACCTTGTTCCTGATCCTGTATTTCTTTCATCCTCTACCCAATATACACTAAAAAAAACCTTCACTGGCTTGCCACTGCTTCGCTAACTTGCCACAAGTTAAACTAATTTAATTTTAAAACACCCTCCATATATAGTGATATTTAAGGCCCTCCACACTATGACTCCAATATACCAACAACTCTCTTTCAACCTTATCCTACTCTCTTTTACACATTATACCTTCCATACTGCCAGGTGGAGTAGTATTGGGCCTAAGGTCAGGACAACCTGAGTTCCAATTCAGCTTCAGACACTTATAGTTGTGTGATTCTGTGCAAGTCACTTAATCTCTGTTTACCTCAGTTTCCTCATCTTTGAGTAGGGATAATAATAGCGTCTACCTCCTGGGGTTGTTGGGAGGATGAAATGAGGTAGTTGTAAAGTACTTAGCACAGTGCCTGGCACATAAAGCTATATACATGTTGGTGTAACTCAGCTTTAAGCATATCTAGTTTCACTGTGAATGGTCTTTAAAGTTAGTGTAGCTGAGCTGTTTGCTCTCTCTGCTATCTTTTTGGCTGTCCTCCTAGCTGCTGAGCCTAGTGTGGATGCTATGAACTGAACCAGTGAGAAGGGCCTTGCCCTTCTCCTGTTTCTGTTCTGTGTTGCTTGTCCTCAGTTTCAGATGCTGGAGGTGATTTTTCCTAGGACCAGGAGTTTAAACCATGGTGACCTTTGAGCCTGGATTGTCTGCAGGTGGTGCTGCAGCTAGCCATTTGAGCATGGAAGCCCTGAGAAGCCAGGGTACCTGGGACTCAAGAAGGAGGGGGGCAGTGGTGGGATCCAAATGAATTAATAATTGGTTCTCCATGGAAGGAAGCAGAGGCATCGCCCCCGCTGCTGACTTGGAGGGCGCAGGTTCTGCCTCCACTAACAACTGGTTCCTGAACTCAGCTTAAAATTAGGTATGGGTTCTACCAAACTGGTGCGAACTGGCTGAATCCCACCACTGGAGAGGGGGTCTTGGTGCTGGGACTTGGTCCTGGGATTGTGATCTATGGGAACCAAGCTAAACTGTGAATCTGATCCCCTTCCCCTCCCCAGTGACTGAGGTCATGCAAAAGAGGAAGAGAATTAAGCCTCCCATGTGTTGGTGGGGAGTGAGTTTGTATATTTATGATTATCCCTTTTGAAGAAATATTTTCCTTTGTGATAGCTTCACAGTGTTACATTAGCCATTGTTATTATACACATAGGATATCATAGACTTAGAATTGGATAGGACCTGAGAGATCATCCAGTCTAAGCCTCTCAATTTACAGATAAGAACACTGAGGCCCAAAGCAGCTAAATGACTTGCCCAAAGATACAGAGCTGATTCACAGCAGTTACAAAGTTATCTAAGTGTTAAAGCTTTAACTTGAATCCAAAGTCCAGTGCTCTCCCCACTCTACCATGCAGCTCTCTCAGTGAAGATCACAAGCTCCCAGAACAAAGGCCGCTAGTCCTTTCACAGTAGCAGTGTCTTCCGAAGAGTTTAATCAACATTTGTTAAAGAAATGCTCTTATCAGCACTATTTCAGACAGAAATATAATTCCTAGACAGCAGGACCTCTCAATGTATTTATTAACACAATTATACCACAACAAAGGGATTTGGAGGATGTGGAGAGTAGAAGTTTACCTGTAATGCTTTTAGGGGCACCCAGATCCTCAGACAAAAGAGCCTTAGACTAGCGATAAATATAGAGTGATTTAGTAATGACAGATTTATAGACTGCTATTTGGAAGTGAACTGAGTGAAAGATCATCTATTTTAACACCCTCATCTTAGAAATGATTTAACTGGAGTCCAGGAGAGCAAGAGATGTCAGACTTGTGGTGTAACAAAAATAGAATAGGTAGAGAAACAGCATTCAAATACATACTCTGCTACTCACTATCTGGGTCACCTTGGGCAGTCAACTAACTTCTCTGTGAAGGGCTTGGCATAAGTTGCTTTTCAGCTGTAAATTCTTGCACTCCTGTCATCTGACCTTAGTCCAGTGCTCTTTCATGTGTACCACACTGCTGTCTCAGGTGACAGAAGAGTCAATTCAATAGCCAAACATATAATACAAGGACAAACACAAGGATGATCTCCAATCCAATCCAATCCAGTGGAGGCACTGATAAAATGACTGAATTCTTTAGAATCCTGCATTAGCTTCTTCAGGATCTACTTTAGTGACTCAATTTACATATGTTCACTGATGTAGAAATTATAAAATATGGAACATATATGTATATGTACATATATATATACACACATATCTACACACACACACACACACATATATATATTATATATATTTGTAAGGAGACTCACTTGTATCAAACTTTTTAGTTCTAATTTTTAATTTTTGGGGAAAATAATATTTCTTTAAAGCTTTAAAATTTATAAAACATTTCTTGAAAACAACCTTACAGATCTGTAGAGTAAATATTAGTATCTTCATTTTACAGATAGAGAAATTAAGATTAGGAAACTTATTGAGGGTTACACAGATAAGTGTCAGATCTGGAATTCAATTAATTCTATTTGGTTCCTGCCATTCGTCCCATTGTTTGCTCTACCTAAACCCTCTATTCTATTAATTCTAATCACAGGACCTTTTTTTTGCCATATTACTCTGCCTCTTAATTAGCATGGCACAGATACAAACTGTACTGTGAAAGTTAGAGTCATCTCACTTCACAAGTAAAAATGAAGCTCTGGTGACAATGACAGCTCCTTTCCTAAGTCAAACTGTCCTCTCACTCCTCAAATGTCTCCTAATACTTTGCCTGGACCTTTGTACTTTCCTTATTCTCATTTTATCAGTTATTTAAAAACTTACCCATTCCCCAACCAGACTATAAGTTCCTTGAAGGCAGAGCCTGTATCTTTGGAATAGGTCCTTAATAAATGTTTGTTCTACTAAATTAAGTTGAAATAGGCTTCACTCCCAGGAAGGAACATGGGGAGAGTGAAGTGAGATGCATTTTGGGAGTTGTACTACATGCCATTTTTTTCTTTCTCTTCCTTTCCATAGTTTTATTACTGATGATTTCTGGAACATTCTGGAAGTTGGAGCACATTGCTTGGTTTAAAGTCATAACTTTCTCTTTGATCCTTTCCTTTTTTTTTTTGAAGTCCCCTGTTCCTTCTTATAATTGTTTAAACAATTTATTGCTGTGACTCATTATTTTTCTGTTTATATCTTGAAAGCAACTTAAAAAAATTTGGAACACATCTATGATTATATAAAGGAAGTAAATGAAAAGTATGAGTATATAAAAATGCTTTCATTAGCATAATTCTCACACTTTACTCAATATATTCTCTGAAAGATATTTTACTATTCAAACAATGTGGGATTATGTGATTAAATAAAAACCAAGTACTATAGAGATAGCAGTAATCCTGGGAGCCTCTGAAGGTTCTTAATGATAAGCATTTTTACTTTCTTTTATTTTTTATTTTTTAAGGTTAAGTGACATGCCCAAGGTCACACAGCTAGGGAGTATATGAGACAATTTGAACTCAGGTCTCTCTGACTTCAGGTCCAGTACTCCATTCGTTGCAACACCTGGTTGCTTCCATTTTTACTTTCAATATACAAGATTTCACAGCTTACAGATTTAGGAGGAAGATTAGAAATAATCTAGTCCAATCTCTTTCATATTAGGCATCACAAAATGGAGTCCCAGACAATGGAACTGATTTATCCATTGACACACAGTTAAGTAGCAGAGCTTAGATTCAAACTTTGGTCTTTGCTAGCTCTGACCACACTTTCTACTTCATTATAGCTGGTGTTTCAATCAAATCATTCCCTCATAAAAGAAAAACAAATGAAGGGAAAAATCATATTTCCTTCTCAAAGTTATGAAGCTAGAGGGTAAAAATACTTGAATAAATATATATAGTATTCACATAGACAAATTCACTCATGTCAACTAATCATACCAGGTGTATAAGATGTAAATGGAAAAATTACTAGGTTTTCCCCCAAAGTTTTCTAGTGCCTAGCCACAAGCAAAAGCTAAAACTGCCCTTAGAAACCCTTAATGAGAAGTTTTAGAGATACATGCTTCTGGGTATGCAATCAGCAATTTCTGCTAAAATAAATGATCACTCCAAAAAGCAAGAGCTGTACTTGTCAGCACCATGGAAGGGCGACCCATATGTTGAACAAATGTATCTACAGCAATTAGAAGGCCCCACAAATGAGGTTACACTTACCTCTTGTTCTTCAAGAACCAGTAAGTCCTGTTAAAAACATCAAAAACAATTAATGTTCATTTTCAAAGATAATGTTTTTACTTTTTTGAAGCTAAGCTAATTCACTCAGTTTAATCAATTTTTCTATATTTCTCTGTAAATTATTAATATCATATGAAAATTGGTTTTCTAAATACTATTCAATTTCAGGTCAAAAAAAGGAGTCCTTGCCAAGGTTCTTTGTTCTGGGAATCATCTGCTCTTTTCCTTGCTGCAGCTTAATTCATATTGAAGTCTGTATGTCAAATAAGACAAATCCTAGAATGGCTATTTGTGTAAAACAAACAAACAAACAAATATAGACCTTCTGGAAAAGTGGAAATCACATGACAAAACACTTCACAGCTAGGACTTCCCAGACAGGCAAAGGAACTATTAGGAAGATGATGGTAGAGGGTTTAGGTAGAGCAAACAATGGGATGAATGGCAGGAACCAAACAGAGTAGATGGTAGGCTGGTGGCAGGAATACAGACATTTTCTTCTCCTTGTACTAACTGATGCTGCCCCCATGTGGGCATTTTCTAATTAGTTCCAGTGAATTAAGACAATAAAATAAAATCTTTTCCAACCAAGGCTTTCGTTTTGGAAAAAGAATGCTTCTATTAATCTGGCATTACAAAAAAAGGGAGTGATTTCACTGTCCATTTCCTACCTTTGAGTTTCTTAGAGATTACTTATGGAACAAGGCTCAGCATTATCAAATGTCCAGTGCCACTGGGTAAGCTTTAGGCCTGGAATAGTCTGGCCACAGCTATTTTACAGTTTTACTTTTGGGCTGGTGAGGGAGCACCTATCACTCAAAAAACTTTCAATCTAGTTCGAATAATGAATACTCCATAATTCAGGACCTGTAATGATGGTTATGCCTGTATAGTCACAATGTGTACACAGTCCAGGAAAGAGATTTTTATTTGTAAGACAAGGTGGTCAAATCTGCCTTTCAGCTCCTGAGTCAGATAGGTTTTCACAAAACTATCACTTCCTGATTTTTGTTTTGTAGTTCTAGCACTTTAGGGATTAATTTGTTTCTGTGGTGTGGCTGGCCCTTAAATTTCAAGAAGTGGTTGACAGTAGAAATGGAGTAAGTGCTGGCCTAAAATTGAAAAATCAGCATCCTTTTCTAACCTTTAAATATAAAGATAGATTCTCTTTAACAAAAAATTATTTCATTTAAAATTTCTCAGTACTTAGAGGCAACCTCTCCAGATCTCTTCGAGATCTTTCAACATCCTGGTCACCTTTTTCTGAATTCACTCTAGTTTCTCAAATTCCCTCTTAAAATGAGATAAAAAACAATGTTCTAGAGCAGCACTTCTTAAACTGTGGGTAGCAAGCCACAAAAAAAGTGCTGAAAGTGTCATGAGCAGAAAAAGTTTAAGCAACCCTGTTCTAGAGCAGCCTGACCACGATAGAGAGTTCATTTAAATCAAGACACCTGTACTAATACAGCCTAAAAATATATTAGTAGGGCTTTCTTCTTTAGCCCTATTCTGTTCAACATTTTTAAAAATCAATAACTTTGTGGAATACCATGGACTAAAAAAATTACATTGATGATTTCTCATATTTAAGAAGGAATTCTTATTAATACGTAAAACTAGGACTATTTTATCCAATATATAAAATTGGAAATGTTTTAAATTACAGTGGTGTTCTGGGATGAGACTGAGTAAATGACCATATGCCTGAGAGAGTTGGCTATGTATGTGAGGAGGATGTTGGGAAAGCTAATGAAGATGAAGAAAAAGTTATACGCAGTTATGCTTTAAATGAACACTGAGAACATCTCTTATAATGTCAGGGCACAAGATGTGTACCCATATGTTACAGGACCACCAAAGGCCAACACTAGTAGAACGACAAGTATGAGCATATATAATTTCCCCAGGCTGGCATTTTCCCAATTTGATAGTAGTTTGGTAGTAGCAGTTCCAAGTTTGATGTCCTAGGAGTATAATTTATCTAAGTCTGGGATAATGAATTTTTTAAAAGTGGCTTCTCGCTTTCTTACTCTCTTCTCCTTTACTTTAGGTTTAATTGTTCTCTTAATAATATTTCTGCCTTTCTCAGTTTGACGATTATTGTCCTTGATAAAGATGATGAAAATTAAGTAAAAGTTATGTAGGTCTGCTTTCTAATCTGCTATTGATTAACATTATATCATCATCCTTAACCAGTGAACTGTTCATCTCTTCCTTGTTCGTCATCTGGCTCCAAAGATAGCTTAAAAAGCAAATAAACCTTTTTGATTGATGTCTTTTAGCAATTTTTTTTCACAAGCCTCAATTTATTCTAGGCTTCAAAAGCCTTTCTTTTTACTGGCCTTTTGACAGGTCCACGACAATTTTTTGTGATCATATGTAGTCATATTCCCTTCTCTCTATTTTTGTCCATGTCTTTTGTGAATCTGAGCTCCTCAGGAAGTTTTCTGTGTACCTTTATAAGTTTCTTTACATGCCTCCTCTTCTTTATCAGCATAAATTGTGACAATACAATCTATCCTTGTAGAAACAAAAATGCAATGTGGAACAATCAGAGCCAAATAATGCCTTGGCATTCCATATCCTCTCTGCATGCCTTCAGATATGTTATGCATTCTACCTAGAATCCTTCCTTATTACCTCTGCCTCCTGAAATTCCTAAGCTCCTTCAAAGCTCAGCTCATGTGCCGTTTCCTACATGAAGTCTTCTTTGATCAATGGAAGAAACACTCAGTGGCTCTGGAGTCGGAGGACCTGGGTTCAAATTCTGTTTCTCATGCTAACTTTCTCTGTAACCTTGGGTTAATTACCTAACCTCCCTCACTGAGGGGTTTGGATTATCTGATCTCTGAGGTACAAGCCAACTCTATGTCTATGATCCCATTAGTTTGTTAGCACACTCTTCTTCCTCCTCAAATTATCATTGGTATACTTAGGTGTTATGAACCATCTCTCTAGTAGATTATTAGCTCCCTGAGGCCAGACTGCTTTTTGTTTTGTCTTAGTATCCCTACCACCCAGTACAGTCCCTTAGACACAACAGGTACTTACTAAATGCTTACTGGATTGGAGTAAAGAGTATAATTGTAAAAACAAGTGGCACATATTATGGAAGAATTGGTGTGGATCAGAAATTATCCAAGAAGGCTTCATGGAGGAGTTAGAATTTAAGCTGAGAAATTCCTGCTTAGGTATAGGTTGGACTAAATGACCTCTAAAGTCCTTTCTAATTCTGTGATTCTACTAAAAACTTTTTTTTATAACCACTCATTTTTCTTGAGGTATATACCCTTTTTGGGTTTTTGGCCACAGAGTTGCACCAATTTTTTTCTCTTAACATTTTGGAATCCACTTTATTACAATCTAAGGTACCTATCTGACTACTCCATAGTTCTTCCTTTCTTTGCTATTATAAACTCAAAGAAGACATGATCACTTTGCTAGTTTCTCTTAACAGAATCTAAGATTCAGAGAAAATTATTTTTTTTCTTAGAAAGAAATCTGAATAGCATTTTAACTGATTTTTTTTTTTTTACCACACAGGTTCTGTAACATGAAGCAACAAGAGGCAGATTACAAACTAGAATAGAGACAAGACAAAGTGAGTATTAGGGCCAAAAAAAAAAAGAAGTATTATTGGGACAAAAAAAGAAGTATTATTATTGGGTCTTAACAATAGGAAACGAGCTCAGAGCAGGGTCAGTTTCTCAGGGTGGCACAACTGGTAAATAGTAGAGCGTGGCTTATAGAGTCAAAGTAGGAAGGACTTCAGTGGTCATTTAGTTCAATCCCCTCATTTTACAGATGAGGAAACTGAGATTCAGGGAAATGAAACCACTTGTCCATAGTCAACAGAGCCAGTCAGTGGCAATGCTGTGATCCAAACCCAGGTCTTCTGACCCCAAATCCAAGGCTCTTTTCAGGCACATTTCTGGGTCTCATGTGAGATCTTCTAACTCCAATTCCAATGATCCTTCTGCTATACTAGGATAGTAAGATAAGAGGCAGATGGGACTACCAAGGCTCACTAACCTTGAACATGACTTGATATTTTCTGCCAGGAGCTGAAAGATTGTATTTTCCAGCATTCACTAAAAATGAATAGATGGCTCTGTAGTGAATGATCAAGATATTAAGTAGCAAACATCTTGGTAATAAAGAGCAACCCAGAAATCTGGTGGTTAGAATTCTAAATCAACAACCATATGAACAGCCTCAAATCCAGAAGTAACAAAAACAAACCAAAACAAAACCCATAGCAGCAATACTCCTGAAAGGCGTGAAGATTAAAGCAGATATAATGTCATCACTCTAGCTTTTCACTTTAGTCATGAGTACAAAGCCTAAAGGAACCAGAGAAGGGGTACCAGCAGTTTGGGTGGAGCCTTAATGGAGGAACGGAAAGACATCAACAAAAACTTCGTTACCAGAAGGCAGGGGCGAGTTGCCACGTGCACCGGTAGAGGGAGTACCCAAGCCAAGCCATCAAGTAATAATAATGTGATTACACACAAGAAAACTATTTGATTGTCTCACATATGTAAGAGGTTAACCCTTTAATCTACAACACTCAGGTTATAGAGCAGCGTGTTTCTTTTAAAAATCTTTTGCTGAGTCCTTCATCTAGAAACACCCTAAGTAGATAACACAGAAACAATTGGGAACAAACACAATGGGGACTACATGCCTCCAACTAAAAAAAAAAAGTAGGAAAGTAAAGCCAATGAAGGTTCTTCCAGAATGTAAGAAAAGGCATTGCAGACCTGAAGAAGTTAACAAGAAATAATGGGAATGAAAGTAAGTGGATGAGAAAGTTACACTTAGTAAGTAGCATCCTTATGGCTGTTGGGGGTGGATTTTAAATCAGGTGGCTGTGATGGTTAATTTTTGTCCCCACTTTGACTTTTTGAAAGGGGAGATGAGCTCCAATTTTACAAATAAAGACCTGCCTATAATTCACTGTTACTGTTATTACTAATAACTTACTTTTTTATACAGGACTGTAACATTTACAAGGGGTAGCTGGGTGGCACAGTGGATAGAACTCCGGGTCTGAAGTCAGGAAACATCATCTTCCTGAGTTCAAATCCAGCCTCAGACACTTACTAGCTGTGTGACTCTGGGCAAGTCACTTAACCCTGTTTGCCTTAGTTCCTCATCTTTAAAATGAGCTGGAGAAGTAAATGGCAAACTTCTCCAGTACCTTTGTCAAGAAAACCCCATATGAGATCACAAAGAGTTGGACATGACTGAAACGAATGGACAACAACCACAACAGATTTATAAAGCACTTTCTTTTTACAATAATCCTAGAGATGGTTAACACAAAAATTATTATGCTCATTTTATGAATGATATTGAGGGTAAGACATGCTCAAGACCACAGAGTTAATAAGTATCAGAGCTGGGACCCAAACATAGGTCATCTTTTAACTCTAAGACCAAAGTTCTTTATATTAGTCATTCATCTTGGGATGCATTCCTACAGTAAAATACTCCATTCTGCTGGGAAGTTGTCTAAAACAAGGGCTCAACATGCTTGCTTATCTGAAAGTTAACTATAGTTGAAATGCTGTATACTGTGTGTTAAGTATTAAGTCTTGGACACAGAGAATACTAAAGGGCTTGGGCAATGAGGAATCTGGGTCACAAGGTCAGTGACAACTACATCCTGATAACATCCTTGTAGCTATTTCCTGTCTTTTTGGATATATCTCTATTAGAGGTCATAGAACCCTCCCAGGTAGAGATTGTGAGACCCTGAAAGAAAGGATCTTAGAGTCACCAAGTTTCACTTTTACCTTAACATCTCTAAAATATTCATCCACTCTATGCTTGAATGTCTTTAGTAATCGAGAACTCACTTCCTTCCAAGGAAGCCCTTTCCATTTAGAGACAGCTGTAATTATTAAGAAGTTGTCCCTTATATTCCTCATAAAGACTAAGATATGCCTCGAGATCTTTTTTTCTTCTTTGGTTTCCTTTTCAAGTAGTTCTTTCATCATTTCAAGGAATACTTTATTCTACCTGAAAACCTGGAAAATAAGGAATTCCTCCAGCCCAATTTCTGCTAGCCTATATTTTGTACTTAGAGTATTTCATAGGATCATAGGATATTAGACCTGGAAAAGACCTTAGGGCTCCTCTAGAACAATACCTCAATTTTATAGATGAAGAAACTGAGGGCTAAAGAGATTAAGTGACTTGTTTGAGGTCACATTGGCTGTAAGCTGTAGAGTAAGAATTCTAACTCAAGTCCTCTGACTACATATACAATTTCCTTCTCACTATGTCACCAAATTGCTATGACTTGTCACTTGCAGAAGGACATACAGCATGCTCTCTGCAAACTGATGTCAGTTTCTCCTTGCCCTCTCTTTTATATCTACAGCTCCTGTGGCTAATTCCCATGACAAGCTGCTGGTGGGCCCTGCCTATTTGTCCTGCTAGGGCACACTTACTGGTAGTCCCTGAGCAAGTCTGTCTGTCTGTCTGTCTGTAGGTTGACTGCACCCATTCTGGGACTCGACTAGTCTTTTCTCCCCAATCTGACACTACATTACTCAGCTGGCTTTGATTTGTAATTAGTAGATTCCTCCAAAACTCTAATATAAAGATATACCTTTAGCTAAGATTTAAAGTCTTACCTAGATATCCAGCTTCCTGACACTTATCATTTCTTCTGCTTTCTTCTGTTTCCCTCTTGTCTTGTTACTGCCTCAGTTTTTCCTTAGATTAAGTCCAGTTTTGGTTCTTTGTAATTTCCCCTCCCCCCATTATTCCTAGTTTTTTTTTGCTTTGGATGCAACGGAACAAGTCTAATCTCTGTGTCCTATGGCAGCCCTTCAAATACTTAAAGCTAATAATTATCTTTCTCCTTAAGTCTTCTCTTCACACCTAAATATTATCAAATGAGCTTTCATTATCTTCCTGGCTTCCAGGCTCTCCCTAGTGCTCCTTTGGATGCACTCTGGCTTGTCAAGGTCCTTCATAGAAAGGTGCCCAGAACTAGATATAAAAGACAAGGCCAGACCTTTCAGTGAAATTTATTTTCTATTCAGTTTTGACATGGTGACTTTCTAATACATTTCCCCTTGTATTTGAAGCCAGCTGCTGAAAGGAAAGAAGGGTTTGTGATTATACTTTATGCAGATGATAATGATATTATTTCATTGGTTATTAGTAATAATGGTACTAAAGTCCGAATATTTTAAGTTAAAAAACAACAACAACCAAGAACAGATACATTAGGTAAAGCTTCTCAAAAGAGAAGAACAAAAGCTATAGGCAGAAACTTCCTTTCACTAGAACAGTGGTTCTTCACCTGGAGTCTATGGACCATTCATGAATAGATTTTGTTGAGGGGTCTGTGAACTTCGTTAAAAAATTATGCCTTTATTTTCATTAACCTCTAATTGAAATTTAGAATTTCTTTCAATTATTTGAAAAACATTATTCTGAGAAAGGGTCTATGGGCTTCACCAGACTACCAAAGGGATCCATGACACAAAAAAGGTCAAGAAGCCTTGGACTATAACTGACTGATATAAGATGGATGCTTTCTCCAAGTTGCATAGAAGTATTGCTTGCATCTTTCTCTCTTCTTGGAAAGGAGAATAAGAGGTAAAGATAATTGTGCAGATCAGAAATTAACTGGGAGAACTATCCTCAGAAATGGGTATAGAAGAGAGCAGATCATCAATGATACCTTGACCTACAGTGCCCATACCTATAGCTGAGGGCTAAGTTAACATGGCAAGGGGAATAGGAAAGGAAAGGACTGACAAGAGTTGAAACTAAAGCGGAGGTGGGTGAAAACAGCCAAGTATCTTTCTTGGAAGCAAAGTAGAAGATTAAAAAAGGGAATAAAGGCTGATTAGACTAGGGGAAAGACTTTTTTTTTGCATTTGTAATTGTAATTTTTAAAGTGACATAAAGGGTAAACTTTAAATGTAGTGTTGTTTAAAGTGGCTTAAGTTTTAACTATTTTGAGAAGAGTTTTTTAAAATATAAAAAGTATGGAAATTTATGATGAGTTTCAAATGAGATCTACCATCTTTTATCTGAGAAGGAATACAGCTTGCAACCTTACTAGGTTATGTATATAAGTTGTAGGGGTACTTTTAAAGAAATGAATGTACTCTTTAAGGCTGAAGATGCAAAACAAATATGCTGTGCTAGTTTTCTGATATGCTCAGTGATGTCATGGGGCCCATCATCATTGGACCATAATTCTTTTATCTGAAAGTTCTAGGACATAGTTCCTTGATATCAACTTTAGGTTTCTAGCTGCCACCACCTTTCTTTTCTATACCTTAAACACCCACATGGTCCACAGGAGATAATACAAGACTTTACCTTCTACTTAGTCTTGTCTTGCTCCCTAAGAAGAGTGTATAACCCTCCTTTTAGATATTCTGAATTGTTTTTGGTGTTCTGCATTATTAATAGCACTACAAGGAGATATACTGAAGAAGGTTAGAGTAATAAATCAAAGGAGAGATTTACAAAGGTTTATTTGCCAGACCCAATGTCCATGAACTGGGAGGGAAGCAGGCCTTATTTTTTTCTTATATCATCCTTTTTTACCTTTATCATCCTCTATTTAAAAAAAATTGTCATTTGTTTTGACATCACCTTCATATGCATCCCTACTTTAAAAATATTATCTTTTGATTCAATAAATCCAGTCCTGTCTTGGCTAGAGGTTAGACTAGTTCTTGTCAATGGATGTAGATTGGCAAGGCTATAGATGTCTCAGTTCTTCTAGAATCCCTTGCCTCCAGTTCTTAGCATTAGGTTTGTCCCCATGTATCAGAATTTGTGTATCTTCGACCCCCATTCCCAGGTGAGTCTTCTCTTGTGGTTTTAGCCTGTAAGCAAGTGACAACTGCCTTCTCTACCCTAGATGTCCTACCTAGGAGTCATCTTTAAATCTCTGATCATTTCCTGTCCTTCTCTGAGATCAAGAGATTCACCTCTATACTCAAAAAGGCATCAAAGTAGGACTTTAGTGGAAGCAATAAACATTTAATTAATGAATTAGTCTCATTTGTCTCATGTAATTCAACATCATTTTTCAGTTAAAAAAGATAATTCTCAAGCCAACAATGCTCCTTTTAAGCATATATGTTCCATATATTTCATACACCAATTCTAAAAACTATAAAGTTTTCTTTTACCTTCTGTATCTCAGGATGAAAAATTTCCCTGGGGCCTTTTTCAAACTTGTCCAGATTCATGGCACTGAAATAAAAGGGAAAGAATGAACTTCAATGCAATGTGATAGAACTTTAAGCAATAGTAGCAATTTACTCTTTCTCAGATGAGGTGAATTAGCCTTAAGAAAATAAGTCTGTACAAGGACCTGGAATATCTAGCAAAAAGTTGTAATATTTTAAGTCACATCATCTCTTTCTCAATGTTTTCCTAATGGTATTATTCTAAAATAAGGGTGCAAAGATATGCTGATAAAATGAAATTTAAGATACCAAAATTAGCCAGAAATAATACTACTAAATGTCATAAGCATTGTGGAAAAATGAACACTATATTGCACTGTTGGTGGGATGGGGGTTTTATTGGTAGAGTAATTTGACAATATACTGTAAGACGTGCAAAACTGATAATATCTTTTGACCCAGTAATCCTAATGCAGGAACTATATCTTAAATATATTATTAAAAGGAAAAGGGGACTTTTTACATGTAAAAATATTCACAGCCACTTTATTTTTAACAGTAGAAAAACTGGAAACAACCAACAATTAGGGAATGGCTGAAGAAATTGTGATAGACCAATATAATAGAGCATCTTTGTGCCATAAGAAATGATGTGAAAAAATGAATTATGGAAAAATGCACAAAGTGACAGAGGATAGAAGAATTAGAAAAACTACATACATAACCTCTGTTTAAAAAAATGGCAACAAAACTTTGTAACCACATGGAAAAGATCACAAGAGGACGAAGAATAAATAAAACTATAATTATTTTCTGTTAAAGTTTACATTATTATTAATAAATAATAACAAAGAGTTTAGAATTTATAGTTTTACTTGGATTACAATTCCATATTTTATTTGTTTGTTATGACTTCTATTATATTTATAGTATAAAGGTACATAAGAAGGAGGGAGACAAGGAATGAGCTGGAGCTTCAGGCAGTTGTTAACCTGAGATTCAGTCTCATTTAGTAAAACAGTGACTGAGTACTGTAGGCAACCAGTAGCAAAGTTAATTGAAATTAAGATCTTCAACCATTGTCTCCAGCAACTCCTAGTCCAAAAGACTGCTTCAGGTAAGGCTGTCTTAAGAGAGTCTTTTTAATATAATCTCTGTGAGATTATTTCCTCATTTATAAAATGAAGATTGTGGACTAGATAATCTCTACGGTTTTTTCTAAGTCTAAAATAAATACAAGGGACTGAAATGTAGTAGAGGCATTTATATTGAATATTTCCTTTCATTTAAAGTTTTAAGTTAACAAAAATAAAATCTTTCCCTCGTTCTTGTTGTTGTTTAGTCATGTCAGCAGTGTCTGACTCTTCATGACCCCATTTGGGGTTTTCTTTAGCAAGGATACTGGAGTGGTTTGCTATTTCCTTCTCCAACTCATTTTATAGATGAGGAAACTGAGGCGAACAGGATTAAGTTACTTGTCCAGGGTGACACAGGTAGTAAGTGCCTGGGAACAGATTTGAACTCACGAGGATGAGTCTTCCTGATTCCAAGTCCATCACTCTATCCACTGGGCCACCCTGTTGCCCTGTTCCTTCATTTTACTTGGTACTATATAATTCAGGAATGTACATTTAAAAAGAATTTTCTCTAGCCATACCTAATTTAGCTGCAGATTTTCAGTTCAAAAACTATATAAATTAATCTGTAACTAGATTGTTAACTATATGGTAAAATTCTTTAAGCAGTGGTTAAAGGTTTATCTAAGGAAGCTGTATTTAAGGAGACAAGGGAAGGAACACAAATTGTGTGACCCTGGGCAGGTCTCTTAAACTCCAACTTCTCCAAGTCTTACCAAATAGATAAAATGATAACAAATTGAAGAAGAGAACTTTTAGAGCAATCAGAAAACTGCATGCAGACTAGAACACATGGATGACATTTTAACTACTTATTCCAATAACATGTCCTAATCTTCATGCTAGTAGTTTGAGGTTTGGAAGGCATTACTTTACCTGTGATACTGTACATATTTTCCTTTTTTCTGTAATACATGTCCACTGCTACAATATCACAGGTTGTAACAAATCATAAAGTTTGTACATCCTTTTTCTAGGGAAATTAAGAGCCAGTAGATGCTACAATTTCAAGAGTTAGGGGTGAATTGTTGATATCCTAGGAACTCTTGAGTAGTAGCAGCAGGACTAAGATAGAGCTAAGAAGGGAAAGGTGTGACAGGTACCTGAGTTTTTTCTCTCTCTTTCCTAGGAAGGACCAGTTATATTGGTTTGGAAAAGCTTTTGCTGGTATCACAGTTACTATTTTAACCAGTAAAAAAGAACTTGGTAAAATGGCAATGATGGAAACCCTAACTTTGTTAGGATGTGCTGACCACAAGATCTTAGAGAGCTAAGGTAGGAAACGCTGGCTACAATGTATCTCAAACTCTAGCAGTTAGGAAAGTAAACTGGTGAAAGACAGATCAAAGTGGTTAACAGGAGCTGAAACCAAGGCTAACTGAGGAGATGGTAAGAGAGTACCTAGTTGTATATGTGACTGCTGGGTAACTGTCAGTTATACTTGAAAGACTGAGTAGAACTAGAGAGATGCTTCAGCATTGGAGAAGAGCAAATTTTAGGTTTTTAAGAAAGGAAGAAGGTGGAATCTTTAAACTATAGACTAGTGATATTGATTTTGATTTCTGCCAAAATTTTAAAATATCAAAGTTAAAGTTTGTGACTAGAAAGAGCAGCAGTGATCACCAAGAACTAACATGGCTTCGTCAAAAACAGGTCACGTCAGACTAATGTCATTTCATTTTTTTTGATAGGATAGACAAAAGGGAATGGAATAGATAAAAATACTTTTTTTCTTGGCAGAGTATCTGGTGAAGTCTTTCCTATTGCTACTGTAGACAAGATGGAGAGATGTGAGCTACAAGAGAGTACATTTAGGTTGATTCAGAACTGCTTGGCTAACCAAGCTCAGAGTATTCACTAACACATTAGTGTTATCTAAGAGGTAGGCCTCCAGTAGAGACCCAAAGGATCTGCCTTTGAGCTGTGTTGTTTAATATTTACATGAATGAACTAGATAAAGACACAGATCGCATTTTTATCAAATTTGTGAAAGGTAAGATGCTAGAGAAGATAGCTAGCATACTAGGTGATAGACAGATGAATAGATAGGTAGATAGAAAAAGCATTTATTAAGCACTTATTATATGCCAGATAGAGTGTTAATTGCTGGGTATATACATATGAGCAAGATACTCTCTGCCTTATGGGTGGTGTTAGTGGTATACACATGGGGCAGCGTGGTCTGGAGATGGCCAGGAAGTGAGGTAAAGGCCTGGATCTAGGCAAGATAAGACAAAATTCTCACTTATCAGGGCCCTGGGTAGTTCCAAGGACAGAGTTCAAATTTCTAGTGGGGATGACAGCTGGAGTTAAGGCAATATGGTCTAGAAAT
Source organism: Trichosurus vulpecula (assembly GCF_011100635.1). Lineage (NCBI taxonomy): Eukaryota > Metazoa > Chordata > Mammalia > Diprotodontia > Phalangeridae > Trichosurus > Trichosurus vulpecula. Next base: position 132,843,841 of record NC_050575.1, on the reverse strand, counting down.
AGCTACAAAGTCCAAGTCTGAAAAACATCTCAACAGGCCACAGTAGTGGGCTAAATTGGTTAAGATACAATCTAGTAGTGATAAGTACAAATTCTTACACTTGAATGGAAAGAATTTATTGTACTGGTATAAATTCAAACTATATGATAAAAAGATCTGGGGATTTTAGAACTCAGTATGTGCAGAGTGTGATAGGACAGCCAAAAAAGCTTATGTTACCTTAGGCTACATTAAAATGGGAATTGAACTTAGCCTACGAGAGATAACAATCCCATCTGTGGTCTTTTCCCTGGTCAGTCCACTTCTGGAATACTGTGTTGAGCTCTGGAAGTAAGGACAAGGTGGAACATGTCCAGAAGACAGCAACCAGCATTCAGCTCAATAAACATTTAATGAGCACTTGTTATACATAAGGAACTGCACCACGGTGAGGGGACTGGACACTCTGACACACGAGGACTGACCAGATGAATTGGGAATGGGTGGTTTAGAGAAAAGAAAACTTAGTGAAGACCTGACAACTATCATGTGGAAGAGAATTTGACCTCTGAGGATAGAGCCATGTATGAATGTTAGAGTATCAGGTTTATATCTGAGGTAAGGAAAACACTTTCTAAGAATTAGAGATGCCCCAAAGTGCCATGGGCTTCCTTGAGAGGTAGGGGCTTGCCATGAAGTGTAGGTATCTAAGTGGACTTTCGATAATTACTTTTTGGCCACCTCACACCTATTAAATTGCTTAATATGACAGAAAAGGAAAATAATACATGTTAGAGGGGATGTGGGAAAATTAGGACACTAATATACTGTTGGTGGAATTGTGGACTGATCTAATCATTCTGGAAAGTAATTTGGAACTATGCCCAAAGGGCTATAAAACTGTGCATACTAATACCATGACTAGGTCTATAACCCAAAGAGATTTTTTAAAAAAAGGGAAAAGGACCTACACGTACAAAAGGACCTACATGTACAAAAATATTTACAGCAGCTCTTTCTGTGGTGGCAAAGAACTGGAAATTGAGGGGATGCCCATCAATTGGGGAATGGCTGAACAAGTTGTACTATATGTCTGTGAAGGAGTACTATTGTGCTATAAGGAATGATAAGCAGGATGGTTTCAGAGAAACCTGGAAAGATCTACATGAACTGATGGTTGTGTAACGTGACGTGAATAGAACCAGGAGAACACTGTACACAGTAATAGCAATACTGGACGATCAACTGTAAATAACAGCTCTTCTCAACCATATAATGATCCAAGAGAGTTCCAAAGGACTCATGATGTAAAATGCTACCCACATCTAGAGAAAGAACTGATGGAGTCAATGAGGACTGAAGTACACCATTTCACTTTTTTTTTCATGTTTTTTTTTTGTCTGAGTCTTCTTTTATAACATGACTAATATGGAAACATGTTTTGTTTTAATTTTATAAACATTTTATAATCTATATAAAACTGTTTACCATGTCAGAGAGGGAGAATGGGTGGGAGGGGGAGGAGGGGGAGGGAAGGACAGTGTTTGTTAAAGATTGTCTTTACATGTGATTGGAAAAAATAAAATATTGTTAAAATAATTAGTTTTGGGGAATATAGGAGAGGAGATTCTTATTCAAGTATGGACTGGGCTTTTACCCTAGTTTGGAATGCCCTCTCTCTTAGGTTCCTACTTTAGAATCCTTGACTTCAAGGCAATTCAAATGCCATTTCTGCCAGGATGCTTTCCCTGTCCCCAGTGGCTAGTGCCACCTCTTCTAAGGTTACCTTCCTTCTACTCTGTATTTATCTTGTATGTCTGATTTATATGCTTTCTCCTCCAATAAAATGATAGCTCTTTGAGGACAAGGATCGTTTATGCTCGTTTGTCTGCAAAGCACTTAGCTGAGTGCCTGGCACATAGTAAGCACTTAATGAATACTTGCTGATTGACTGATTGGACTGGATGTTTTTCATTGTCACATACCAGTGATTCTGTGAGATTTGAAAGAATTTAGGTTAAAGACAGTTAAGATACTATGACATGAATCTCCAATGATCTGGGTAAAGATTCCGAAGTCTGAAATCCTGATGACACAAATGCAAATAATTCTGATGAGAAAAAAAGGGAAAAAGTATCTAAAGAGATTGAAGTGGCTTACAGGGAGTTCTGTGATGAGCTCATTTTTTTTAAAGCACACACAAAAGATAACAGTAAAGGAAGATAACAGAGGCTGAATATAAAAGAGTGTCATTGTCCTTTAATCTTACCACCAGGAAGACCAAGACTTAGGAAAAAGTCAAAGGATGCATGAAACAATGGAAAAAGCCTTGGATCTGGAGTTAGGGGACTATATTTGAAGCCTAGATCTCCCACTTACTGTCTGTATGATGTTGTAAGACTCATTTCTCTTGGAATCAGTTTTTTCATCTATAAAATGTGGGGGTGTTCCTAAGTCTGGACACATAGGCAAAAATGCATATTTTTAAGAAATGAAATGAGTGAAATTTTCAACAACATTTTATTTAATTGGAATATTAACAAATAAAATCTTCAATATGACTTCCATCATTTGTGATGCAAAGGTTGATGCTCTTTGCAAGATTCATGTAAACTTGATGCAATAACTCCACATTGCCATTGATTTTTAGCACATTCACTCTTTATACGTTCAATCAAGTGTGTTGCATCTGTGATTTTCATTGAGTACACCTTCTTCTTTAGCATACCCCAGAAAAAGAAGTCAAGGGGGCTAAGGTCTGTTAATATTCCAAATATGTATTTTTGCCTATGTGTCCAGACTTTAGGGACACCCTGTAGAAGACTTTCCAGCTCTAAATCTGTCATCTTAAGATAATTAAAAGGCCCACTTATGGGGCTGAGAAATGTGAAGATGAGGAAATTAGCATTAGGCTTTGTGAATGTGTTGACTGTCATGTCTATTCTCATATACTTTTGACAAGACATGAGGATATGGAGATTAGAAGCACATTGGGTCCTTGTTAGGCAGGGCAGAGCCCCAGCCAGATGGATTCATAGTTAGAGGAAATCAACTAGAACTGAGAAGACATGAATTCTAATCTAGGCTCTGCCATTAACTTAGTGTACTCAAATTTGCTGATGACATAAAATTAGAAAGAATAACTGACAAGCTGAATCCAGAGCCCAGAAGATTTTTATAGTACAGAAAAATGGAACAAACCTAATTAAGATGAAATTTAATAGAGAAAAATACAAAATCCCATACTTGGTTTTAAAAATTAAACTGCACACATACAAAATGGGAGAGACATAGTGAAATTGGAGTTTGTATGAAAGTGGGCTTCAAGTTCAGTATGAGTCAATTGTGCGGCATAGAAGCCATAAAATCTAATATGATCTTAGGCTGTGCTATTTAAAAGTACAGTGTCAAGAAAGAGATGGTAGCTGCTCTGTACCTTGCCCAATATCTGGAAGAATGTCAAATCAAATAGAGAGTGGATTTAGTCTGCTTTATGCCCAGAAGACAAAACCAACAGGTGGAAATTTCAGAAAGGCATAAATCAATTCAACACAATAACTTCCTAAGAGTTAGGGTTGTCCAGAAGTGAAACAGTCTTCCTGCAAAGGTTGAACTTCCCCAATGGAGCAGAGGCCAGGTGATACCAAGGGTGCTGAAGAGCAGATTCCTGCTTTCAGCAGGAGTTGGTCTAGATGACCATTCTAGTCCCTTCCAATTCTAAGGTTCTTGGTGAATTTGGAGTTAAAGGAGTTGCCCCAAACACAGATTGGGGACAGGAATGCAGGGTTTGGTGGAGGGGTCTTAATAAGATGATTACATTTGTGTACATCTGCCCTACTACCTCAAACTACCTTTGTCCAAGGAATGTTATCTGGAGAACCAGGAAACAGTACATTTGCTAATTTAATGATGCTATAATGATGTTTCATTACCGCCTTCGTACCCACAATATCTAATATGCTACATCCATTTAGTAAGTGTCTTCTGAACTGAAGTGACTATGACATGCTGGGTTGTCTAGTAACTATGTGGGAGTACACCTGTCTCCTCTGCCAACATGATCCATTAAGAGTTCATTTGGATTCTATAGGGAAACCATCCTTCCTAACTTCCAGCCCCCTCCTGTTTCATCCTAATCCAAAGTTGATCCAAGCACTAAGTCTTCAGTATATTTGTCTTCTGTGACATGAATTTCTGGAGTTATCCATTGAAAATATATGTGTAAGTGAAATCTATTTAAAAAATCTCAAGCATATTCTTCACCTGACTAATAATAATCCTGCCTCTACTCCCAGCCCCTGAGAAGGGGGTAGCAAAGCCTCCCCAACTAGGAATCTAGTTGTTCAGTTGTTTTAGACGTGTCCAGCTCTTCATATATGGACACGTCTAAAACAACTGAACAACAAAAACAACAATGACGACCTCTAAGTTTCCTTCTAACCCTGGAATTCTATTACTCTATTTAGCTGACTTTCATATAGACCTGTAAGGTCTGCAAAATGTTTTAAAAACAAACATTCTCTCATTTGCTTTTATAGCTACCCTGTGAAGGAAGTACTATTAAATAGGTAGGTAGTGAAGTAGATAGAGTGTGGGAGTTGGAATCAGGAAGACCTGAGTTTGAATTCTGCCTTAGACACATAATAGCTGTGTGACTCTGGGCAAGTCACTCTCTATGCTTCGGCTTCCTCGTTTATAAAATGGGCATAAAAACAGCACCTACCTCACCACATTGTTGTGGGGATCAAATGAGCTAACACACCCACATACGTGGAAAGCATTTTGTAAACCTTAAAACACTATGTAAATGTGAGCTACTGTTATTACTAATCTTATCGTTTCCATTTTTTTCATGAGGAAACTATAGTTTAAGGGGATATCACACAACTAGCTACGTATGGGAAATAGCATTGAAAACTAGGCCTTTCCAGACTCCAAACTGAGCTGCAATATATTGGTAGCAGTGCCTGAGAAAGTACAAGGACAGAAATATACCAGCAAATACAGCATTTACTTTAAAATATATACGAATAAGAAAGTAGTAACAGAGTTACCACTAGATACCACATTTTCATTTCTTTGCCAGAAATTTCTTAAACACAAGGAGAGAGATAAGAGGAGAGGGAAAGGGAAAGTCAGACAAACATACAGAAAGACAGATACTGAGACAGACAGACAGAGCATACACACAGAGAGACAGAGACAGAGAGAGAGGTGGGGGGGTAGAGGGAGAGGGCAGTCCTTAAGATACTGAGGATGCCATGCCTCAAAATGTCTCATTTCTTTTCAAAGTGGGGTTCATATATAGATATACCATATATATATATATATATACATATACACACACACACACACACACACACACACACATATATATATATATATATACATATATACATATATAGAAGAGAAGAGCTAGAAGGCATATGCTTTTATGATTCCAAAGGCAGATATTTGGATCAGAGAGGGTGAGGAAGAGAAAGAAAGGGAGAAAGGAAAAGCAGGAAACAGGCAAGGGAGAGGGAAACAGGGACAGAAGAAGAGGAAGAAGAATATAAAGAAGAACTGAAAACTTCTGGTAACTTTTTTTTTCATTTGTGAGTACTCACCTTAAAATGGATTTCACTGAGAGTGTCTTTGTGGGACTGTAGGGGAGGCATATTTTCTGGGTACCCTGTAAAGATAAAACACCAACACAGGATGAAGCCAAACTAGTTGTTTCTCATTTAAAGCCCTCCCTTGCTGTCTGGAATTCCCAGTGCCTGAGTCTCACAGAAATGAAATACAGAAATGGAGATACTGAAAATCCCATGGCTCAAGAGTTCTTATTTCTTTTCAAAAGGGTACATACATATGTGGAAGAAAAGAACTAGAAGGCATATGCTTTTATGATTCTAAAGGCAGATATTTTAATTAGACAATAAGGCAGTTTGGGTAAAGAAACAAGAAGCTAATCTATTCCTTATTCCCTGTGTCCATCACACAAAGCAAATAAATGTCCAAGCCATTTGGGCTATCTAATTACCTATTGCCCAATGATCTCCAGAAATATACTCCTCAGGACTTGATTATAAAATGTATTTGGAATACACATACATACATACATACATACCTGTATATGTAATATATATGTATGTACACATACACAAACTTTACCTGGGATATAATACATTTATAATTGTTTTTTATTTTAACAATGAAAAAAATTTGTTTTCAAATACCAAATTCTAACACACTTTCATTTCTTTGTCAGCAATTTCTTAAACACAAGGAGAGAGATAGGGAAAAGGAGAGGGAGAGAGTCAGACAGACAAACATACAGAAAGACCGAGAGACCGGGACAGACAGAGAGAAACACAGAGAGAGAGGTGGGGGGCAGGCAGAGGGAGAGGGCAGTCTTTAGGATACTGAGGATGCCATGGCCCAAGATTTCTCATTTCTTTTCAAAGGGGTTCATACGTATATAGAAGAGAAGAACTAGAAAGAATATGTTTTATGATTCCAAAGGCAGATATTTGGATCAGAGAGAGGGAAGAAAAGAGAGAAAGGGAGAGAGGAAAAAAGGTAAGAAAGAAAGAGAGAGAGGGAGAGGGAAATAGGGACAGAAGAGGAAGGAGGAGGAGGAAGAGGAGAGACAGAGAGAGAAAGAGAGAGAGACAGAGATAGCTCACACACACTAGTTAAGACTTCTTTATGGCCAAATCACTGGCAGGGATCATATGTGCAGGGGGCTTTTCCTATGAATTATCATTTCATGCCCATTGTATTGTGTATTTCCCCTGGGGAAGTTTAGTAAACTCACTTTGGACTTTCTAATCCCAATGATACACAACTACTGGATATCTATGTGAAAAATGTTCTTTCCCTGGCACCATTCCTTGTTTCTATTCCCATCCTAACTCAGCCCTATCCCTCCCAAGTCTCCAAACAGTGTTACCCTTCCCTTCCTCTGTGCCTTCTAGCTGCCAATTCTATTGTTTACCAGTTTCCCTTTATTCTAGAGTTGATCTTTTCCTCCTGCACTCCTTCCATCTTTTGGACTCATGGAGACCTGGCTCCCAGCTCCCCCCAAGGAAATACTGCATCTTTGACCTTTCTTTTTCATCTACTCATCTGGGAGCACCTTCTCTCATGGTCTTTGAAACACAGGGCCAGAAGGAGGAGCAGGCATACTTCTTGCCGCTTCCAGACCACCTCACTACCATTGTCACTGAGCAATCTATGCTCCTTTGAAATTGCTCCGCCCAGATCATCATATCCAGATCCTGGTGGCAGTTATCTACCAGCCCTCAAGTCATGGGTGCTTCACTCCCATAGACTTCTGGAGCTCAGAGTCATGTCCATACCAGGAGGATGACAGACAGGAGATGGACAGTCTGAGAGTTGAGTTGGCATTTTTGAAATATTAAAAGAACTGGAAGAAGGACTCTAGCATTTAGTGGCTCCTCCTAGGCAGCTAGGTAGCAAAGTGGCTAGAGTGCTGGGCCTGGAAGACCTGAGTTGAAATCCAGTCTCAGACACTTACTAGCTGCATAATCCTGGGCAAATCACTTAACCTTTGCTTGCCTCAGTTTCCTCAACTGAAAAATGAGAATAATAATAGCACCTACCTCGAAGGGTTGTTTTGAGGATCAAAATGAGATAATATTTGTAAAAAACCAAAATGCACCAAGCACAGTGCCTGAAGCACTATACGAATGCCCATTCCCTTTCCCCAGCCTCTTCTCAACTTCTTCAGTACCTGCTCAAAGTCATCCTCTTCCTCTCCATCCCAGCCCATAAGCTTGAAGACCCCAGTCTACTTTCAAATACCTTAATCTCCCAGTTTATTAACCTCCTCAACTCCCATGACCTACATTTTCGCATCAGTTCAGTTGCACATGGATGGTCATATACTTAATCTAATTATCCCCCATAAGTGTTGCCTTCTATGCTCAAGTACTCTAAAATTATCTTGTCTGACCTTAAACTCCTTTCCTTCTATTTTTCTCTACGACTCACTCTTCTAAAACTATTCTTTGTCCAAACTGTGACTTCTAATTTCTCCATCCCTCAATACTTTCCATGGCCATAACTCCTATTTTGGCTGTCCCAATCTTGAACCCTTATTTAACAAGTTCAACTGTATACTGTCTTCCACGTTCAAAACTCTTGACCTCTTTCATCACTCTGGCTTTGCCAAGCATCATCCCAGAATTACCCCCACTATCTGCTTTTTCCACTTTTACAGGCTGCATGCCATATAGTGCTGGACTAAGTCACACAACCATCCTAAGTCCACTCAATCTTTTTGTTATCTAAACTGTGTCCTTGCTGAATCAAGGCATCATTTTATTCTTCCTTAATTGATTCTCCATGAACTCCCTACAGAGGCTGTTCCCAATTTTTTCTATTCTTTTTAAGCCTCCCACAGTACTCCCTCCTCCTTTCTCAGCAGATGACCTTGTGCCTCATACATTATTGAGAAAATTGATGCCATTCACCAGGAGCTCGCTCTTTTCCTCTATTTTACATCTCAAAACCCTTTAACATCATTTCCCACCCTCACCCCCTGTGCTTCAGTCTCTGACAATAATGCATCTTTTCACCAAAGTCAAATTTTCTACTTATACCCTTGAATCCACCCCTCATGTCTCTTCCCGCAGCTCACTCCACAATCATCCCCTCTGGTCTCCAATTTAAATAAAAATCAAACATGTTCTTGGTATCTTTTGTTTTTACATTACTTTTATTTCCCAATATAGTTCTCTCCACCCCAAAAGTCATCCCTCAGAACAAAGAATAAAAGAGGATAAAAAATCGTTCAGCAAAATTAACCAGCGCATTGACTAAATCTAATAGCTTATATAGTGTTCCACACCTACAGTCCCTCACCAATTTTTGCTTTCATTTTTACTTTCTCTGTCCATCTACTGGCTCCTTCCTGCTACCTACAAGCATCCTCAATTCTCTCCATGCTTAAAAAAATCTTCACTTGACCTTGATATCCTATGGTTCTCTATTTTTATAGTCAAACTCTAAGTCAAATCAACAAACATTTATTAAGTGCCTACTATGTTCCAGGCATTGTGCTAAGTACTAGAGATACAAAGAAAGGCAAACATTCCTGCTTTCAAGGAGCTCCTAATCTAATGGGGGAGAGGGGTACAGCATACAAACAACTATGTACAAATAAAACATATATACAGGATAAACTGGATAAAATAAACAAGGAAGGAAACAAGCATTTATTAAATGCCTACTATGTTCCAGGCATTGTGCTAAACACTTTATAAATATTATCTCACATGAGTCTCAAAACAACTTTGGGAGGTAGTTATTATTTTAATCCCCATTTTACACCTGAGGAACCTAAGGCAAATAGAAGCTAAGTGGCTTGCCCAGGGTTATACAGCTAGTAAGTGCCTAAAACCTGATTTGAACTCAGGTCTTCCTAACTCTAGGCTTAGCACTCTATCCATTGTGCAATCTAGGTACCTCTGGGGGAAGGCATTAGCATGGAAGGTGATTTTGCAGAAAGTGGGATCTTAGCAGAGACTTGAAGAAAGCCAAGGGAGCCTGGAAGTGGAGATCAGGAGGGAAAGAATTCCAGGTATGATGGAAAGCCAGTGAGAATGCACAGAAATGGGAGATGGAGAAGAGGCCAATGTCACTGAGACCTGGACTAAAAAGGAAGGAGGGAGCCAGATAGGAAGGGCTTTGTATGTCAAACAGAGAATTTTATAGTCTATGGTGGAGGTGATAGGGAGCGCCTAGAGTTTATTAAATAGTCAGAAGTTAGAAGTGGAGCTGAGAAAGGAGTGTGGCTAGCTTGGACACTTCCTTAAATGGAGGTTCTGGAAAGTCAGTCACCAATCAGAGGACAGGGGCAGAGGTATCTAAGGCACCTAAATGGAGCAGTCAATAGAGTGCTGGATTTGGAGTCAGAAGACTTGAGTTCAAATACCGCCTTAGGAACTTACCTGCTGTGTTACCCTGGACAAGTCACTTAACTACTTTGTGCCTTAATTTCCTCATCTGCAAAATGGGGATAATAATAGCACCTTCCTCACAGGATCGTTGTGAGGATCAAAAGAGATAATCAATGCAAAGTGCTTTGCAAATCTTAAAGTACTCTATAAATGCTACCTATCATCATCATTACTATTCGAGAGTTAGAAGGCTCCTGGGGTGGAGGTGGAGACATCTAGAGAACTGGGAATGTGGTAAAATCTTCAGACTTTCCATTTGAGGAAATACTCAAGCTCCCTCTTGTCCCCCTACTCCTTTTCAGTTTGCTTTGTTTATGTGGTGTCAGAGGTGGTCTCTTTTTGCTTATGTATGCATTCACAGTACTTAGCACAGTCCCTGGCACGTAGTAAATGTTTAATAAATGTGATCTCTATACACTGGGATGGGCAATGGACCCTAATCAGGTTAACAGTAAACAGTGAAAAGAAGTAACACCTAGAAGAGGGGCTATGGGAGAATGGGTGGGGCTACAAAGGAAGGAGACAGAACAGAGATAAAGGCAGCAGTCTGGAGGGGGTCCTGCTGGAGAACACTCCCATGGGGGGAGAAGGATCTTCTATAATGGGTGATAGGGACCATACAATGGACATAATCTGCAGATACTTGGTGTTAAAAAAAAAAAACAAAGCAAAACAGAAAAGCTACAACTCTGAGAAAGTTGTACCTCCATGGACAGCATCCTGATTCAGAAAAAAGCAAACTGGGGCTCTTGCAGGCAACCCAGAGAGGAAATTTCATGGCAAATAGGAAGGAAAATTATCATGGGAATGGCAGGGAGTGGTAGTGAACTGCATAATTAGGACACAGGAAAATTTCTATCATGGAGCAATACTTCTATCCTCTCTAGTTCTGGAAGGAATTGATACTTCTAAGAGTGATACTTAGAGATAAAAAGGGGACAGTTGAACAAGATCTACAAGGCAACGACACAGAAACCATTTACAAGATAGAATGCAACATAGGTACTTTAGAAACTTTAATTCCATGAAGAAAAGAGACTAAAAAAGAAATAAGTATAAGTACGATAAATCAAAGAATAAATATGTCTAGAGTAGACATAAAGGGAAGAGAATTAATGAAGTGAAAGGGAAAGAAATCATTTTTTTTTGAAAAAGGCAATGAAAATTTTAAAAAAAGGTCCCTAACCAAAAAAAAAAAAAGTAGTTGAAGGGGAGTAGAAGAAGGGAGGTTTTATTTATGTATTTAACTGGGAAAGAAGAAAGAAGGGAAGAATTAAGTAGCTAGCTAAAAGCAAGAAATGAAAAGAAGTTAATAAGTTGAGTAAAACTCTAAAATTAAGGAAAGTAGTGATAAATGGGGGAGAGAGGGAAAGACAGTGTATGGGAACAGAGTTTTCTTAAAGTAGTCTAAACAAGAATAACCGAAGAGACAGTGTGTTGTCTTCAAATTGGAAGAAGAGCCAAAAAAAAAAAATCCAATTCAGAAAAAATATTAGAGAAAAATGGAGGAAAATGTAAACCAAATTCTTATAATTTCAAATGTAAATATATTAATCAATCCAATGAATAAGAGTGACAGAGTGGGTAAGAAAACAAAATCCTACAATCTGTTCCTTACAAAAACATACCTAAAAAGCAAAGACATATACAGAAGAAAAATGAGGAAATGCAACAAAATTTACTATGCATTGGATGCATCCAAACATATCCACACTATTAGATAAAACATAAATTCACATTAAAAGAGATAAATGAGGAAATTACAATATGTTGAAAGGAACCAAACAATAAGCCAATATCAATACTAAACTTATATTCTCCACCTAAATTCAAAAAGGCAAAAATTAACTGAATTACAAGAAGACCCAGAAAGTAATACAATAATAACAGTAGATTTTTAATGTCTCTCAGTTTTAGATAAATCTAACATGAAGAAAAACAAAAGAATTCAACAAATACTTGAGAAACTAGAACTAAAAGAGACCTCTTCTAAATGGGTTTGCGAAAATATATATACATGCATATATATGTATATACATATATATGTATATATATACATATGTATATGTGTGTGTGTATGTATATATATATATATATACACACACACACACACACACACACACACACACACACACATATTTTTCTCAGTACCACATGGAACTTGTAGAAGAATTGACTATATTAAGGCAAAGAAATGTTACAGATAAATATAAAAAGGCAGAAATAGTAAATACATCCTTTACAGACCATAAAACACAGATATATTAGTCAGTTCGGGAAGAACAAATGAAAGACAGAGACTGAGATGGAGACTTAATAAAATTCTAAATAATGAGCAAATCAAAGAAGAAGTCATAGAAATAATAATTATATGAAAGAAAATAGTGATGGTTAAAGAGGTAAAGTGACTGTTGAACCGAAGCATATTGGTGACTTGTCCTTTGACTTTGTTAGCCCTATCTTCCATTAAGCCATGAAAAATGCCCCAATCAATGAGACTAAACACTATGTTGGCAAAAGTCATTCTGATGCCAAGAAGAAATTAATTTATATGAAGATGATCATTAGGTAAGGTCTTTATTTTGCTATTTAAAAACAACATATTGGAATGTATACAATTACATATTTTGTTATGATTAAAGCTACAAGAGACCTCAGATACTATCATTACACAAAATATTTTTGGAATGTCCCTTCTGAAAGCCTTAAGTGACTGTGGCATATTCTTCTAATTGACTTCATTGGTTCCACTTCTTTATCCCTTAAAAATGAATTTTATTTTCAGTAACAGGCAAAAATTACCTTTTTTTTTTAAAAGAAAAATGAAAAGAACATTGAAAGAGCCACTCTTCAATTGCTAAATGATCAAAAGATATGAACAGTTTTCAGATGAAGTAATCAAAGCTATCTATAGCCATATGAAAAAAATACTCTCACTATGTAAATTTATTAAAAATCATTATTTATTTATTTAATATTTTTAGTTTTCAGCATTAATTTTTACAAGAGTTTGAATTACAAATTTTCTCCCCATTTCTACCCTCCCCCCCACTCCAAGATGGCATATATTCTGATTGCCCCGTTCCCCAGTCAGCCCTCCCTTCTGTCACCCCACTCCCCCCCATCCCCTTTCCCCTTACTTTCTTGTAGGGCAAGATAGATTTCTATGCCCCATTGCCTGTATATCTAATTTCCTACTTGCACGCAAAAACTTTTTTTTTCAACATCTTCTTTTAAAACTTTGAGTTCCAAATTCTCTCCCCTCTTCCCTCCCCACCCACCCTCCTTAAGAAGGCAAGCAATTCCACATAGGTTACATGTGTATCATTACGCAAAACCCTTCCACAATACTCATGTTGTGAAAGACTATCTATATTTTGCTCCTTCCTATCCTATCCCCCTTTATTCAATTTTCTCCCTTGACCCTGTCCCTTTTCAAAAGTGTTTGCCTCCTCTCCCTATCTGCCCTCCCTTCTATCATCCCCCCTTTTTTATCTCCTTCCTCCTTCTTTCCTGTGGGGTAAGATACCCAACTGAGTGTGTATGTTATTCCCTCCTCAGGTCAAATCTGATGAGAGCAAGATTCACTCATTCCCCCTCACCTGCCCCCTCTTCCCTCCCAATAGAACTGCTTTTTTTTTTGCCACTTTTATGTGAGATAATTTACCCCATTCTATCTCTCCCTTTCTCCCTCTCTCAATATATTCCTCTCTCATCCCTTAATTTGATTTTATTTTTTTTAAATACCATCCCTTCATATTCAACTCACCCTGTGCCCTCTGTCTCTCTCTCCATATATATTCCCTTCAGCTACCCTAATACTGAGGTCTCATGAATTATACACATCATCTTTCCATGTAGGAATGTAAACAAAAAGTTCAACTTTATTAAGTTCCTTATGATTTCTCTTTCTTGTTTACCTTTTCATGCTTCTCTTGATTCTTGTGTTTGAAAGTCAAATTTTCTATTCAGCTCTGGTCTTTTCACTGAGAAAGCTTGAAAGTCCTCTATTTTATTGAAATTCCATATTTTGCCTTGGAGCATGATACTCAGTTTTGCTGGGTAGGTGATTCTTGGTTTTAATCCTAGCTCCATTGACCTCCAGAATATCGTATTCCAAGCCCTTTGATCCTTTAATGTAGAAGCTGCTAGATCTTGTGTTTTTCTGATTGTGTTTCCACAATACTCAAATTGTTTCTTTCTGGTTGCTTGCAGTATTTTGTCCTTGATCTGGGAGCTCTGGAATTTGGTGACAATATTCCTAGGAGTTTTCTTTTTGGGATCTTTTTCAGGAGGTGATTGGTAGATTTTTTCAATTTCTATTTTACCCTCTGGCTCTAGAATATCAGGGCAGTTCTCCTTGAAAATTTCTTCAAAGATGATATCTAGGCTCTTTTTTTTGATCATGGCTTTCAGGTAGTCCAATAATTTTTAAATTATCTCTCCTGGATCTATTTTCCAGGTCAGTGGTTTTTCCAATGAGATATTCCACAATGTCTTCCACTTTTTCATTCCTTTGGTTCTGTTTTATAATATCTTGATTTCTCATCAAGTCACTAGCTTCCACTTGCTCCAATCTAATTTTTAAGGTAGTATTTTCTTCAGTGGTCTTTTGGACCTCCATTTCCATTTGGCTAATTCTGCCTTTCAAGGCATTCTTCTCCTCATTGGCTTTTTCGAGCTCTTTTGACATTTGAGTTAGTCTATTTTTTAAGGTGTTATTTTCTTCAGTATTTTTTGGTTCTCCTTTAGCAAGTCATTGACTTGTTTTTCATGGTTTTCTCACATCCTTCTCATTTCTCTTCCCAATTTTTCCTCTACTTCTCTAACTTGCTTTTCCAAATCCTTTTTGAGCTCTTCCATGGCCTGAGACCAGTTCATGTTTTTCCTGGAGGCTTTTGTTGTAGGCTTTTTGACTTTGTTGACTTCTTCTGGCTGTATGTTTTGGCCTTCTTTGTCACCATAGAAAGATTCCAAAGTCTGAGTCTGAATCTGCGTCCTTTTTAGCTGCCTGGCCATGTTCCCAGCCAACTACTTGACCCTTGAGTTTTTCATCAGGGTATAATTGCTTATAGAGTAGAGAGTACTTTGGTCCAAGCTTGAGGGGATGTGCTGTTGTTTTCAGAGCAACTTCTACACAGCAAGCTCTGCTACACCAGTGCTCCTTCCCCTGCTGCCCCCCCCAACCAAGAACTGCCAGCCCAGACTGGACTCAGATCTTAAACAGGCTGTGTACTCCTGCTCTGATCTGCCACTTAATTCCTCCCACCAGGTGGGCCTGGGGCTGGAAGCAACTGCAGCTGTAGTTCTGTAGCTGCCCCACCTCCACTGCCCCCAGGGCAGTGGCTGAATCGCAAACTGCTTTCACTCTGTCCCTGCAGCTTTTCCCACTAACCTTCTCTGTTTTCTTTGGTGTTTGTGGGTTCAATAGTCTGGTAACTGCTGCAGCTCACTGATTCAAGGCGCTAGGCCCTGTTCTGCCTGGCTCCCGGTCTGGTTGGTCCTGGCACAGCCCACACTGGGCTCTGCTCTGCCCCACTCCCAGCTCCGTATGCAATAGACCTTACCCAGTGACCATCCAGGCTGTCCTGGGCTGGAGCCCTGCTTCCCTCTGCTATTTCTGGGTTCTGCAGTTCTAGAATTTGTTCAGAGCCATTTTTATGGGTGTTTGGAGGGTGCTGGGGGAGAGCCCTAGGCAAGTCCCTGCTTTCCAGTTGCCATCTTGGCTCCGCCCCCAAGAAATTTAAATTAAAACTATTCTGAGGTACTACCTCATAGGTATTAGACTGGTTAATAAGAGGGAAAAGGAAAATGACAAATGTTGGAGAGAATGGGAAATGGGAAAAATGAGACTTGTATGCATTGTTGGTGGAGTTGTGAACTGATTCAACCATTCTGTACAGCAATTTGGAACTATGCCCAAAGGCCTATAAAACCCTGCATGCCCTTTGACCCAGCAATACCAATACTAGGTCTGCATCCAAAAAAAGTTAAAAAAAAGAAGGAAAAGGACTTATATGTACAAAAACATTTATAGCAGATCTTAAGAACTGGAGATTGAGGTAATATCCATCAATTGAACAAATAGTGTTTTGTGATTGTGACAAAGTACTATTGTGCTATAAGAAATGAGCACGATGCTCTCAGAAAAACCTGGAAAGACTTACATGAGCTAATCCAAAGTGAAATGTACATGTCCAAAGTAACAGCAACATTCTGAGATGATCAGCTGTGAATGACTTAGCTATTCTCAGCAATACAATGATCTAAGGAAATTCTGTAGAACTTATCATGATGACAAATGCTACCCACATCTAGAGAGAGAAGTGATGGTGTCTGAATACAGATTGAATTATACTTTTAAAAATACTTTCTTTAGTTTTCTTGAGGTTTTTTTTTTGGTCTATGTTTTCTTTTACAACATGACTAATATGGAAATGTTTTACACGACTACACGTGTATAACCTATGTTCAATTGCTTGCCTTCTCAATGGGTGTGGGGAGGGAGGAAGGGAGAGAATTTAGAACTCAAAGTTTTAAAAATGCATGTTAAAACTGTTTTTTACATATAAGTGGGAAAAACAAAATATTAAATAAATTTTTATTAAAAAAACATTGAACTTGGCATCAGGAGACCTGGGTTTGAATCTGGGCTATTGCCTTTAATAGTTGTGTGATCAAGGGGAAGTCACTTAACTGTTCTAAGCATCAGTTCTTCCATCTATTATAATGGGGATAATAATGCCTGCTCTATACCTAACAAGTTTATTATCATCAAATGCTTTGTAAATCTTACAATGTTATAAGTATAAATTATTTCTATTTTTATAAAAATGAGTTATGACTAAAAAGCAGAGATATTTTATCATTTGGGTCATAAACCATTTCTGAAAACAATTCCAAAATACTAGCTGGAACATGTTTTGAGAAATCATAGCATTGGAAAAGGGAACTACATTGAAGTAGAAATGCTCATTTTGATGTATACATTCTATATATCCTTGTCTCCATCTCTGGCTTCCCTGGCTTTCTTCAAGTTTCAGCTAAAATCCCACCTTCTACAGGACTTTCCTTGTCTTAAATGCCTTCTCTCTGAAATTATTTCTACTTTAATCTGCATATATTTGTTTTTATACATTAGTATTTTCACATCATCTCCCCCACTAAATTGTAAGTACCTTGAAGGCAGATACTGTTTTTCTTTCTTTATTTCTCCAGCACATGGTAGGTGCTTAATGTTGTTGTTTTGACAATATCCTGGTGTTTATCTAAAAATTCAGTTCAGTTATACTTATTGGTAGTTAAATTCTATTTTATGTTTAAATGTATTTCAAAATGTAAAGTTAATGAAGACAGCATCACTGTCCCAGGTGTGAGTACTGGCCTATTTGTAAGCCCTAGTATACATAAGTGATTCCATGTCTGACCTCTGATTGACCCAGTTGTATACTGGGAAGTTCATATGAACTCAACAACTGGCTTTGTCAACTACATTTAGAGCTTGAAATGCAAGGTGAACAAACTATCAGTTTAGCAAACTTCATCTAAAACAGGTATGTAAGGTTAGTAAACTTTATGAATCAAGTATCCTTGTGGTTCATAAGGGGGGAAGGGTTGAAGTCCATACCACCCATTAATTGACTGCTCCTAAGGTCCCCTTCCCTTCAGTCCCTGTGAATCTATCTCTCCATCAACAACAATAAGATATAATGGCTGAGACCTGTATTAGTAAGGCAATAAGAACAATATAGATGATAATTGTCAAAATGCCTATGTAGTCCTGTATCACAAAGTATACGAGACTCTCCACATAGAAGGTAGAAGTAAACCATTTATTCAGACAACAGAGAACCAGATCCTGTAAGCCATCTGCCCAATCCATCACAGCAGCAAAGAATGCAATACATAATATCACAGTATGGAGCTTCAGCATCCCAAAACCTCTCTGCCTCCTGCTGGGGGCCTTACTAAAAAACAATCAAAACTTATAGTACAGCTATCACAGGTCGGCTCTCTTTCCCTCAGCTCTGCCATTAACAGCCATAACTGCGCTCTCAGAATTTCCTTGACACATCTTCCTTTTTCCTCTCAGTAAGCTCCTCCCACCACATGTGACTTAGGTTTCCTGTGATGTAAGCAGATCACATGGTCTATTAATGGGTGGGAAAGACCTTCATATCTAAATTGCTATTACAAAACCTGAGAAATTTGGGCTCTTGGTTGGGGCATATATTCCACTGTATGTCCAAGCCAGCCTGTGGGGACTGTAGGCTGAGAAAATCACATACAAATTTATGTCCATGAGTAATAAACTGACTGACTCTTGATCCTTTGAATGCTTATGTTCCTTCTTGGCACACCTTTACTCATGACCCTCTAGCCATAGAGTATCTAGAACCATTCAAGACCAAATAAACTTAGCAATTGCCATGGGAAAACATAACAAAACAAAACAAAAATGGGGCAAGGGACAGGTGAGAGAAGAACTCTTCAGCTTAAGGAACTTCAGAAGAAAGTGTTGGGTAGGGAAGTCATATGCAGAGGGGCATAGAAACATATGAATCTATAGCCCAAATGAGTGTGTCAGATAGAAATAACTCCTGTTCTAGCTTGAGCCAGTGCTATGAACTGAGTTTGTTGTTGTTGGGCAGCTAGGTGGCACAGTGGATAGAGCGCCAGGCCTGGATTCAGGAAAACCTGAGTTCAAATCTGGCCTCAGACATTTGCTAGCTATGTGACCCTGGGTAAGTCACTTAACCCTATTTGCCTCAGTTTCCTCATCTGTAAACCAAGCTGGAGAAGGCAAACCACTCCAGGATCTTTGCCAAGAAAAGCCCAAATGGGGTAATGAAGAGTCAGACACGATGGAAACGACTGAACAACAAACACGAGACTATAGCCTAAATGAGTGTGTCAAATAGAAGTAAGCTGTTCTAGCTTGGGCCAGTGCTGTGCACTAAATCAGCACCACCTAAACTCTATACCTTGTTACTCTCTAGCTCCCTTTTAGATCCTATTGTGATTCCTGATTTTTGCCTCTGTCTCTCCTTTGGCCATCCCACCTCCATCCAGACTTTCAGCTCCACTACTCATTAGTCTGGTTCTTGATCTTGGCTCGTTTCTACAGAATTCTGACATCAGCTGAGCAAGAACTTTTTTTCTTTATTTAAAAAATTAATCTCTTTTTTAAATTAGCAAAAGAATTTTTCTCCTTTCCAGTTCCATCGTACCCCTCATTAAAAAAAAGCATAAAATCTTCGTAACAAATATGCATAGTCAAGCATTAGCACAAGCCTTGTTCCAAAAAATATGTTTCCATCTTCATCCTGCGTCCATCTCCCCTGTCAGGAGGTGGGGAACGTGTTTTATCGTAGCTCCTTTGGAACTGTGGTTGGTCATTTTGTTGATAAGAATTCTTGAGTTTATAAAAGTTGTTTGTCTTTACAATGTTGTTATTACATTAAATTTTCTCCTTGTTTTGAGCAGAATCATTTTAGACACACCATTTTCCCCTCACCCTTCCAACTGCTTTTCAAACTCGGGTGAGTCTTCAATCACTATCATGAAGCTTGCTCAGCAGCAGCTCCTGATAGGTATTAAAAATGTCTTCAATTCAATACTGACGAAAAAGAAGATCCTTCTAGTCCAATATGTTATACCTTTGCATTAGAGTACTCTACAACAGTTTTAGAGGAAACTGAGAAGACCTTGATGAGCTAATGAAGAGCCAAGTGAGAAGAATTAGGAGAATAATTTATACAATGATAACATCATAGAGAAAACAACTTTCAAGGACTTTAAAATTCTGATCAATGATGATAACGCATGAGTCCAAAATGATGAAGACGAAACAGACCGCTCATCTCCCGAGGTGATACGTTTAAAATTCAGAAAGACACATATTTTTAGACAGGGCCAGTGTAGGAACTTGCTTTGTTGAACTATGCAGCTATGTAGTGAGGGCTTAATTTCAGGGGTTTATTTTTATATTTGCTCAGTTGGAGGTGGCAGTAGGAGAGACAGATTAATTTTTTAAAAAATATTAAAATTGTTTTAAATACTACTAAAAAGAGGATGTAGTTGAAATGAAGATTTGATTTAAACACACACACACACACACACACACAGAGCCTCTAATACTTCTAACAGTGAATGGGTAAACTTGTAGAATATCTCACTATTAAGAAACCTGAATAAATAAAAAGAATTGGTATTGTTAAAAAGGTAGAGAGCTCTAATGCACAAAGGGCAAAGCTAATTAGAGGCAGGGGAGATAAGATTTTTTTTTCATTAGGAACCCCTCCCTATAATCCCAGAAGAAAATCTTTGTCAGACATCCTCCCCTTGAGCACAGTACAGCTATCAGAGATAATTTTGTTACACAAACAACAAAGAAAAAGGAACAAGAAATCACCTGCAAAAGACTTGCCAAGACACCCAGGCACAAGGATCTTTGACTATACACCTCCCTAAATGGCAATTGTAATAACAGCAGCAATAATAACAAAATTCCCATTCTATAGTATTTTAAAGTTTATAAAGATCTTTCCTTACAACAGGCCTGCTGTGTAGTACAAATATTAGTCCTATTTTAGAAATGGAAGAAACTGAGGTTTAACTACTAGCAATGTAAGATCCAGGATTCTAACTCCAGTCTCTTTACATCCAATTTCTGCACTTTATTCACTACTAGATGAATTCACTACTCTATACTAAGCAGCTTGGTGGCAAAGCAGATAGAACATTAGGCCTGAAGTAAGAAGACCTGAGGTCAAATCTGACCTCAGACACTTACTAGCTGTGAGACCTTGGGCGGGTCATCTCACCTCTATCTGCCAAAGTTTCCTCATTTGTAAAATAGGGGAAACAGGGGCAGCTAGGTGGCACACTGAGTAGAGCACTGGCCCTGGAGTCAAGAGGACCTGAGTTCAAATCTGGCCTCAGACACTTGACACTAGCTGTGTGACCTTGGGCAAGTCACCTAATCCCAATTGCCTTGCCTTCCCCCATCCCCCCAAAAATGGAAAAAATACTTCACAGGGTTGTTGTGAGGATCAACTGAATTTGTAAAGTGTTCAGCACAGTGCCTGGCACACAGTATATGCTATAGAATGTTGTTTGTCTATCTATCTATCTATGTTATACCATACTGCTTTGTTTCTATCACGATCTCAGTGAGCTCCCTAGCCAGGAACCTCTCTAGGGATGTGGCTCCCTTGAGTCCACTGTGACACTTCCCATGCACTGTTCCCACACACTATCTTAGTCTCTCCTCAGCAGTGCCCACGTCTATACGACTCCATTTCCTGTTCTCCTCCTTTGCTTGTGGAACTCTCTGATTTCCCTTCCTTTGAACTGCTTTCTCTGAACCTCTCTGTTCTCTTCCTTCCTTGTTTCTACTTGTATCATGTCACACCAAACTAACTTGATTCCTTTTTTGAAAGGATTACTAAACTAGTACATGCGGGGAAATGATGATGATATAGTTTACCTAGATTTTCAAGAAAAGCTTTTGTTAAGATATCTCGTAATATTTTTATAGAGAAGATAGATTTAGGACTAGTTGGATGGCCAGACTCAAAGAGCAGTTATTAATAATTCAATATTAATGTGACATAAAGTATCTTTACAGTGTAGTTCTACAAGGACCTATGCTTTATGCTTGGCCCTGTGTCATCTAACAATTTTATAAATGATATGGAGGACGGGGGTGGGAGTGGGGTTATCTAGGCCCTGGATAGTCAGAATCCAAAAGAACTTGACAGGCTAGAGAATTTGGTCGAGTCTAACAATAGATCTAACAGATCTAACCTAACAATTCAATAGAGAAAAGGGTAAAGTCCAATATGGTGGAGTCATCATCAGAAAGTAGCTTCTCTTGTAATGTTTTTTGTTTTCTTTTGTTTTTGCTTTCTCATTGAGGGGAAAGAAGATGGTGGGAAGGAGAGAATTTAGAGCTGAAAATAAAATTAAATTAAGAAAACAAAATAAAAAATAAAGTAGTTTCTCTGAAAAAACATCTGGGGGTTTTAGTGGACTCAGTGACGTGATGTGCAGCCAAAAACACTGATGTGATCTTTGCTTATGTGGTAGAAGTAATATCCTAAGGCTTCTGGACCCTTCCTCCTCCTCCTTCCCTCACCCCCCACCATACACACACATGCAAGTCAGGCTCATTTTTCCTTAAAAGATATTGCACATATCCTCCAGATTTAATTGGCTGGGGACATTAAGACTCAGGTCATAGCTATAGCTTCCTGGTCACCTGGACAAAAAGTGCTGGAGCTTCTCCCACATACTTCTGACCTCAGACTAACAGGATGACCAATACCAGCACAAAGAGAGCAGCACTCAGCTGAACCAAGGCAATACTTTGGGTGACCATCCCTTCTCTGGTCTGAATATCCCTTCCCCTTCAAGGTCAAATCAAACTCCTTCTGTTAACTGTTAGATGATGAGTGTCTCATTTTATGCCATTTTCAGACCTAAACTACCAGGGAGTTGGCCTGAGTCAGGCTCAGCTCACAATAAGCTCCATTAAGAGAGACAGAGCTCCCAGCCTCAGACTTCACCTGATGTATCATGCACAGTTCTGGATGCCATGGTTTAAGGACACTGGTAAGCTGGAGGACATCTAATGTGGGTCAAAACAAGATAATGAAGGGCACTGAGTGCATGTTAATGAGGACTATTTGGAGGAACAGGGCACGTTTAGCCTGGAGAAGAAAAGATTCAGGGTGGTCAGGATAGAAATCTTGGAAGCTAAGAGAAAAAAGTAAGTATGTGAAAGGCTAAGAGGAGGAAGGATTAGAATTATTTTGTTTGACCCAGAACAGGAGAATCGGGAGAACCAGAAGCAATGGGCAGAAGTTGCAAAAAAGGCCTATTTAGGCTTGATGTTAGTAAAATCTTCCTACCAACTAGAGCTGTTCAGAATTGGACTGGGCTGCTTTGACAAGTGATGTGTTCCTCTGTCCTTGGAAAACTTTATGCAAAAGCCACTAATTTGGCATACTGAAATGAGAGTCCTTTGTGTAGGGGTTGGAGTTGATGGCCTCTGAGGTTCTTTCCAATTCTCCAATTCTGTGATTCTGTAATCTTGGAGACCCATGCTACACAGCCTATGGCTCACTAATACTCTGTCTGTTGAAACCCAGTCAACCTCTAATTGAAATTTCATACCCTGAAAAACCCTGTTTTGAGTTAGTCAAGGTTTTGACATACCCATGCCTGGGACTGAAAAGATGGAGTTTTGAAGTTCCTTAAAACTTACAGGCTTTTCTAGTAGCCTAGGAGGGTGAGACAAAGTGAGCTGGCCATCATAAATAATATCACAAGCTTGTGGCTGACACAAGGTGCTTCCACTCTTTGGGGATAGACTGCATGCTGGCTGGGCACTGTGGACTACCAGCCTGTTATTCTGTTAACAGTTGACCACTCACTAGTTCAAGGTTGGCTTCAGAAACTTTGGTTATTTTGCCACAAAACTAGGCAAGAAAGGAGAAGGGAAAAACCTGATGTGTTTTGATTAAGCTGGGTAAGAAAGCTACTAAGACTCACCCTCCAGTACTCAAAGTCTCATATAATAGAAGATTATTTAGTCTAATATCTTCATTTTGCAGACAAAGAAACTGAGTCCTAGAAAAGTCAAGTGACTTGCCCAAGGTCACACAGAAAGTTGCAAGTAAATCTGTATCTCTAACCCAAATGCCAGGCCATTTTCTCTTCCCTTCTGAAGGAATTCAGCCCCTGGCTTACCATCTTCCCTCCTCCCCAACTCCTGGTCCTTATATTAGAGGACTTTAATATTCACACAGAGGCTCCCTCTAACTCCCTCACCTCTCATTTCTTCAGCCTCTTTAAATCCCATGCCCTACTCTTTCACTCCTCCTTAGCCACACACAGGGAGGGATGAGGTTGGTCACACTAGATCTCACCATTCTCCATTAATATTCCACTTCCCTAATTAGACACTGACGTTCTTGATCTGACCACAACTGCCTCTCATTCTACCTCTCCCTATTCTTCATCTCTCCAAAGCCTATGCTTTGACCTGCCATCCCACCACCCCTTGGTACTTTCTCAAGCTATTGCTGGTCTCTGGCTTCACCTTCCTTCCTCTCTAAACTTAACGCGTAATGAACCATTTCAATTCTACACTGTCCTCCGTTCTTGATTCCTTTTCCCTCTTATCCTCGCTATCTATCTCTTGTCAAACCTCAGCTCTAGATTACTCCCACCATCTGCTTCTTCCATCCTACTTCCAAACTACTAAATTCATTTGGAAGAAATCTCAAAACTTTGCTGATTCTCATAAATTCAAGTTATTCAACCTCAACTGGACCCTTACTATAGCAAAGCAGTCTTATTCTTTCTTAACCGATTCCTTCTTACTCTTCACAAGAAGCTATATCAAATCCTCTCATTCCTACTTAAGCCTCCCATACCTTCTTCCCTCCCCCTTCCCCCAGCTGAGGACCTCATTGCTTACTTTTTTGAGAAAATGGAGGTCATGTGACTTTCCCACTTCTCCCATTGTCTTTATCTCAAAACCTCTTGACATCATCTGCCACTATCTCTTCCTTTCCACCAGTCTCTGACAAATAGGTGGCTCTTCTTGCTAAGGCCAGGCACATGGGTACTTGAGCCCCTACCCTACCCTCTCATTTTCTCCAAGAGACTGCATCCTTCATCTCTCTCTCTCTCATCTTCAGCCTCTCCCTATTTATTGATTCCTTGCCTACGTGACACTGTTCTTTCCTGGCTCTCCATCTGAACACTCCTCACTCTCCTTTGCTGGCTCATTATCCACATCACGGCCCCTAGCTGTGGATGTTCCCTAAACCTCTGTCATAAGCACTCTTTTCTATGTGCTGTCTCAGTAACCTCACCAGCTCTCCCATTGTATCATCTCTATGCAGATCATTTAAAAATATATATAGACATAAATCAAGCATTTATTAAATGATTGGGATACAAATACAAACAAATAAGACAATCCCAGCCCTCAAGGAGCTTACCCTCTAAGGTGGGAAGACAACACCTAAAGGGGACTTGGAAAGGGCAGAGTAGCTACCTGTAGAATGATTTAGAGATTGCTGCAGAACATGCAAAAATGGGGACTATAAATTTCTAATTTTTGTATTTTGAGGGAATAACATATAAACAGAGAGTAATGAAAGTGACAGATAAACCATATGGGATTTGGAAAGGTAATATTCTTTACAAATACTTTGCCTGTAAGTGTATTTGATGAACGTAGGGCAGACAGGATTTCAGAACTAGAGGGAAACTTAGCAATCAAATCTATAGTTAAGTTTTGTTAATAGTTTCTTGATTAGAAAGAGTAATCCTTGCTTGGTCCTCCTGATCACCACTTAAAAGGGCATCCTGGGAAAGGAAGAACACAAACAAGTCGAGGCTCTGGCAGGGTTTTAAGGGAGACAGCTTGCTGTGGAATAAAAAGCCTCATGCTGCCATCTGGTGGCCAAACTAAGCAAAGGAGGATAGAATTGGGTCTTTATGGTGACAATACACAAAAATGGCTTTTCATGTGATGATGATGATAATGTAAAAATTAATGCTGTAAAAGAATTGTTTTATAAGACACAAAACTAATAGCAAAAAATAAAAGCAAAATTAACTTAATGGCGCTAGGAAATACTCTGGATGTTACCAAAATGTTCACTGCTTAATGTCTTGATTCATTCACTATATTATCATGTTTATTTACCAAAAAACTCACGTGACGTAACATAGTATTTATTATTACTGACATCACACTTCAGGAGAGAAGCAATAACAAACTAACAGGAGGAAATTCACCCCAACCAAGTGCAATAAAAGAACAGAGCTCTAGGTATCCCAGCAACAAATGGTCACTCTGAATCTAGGCAGTCATCTCCAAACCTTTTTGATTATACACCCCTATCAGTGAAAAAAAATTTGAGCACCTTCCCTTCCTTGCGTATGTGTATATTTACTTATTAGAAATTAAACACACGTACTAATAATTATGTATATTATAAAATTGACAGAAATAGGAACTGACAAAGGATAAGAATGAAATATTTGATCCTAAAGTCACTAGGGAGCTGCTGGGGTTTTTGACAAGGGGAGTGACATAGTTTGATCTGTGCTTAAAGAAAATGAGTGAGCCGTATGGAGCATAGACTGGAAACAGGGAGAATACCTAGGAAGATAGTGCAATAGTCCAGGTGTGAGATAATTAAGGTTTGAATTTGGGTTGGCAATATGTGAGTAGGGAGAAGGAGAGACAAGGCTAAGTGTGGTTGTATTGGAAAACGAGTCCTACAGTTGGCTACTGAGGCAAGGGTAGGATTCACCTAGTTTTCCTACCCTTCTACTGGTTGATCACACCCAATCTGGGTTAAGTCGATCTCCAAACAAGCCCCCAATTCGAATATCATTGATTTAGGAGACCAGGATAAGCTTCATCGCATGAAGAAGATGGATAGTTTGGTCCATAGGTAACATTATGCAAAATAAGGGCAGAAAGGGATCTAGCAACCAAGAGGCAGGAGTAAACAAGCCAGGGACAAAGAGATGGGATAAACCTGAGTTTCACACGTAGTTATACTTACTAGGGCAACAGGCATAATAGGGATTTGAAACTAGTATAAAAAGGGTAAAAATCTCTAAGTATAAAAGAAAAAAAGACATTATCAAGTAGTCAATTCCTTCTATATAAGAGAGGCTGTAGAGTATAGGGAAAGAATGTGAAGTCTGAGGACCTCGGTTTGAATCTTGGTTCTGCCACTTACTGCCTCTGTGACCTTGAGCAATTCACTTAAGTTTCTGGGTCTCAGGTTCTTCATCTGAAAAATGAGGAGGTTGGACTCTAAAGTGCCTTCCAGTTCTAAATCTATATTTACACCAAGATAAATGTCTTCTTTTCCTCTCTCTCTCTCTCTCTCTCTCTCTCTCTCTCTCTCTCTCATTCCTTCCTTCCTTCTTTCCTTCCTTCTTTCTTTCCTTCCTCCCTTCCAGAACAAGTCATAAAATAATGATACTCAAGTTGATGATACCCAACTCTATTTAGAGGGAAATTTTTTTATTCATTTTCTGTGAACAATGCTATAGAAAGGGGTTTGGTCTGAAGTTTAGGACTCTTAGACAGGTCCCTGGATATAGGCTCCAACTCTTGGGGACAGGGAGCCACTTGTTTCACTTTAGGATTTGACTGGCATGCTGCATCTTCACTCAGGACCTGTGATTGTAGCCACTGACTCTTGAGAAGAAATGACATAATGTCAAATGTGATTTCTTCAGTCACAGTAACCCTATTGACAAGGTTTTTGCCTCCAATATTGGACTCTAAAGTCAATTCCTCAACCTCAGAAGTAAAGACTTGAGAAACCCACTCTCTCCTAAATTCTACCTTGCGGTAGTGGTGCTGGTGAACCTGGTGTTGACCAGTAGAAACCTACCAGCAGGACCAACAGGGTGGAGAATATCAGGGCCTCTGAGCCTGGGACAGTCTAGGTATAGGGAAAATAGGTATAAGGAAGGAGGGTGGTTTCTGTGACTATTGGACATCCTGACAGCATCATAAATGCAGTTATTTATTTACATGTAATATTTCAGTACTCAATGGAATATTTTGGTCTCCATGCTGGAAATAATGTGCACTATATTTGAGGTTAATTAGTGACTATCTCAGTGGCCTCCTAATTCACAGTATGGTATAATGAAAAGAGCACTGGACTTAAGAGTAAGACTTAATACTCCTTTATTCTAGTGGTGGACAAATGACTACCTCTCTGAAATTGTTTCCTCTTCTACAAAATGAAAGGCTAAGATCTATTCCTGCTCCAGCATTCTATGTTCTAAGAAAACGACATGATTGCTATAGTCAAGTATTTGAAGGGTTGTCACATGGAAGCAGAATTAGACTTGTTCAGCCTTGTTATGGAGGGCCCCCAGCTTTGCCCTCCTTGCTGGTATCATGGCTAGGAACTGCTATTCTGCAGCTATGGAGAAGAGCTGGTAGAAATACATGTCCCTCCTCTACCAGGCACCAGTCAATACAGGAATGTTCCCTAAGGGATCCTGGGAAAGAGGTAATGAATTACCATTTTCAAAAGGAATAGGACTTTCTTGGTTCAACAATGTGATTCCCACTGATTCAAGGGGATTAGACAGAGAAATGATTTTCTCTTCATATAATGCTGTCAGATTTCACTTGATCCAAACTGCCTCCTTCTAGCAGCTGAGCTGGCAAGAAAAGGCACTATCAGTCTTAAAGTGGGGCAGAAGTATAGCTTTGGGCCATAACTGTGGGGCATGTGACTAATAGCATGTGACCTAGCTTGACCAGGAGTATTATGCACAGCTTTTGCAGTTTGGTTCTTGACCTTTCTTCCAGTCTCTCTTTTCTTCTGCTGGGTGACAAAAAGTCACTTCTAGGAGCTGCTTTCTCTTCCATGAGGAAGCAGCTTCTTGGCTTTGCTCCCAGCCTTCCTTTATCCTGAGTTAAATAGAAAAATGGAGGCTGAGCCCTGTTCTTCTTGTGTTCTACCTCCTTTTCCCCTCTTTCTTCTAGAAGTTGCAAGGTCTGTGTGTATCTTCAAATCCCTTGTACTCATCTTTACATGAAAAACTGAATGCCTAATATGTTTAGAAATATGGCTAAGGATTCTATTTTTCTTACATAGAATGTATTAGAATGTTCATTACTAAGAATTTCCCTGTAGTCTATATGCCAAAGGTCACCATTATATAACTCTCTAGAGCAAAATTTATAGTTATCTTACAGAGTTTAACTTTGCAAGTATAATGGGGCTGATCAGGGGTAGCCCCTGATCAGCCCCATTACAGAAGACACACTATAATCAAGGTCTAAAAAGATCTCCAGAGTCATGGCCATCAACACATTCAGGGGTACAATAGTTGATGTAAGTCAGGGATTTTGGCACCAGAAGGCAGAACTAGCACTGGAACACAGGGAATGGGTTGTTTTGGAGGGCAGTGGGCTTCCCCTCTCTAGGTTCTGAGCTATGGATGGATGGCCACTTGTTGGGGACATTGTAGAAATTATTCTTGGTCAGGTTTGAATTGGCCTGTAATGGCCTCTGAGGTCCCTTCCAACTCTGAGGTTCTGTTAAAGGATACATTGGTGGCAGAAAAAGAGACATCAATGATTGATTTGGCTGAGTCAGAGTCTCACATTCTCAATTTAATCTTCTATAAAATCAAGGGCCAGGAAAAGGCAGTGTCATGTGGTGAAAAGAATAATGGTTCTGGAGTAAAAAGACCTATATTCAAGAGGCTCTGCCACTTAACTCTCTGTGTAGTCTTTGACAAGTCATTTCATCTTTGTGGTCCTGTTTTCTCATTTGTAAAGTCAAAGTGTTGAACTATATGACCTCTAAGACCCTTCTAGTTCGAAAATTCTGTGGTCTTACAACTAAATGATTTCCAATGTTTCTTCTAATGCTCATATTTTATATTCCTTGTTTTCATATTCTATGCTCTAGGCTGTTACATTATTAGCCCCCAATAACAAATAACTTTCAAGGATAGATATAGTCTTGGAAGGTGCTGATCAAGTAAACAGCTTTTACTGAAGGTGAAAATACCAAGACACATCACAGCCTCTGCCTGGGCTCTTCCTGGTTGTAAACCTGGAGGCAGTTTTGCAATGCAACATCAAAAGCATGTTATCTGTCCAGAGGACAACGATGAGACTCAGGGAAGAAGTTCCAGTAGGGCCCAAGAACAAACACCCAAGGAAAACTGCCACTGGGGCCTCAAACTACTGTAGCTACACTGCGATGCCTCAAACTTAAATTCAATAAACAGTGATTAAGGTCCCACATTCAAATGGCAACAGTTCCTGCCCCCAATCTAATAAAAGACATATCTGTATGCAAATAAGCAAAATACAAGGTCAAATGTGATAACAGCAAAGAAGAGATTTGAGTCAAAGTATCCTTAGAAAATTTGAGGAAGAATAAATTACTTTCAGTTGCGAGGGATCATGGAAAAGGAGGCACCTGAGGTAAGAAGAAATTTTTGACAGGGAAGAGGAGGATGCATGATTCAAGTTTGGGATGAGGGAGGGAAGCCTACTTGAATGTATGGAAGTAGAAAGGGCATGGTAGGGCAGCAGGCCAGTTTCACTAAAAAGTAAAGTAGATATGAAGAAGAATAGTGTGAATTAAGTATGAGAAGGTCAGAGCAAAACCATGGAGGTGCTGAAATACCAACGGTAACAAGAAGCGCTTTTTACGGCAACATGAAGGGGAAACAAAAGACAAAAACAATTATTAAATCCTTCCCTGAAGATCTGGGAGATGCGTCAAGTAAAGAGATAAAGAGCTGCAAGATAACTGGAGGAGGGAGACTGAGTTAACAGCTACAAGAATCAGGAAAACTTCTCATAGGAAGAGATACCTGAGCTAAGAGTTTGTGTTTTATCCTATGGCAACAGAAAACCACAGAAGGTGGTTGAACATAGGAGTGACAGGATGATTTGAGTTCAAATATCAGCTTTGTAGTACTCAGCTCTTCCTAGTTGGACAAGATCCTTCTCTACTCTGGACCTCAGTTTCCCCAACTATAGAATGAAGAGCTGGCTTAGATAGACCGGCAAGGATTCAACAAAGTAACAGTCATTTGAGATGACTCTCAACTGTGTACGTTCGGCCCCAATCTATTTCTTGATTTCTGGTCCCATTTAATTAACTCCCTGATGGACATTTGGAGATGTCCTGTTGGTACCTCAAGCGCAACATTTCAAAATGGAATTCATTGCGTTTCCCCCCAAATCTATTCTTCCTCCAAACTTACCTAATTTTGTTGAAGGTATCACCATTTTCCCAGTCAACCAGGTTCACAACCTTGGAGTCATTCTGGACTCTTCCCTCTCCCTTAGCACTTCCTCCACCCATCCAGTTAGTTGCCAAGCCTTACTGCTTCTACCTTCACAATACCTCTTGTATACAAAACTTTCTCTTAACTTGCATGGTCTTCATCACTCCTGATCTGGTCTATTTTAATAACCTGTTAATTGGTCTCCCCCACCAATAGCCTCTTTCCTCTCCAAACCATCCTACAGCTACCCAACCAATATTCTTAAAACACAGATCCAACCACATCATTTTCCTACCAAAAAAACCTTCATTGACTCCCTGTTACCTCTAGGACAAAATACAAAATTCAGAGCCTGGCATTTATAGGCCTTCACACTACAGCTCCCAACTACCTTTCCAGTCCTGTTTCCTATTACTCTCCCTTCTGCACTTTCTGCTTTCATCAAACCAGCTGTTCCTCACATAAGACATTCCATCTCTGCGTCTTTACCCAGGATGTCCCATGTATTAGAATGCACCAATGTACTTCTTTATTTTTGCCTCTCAGAATCCCTAACTTCCTTCCACGCATGGCTCAGGTGTGATTGCCCACAAAAGGCTTCTCTTGATTTTCCCAGTTATCATTATTCTCTACCTCCTGGAGTCACTTTGAATCAATCCTATATTTGCTTACCTGGGTACATGTTGTATTCTCTGACAGAATTTAAGCTCCTTGTGAACAGTAATTTTAATTTTTAGCTTTATGTTCTAGTGTCCTGTATGTAATAGCTGGTCAATAAAGATCTACTGGATTGAAGTATGACTGTTCTATGTGAAATATGGATTAGAAAGGGAAGAAAGTAGAGGCAGGGAAAAAAGTTAGGAGGTTATTACAATAGTTCAGGGGAGAATTAATAAAATTTTGAAGCAGGGTGGTAACAGTGAAATAGAGAGGAAGGAGCAGTATTTCAAAGGTAGAATCAATACGACTTGGCAACAGACTGGATGTTGAGGGTGAGGGAGCAGAAGGAGCCAAAAAGAACATAGGATTATGGGAGGATGATGGTACTATCAACAGAAACAGGGAAGTTGTGAGGAGGGGCAGATTTAGGGAAGAAGATTAAAGTTCAGTTTACGATATTCTGAGTTTGAGACGCTAAAGGAGATGTTCAGAGGGCAATTGCAAATTCAAGGCTGGATCACAATGACAGATCATAGGTAAATATATAGAGTTGGACATCATATGAAGACATGTGGTAACTGAAGTCACGGGAGGGTGTGAGATTTCTGAGAGAGAGAGAAAAAAGGTTTAAGTACACTACTTTAGAGGACATCAATGCTTTAGGGGTGGGAGGAGGAAGATGAGTTAGTGAAGACCTGAGTGTGACAAGGAGCAGTCACATTAGGTGGGAAAATTGGAAGAGGCCAGTGTTTCATACATCAGCAATGGGTCCATTGCCTCTTCCTCTGTTACATATAACAGCTGCACAGAGTGGGCAGAAACACTGCTGTAATCTCCCAGCATCATGTTCACATTCCTCCCTCCCAATCCTGGCATTGAGCTGCTCAGTGTTCTCTGCTTGTGTATCACATGGTTCCCTTGAATTATGACAATTTTTGATACTGATATTGTGGAGTTTTCATGCAGGTCAGCACTCTTACACTACCGTATAATTTTTTTCCTTTTCTTTTTTTTTTTTTAATTTTAGCTGGGCCACAAGGAGAGAAGGGAAAGAGGGAAAGCAGAAAACTCTCAGAAGGGCAAACAAGGTCTCTCCCGTTAAGTGACAAAGAGCAGTCATATTTTCCTTGTCAGAACAAAGATTAAATTAAATGCAACCCTGCAGAGAAACAAAGCCCATAGGTGCTCTGACACCTGGCAAAGATGCCCAAGGGGCCTTGGTAGGTAGACAAGCAAAGAAAGCTTCAATGTGAGCGTCATTTTCATTTTCATTTCAGCTCCCCCTCCACATTTCACAGAAAACTGCCACTAAGGGGTTTGCTCAAGCAATCCTTAAATACCTTGAAGGATTCAGCTGTGAGAGAGAGCGTAAGGCCCAAGAGCACTTCTCCAACAGCTTGTTCATGCTGTTATCATTTCTGCTTCTAACTCCTTCATTTTCTTACTGATTGATTGAGAATCCCTGGGCAGCTCACTCCCCATCCTGATATCTAAAACAGTTCTGAAAAGAAGCCTTCCACTACCTATAACTTCCCCAAAGTTTCCACAATCATGTTTGTCTTTTAAACCGGTCGCTACCTTCTTATGCCTTGCAAGGAGTGAGCACTCAACAATACAAATTTTCCCCCTCTTCTCTTTTGCATGCTAAGATTCAGTTCAAAAAGTAATTTATTGAGCATCTCCTAAGTATTTTAAGAATCAGACTCTTCTCTCAAGGGGTTTAGAATCTCATTAGAAAAACGAAAGACACACCCATAAAATAAATAGGTGAGCTCATGCCAAAATAAGTTGTATAAAAACAGAAAAAAGTAATAGTAGCTCCCATTTATATAGCATGTTGTGGGTTCACTTAATGGTTCTTGTTTTTGAAGAATTACTGTGGTAGCCAGGCAAAATTTGAAATTCTGTTTCTATTTCTGATGTAGATTAACTCTAATTCCTCTGTCATTTAGTTTTACTAATTTACCAATGACCTCTGTCAGTTGGTTTTACCAAGAGAACACAGCCTCCTACAGTACTGGCTCTCCAAGCCTGATTAACCAGTCTCACTGCCTTAGGTTCAAGCAGCTTCCCATCCTCTCATCTTTATTCTTATCAACCCTATTCTATCCCACGGCATCTCCATTCCAACTCACCCCTGGTTAGCTCATTCAATCTGTCCTTGGGAAAATCCCAGTAACTCTCAGTAACTCTCCTACATCTGCAAACTGTTCAACCAACATAACTTCCAATTTCTTGATTTAATGAAAATTTCTTTCTCCTCTGAGATTACCACATCCTCTGTAACTCCCCCCATTGGAGGTTACTCTCTTATTACATTAAGTCTACTCTCCCCCTTCCCCCTGTCTTTTCTTCACTCACAAAGCCAGGAGGGATGGGAATAGTCTTTACTTCCTAATTAAGGCTCTAGTCCATTCCTCTACTTCCTCTTTTGAGGCTCATGTAATAAACTTATACCACTCTATCCCCATGCTAGTTGCTATTATTTACTGATCTTCAGTGTATTCTTCCAGCACTTGTAATGCCTTCTGTACCTGAATCACACAGTCTTCTTTGCCCTCATCCTCAGGGACTTCAATATTCACGATGAAGACCTAGCAACTTCCTCAACTCCATGACCTCCATTTCTGCCCTACTTCAGGAAGAACAGAACTGGCTGAACTACATTAGAGAAACTGCAAGCATTTTCAGTGAAAGCTGCTCTCTGTCACAAAAGCCCGTCTTTTTAATACTGGTGCTATACGGTGGTAAACCACGGAACATAACAAGGGGCACTTTGTAGATGTTTGGTGGGCGTGAACAACCTACAAAATATGTCGATGATGACTTCGGGATGAGGAGTGACATAAAAGACAGCATCAAGGATACGTATGACCAGAAGAAATGATGAGTAGGTCATGTAACGGAAGTGAGGGATAATAGCCTGGAGAGTCACACTGTTATCTGGGAAATACTAAAAGATCCAAAGGAAGGCCTCTAGTGTGCTGGAGAGATGCTCTTTTATAGAGATTATATAGAAGGATATGGACAAGAATTACAATGAATGAGAATGAGAAGATATGGACAGCTGTGATCTGCTCTCGTGAAGAGACTGCCCATGCAAACATGATTACAGATTCCTTGAAACAGCTAAACAATTTGATCAGATGATCACTGGGGTTTTTTCATGTCTAATATTCTTTATCTTTGACTATAACTTGTTTCCAAAGAGATCAAGGTAAAAAGCTGCATGCAGTTATGTCACCAACTTGAATTTTAACAACTACATGTATGCAACTGTTCTGACTGCATAAATATGATTGTTCAAATTCAAGTAGGTGAGGAGAACTATCTGCATGCTTTATAAATAACAGGGACTAATTTTCATGTGTGGCTTGGGGGGTCTGGCTACATCTCACAGTCACATTCATTTCATTTTTCAATGTCCTGCCCCTTAGGAATCTAATCACATCTCAGCTGATCCACCCGCTGATCCACTATGATTATTCAATAAGTCTTTTCCATTGATGAACTGATGTCATTTTCTAATGGGTACCTTCGCCAGAGACAATGTTACTCTGATAAGCTGCCAGTTTCACTGATGTACACTAAGAACAATGCCATTTTCTCTCTGGCTGTTGTCTGTATCTCCCTCTTACCATGGACCCTTGTCTGGAAGATGAATTTTTACCTTATCTTGCTGGAACCCAGGACCTCTGTGATACTGGCCTCCCCAACTCTGATAAATGAGTTTTGCCCTATTTTTCTGGGGCTCAGACCCACATGCTATGCTGATGCCTACATATAGCCAATGCTTTCCACTTCCACCATCCTTTTTTTGGTCATTTCCCCTCATTAGAATCTAAGCTTCTTAAGGGCAGGGGTGGATGGGCTTGCTTATATATGTATTCCCAGTTTGTAACACAATGCCTTGCAGAGAGTAACACTTAATAAATGCTCTCATATCCTCTCTTTCTCTCTCTCTCTCTCTCTCTCTCTCTCTCTCTTTCTCTTTCTCTCTCTCTCTCTCTCACACACACACACACACACACACACACACACACACACACACAACAATCAACCCCCTAGAGCCCATGAAGTCTGGTCCCCAGTGTCCTCATCTGCAAAGTCAATGGAATGGCCTCGGAGATTCTTTCCAGTTCTAAGACTATGCTTCTGCATTTCTAGACTGTGTGAGGTAGCTACCAGTTGTACTAGCCTCACAAGAATTAGAAATAGTAGTCTACAACTGAGCTCCAGTTCTGGGCAGCACTATCTTGTAGGAAAGGTCAAAGGCCTTTACACAAAGGTACTTAAGTTCCTATCTGAGCCACTGTGACAATCTGATTCTAAACTCCTTCTGGGAAGGGCATTATTCCTAGTGCATAGCATGGGTTTTTTTTTGTTTGTTTGCTTGTTTGTTTTACAGTACATAGAGGCATTCAATAAATACTTGTTGAATGAATGTAAGAAGTCACATTTTGAAAAATACTGTAAAACTGAGGGTACAACTTAGACTTCAACCATTTGGTTGAACACTTACTGTTTTTCGCCAGAGAATTGCCCGGTATTGAGGGACACGTTGATTGTTCTGGTCAGAAAGCGCTACAGACAGAAAGAAAGGGCTCTTCTCTATGTCAGTGCCAACGTAATTCTGATGGACTGGAAAAGAAATGTATTCAGAATTGCAGTTACAATTTGCTCTTTCTTATTCCACTATCCTGTGAATTAAGGCTCTCCCACAAACCAATCTGCTCTCTTCATACCTGAATGCTGTCAAACATCAGGAGAAGACAGGTTTCATGCTAACTTCTTTTACTACAACTTTTCTACCTCTTTTCCCTAACTCTGAATCATCCTTTATCTGGCAAGAAAATTAATTGAAATCATAAAATTTTTAGATCTAAAAGGGACCATTACAAGTCACTTATAAATGAAGAAAATGAGGCTGAGAGGTTAGGGGGCATACTTACTAAGAGAGGTTAAGGTTACAAATCTGGCTGGTGGTAGAGCCGGGCTCAGAGGCCAGGCCTCAGGCTGGCCATCCATTGCTTGCCCCGCTATAGCCCCCACCCTGACTCCTTCATTTTTAATCTATTCATTATTCTAAT
Source organism: Trichosurus vulpecula (assembly GCF_011100635.1). Lineage (NCBI taxonomy): Eukaryota > Metazoa > Chordata > Mammalia > Diprotodontia > Phalangeridae > Trichosurus > Trichosurus vulpecula. The sequence goes on along the minus strand of NC_050575.1, from coordinate 132,807,303 downwards.
ACCTTTACTACTCCACTGCATTTTAATTAGTTTCTACTAATCCAATTTTCTCGCAAATTAAAAATATTCAACTTTTTCTGCAGAAAGGTTAAGCAACTATGAGTGTTCTTCAAACCTTGATGACACCTTCAATATATTCTTTGAAGGCAGGTACCAGATTTGCATTATATTCTCTTCTTTTGGTATTTAGTCTATCATGTGTCTTTAGTTCTTCAATAGATTTGTGAACTCTTCATGGTGCATGCTAACTGATACTTTCCTCTATTGATGGAAAGAAAGCCCAACCCATTCAGACCTTCTCATTCTATGTAATTCTTGTTCAAATCTTCCCATAAAACAATTTCAGTTCAAGAAACATTAATTAAGCATAAACAGTATTCAAGGCACAAAGACAGATATAACATATACCTTTCTCTCTAGGAGCTTGTAATTCAATCAATTGGGAAGGGCACATACACAAATAACTGGTATGACACAAAGGAGTGAGATAAAGGCCATGGGGAGATTCAGGTCTGAGAAATACGAAGTGGGGAAAGATAACTTTTATTTAGTAGAGACAGGGGTGTCAGGGAAGGCTTCACAGAGGAGGAGCCATCTGAGTTGTTGCTTAAAGGCAGGGAGAGCCTTCCAACAGTTGGAAACGGGGTGGGCAGGTAGGAAGGAGGGAAGCAGAGGGGATGGTATGAGTGCAGGCAGAGAGGTGAGAGAGCAGGACAAGAACAGGGGTATGGAATGTAGTCCATTTTGGCAGGAATACAGAAGGGAAGTTCTGAGTGAAGGCTGGACTGGTAGAAAGCTTGGAGCCATACCATGTCTTGAACGCCAGAAGATAGATTTTTCTACTTTATTTGATAGCCAGTGGGGAGTTAGTGACTCACAGAGTCTGGTTCTGTGTTTGCAATCTGTTCTCTGGTAGGAAGTTAAGCCATTTCTTAAATTGCTGATTTCTTCAGTATTAAGAGAATATGTAACCAGCTGCTACTTTATGCCCCAAACAACACCCTGGGGGCATGAAAGAATTAAAGGAACATCCCTAAGCAGTCAGCTACACCCTCTCCCTTTCTCTGGTCTCCTAATCTTTTTGGCCTTGTGATGATTCCTTCATTTCCTACTCCCTCTATCTTTAATCTCAGCCCCTCCCACAGGCTCTTCCTCTGCATTCACACATGCCCCTCACTAGTATCAACTCCAGCTTCACTCATTCCCATCTATGATCTCATTGAGCATTCTGTTTACTGTTTATCAAGGAGAAACAACGCACAAAGTACACACAGAATATGCTGCACTACATGTGGTACTCAATTCTATGGACTCTTTAACAGTCTTTTTTTTTTTCAACAGTGAATTTCCATCCTGTCTTTCCAACTACTCAATCTACCTTTTGCCCCTTCATTTCCAGTGCAAAAATAACTGGTTAAGATTCACGTAAGTGGTCTTTTTCCCCCTGCACTTCTGAAAGGAACCTTTAATTTTATAAAGTTCATCTTTAACCTTGAAGTCAGTGTTCTAAATTGTTTCAGATGCACCAAACTGATTGAGTTTAATCTCTGCATATACTGTAGGTTTGCATAAATTATAACATCAAAGCTTTTATGACATCTTAAGTCAGTTCAAATGTCCATTTTTCTAAAGCAACATCCTTACCTTGTCCTAAGAAATACTTGAAATACCATCTGGTATGATACTCTGGGTTTTCCAGGTGCACATCTGTTCTACGCCAGATACCTGGCAAGTCAGGAGCATTCTGAAATGGAGCAAAATGATGCCATTAGAAACTTATTCAGAAAGAGTAAACACAACCTGGAGTAAACAAGCAGGATGTTTAAGTGAAAACAACAGAGAAATGATAGGAAAACATTTTTTCAAAAGTAGGATCAAAAATTGTTAGCCCTTGTTCCACTGAAAATTTATGGTGACCTGTGTGGAGCTGTAGCGTGGTTGAAAGTGCTGGGCTTGGAGTCAGGAGGTCTGGGGTCAGATTCCTGCCCTTAAACACCATGTGACTACAGGCAAGTCTCTTAGCCTATTTGAACCTCAGTTCCCCAACCTGTGAAATGGGAATAATCATACTTGGACTATATACCTCAGTGGGTTGTTCTGTGAAAAGAGCTTTGTAAACCTTAAAGTACAATGTCATTGTGTATCCTAAGTACCGGCTTCTAGTCTCTCTCTGGCCTAGTGCTTCTACTCTATGTATTGAGTGTGACCTTCAAATCCCCCTCTGCAAATTCTCAATAAGCATTTACTGAGTAGCTGTACATCTGAGTAGCTGTACATACTGAGTAGCTATGTGCACTCACAGGCACATTCATAGACCACATGATTTAGGGCTAGGAGCTACTTTAAATATTATGTAATTACAGGATCCCAGAATCACAGATCTACAGCTGCAAGATACCTCAGACATCATCAAGTCCAATTCTCTCATTTACAAATTAGGAAACCGAGGCCCAAGGAGGTAAGCATAATTGCCCAAGTTCACAGAAGTTACAAGTACCAAAGCTGCCCTGGTCAGACATTTGGAACATTATGTTCAGTTTGGATCACTATGGTTCAGGAAAGACATTGGTAAGTTAAGAGAATAATGAAGATGATGATGATAACAGCATTTATCTAGTGCTTTAAAATTTACATATGCTTTACAAATATTATTTCATTTTATGCTCACAATAATCCTGGGAGGTAGGTGATATAAATATCCCCATTTTACAGATGAAGAAACTGAGATGGGGAGCAATCAAGTGATTTCCCTAAGGTCACACAGCAAGTAAGTGTCTGAGGAAGGATTTGAACTTGTGTATTCATGACTTCAGGCCTACAACTCTCTCCACTGAGCTACCTGACTGCCATGCAAAAGGAAGATAACCATAATGCTGAAGGACCTCACGTCCATACTATCTGTAGATCAGATGAAAGAATTGCAGATGTTTATCTTGTAGAAGAGAAGACTCAGGGGTGACGTGACAGCTGTCTTCAAGTATCCCACTGGCAGTCACAAAGAAGAGGAATTAAGACTTTTTCTGCTTGGTCTCAGAGGGCAGAACTAGGTGCAATGAGGGTAAGTTGTGAAGAGACAAACTTAGGCTTGATGTCAGGGAAAAATTCCAAATAATTGGAAATTTGCAAGAATGGAATGGGCTGCCTGGGAGGTACTGGGTTCTCCTTCACTGGAGGTCTACAAGCAAAGGCTGGATGACCTATTGTCAGATGGATTATGGTCTGGATTCTTTTCCAGATAAGGGTTGACTTAGAGGAAGGCTGAGATCTCTCCTTCTTCTTGGGGCAGCTGGGTGGTGCAGTGGATAGAGTGCCAGGCCTGGAATCAGGAAGACCTGCATTCAGATCTCGTCTCAACCACTCACTAGACATGTGACCATAGGCAAGTCACTTAACCCTGTTTGCCTCAGTTTTCTCATCTGTAAAAAGAGCTGGAGAAGGAAATGGCAAACCACCCCAGTATCTTTGCCAAGAAAACCCCAGATGAGCTCACAAGACGTCCAACACCACTGAAACAACCGAACAACAAAGAGTATACTTAATAGGGGAGTGACATCTCTGCTTTAGGAAAATCATTTTGTAGTGGGAGGATACCCAAGACAGAGAGACCAATTAGAAGGCTATTGCAATAGTCCCTGTGAGGGCCTGAACTAAGACAGCAGCTGCATATTTTAGTGAGAAGGTATTGAATATGAGAGATGTTGTGGAGGTAGGAATGACAAGATTAATATTACATCACAGAGCTATTAAATAGCAGAGCTGGAATTTTAGTCTCAGGCATCCTGGTTAACAGAGTCCAGGGCTCTTTCTAACACATCAGGATCTGGGGGAATCTAAGGGATGCCAAAATTGAGCAGACTGAGGGGATGACAGGAGCTGATTGGGCCAAGACCTGATTTCTGGTTGGCAGGACAGATGCAAAGAAACGGAGGCATTTCAAAACTAGAGAAATGATATAACATCACTATATAACATAATGATATTATTATAAGGTATGTAGAATACAGTTATAGAGAGAGTGAGTTTCCCTATTACCCTCTTTCTTACTCTGTCTAGGGCTGTCATGTGGAAGAAGAATTAAGCATATTTGTCTTGGGTCCAGAAAATAGAACTAAGACCAACTGCTAAAAGCTCCATCAAGGCAGATTTCAGTTAAATATAATGAAGATCAGTTAGAGCAGTCCAAAAGAAGAATGGGCTTAATAAATATTAATAAATACTTGCTGATGGATTGATTGGATTTTCTTGAGAGGTACTGAGCTCTCCTTTCCTTGAGGTCTTCCAGAAGGAGTATTACTGAGAGGATTCTTATTCAAAAGACTAAATGAGCTCTGAGGTTCCTTCTATCTCTTCCCTTGTTTTAAGAACTGAGAAGGAAAAGAGTAAAGGCCTCTGCCCAGGATGCACTTAAAGCTTTGCTCATTTAGGAGTTATCTCCTGGGTCTCAGTTTCTTTCTCTATTAATGAGGTGGTTGGACTGGATTACTGCTAAGTTCCCTTCCAGCTCTAAACCCAGAGACAGATCATAACAACTCACATTTCTATAGCACTTCCTGACCTACAAAGTGTTTTCTTCACAGAAGCCCTCCAAAGCAGGGAGTACAGACATTGTACCCCTATTTACAGATGAGGAAACTTATGGGACTCATCCAGGGTCACATAGTTAATAAACTGCAGAGCCAAGATTCAAATTCAATCTTCTTTAAGACTACTGTTCTCTGCACTCCAGAATGTTACCTTTGTTTTACGTACTAAGATATGGGCTTATTTATTGAAAACCTCCCCAAGGCTCTCTCCAAGTCTGTTCATTCTTATTTTAGTCACAGTTCTAACAAGTTTGGGTAACTGGTTTTCTGGGGCACCTCAGAAAAGAAGTAACCACTTAGGGCAGGGATGCAGCCACTAGCAACAGGCACTCATGGCTCACAGTGGAACGGTCAGCTGCCAGCTTCATTGTGGGTAAAGAAACAAAATAAATTCTAAAAAGCAAACATAACTCAAAACCACAGCAGTCTGAGGTCCTTTAATTTAGGGTCAAAAAGCCCTGCAGAGCTCAATAGCATGAGCCTCAGGGCAGGCAAGAAAGAAAAACTGAAGTTTTTGATAAGAATGATAAACCTGAATCATCAAGAAAGAATTAATGCCCAAGAGACATTCTACCTTTAGAAAGAAAGGGGTGTGTGCAAGGCATTTCAGAAAGATTTCCATCTAAAACAGTGAAAATAAAAGCAGCTTTGTTAGCTCCAAAGGACTCATGATGGAAAGAGCTATCTACATCCAGAGAAAGAACTACGGAGTCTGAATACAGATTGAGGCTCTTTTTCTTTCTCTTCTTTTTTGGTTTTGCCTCTTCTTTCTCATGCATGATTCATTCCATTGGTCATGATTCTTCTTTATAACTTGACTATTGTGTAAATAAGTTTAGTGTGAAGGTATAAGTAGAACATGTATTGGATTCCATGCCGTCTTGTTGCGGGGAGGGGAAGAAGGGGAAGAAAATTTGGAACTCAAATAAAAATTTAAAAAATCTATTTTTTTTAAAAGCAGCTTTGTTTAAAGCAAGGGTTCTTAACCTGGGGCCGGAGTCCATGGATAAATTGTGGGGGATCTCATAACTTGAGTGGCAAAAAAAGAAGCACCTGTATTTTCACTAACCTCTAACTTAAAAAGAGCATTTCCTTTAATTAAATTTCCTTTAATTTATTCTGAAAAGGGGCCCATAGGTTTTATCAGACTGCAAAAGAATAAGTTTAACCACATGGAAATCTTACTTATATTGAACACTTTCCATGGAAAATGCTGAAGACAAGTTAAAAGTTATTGGGGCAACTGGTGCAGTGAAAGGAGCAATTGATTCATATTCAGGAGACTTGGATTCAAATTCTAGCTCTGCCACTTACTAGCTGTGTGATCTTGGGCATGTCACTTAAACCTCCCTGAGCCTCAGTTTCCTCATTTGCAAAATGAAGATAGTAATCCTAGCCCTCTCCACCTCATAAGGTCAAGCCAAGAAGCATTATTAAGTGCATCCTATGTGCCAGGCACTGTGTTCTGTTCTAAGTGCTATGGGGATCAGATGAGATACCTTAGGCAAAGTGCTTTGGAAACCAGAAAATACTATGTAAATGTCAATTATTTTTATTGTTATCAACAGCGCTGGTTTAATAAAGGCTATAACATACTATGTTTGTGGGTATATGGATCTCAGTGCTTTTTCTTCTTATCTTTTCTGGGCTTGTTAAACTACCTATGTAGCACATATCAGAATAAGAGCAGCCAATCTGCTTGATAATAGGAGGCAGAATTTGCCACTGTCAGTGAAAAAGGTCTGTTTTACACACACACACACACATACACACACACACACACACACACACACACACACACACACACCTTTGTACATTTCTCCTCTGTTGTTGGGAGAACATTCTCCTGGGTCTCTATCTTGTAATACTTCAGATATTCACTTTTACACCACCCAAGTGGAGTAGAAAAGCTGCCGATACACAAAGGATGGCTTATGATATCAGTACAATTCATTACAACTTTGTCTTAACGCTTCCTTCAGGGATGATGCATGAATCTCTATGGAAATGCACTGAAGCCCTGGGCCACGGTTTATCCATAAATCCCACTCAGGTTGTAGTTTGCCAACCACTGCCTTATCTTCCATAGTCTTCCTTCTTTATCTCTGGGTGGTATCTGATACTGTTGGCTACTCTTTTCTCCTGGATAATCTCTCTACTCTCTGGGGTCTACAATGTCTGGGGACATTGCTCCCTCCTGGTTCTCCTCCTCCTGTCTTCTTCTCAGTTTCCTCTGCTGGCTCATTATTCATGTCATACCCCCAACTGAGGATGTCTCCCCGGCTCTGTCCTGTGTCTTCTTGTCTTTTCTCTCTATAGTCTCACTTGGTGACATCATCATTTCCTATTGGTTTACTTAATATCTTTACCCAGATGACTCCTGATCTACATATTGAGCCCTAGTCTCTCTTCTGAATCACCAGTGACCTATTAGACATTTTAAACTGGATGTCCCACAGGCATTTCAAACTCAACATGTCCATTTTCCATACCTCCTCTCCCTACCTTCCCCCCAAACTCTCTTCTCTTCTTCCAAATTTCCTATTACTGTCAAGGGAACCACCATCCTTCTAGTTGCCTAGCTTTGCAATCTCAGTGTTGCCATTTACTCCTCACCTCATACATCCCATACATTGCTAAATCTTGTTTCTACCCCCATAACATCTTGTAATATGTCCCCTTCTCTCTACTCACACTGCCACCACCTTGGTTCATCACCTCTCACCTGAACTATTATAATAGTTTTCCTAACTGGTTTCCCTGCATCAAGGCTTTTGTCTTTCCAATTCATCCTCCATATACATACTTCCTAAAGTTATTCTCCCCACCCACCCAATTAACTCCTGTGGCTTCCTCTTACTTCTAGGATCAAATAAAAACTGCCCTGTTTGGCATTTAAGGCTTTTTACCACCTGGCCCCACCTACCCTACTAAACTTTTTTTTTTTGGGGGAGAGGCAATTTGGGTTAAGTGACTTGCCCAGAGTCATACTGCTAGTAAGTATCAAGTGTCTGAGGCCAGATTTGAACTCAGGTCTTCCTGAATCTAGGACCAATGCTCTATCCACTGGATTACCTAGCTGCTTCCCTGCCCTCCCCCCTCCTCCATGACTAACCTTCTTACACATCATATGTTCCTCACGCCATGCTTTTTGATCTAACCATTTCGGCCTTCTTATGGTTCCTTACATAAGACACATTATCTCCCATCTCTAAGCTTTTGCAGTGGTTATCCCCCTGTGCCTGGAATGCTTTACCTCTTCACCGCTTCCTTTTAGTCTTGCTTCAGGACTTACCTCAAATGGCACTTTTCTACATGAGGCCTTGTTCCTGGTTCCCCCTCTACTTGTTCCCCTGCCCCCAACTCCAAGGGTCTCCCCTCCCCACAAGATGACTTTGTAACTGTTTTGTAGATACTTATATGTGGGCATGCCATCTATCCTGTTGGAATGTAACCCTTGTGGCCTGGGATTATTCATTTTTGTTTTTGTATCCCCAGGGCCTAGCACTTAATAAAATGGCTTGTGCCTTGATAAATAGTAAGTATGTGGATTGTGAGCTCCACAAATGGCTCATCACTGTGTCATAGAAGCTTAATGTGCATGGTTAAAAAAAATGGGCATTGAATATATTCCCTTACCTCATCTGAAGAGCCATTTTCCACTCTGAATCTTCCAGCCCTTTGTATGGCTCCATCAGCATCGCTGGAAATAAGCTGGGAAAAACAAAGGGTTAAAATTAGGCAGGCAGTCCCTGCTTCCTGACACTTGCTTTTAGCTCAACATGTCTAAGTATCAAAATTCAAGAACGGGAGATAAAGGATAGGGCCTGGCAGTTTTTAAAGGGAGTTCTACCAGCTAACCAGGCAATCGTCTATTTATACTTACCTTGAAGTATATATCCTTCAGGGAACCTAGGCAAGGGCCATGATTGTACTAATATACAAAAAATATTTTCATTAAGTTTTGCTACTAGAGGAGGGATTTACTATTTGCACTGGAAGTATTAAAATGAGCCACGTCAAAGGGCAGGGAATGTCTGAAACAAAAATGAGAAAGGTACAATGATAAAAGATCTAAATTTGAACCAAATGTATTATCACAGCAATATTTTCCTTCTAACAATATTGTTAACATAATTTTCATCTAAGTAAATGCAAAGCCGTGGATGGTCAAAAAAAAGAAATTGGCCCGCTACAAATCCAAGCTGTGAAAACGAAAGCCAAATGTCCAGTCACTGGCTGGCATGAAATCAAGACTTATAGTTGTATTATTAGAAAGCCATATTGGGTTATTCAGTTTAAGATGGCTTAAGAAAATTCCTTTCCAAATTAGGCAGATTGTATTTTAGCTGTAGCTACAGCCTGTAATTACACACAATCTTCAAGGCAAAAGTATGATTCAATCTTGGATGATGGTGAGTGATGAAGGAAGATGTGGTTTGGCAAATCAGTATTGATCATTAGCTTTAAACTGCTGACTCAAGATTTGCCATTTTTCCTCTTCCTCAATCTTCTTTTCTTCCAATTTAGAGTGTACAATATGCTTTGTAACATACAAACTATGGTTTGTTTCCATAAACTTGTCTAATTAGCAGGCATATGCCAAAAATGACTTTCAATTCACTTTAATTCAAGGCTTCCACATTAAAGGTACACAACTTCTTATACCAATTATAACAATTTTCATACGATTGTAAAAAGATATGACAAAACCCTAAATAAGACTGGGAAACTTGAAGAGAAAAATCTTAAAAATTATTTTCCAAAAAAAAATTGAAAAAAAAAGTATTTTAAAATTTTAATTGCTGAATTTAATGTTTAAACTAAAGTAAGGAATCTATTTATATATTGCTTTATTCTTTAAAAAAAATTACTTCTAAAGAACTATGCTATAGGAAACTATGGTTTCTTTGGTAATAAGGAAACCTTCTACCAATGTAGGTGATTACCTTCCCTTTAACTTCAAGTCTTAGAGAGTTGCCTAGAGCACTGAGTGGTTAAGTGACTTGCCCAGAGTCACAGAGCCAGTATGTGTCAGGGATGGGACTTGAACTCAGCCCCTACTGGCTCCCACCCCAGTTCTCTATCCACTCACTAAATTACACTGCCTCTATCTATATATTTTTTAACTACCACCTTTATGGATGACTCTCGAGTCCAAACCGGTGGTGTGTTTGCCTCAGTTTCTTTAATTTAATATTGTTTCCCAAGCAACTCAAACTCAAAATGTTTAAAAAAACCTCAACTTTTCTCCAAAACTACAACCTTTCTCACTTTGCTTATTTCTATAAATGACATGACTCAGGTTTTAAACTTGGTCATACTTGATTCTCTCCCTTCCCCCACCCCAGCCCTGACTTTGTCCTAGGTTTGTTGAATCTTCCTTCATAATATCTCTGGAAATTCTCTTTTTCTTTCTACTCACTCTGTCAAAAACTAGGCCCTCATCTCCCCACGACTGGACTATTAGAATATCCTTCTAATTGGTGTTCCCTCCTCTAATCTATCATAAGCACTCTTTGTCAGATTAATTCTCCTAAAACATCATTTTGTACTTAAGCTTACTGCTTAACAAATTTGGAACAAACTCCTGATGTAACATGCAAGGCCTCCCACAATTCAGCCTCTATCTACATCTGCAAATAACTGCTTCTCTAAACCAACCACTCAACTAAAGTCTAACTAACTAGTTTACTTATTGTCACCCAAACACGCCGCACACATTACTGACTCTGCATCTTTGTTTGTGACAGCTCTCTTACCTGGAACACCCTCTTCCTTCATTTCTCCTTGCCTATATCCTATCTATTCTTTAAGGCCTAGTTCAAGTCTTACTATCCCCGTGAAACTTTCTCTGACCTTCCCAGCCTTCAAAGGACTCTGCTCCTTTCAGTTCTTAGAGCATTTATTGCCAAATGAAGTGAGATGGCCAACATAAGCTACCTTGTATTGTTATTTGCCTATTTATGTATTAGATCATCTCCCTGAGTAGCCAAAGCTTCTTGGAGGTGAATACCATTATTCCATATGCCTTTAGCTCCCTCCCTGCCTAGCACAGTGCCTTGAATAAAACAGTCAAGAACCGTTAGCTCATAATGACATGAAACAAAAGAAGCCTCAGAACTATAAACATAGCCTGGGCAGAGCCGACTGTGCTGTCTCTGACTGCTGACTTCCAATCAAAGCTGAGGGATTTGGGGTGAATGAGCAAGAAGCATTTTACTATAATAAAAGGCTGGGATAAAACCAGGGTTGGATTAAACAGCAGTAAGTAATAGCTAAATATTCGTGAGAAAACTGCCAACCTCTACCTACGTGTTTGTTGAACATTTCCTCTAATTATAGGAATTTAGTGCTGAAAGGGAACTTAGACTCAATCTAATCCAGATGAGGAAGCTGATGATCACAGAAGTGAAGGGACTTGCTACAGATCAGAAGGGAGCAAGCGGTAGACCCAAGATTCAAATTCAAGCCCTATCGTCAGCTCTATTCTTTTTTTCCATTCTACCACGTTGCCTTATCATGTCATATCATTCTGGATCATCTTTCCAAAGAGGAGAAGGAAACAAGCATTTATTAAGCACCTACTATATGCCAGGAACTATGCTAAGCACTTTACAAATATTATCTCATTTGATCCTCTCCACAGCCCTGGGAAATAGGTATTGTTATGATCCTCATTTCACAGGGGAGGAAACTGAGGCAAACAGAGCTTAAGTGACTTGCCTACTGTTTTAAAATGTTGCTATGCCTAGCTGTTTTCTTAGTAAAGAGTTTGGTTTTCAAAGGAACACATGATCTAGGTGTGGAAGTAGCTTTAGTGATATAATTTGATTTTTTTAAAGGACAATGAAAGGAAAACGGTCTTATCTAGATTTCTGACAAAAGGATGTACTTATCATTCAGACTAAAACCACTGTTCATCTGATGAGGATATACCCTAATTTTAGGGAAAGTATCAGAAAGCTTCTACAAATAAATAGCTTCTATAAGTACTGAGTTGCCAAACCTAAAAAAATATAAATTACCAAAATAAAAAGTCATATCTACCAAATTTCTATTTACTGATCTTCATTTATTCATATCCATTCAATGTTATGTATTGAACACCTACCATATGCAACAAATAGAAAAGATCACAATGGAGATGCGACAAGAGGATGAGAAAGACACCATTCTTGCCTTCTAGGGACTTTAAAATATAGATAGGATAAGACACGTACACAAACAAATGCTGGCTTCAACACAGACCTAAAGAACAAATTCTCTTAAGGTATGCACCTGGAAGACAAAGATGCTACCTATGCTCCTCTGGTACTACCTTGGGAAAACACAAACTATGTTAGATAAACAAAGTAAACAGGTTTGCGATATACTCAATGCTTATCACAAATATCCTGCTGCAGCTGTGCTTATAATATTCAAATGTTCATTTTGGCCCACGGGAAACACCTACCCAGGAATTTCCCCTTTCCCTTGCCCCAAACCCCAATGCTGATTGGCTAGGGCCTATCAGTGGAAGGTCACACAACTGTGCAGCACTGTCCCAAAAAGGATATTCAACGAACTTGGCATGAGCGATGTTGACAAATGAGTGATGCGCCAGTGCAGTGTCTGAGAGGATAACTGGGCGTTAGCCTGGACTCCAGGAAGACAATAAGAACTTAGCTCCACAGTGGTGCAGTGAAGCTATTTGGCCAAAAGGTCACTGGCCTGTGGGCACCTGGACTGTGAGGCATCTGACCATGAAATCTAAGCTGATGCTGGCTGCATCTCCTGAGAAAAAGAGACTATAGTTTCGGGTAGCTACAGAGAATTTCAGTCAGAAGGGAGCTGTAGTCCAACCCACATCTGAAGGAATCCTTCTATGATGTATTCAGCAAATAGCCCTCCAACCATGAAAACCTCTGGTGAGGTGGGACTTGCCACCTCATGAGCTATCCCATTTCACTTTTGGATAGTTCTGATGAGGAGGTTTTTTTTTTCTTACATCAACCTAAACTTGTTTCTCTGTAGATTCTACTCCTTAATCCCAATTTTGTCTTTAAAGGCCTCCCAGTTGAGGACCACCAAAGGAAGTAAATCAAGTTACCAAACATCTATTAAGCACCCATTATGTGCCACACTCTATGAGATGTGTTAGAATGAGCCATGCATCCCTTCAATACCAAGTGAGTGAGGCACGTGAAAGGTCTGTGGATTTTCAATACCACGTGCATGGTAGGCCTATTGTATTACTACAGCCCATTCTTATCCAATGACAAAATAACTTTTCCAAATACAGTGTGTGCTGTATTTGTGTGTATCTAAAGTGAGAAACAGGATTTAAATTCCACCAGTATAAGCTACTCCTAGCATGGAAATTCAGATCAGCAGCTCATCTAACACTAACATTCTTAGACAGCTGACTGGTACATTGGAAGCTTACGTGACTGGCCTATGGTCAATCTTTTGCTTTTATATCACTACATTTCCCAATGTCTCTCTCTCTCTATCCCCTTCTAGAGAGGAAAGAATAAACAAAGAATTTTTAAAAGAGGAGAAAAAACAGTTCAGCAAAATTAACCAACACATCAAAAAAGTTTAACATTATATGTAATGCTCCACACCCAAAGCCCCCAACTTTTATAATGATTATTATTTCTTAATTATGAAAAAGCATTTGGCTAGAGCAATGTCATCTTAAAGGCTCTTTTCTTCATATCCATACATCAAAATCATTAGAAATTCTATGAAAATAACAACAGAAAGCCTTGTTTAATAACCTTTTAATCATAAGCAATCAGTGAAACAAACAGGGAGACAGATGTATGCTCAAAAATATGGTGATCCAGTGCAGGCTAAGTTGAAGAGTGATTCCCTATAGACTAGAGGCTTCCAAAAGCTCCTGTTTGTAAAAGACATTGTGCTAGTTGTATCAAGTCTTGGAACACTGAAGAGTCTCCTGGAAGAGATCTATAACTACTCAAAAGAGTTTGTCCTGACTATCCATGCAAGAAAAGCCAAGTGAATGAAGAATATCTATTGTCCATATTATGACACACAGACTTTTCATAAAATATCATTGTGACTAATTAAAGCCTAATAATCAAGATTAAGACTAATACAAGGAGGCCAATTTAATCTCATGGATATCACAAAAACATGATGAGATAAGATCCACAAATAGAATATGGCTTGGAAAGGTTATACTTCAGGTAAAAGAAATAAGATAGGTAAGGGGAGATGAAGTATGATAGTACTGTAATATTAAGAAGATATATTCTTCTGGGGAAATTTAGGGACAAGAGGCTGGAGATATATTGAAAAGCATTTGAGGAAAGGTCAATACAGAATGAAACAAGCAGTGCTGTCATAGAAGTATTCTACAAATCACCTGGAGCCAAAGAGAAAATAGATGAAGAGTTTAGGAGAGAGATGAAATTTTGATATGGAAGCCTGATAGTACAGAAGTACAGAAGTGATGGGGGACTTGAACTATCCAGATATCAGATAAAGACAAAACTCAAGACAGCTAATAATTTACTCAAAACGTAGAGAACTTACAAAGAAAAATTCTATTAATAAATTCTCACCAATAGGGAAGGAATGATTGTTCGGATGGAAAGGATGGGAATCTCAGAGAAAGTAACTGCTCCATCTTTGAATCTGTGACAGAGAAGGTAGGAGAAGCCAGGAATAGTCTGATAGTATCTTAGATATTGGGAGTTCAGATTTCAAAGGGCTCAGAGGAAAGATAGGCACAGAGGAAGTCAGCCTAGGAGAGATGGGAAGCTGTCAAGAATGAAATTTTGAAGTCACAAGGTAACAATTCCAATGAGGAAATGTAAACCATATTTTTAAAACTGTCATTAGTAATTGGTTAGTTCAAAAGAAAAACTGGGGATGAGCTGATAGTGATGTGGTGATTCTAAAAAGCAAAACTGTGTATAAAAAAGTGAAAAGAGCAATTATCTCATATAAATGAGGCATGAGAGGAAGAACTGATACAGAGGAAGCAGGTGGGGGCAGAGGGCTGGTAGTGCTGGAACCCGATGCTCAGCAGATCTGCGTTAAACAGGGCACATATACATCTAGAAGTGTATAAAAGTCTTCTAAATTTGTTTAAAAAATAAGAGGATGAGGGAACAGGATAAGGGGGGTGGTTTAGAAGGGTGTGTAGATTAAAATTTAGGAGGGTGGGGGGAAGAAAAAGGGAGAGACCCCTAGAGGAGTGGGTAGAACAAGGAAAAGCAGGGTTATACAATAATATATTACAACGATTATAAATTATGACCAAGAGGGATTCATAGCAGGAATGCAGGGATGGTTTAACATAAGGAAAACTATTAACATAATTGATTATATTAATAACAAAAGAAACAAAAATCACAATAATATCAATAGATGCAGAAAAAGCATTTGATAAAGTAGAATACTCATTTCTATTAAAAACATTGGAGAGTATAGGCATAAATAGACTTTTCCTTAAATTGATAAGAAGCATTTACCTGAAATCATTAGCAAGCATTATTTGTAATGGGGATAAGTTAGAAACTTTCCCAGTAAGATCAGGTGTGAAACAAGGATACCCACTGTCACCAATATTATTTAATGTTGTATTGGAAATCCAAGCACTAGCAATAAGATAAGGAAAAGAAATAGAAGGAATCAGAGTAGACAATGAGATAATAAAAGTATTTCTTTTTTTGCAGATAATATGATGATATACTTGGAAAATCCTAAAGACTCAACTAAAAAGTTAACTGAAATAATTCATGATTTCAGCAAAGTAGCAAGATATAAAATAAATTCACATAAATCATCAGCAATCCTATATACCACCAACAGGATCTTGCAGGAAGAGATAGTTAGAGATACACCATTTAAAATAACTCTAGGCAGTATAAAATACCTGGGAATACACCCACCAAAACAAACCCAGGATCCATATGAACAAAACCATGAAAAACTTTGTACACAAAAAAATAAGATTTAAGTAAATGGAGAAATATTAATTGTTCATGGGTAGGCAGGGCCAATATAATAAAAGTGACAATTTTACCAAAATCCATCTATTTATTCAATGCCATCCCAAATAAATTACCAAAAATTTATTTTACAGAACTAGAACAAATAATAACAAAGTTCATTTGGAAGAACAAAAGATCAAGACTATCAAAGGAAGTAATGGGGGAAAAAAGTAAAGGAAGGAGGTTTAGCAGTACCAGATCTTAAACTATATTATAAGGAAGTAATTATCAAAACTATCTGGTACTGGCTAAGAAGCAGAAAGGTAGATCAACGGAACAGACTTGACATGCAATTTACAACAGCAAACGAATATAGTAACCCCGTGTTTGACAAGTGTAAAGACTTAAGTTTTGGGGATAAGATTTCATTATTTGGTAAGAAGTGTTGGGAAAGCTGGAAGGTAGTTTGGCAGAAATTGGGCATAGACTAATATCTTGCACAATCTATCAAGATAAGGTCAACATGGATATATGACCTAGATATAAAGGGAGACATGAGAAAACCTGAAGAACGTGGAACATAGTACCTATCAGACTTACGTATAGGTGAAAAATTTATGAACAAACAAGAAATAGAGAATGTTGTGAGATATAAAGTGGATAATTTTGATTTCATTAAATTAAAAAGGGTTTGTATAAATAAAACAAATGTAGCCAAGTTCATAAGGAAAGCAGAAAACTGGTAAAAAATTTTATAGACAGTTCCTCAGATAAAGGTCTCATATCTCAAATATACAAAGAACTTTGTCGAATCCATAGGAATGTGAGTCATTCCCCAATTGATAAATGACCAAAGGATATGAACATGCAGTTTTCCAATGAAGAAATCAAAACAATTTATAGCCATATGAAAAATGATCTAAATCATTACTGATTAGAGAAATGCAAATTAAAACAACCTTGAGATATCATTTTATACCTATCAGATTGGCTAAAATGATAGAAGGGGAAAGTGACAAATGTTGGAGGGGACGTGGAAAAATTAGGACCTTAAAATTCATTATTGGTGGAATTGTAAACTAATCCAACCATTTTGGAAAGAGATTTGAAACTATGCCCCCAAAATTATTAAGCTGCCTATACCCTTTGACCCAGCAATACCACTATTAAGTCTGTTTCCCAAGATGATTAGGGCAGATGGAAAAGAACCTATGTATTCTAAAATATTTATAACAGCTCTCTTTGTGGTGACAAAGAACTGGACACTGGGAAATGGCTAAACAAATTGTAGTATATGTTCATAATGGAATATTACTCTGCTATAAGAATGACGAGCTCAATGGTTCTAGAAAAGCATGGAGAGACCTCCACGAAATAATGAAGAGTAAAATGAGTAGAACCAAGACAACATTTTATACAGTAATAGTAGCATTGTTTTAAGAACAACTTTGAGCAACTAAGTCATTCTGACTATTATAAACACCCAAATTAACCACAAAGATCTTATTAAGATGTTGTTTGAATCCAGAAAAAGAACTGAAAAGTGTGTGTGTGTGCGCGCGCGCACACTATTAGACACATTTGTGTCTAATAGTAGCCATCTCAAAGTTTGGGGCAGGAGAAAAGAGGAGAAAAAGTTACATGAAAACTTTGTTGTCTATTTGAAAGGAATAGCAAGTTGTACATAATGAATCTGCAATTTCAAGTGCAATCTTCTGTGTTTCTATCCCACTTTATTATGGAAATGTTTGTTTTATTTCTAAAGTTAAGAATAAAAAATAGAATTTTTAAAATAGAGTAATTTTGATGTACAGAGTACTCACCAACAAATTTAGATTTTAAGATTTTAAAGACATGTACAGAAGATGGAAGCAAGATAAGACAGCAAAAGATGAATATAAAAGCATGGCATGGTCCTGTAAGAAGTGTCAGGAGTACTGCAATTAAAAATGGAATTGAGGTTATACAGGAAAGCTAAGAATAACCAAAAGGGTGGATTGATTTGGTTTAAGCTTACCTGGAGAAAATAAGATCAAAGAATGGATAAAACCATTGCTTGGGGTGGTTGGGACAATGGTAACTCTACATTTATTTTTATTTGTTATTTATCAATTTTTATTTTGTTTGTTTTTTCTGTCAAAGAAAAGGATCTTTAGACTGGAAAGGGCAGAACGAAAATGGCTAACAGGGAACTGATACACAAGGCAAAATAGGAGATATTAAGAGAGTACCCAGCCTCCCCTTATGAATTCCAATCACCAACTACATCCTTGGGTGCTTAAGAAACTGGTATATATGGATGCTGAGCCACTGCCAGTGATCTCTGAAAGGTTGTGAAGAACTTGAGAGGTACCCACAGGACCGGAACAAAATAAATGTCCCAATTTTTCAGAAAATGGAAATGAACAGAGCTTGCAAACTATGGGCCAGGGAGCTTGATTTCAATACCTGGCAAAATTCTAGAAAGCATTATTAAAGTGATGCTTAGTGGAACTCTAGAAAAGGGAAGTGGTATTCTAAAAAGCCTGTATGGCTTCCCCAAAAAAGGTTAGGCCAAACTAAATATCTTTCCTTTTTTGAACATGGTTTTAAACAGGTTTACCAGACTAGCAAATCAAAGAAAAACTATACACATAGTTTTGCTACATTTCAGCAAAGTCTCTCATTCATGCTATTCTTGTGGAAAATATGAGCTATCCAATAGTATAATTAGGTGGATTTGGAACTGGGTTGAATAGCCAGATCCATAGTAGAAACTAATGGTTTTATATCAAACTTGAGAGAAGGTCTACAGTGGAGTGCCCCAAGACTCTGTACTTGGCTTTGGATCATTTAACAATTTTATCCATGACTTGGATAAAGTCACTGATAACACATTTATCAGATTTATGGATAACCCAAAGTTGGAAGGGATAGCCAACATACAAGCTGACAGAATCAGGATCCAAAAGGATTTTGGCAGGCTAAAACACTAGTCCAAATTGAATAAGATGAAATATAATAGGCATGATTCAATATGTCAATTAAAAAAGCATTTATTAAGTGCCTAATATGTGTGAGGCACTGTGCTAGGTGATGGAAATACAAAGACAAAAATGAAACAGTTGCTGTCTTTATACATCTTACATTCTACTAGGGTATAAACTCTGCACACAGATAAGTAAATATAAAGCATGCAAATTAATTTTGGGGTGGAAGAAGTACTAACAACTGGGGGAATCAGAAAAGGACTCTCATAAGAGATGGCCCTAGAGTCAAGCCTTGAAGGGAGCTAGAGATTCCAAGCAGCCAAGATAAGGAGGGAGAGAAGTTCGGACACCAGAGATAACCAGTACAAAGACACAGGTGAGAGATGGAAGGTCGAGAGAGATGTGAATTGCAAGTAGGCCCGTTTGGCTGAAGCACTGAGTGCAAGAGAGAGGAGGCATCATCATTTTGATAGACTGAAAGTTCAACACGAGTCTGGAACGATAGCTTGACAACAGATTGTGAGAGACTTCAAATGTCAAACAAGTAAGTTTGTATTTTATCTGCAAGACAATAAGAAGCCACGGAAACTTCTTGAGGAGGGCAAGTCTGATAATAGTCAGACCCATGCTTGAGGAATTTGGCTACTGTGTGATGGATGGACTGGAGTGGAAAAAAGCTGGATATAGGGGGACTCATTAGTCATCCAGGACATGAGTGCCTGGGTTAGGCTGGTGTGAGTGAAGGGAAGGACAAACATTTAAGAGATGTTATAGAGATAGAATTGATAAGAATTTGCAAATGATTGGACATAGGGAGGGGAATGGTGAGTGTAAGTGAAAAGACAAGGATGATTTTAAAGCTGGTTGACTGGAAGGATAGTGATTCCCTCAACAGAAATATGGAAGTCAGGAGGAATGGTGAGGTTAGGCTGAATAAGTCAAGTCTTACTATTGGGTTAAAAAAAATCAAATTTCACAAGTGCAAGATGGAAAGGCACGCTTAGATGGTAATTTATTTGAAAAAGATCTGGTGACTTAAATGGATTGCAAGTTTAATATGAGTCAACACTGATCTGAGAGCTAAGAAAGTGAATGTGATCTAATGCTGCCTTAAGAAAAGGCACAGAATGCAGGAAAAAGAAGACAATAGTGCCCCTGTACTTGGCCCTGGTCAGACCACTTCTGGAGTTTTGGATGCTACCTTTTAAGGCAGGATAAGCTGGAGAGTGTCCAAAAGAAGGCAATCAAGATTCTGAAAGCCTTTGGTTCATGCCATATGAGGATCAATTAAAGGAACTGGGACAGTTCCTGCTCTGAGGGGAAAGAGAATGAGGCGGCGCTCACAAAGAACACTGGCTGTGATTGAGTTCTATTACTTTACTGTTTATCCTTGTCCTAAATAAAAATTACTATATTGTTTCATTTAAAAAAAAAGGTAGCCAGGTGGCACAGTGGATAGAGCTCCAGACATGAAGTCAAGAAGAACTTCAGTTCAAATGTGACTTTAGCCATTGACTAGCTGTCTGACCCTGGGCAAGTCATTTCACATCTGTCTGACTCAGTTTCTTCAACTTTAAAATGAGGACAATGATAGCAGGCGATAATAATGAACAATAATAAACAGGGACTGTTTAGGACAATTATGGAGGACTGTTTCAGGACTGTTATGAGGACAAAAATAAACAGAAGCTATTTAGTCTGAGGAAGAAAAGACTCAGTAAGGACATGATAACTGTCTATTATTTGAAGGGCTGTCGCATGAATGAGGGGGAAAAGGCAGAGGGAATAAACATTTATATGAAGCCTACTATGTGCCAGGCGCTGTGCTGAGCACTTTACAAATATTCTGTGATTTGATCCTCACAGCAACCCTGGGAGGTAGATTCCTTTATTATCCCAATTTTACAATTGAGGAAACTGAGGGAAACAGGGTTTGCCTTGCTAAAGGTCACACAGTTAGTAAGTGTCTGAGGCTGCATTTGAACTTAGGACTTCCTGACTCCATTGTGGTACTACCTAGTTGATTTGCTCAGTTTGGATTCAAGGGGCAGAACTAGAAGCAAAGGATAGAAGTTGCAAAAAGACAAGTTTAGGCTTGATGCCTGAAAAAAATTTCCTTACAATTGGAACTATTCCAAATTGGAATGGGTTATCTTGGGAAACAGAGGGTTCCACCTCATTGGTGGTCTTCATGTAAAAGCTAGAAACCCATTCATCTGATATGTTGGAGAGGGGATTCCTTTTCCATTTCCCAGGCTGGGTTGGAGGCCCCTCTGACTCAGAATTTTGTAATTCTGTGAGTTAAGGACATCTTCCCACCCCCAATGCAGACAGTCACATGTTGGAAATGTTTCAATTTGACTTTTATAAATTCTCAGTTTGCAGTTGTCTCCTGAACAGTGCTGTCAGTGCCTGGACATGAAAAGACATCACCGGGTACAACTCACCCCCAAAATCTCTTTTCTCCAATTTATTAAACACCTATAATTGCCCCATCATGGGGCACATTCCTAAAGCGCAGGTCTGACTATATTATTTGCCACTAAAAAAGCTTCTAGGATAAAATACAAACTCCTCTGTTTGGTATTTAAAGCACTTCACAATCTGGTTCTAGCCAACATTTCTTGGTTCTTCGCATACTATTCTGTATTCTTGCAAACTAACCTATCTGTTGTTCCTCATCGATGACATTCTACGTTTCCTGCCTCCAGGCCTTTGCACAGGATGTCTCTCTTGCCTGAAGTGCACCCCCTTCTCATCTCTGTCTCATGAACCTCTGGCTTTCTCCAAATACTCTGTTCAAATGCCACCTCCCAAATGATGCCTTTTCTGATCCTCCCCCAGCAGCTAGTGCCTCTCTCTCAACCCCTGAAATTACCCTACAATTGATTTCTGTGTACATATTTATATTTATTTACATATATGCACACATGCATATGCATGTTATTCATCTATGTTCACTTGACAAAATGTAAGATTCTTGGTGGCAGGGACTTTTATTTTTTTCTTTGTACCTTCAGTGTTTAGCACAGGGCTGGACACACAGTGGGTGCTTAATAAATGCTTGTTGATTGGGCTGCCCAAGGCCACACTGTTACCAAGTGTCGGAGCCAGTATTAGAACTCGAATGTTCTTGCTTCCAGGTGCAGTATCCCTCCACCACAATATCCACTCTGTCTTTCCACAAAGAGCCAGCATGACTTCATCATGATTAGGTCATGCCAGACTAACCTCATTTCCTTTTTTTAACAGGGTTACTGGATCAGAGGGACACTATAAAGACAGTCTACCAAGATTTGAGCAAAGCATTTGACAAAGCCCTTCTTTCTGTCAGAGTGGACAATTTGGAGAGATGTGGGCTAGACACAAGTTCGATAAATGGCAGGTGTGGATCTGGTGGCTGGGCATTCTTGTCTGGGCACAGGTCGGCCTCAGAGGTTCTCTTTAACCCAGATTCTGTCATGCTTTATTCTCATTTCTCCCCACTGTGCAACTGCTGCTTGTTTTCTCCTTACCGTCCCCTGAACATACCATGATCATTGCTACCTCCATGCCTTGTCCTTCCTCACTATCAATCCAAATTTACACATCTTTCAAGGTTGGCTCAACTTCCAATTCTTAATTAACCTTCCCTGACTAATCCTGCCCCACAAAGAACTCTTTTCTCCAATTTATTATGCACCTACAATCTATATCACATCCTTGCACTTGATGATACTACATGAAACATAATATGGAATGAATAATACACCTTATTTTTCTAACTAGATTATAAGCTCCCTGAGGACAAAGGTCATCTTTTGTCTTCTATATCCCCTCCAGCACCTAGTATAGTGCTTGATACACAAGAAGCATTTAAAAAATATCTGATGAATCAGACACAGAAAAAGCCTTAGTAATTACACATCTCTGACAAATTCATACTTCAATCTGTCAAAAAGAAAGTTTGCTTCACAAAGCCTTTTAAATTAATGGGTGGCAATATGAAAATAAATGAGATCGAAATAACTCATTTCTTAAATTTTAAAAATATAAAGGGAGTATCTAATATTCACAAAACGATTGCTTATCAACACGATTGAGAAACACACTTTCCTAAACATTTATTCATGCTTTTTTGCAATGTAAAATCCTGGTTATATTTATCTCTGAAATACTGGTGGCTGTTCTTCTTCTAATATGTAAAATGCTGCTTAAAAATTTTCAAATAAAACACTAATACCTTGGTGGAAAAAAGTATATATTTTCATTGTAGAGGTCTGTAATCAACACATTTATCCTGTTTTAACCAACACTTTTTTTCCTTCAGAAAAGCAATCCATATTCTAACCTTAACAAATTGAAGCAGTCTATTAACAATATATTATGGAAACTATTTCTCTTTCAGTCAAAAATTATTTTACCCAGGAGTTATTTGCAGTTGGTACCAATTTTTCAAAATCTGTCATGAAAAAGATTAAAGTGCAATCTTTTTTTTTTTAAACAAATCAACAGAGATGTGAGGTTAAAAGTGTGTAACAAAAGAAAAAGATTAAGATGATGTAATTGTCAAAGCCGCTTCGGCACTCTGATTTTTCCCAATCCAATCTTCATACTATGACCATAGTATTACAGAATTAGTAAATATACAAGCAAGATCTGATGAGCGTCGTGATTTTAACAAAATGTAAAACAATCTGTTAGCACTGAATAGGCTATAAACTTACCAGCTCCACAGATCCATAATGTTTTCTACTGAATTCCCCTCGTCGGCAACCTAGGTCTTCTGAGACGGAGCTGGAACAAAAATGCTTCATCAGTATTATACATAGCTCTCTGGCCACAAATCTTCTGCAAAAATCTACCACCATTTGCAAAAAAGAGCTCCTACTGAACAAGGTTTGAGCTCATCACTGCAGGGGAGCCTCCTTGCAACACACACAATCTCCAGCAGCCATTGCAGAGACTGGCTTTCATGTTAGCCTCAAAGAAAATAAAATGCTCAAGCCATCCCTGGAAGGGCAGACAATGAGGAAATTAAATATTTAGCCATTTGCGATCGATTGAGATTTCCAAGACGGCTACTGGTGGTTTATAATTGCATTTGAGAGCTTTCTGTTTATAAGCAATGGGAAGAGAAACCCTGCAGTAACCCTGATGCATGTCATGAAACAGCTGAAGCAAATCTGCAACCATTTTGTATGCTGCAATTAACTTCCATTCAGGAGAGTCTCTTCTAATTGTCTTAAATATTCAACAAATAAAGGAACATATTATTTTACTGCTAAACTTAAACTCAAAACAAAACACCTTCAGAAACCACTATAGATAGGCCCATCTCTTTTAATTTAAGAGATCAATGTCCCAGCACAAAGGACTAGAAGGACTAACAGAAAATCTAGTATTCAATTTGGAGATCTATTAGGGAGAGTTTCTTGCACAGCAGAAATTAGTATTCCCCAAATAGAAAGAAAAACCTTAGTTCAGATATGACAAATCACATACATTTCATTGAAGAATAAATTAAAACAAAAGGCGAAACAGTAAATGTCTTTGTACCTTGGACACAAAAGGCATTTATTCTCTTTCCTATTATATCTACAATCCCAATCACTCCCCATGAAATGAGCTGAGATACACTAACAGAAACCATGCAATTTTACTTTAAGGATTTTTCTATTGGTATAAAGCCATAGATTTAAACAACTAGAATGAAATACAAAAATAAAATGACACAATGATGACATTTTAACATATAATCCAAAATATCCTAAATCTGATATAAAGAAAAGTGCATTTAGTACCCTTTCATCCTTTCTTAAAGAGCAGGCTATGTTTTCTAAATTACTGCCCTTTTGCCATATTCAGGAAGAAAGCGACTGGGACGTTCATCATACATTGAACTGGATCTCTTGGCCAGCACACTGCTTGATGGGCTCCAAGAAAGTCAGCGTGATAGAAATAAGATTAGAGAGTCTGATGGCATTCTGCTGCCACCATTTCACAGGGCTGGCTGAATTCATCTTGGAGGAGAAATTTAACCTTTTCATTCCCTCAGTTTCTGTACTGAAGGTGGTATGGGAGCTGTCTAGCAGAGGTCACCCACGTAATCTTCCTACTTCCAGAGACAACAAAGGAGATGAGGAAACCTCCCTCCGTCACCCCTTTCTGTCAATCCTGCCCAGTCTTCCCTGCTCTATACATTTTTCGGCCCCTTAGCATTCCATTCCATCTGAAAACCCTATGTGGGAGTTTCCACTGCTCTACAAGTCCGAACCAGGCACACTGGGCTGTTCTGAATTTTACAACCAGCTCCTTATGTCCTGCCTGACTTTCAACTTTCAAATCTTTGAAGACAGCCTTCTTTTTCCTCTTAGGTTTTCTCTTTTTATCTGTGTTCTAATTCTTCACTGAGTGCTTGGCATTGTCATGAAATCTAATTTCTTTCTCATACTATGGATCACATCTCTGTCTGTCTTCTTCAGAATCTTCACCTTAGGACAATATGGTCTCTTTTGTACGAGGGCCCAGTGGAAAGGGGCCCGGTCTTGGGGTGAGATGACTTTACAGACTCAACTACTTATTACTTTTAAGTCTCGTTCTGTTTCTTACTACCTGTAGGTCAGATCTGAAGCTGGAAGGAGCTTAGTGATTATAAAGCCAAACACTCTTATTTACAAATGAGGAAACTGAGACCTAGAGAGGTCAAATGATATGTTTGAAGTCAAACAGGGAATATTCAGCAGAGCTGAGTTTTGAATCCAGGTTCTCCAACCCCAAATTCATTACCTCAAGCATGTCACTTAACCTGTCTAAGACTCGGTTTCCTCATTTGCAAAATGAAGGGACTGGACTAGATTAGTAGTCCATCCTTGGGAGCCATGATTTCACATGGAGGGGACCACAGATTGACCCAAAGGAGTGTGTGATCAATCACAAGGTGGGAAGATAGGCTGCATCTCACCCTCCTCATGAGAGCCAGTTGTGGGGATTGTTTCCAATGCAAACACACCCTTATCTTCTAACACTACCCCCAGCAGTTCCCTCCCTCCATTCTGTAAGCCCCCAACCTCTCCTTCTGGTCAACTTGTGCTGACCCCTTACATTATAACCTAGCTGCTACCCAGGCACTCATAGCAGCATGAGGCCATTGGGAAATCTCCCCCTCTCCCATCCTATGCCTCACAGATCACCTTGTGGCTAACGGGAACTCTTAAGACGGTGGTCTTTGGAGCTCAGTGAGTAAGATCAAAACTTCCTTCTTTTAATTTTGGAGAGAGCACAGTCAGTTAAACAGAATGATCAGGAATGCATGGATGGATGGCAGTATACATTGCAGACTTCATTACATTGTCTTTCCTCCAAGACCCCTTCATCTTCTGAACTTCCCTATTTCTCCTGAGGGTAGCACCATCCTTCCAGTTACCCAGGTTGTCATCATTAGTGAAACCTTGGCGTTATCTTTGACTTTTCAATCTCCTTCACCTTACATATCCAACCAGTTGCCTAACCTTGTTATTTCTGCTTCCACAATCTCTCTCTCCTCTGTCCTTTCTCTATTCACAAAGTCATAACTATAATTCTGGCCGGTATCACCTCTGATCTGGACTACTACAACAACTTCCTAATCTCCTCACTCCAATCTATCCTCCACTCAACTGCCAAGTGATTTTCCTAAAATGTAGGTCTGATCATGACACACCTCTATTTAATAAACTGCAATGGCTCCCTATTGCCTTTAGGATCAAATAGTATTTTATTCTTATCTCATATACTTAAAAATTCTATTTTGCATAATTTTATAATTTTCATAATTGTTAGTACAGTGAGATGTATATAATTCATAAATAAGTAAATACACACATATTGGAGGTGCATCCAGAATCTTTTTATTGATGGGGGTGTGTAATCAAAAAGTTTGGAAACTAATGACCTAGATGATCTCTAAGGTCTGTTCAGGCTCTAAATCCTATGATCTTATTAATTTGTCATAGATGCCACTGCCAGAGCAAAATACACAGGGAAAGATAAGAGGTGGGAGAGAATTACGATATAAAAATATAATTAAATGCTTACTAAAATAACTTTGAATGTGCCAGAAAACATAAAAATCTATTTTTGAATACTGAGGCAAAGAGTGAAGGAAGGCTAGAAAAGGGAAAGGACTGGGTTATGGTTAAGGGAAGTTGGGCAGGAAATGTGACTTGGGTATAGGACAAGTGTGGAAACTGAAGGGGCTTGCAAGTGAACCTAAGCTAGGAAAGGACAGATCTTGGAAGAAGTTGGCCACAAGGTTCTCAGGCTTCTCTACTTCTAGTAGCTCCAAAAAAAGACCTTGAACACCTGTGGCTGAAGTAGCCCCTGCTAGGTCTTCCCAGATGAACAAGACATTTACAGAGGAGGAAAAGATTCTATGGGAACTCTGACTGATTTCTCAGTTCTGCTCTCTCTACTATACACTAAGCTTTGCATTTCTGAGGGAGGGGGAAGAAAACATTCCATAATTGTCTTAATTAAAATGTAAAGGCAGGTTACAGTGAAATACAGAAATTAATTCACAGGAAAGTATAATCACTGGGCCAATCAACAAATGTAGTTAGCTTGCACAGGGTTGGAGAAAACAGGAAACGGAAAGAAAACTAGATGCTAGAGAGGAAAGCTGTGTTCAAATTTTTAAGGCTTGTGATCCAATAGGAATGTGCATGTTTTGTATAAACAAATAAAAGGGGAAAGGAGGGGAATAAACATTTTTTAAGCATCCACTATGTGCCAGGCACTTTGCTACATACTTTACAAATATTATCTTATTTGATCCTCACAACAATCCTGCAAGATTGGTTCTGTTAAACTTTTCTTACAGTTGAGGAAACTGAGGCAAATGGAGGCTAAGTGATTTGCCCAGAGGACCACAAGTAATTAATGTCTGAGGCAGGATTTGAACTCAGGTCTCCTTGATTCCAGGCCCAGTACTCTAGTCACTTTGCTACCTAGCTGCCTAGAAGGACTCACTAAATGCTAGTCCTTCCTTCAGTTCTTTTAATATCTCAAAAATGTCGGGGGCAGCTAGGTAGCACGGTGAGTACAGCACCGGCCCTGGAGTCAGGAGGACCTGAGTTCAAATGCGGCCTCAGACACTTAACACACTTACTGGCTGCGTGACCTTGGGCAAGTCATTTAACCCCAATTGCCATGCCTTCTTCCCTCAAAAAAAAATGCCTAGTCAATTCTCAGAAGGTCCATCTCCTGTCTGTCAGCCTCCTGGTACAGATATGATTCTGAGTTCCAGAAGTCTATGCTAGTGAAGCACCAGCCCTGGCAAGTTCTAAAAAGCAGAAAAGATTTCTAGTATTAGCTGGCAGGCAGACAGAATCGTGTCTCACCACTAGAACTGGCCACTAGATGATTTTTTTCGCCACCACAATGATTCAGTGCCAGGAGATACATAGCTCTACTTTGCCTGATTTAGGGAGCTTTTATTTGTGAAAGACTTTGTAATACAGGAGCTTCCTTCCCAGATGATCTGGTAAAGTACCATTGTAACTTCTTTGGTCATGTGTATTGTCACTTCCTAGTTTATCTGTGGAACCATTTGTTTAGCACCTGATTTATCTGAAGACTTTGTTGACTACATGACCCACACTGTAAGTTGAGCTTGTTATATAATGGGTTGTAGCAAAGCCAGGCACCGGGCCAACCTGACTCACAGGTGGAGAGGAGAGCTCTTCCACCTGCTGTGAATGAAACCTGCTGCTACTAGGCCCCACCTGTCTTAGCCACATTCTCCACTGGCCCTAGGGAGTGCTACCCTCCCTTAACGTTGGCCTCAATTTCCCAACATAAACATCATTTGGAGGAGATGATTATGGAAAACGGAAGGTTACCTGGGATAGCCTGAAGCTTTTCCTCTAGCTTTATTCCATTAGAGCATGAGCACAGATCAGTTTATCAGATTAGGGTAAGGCAGAGAAGGTCTGGCCCTGAAAGGATAAGATATAGGGCTGTCTGGGAAGTCTCAAGGATTATAGTGTCATAAATGTCCTCAGCAGCTAGTGCAGCATGGGGGCAGGACCCGTGGCTGACTGGGCTCTGCAATTAGGTGGGGCTCCACCTAAGGCCCTTCACATTGTGGCTGCAAACAACGGTCTGCACTCACTGCGTTTATTTTCCCTTGGGCATTTTCGATTCCAGTCCAACTGTTCTATTTGCTGTTGCTGGTAGATGATAGTCTTCCTTCAGGCTCTGTGACTTTACACAGGGTATCCCCGAGCCTGGAATGCTCTTCCTCCTCACAGCCATCTCTTGGCACCACCCCAAGGCTCAGCTCCAATGCTACCTTCTCTAAGAGCCCTTTCTCTATTATCCCTTCCCCCCATTCTTTGTGCTGCTTTACACTTGAAATTACACTGTACGTATTTTATATTTATTTATTTGCGTGTTTTTTTTTCTTCTCCTTAGTAGAATGTAAACTCTTAGAGGGCAGGGAATGTTTTCATTTTTGTCTTTGCATCACAGGATACTGGCACAGTGCCTGGCACTTAATAAATGCTCATTAAATTGAATTCAATTGTAGGGGATGGTTAATCACTGCTCTGGGGCAGTGCTAAGAACAAACTTCACCAACTATACAAAGCTGACTTAAGTAGGCCCTTGTGAGATCCATCTATAGGCTAATTCTGTTTTTTCAGGCAGTAACAATTCTGCCCTGCCCCTCCAGATTGTAATTATAATAAAAAAACTCTATCAGAGCGTAATATTCTTGGGAGTAGGGATTTTTTTGTTTGTTATTTTTGCATCCCTAGCCTGGCACATGTCTTGCATGCAGTAGGTGCTTGATAAATGTTTGCTGGATTGAAGTTAAAAAACTCACTTTCTGTGGCACCAAGCCACAAAGCACCCTCCTCATCCCAAGCCAGAGGGAAAAGTGAGTTTTGCACAGGCTGAGCTGGAATCCAATCCCAGGTCCTCTGACTCCAAAACCAGTATTCTTTCTATATTTCCTGTTTCATATAAGAGCATTCCTACAATTAATATGATCTGCTGTCAAGTCTAATAAAAACAATCTCTCCAATTCCATTCAGTTCAAGAAATATTTATTAACTGTCTACGATGTGCCAGACACTATGCTAGGGTCAAGGGATCTAAAGACAAAGCTGAAGCAGTTCTTGCCTTCAAGGAGCCTTCATGCTGCTAGTGTGGAACATGTAAAAAGATTAGTAAATACAAAATATTTAAAAAGGCATTTCTAGTGAGGAAGAACCCTAACAATTAGATGAATCAGGAAATGCCTCTTGTATAGAGGCAGCTCTTGACCTGAATTTCGAAAGAAGCTGGGTGTTTCAAAGGGTAGCCAGTGGCTACCCTTTCAAAGGGTGGCACAGTGGAGTCAGGAAGAACTGAGTTGAAACTTGGCCTCAGATGCTTGCTTACTAGCTGTGTGACCCTGGGCAAGTCACTTAATGTTGTTTGCCTCAGTTTCCATATCTGTAAAATGAGTTGGAGAAGGAAATGGCAAACCACTCCAGTATCTTTGCCAAGAAAACTCCAAATGGGGTCATGAAGAGTTGGACACAATTCAAATAACTAAACAGCAACAACAAAGGGTGTTTCAAGAGGTGAAGGTGAGGAAGAGAATGTTTCAGATATGGGGTGGCAGCCCATAGAAAGACAGGGAGGCAGGAGATGAAGGTCTTGTGTAGAGAATGAGCTAGAAGATTCGTGCTTGGGCAAGGATGGGGGCTAGATATGTAGATGTGGGAGTCATCAGTACAGAGCAAAGTTGAACCCGTAGAAGTTAATGGAGTCACCAAGAAAGACTGTAGGGAGGGGCTAGGGTCCAGGACAGAGACCATATGTAGGGGATGGGATATAGATGATGATTCAATAAAGGAAACCGAGAAGGATAAGACAGATGGGTAGGAGGAAAACCAAGACAGAACAATGTAACAAAAACCTAGGAGTGAGTATCTAGAAGGAAGGGGTGGTCAACAGTGGCAAACACTGCAAAAATGGCAAGAAGGTTAAGAAAAGGCCATTAGACTTAGCAATAAAGAGATGACTGGTAACCTGGGAGCAAGCAGTTCAGCTGAGTGGTGGCAAGGGAGTCATATTTCAAGAAATTGAGAAATGAATATGTGAAAGTGGAGACATGGTGAAAAAGTAGCTTTTTCTAAGAGTTTAACTATGAAAGGAAGAAGAAATATATGGAGGTTGTTTGAGGGGATGCTGGGCCCAAGGGACGGGCTTATTTTTAACATGAAGGAGATATGGTTACATTTATAGGTAGCAGAAGAACCAATTGGTAAGGAAGATTGAAAATTAGGGAGAAAAGGGGCATGATGTAAGGGGTAATTTCATGGTGGACACAAGAGGAGATGGGATCAAGGACATGAGTAGAGTGGTTGGTGTTGGCCAAAGGAAGAGCCACTTCTTAGTCACTTTACCTCAAACCTGGGGTAAAGGAAGAAATAATGGTGATAGTATTGAAAGAATAGGAGATACGGAAATGCAGCTCTGCTTGGTTGGACTCCACTCCATGGGACAGCATGCCCCCACATTGGGGATTCCCTAATGGTCCTCCCTAACCCCCATTTTTCTGCTTCCTTTTGTGTCTTCTCCCATTAGATCATAAGTTCCTTGAGGGCAGGGACTGACTTTCATTTTCTTGTTTGTATCCCTAGCACTTAATACAGTGCCTGGCACACAGTAGTTGTTTAATAAATATTAAGTGAATTGAATTGAAATAGAAATAGGGAAAAGGAACTTATGACAGACAGCCAAAATTTTATCAGCAAAATATTAGACAAAGTCTTTTGCTGAAAAGCTGGGGTAAAGAACAATGCAGGCAGCCTGAGGAGTGGAGGTTTTGAATAGACTGTTCGTATACAATGGTCACTGTAGGTCTCTGGGATCTAAGTCAAGGTGCCTTACCAAACACTAACTCCTATTCACACAACACTTTAAGCCTGTACTTCACAAGAAACAATGCAAGGGTTAGTGCAATTATGTCCACTTGAAAGATGAAAAAAACTGAGGCCAGAAAAGCTGTGACTTGCCCGGGGTCATTCAGAGTAAATGCCTGAGCCAGCACTGGAATGACCAGTGCTCTGTCCATCATACCAAACCGACATTCCTAACTTTGGGACAGTCTCCAAAACCTTTTTTCAAGAGGCTAACAATATATAACAATGAAGTCCCACGCGACTCACCAAAGTGAACATATTTTGAAGGTAATACCAAAGAGTCAACATGAGTGGCCTATTCACTGATAAGGTGGTTTTTTTTTAAATCTCTTCATCTAAAGATCTGTATTTTTCAGCATTTCTTCAATACTTCAAGGATTCATCAGTGCAGGTACTCTTCCACATCTTAGTACATGATTTCATTAATTGCTGTGGCCCCCCCAAAATCTGTCACTTGGTGGTCAATCCTCTAGTGATTAAGTACTTTTTACTCAAAAGATAAAAACATAAATTGCTGCAATGAAGGAATTGTGCTGATTGATACTATAACACTAAATAAATATCCGCACAAAACAAGTGTAAAATTCTGAATTTGGATAAAGTGGAAAAAGCCCCAATAAGTGATTTAGAAATATTTTTATTTCTATAAACTTACCTTAAATAATCTCTGTCTTTAATATAGTGGTGTCCTTTAAGTTCTGGTAGCAGTCATTGATGTGATTATTTAAATCAGTATTGCCAATAATCTCCCTATTATTTCCACTTAGCTTATGAGGGAACCAGGACTCAGAGAGGTTTCGATTTGCTCTGTGTCTCAGGAAAGACCCCTGCCACTTAATCTTATAATCACTGTAAAGCTTAACCATCACTGCTTGCCATTTATCTGTCCAACCTGAACTCTAAAAAAGAGAATATATAAATGAAGGAGAGGGTCACAAGATCCCCAGCAGCAAAGCTGTTCTTTTATCTTATCAAGAGAATTCACAAGGAATGAGGGACACAGAAAGAAGAAATTTACCACTTTGTAGAACTCACTGTGAGTATGGTAATATTAGTCATCACTGTGGTTGCTTAAGCAATCAGCACCATGGCTAGGGCTAGTAAATACTGTGGTCAGCACCAAGACTGGGGGAAAGCAGGCTTATCCTGGATATTAAAGGAGGGCTCCTTACCAGTGCTGGATTTACCCAAGCTTGCCAAATGTGAAACTTAGAAGTGATTTGGTGTAAGCAAGAATAGGACCCAGATGAATATATAAGGGTGTAGGTAGAGTACCACTGCATTGTCTGAATTTCCTGAGAGAAATTTTCCTGAAATGGTATCTCTGGGTCTCTACCTTAGTATGTCAACTAGTAAGAACAGTAAATGCAGAAGTAGCTGGGAGATAAAGTGTCTCTTTGTCTCTGTGTCCCTGGCAACATCTCAAAATGGTAAAAGGGCAGTGTTCTAGTAAGAAGTGAGTCTGTCATGAGAAGGTCTTTCAGAGACATCTCTGGCTAAATATTTGAAAATGCATTTGTTCTAAGACTGCCCCATGCTCCATCATTGTGAGCATGTGTTTGAAAGTACAAATGTAAAAAAAAAAGTACAGGTGTAATAGGTAAAGTCTGCTCTGGATTTATAATATACTTAACTTTTTAAAACAAGGCAAATGATAAAAAGATGGCAAGTCCCAAGCAGGCTGTCTTTGGGTGATTGGGAAAAATGATCCAGGCTACTCTTTAAATGATCACTAAATTTTAAGAACCTACTCCATCCCTCTATTCCAATCCCTTCATAATATTTCCTATAATCATTTCGAAATATGACAAACATGTAGAATCCAATTTGCCCAAGATCACAAAGCTAGTAAACTGGGGAGTCAGAACTATTGCCCTGGACTTCTGACTTCAAGTATATCAACATGCAGTCTATTTATAACAGCCCTCCATAGGATGAATGTAAAATTATTGATTAAATTACGTTTATCCTAAAATAAAGTATTAATTTTCTATTGAAAAACCATTTGCCATAGAGCATAAACTTAGGCATGTCCTACCCAGCTGGAAAAGCTTCAAATAAGAGCCCAGAGACAGATACTGCTATCTGAAAATCAACCTAGCTCCATTTGGAGAGACTCAGCAACATCAAATAATCAGTTGTTTGGCCACAGCTCCTTAAGACTGTCTGCTCAGCTGACATCTGCCTCAATGGAGGTGGGACCCAGACTGATTAAATTACAAATTCTTCAAAGTATCAAAATCAAACATTAATATTTGGAAGATAACTGTCATGATGAAATGTCTCATGAAACAGTTGCTCTTCTGGGGCAATATTAATGAGGTATGACTTTGGAAACCTTTTAGAATGAAAGCAAAGAACAATAGACAAACCCTCTGGAGAGGACTATGTGACAAATGAACTCCATAGGCACCCAGGAGTGACTGATATACCAGAGGTAAACTCATGTAAAAAGATGCCAGGAAGATCATGTAATAAGGATTATGAACATCATGTGGGTTAGCTCAAGTAACAGACAATTTTACAGGTCCATAAACAGCCAACAACGAGGGCAAAAACCAAAGCAGATGAACCAATGGTCTGACTACTCAGCAAAAGTGAAAAGCAAATCAACAGAGAATCAATGATTCTAGAGCTTAGTGGATTTGGACCCAGATCCTAAGGAATGATGGCAGATTCAAGCATTGGTATACACCATATGTTTTTAAGATCACACTATGTTCTTGAGAGATTTTCTAAAAATTTATCATGTCATTGCTTCCCTAAACTAAAATATAGCCTTCTAAGAAAATGAGCCTAAGAAAATAAGAGAGACAAATATTTCCTATCCAGAAGGAACTACTAACTTTAGGTAGAACTGAACCCCAAAACCCAAAAATGCCAACTTCCAATGCCTAAGCAGGATGTACAAAAACAAATTAACTTAAAAACAAACCAAAATTATTTAAAATTAAAATTTAAAACCACAATTTAAAGTCTCAAATTTCATCAATAATCAGTATTTGCAGAATGTTCATAGAATCACATAATGTCAACATAAAAGGAGGAGCTACAGAGGTCATTTAGTCCAACCCACTCATTTTACAAAGGAGGAGACCAAGACCAAGAGAGAAAAAATGACTTGAACAAGATTACATGGCTTTTAAATCCCAAAGCTGGGTCTTTAAGCCGGGATTCTGTTTGTTTCGGTTCATCATGCTGCCTCTGCTACTGGATAAGGTACCTGGGTGTGGGTACCCAAGATACAGCCTTCGTAACCAACCACAGTGAAAGATTAGACAACTATTGAACAAAGCCACGCTTCTCAAGCTGGGAATCCTCTCAAGGGTATCCAAAGTGATTTACCTGGACATTGCCTGACCTATAAGCTAGCAACTCCTGTTCAAAGGTGAATAAGTCATATAGTACATTTGTCCCTAGGAAGAGTGGGGAGCCAGAGTAGTCTACCCAACTCTCCTTCCGTTCATGAGCCAGAATAGAGGAGGATCAATAATTGTTGTTAATGAACTGTTAAAACTACAAGGCAACCATGAGTGGGTTATCTTCTGCCCTGTCTCAGCCAAATCTATCTCAATTAAATATTAGGACTCTAGGTAAGACTGGAAAGAACTAATATTTGTATAATACTTTAAGGTTCACAAAGTACTTCCCTCCCAGAAACCCTGTGAGGGAATCAGTACAATTATACTATCACCATTTACAGATGAGAAAATTAAGGCTCTGAGATTTAAGTAACTCATCCATCATACACAGCTGGTAAGCAGCAGAGGTCGAATTCAAACCCAGGTCTCCTGACTCTAAGTCCAACACTCTTTCTACAACATCATGTTGCCTCTCAAAAAAGGAACTGTTTTCCTGCACAAGAAGATTTAGAGTTACAAGACTGACCAAATATTGACAATTCTTAATTGAGGAAGGGAAGTGAAGTCTGAAAGGATAAACCAGGGGTAGGGAACCTGTGGCCTCAAGGCCACGTGTGGCCCTCTAGGTTCTCAGACAAAAGGCCATGCCCAAGGACCTAGAAGGCCGCAGGTTCCCCACCCCTGGGATAAACCAAAAAATTCACCTTACCCTACAGTTTTAACACAACAAATCTCTCACACCAAAGTTAAGAATCAAAATTTCTGTTATTGGGCATTGATAGGAAACATCTCCAGCAACTTTTTTTTTCCATCTCTAACTTTTGACAGTTTATATCAAAAACATTTCCAAGATGAGTTATATGCACCATAGAAATTCACAAGTACCTATCAACCTCACTATCTTGGGGATTATAAAACTGTTTGAACTGAAAGACAGAATTTAAATTTTAGTCATTTAAAATTTCTTATTGCTATCTTATTTTACAAATGTTGCTCTCTCTTAAGAACTCAAATGATTCAATTCCCATTCCAATTCTAGAATGTCCAAAATAGGTAATAAGGGAATTTACAACTCATTGATTTTTATTAATTTTTTTCCAGGCATTTAGGATACCCCATTTACTTTGGGGCAGCTAGGTGGCACAGTGGATGGAGTGCTGGGCCTGGAGTCAGGAAGACCTGAGTTCAAATTTGGCCTCAAATACTTACTAGCTGTGTGATCCTGGGTGAGTCACTTAACTCTGTTTGCCTTAATTTCCTCATCTGCAAAATGAACTGGAGAAAGAAATGGCAAACCATTCCAGTATCTTTGCCAAGAAAACCCAAAATGGGATCACGAAAAGTCAGACAAGACTGATATGACTGAACAACAACAACAATAAAATTTTACTTTATTTTGCAATTCAGTATTTCCCTTACTTTCCAATTATTACTTTATGGCTGGCTCACCCTCAGTGAAATGAGACACCATCACAGGGAATCAAGATAGCAAAGCTAGCTGCACCATCAAATGAGATCACGTATGTAATGCTATGAAGCATCTTCTCATCTGTTATTTTTAGCATTTTTTGACCAAAACTTTCTGTTGATGACTCATTATGGTGTAGATAGCCAGGGAATGCAAGTTGTGCTAAATCTGACCTAAAGAAAAGGTCTTCGAATATGGCATAGTAATGCACTGAATGTCTGGCAAGTAAAAATTAGCCAGGCTTAGGTCAGAAGGTCAACACCAAATGGCAATTTGGCTACAGTAAAACTCAAAGATTGTCTACTAACTCACAAAGGGGCTGTGATCTCCACTGGCATTCACACTGACAAAATAATAGATCCCTGAAGCCACAGACATAGAATCATTATTAGGGCCTAAAGTCCAGCCCTGTGATGTCATCAATGCCTGTGGGCACAGACAGGTTATGTACACTGACTAGCATGCAGTAAGTGCTTAATAAATGCTTGTTGCCTGACAACCACACAGCAACTATCAGAGGCAGGACCCAGGGCTTTTTCACTTCGCAGGTCTTCTATCCATTATGCCATAGTGCCTCTCTATTATTAGTATTATCATTAACAAGAGTCAGTTGGAATTCAGTCAAGTCCGGTATATTTGGGTCTGTTGGGATAGATCTATCGGTTCTATTCAAGAGAAATAGTCTTAGGGAAGGCAGATTAGGGAGGATGATACTAAATTCTAAGGATCCTAAAGAAACCAAACTACTTTTGGTTCCTCACCTACCCCAGGCGAAGTCAAAGTGTTCTAGAAACAGTACTAAGGGGTCCCTAAAGGAAATCAAATCTCTTGTTTTCCTTGCACACAGTATTCATTTACTGTTGGACTGAATTACTGAATTGAGATTCCTTAGTGTAAGGATGAAGGGGGAAGAAAAGATCCTATGTTCTTTGGAGATCAAAGACGAGTTCTGACCCTTCCTATATACTAGCTGAATCCAAGCAGAAAGCCAATGTGAGGCAGTGCACACTGGCAGAGTGGGAAGAATACCATTCATGGGACCAGGGATCTGGAGCAGGAAGGGATCTCAGAGGAGATGTAGCCCAACCCTCTCATTTAGTGATGAGGGGAATGAGCCCATAAAAGTTAAGTGGCTTGCCCAAGGTTACACACATAGAAAGGGGCAGAGCCAGAATTTGAATTCAGGTCTCATGGCAACGACTTCACCAACTTTCTACAATACCAGTCAGGAGATCTTGGTTCTACCTGGAGCCCTGATGTCTATTAGCTTTGTGATTCTGGCCACAATCACTTGGCTTTTCTCAGCCTCAGTCTCCTCACCTGTTAAATGAACATACGTATGCTGCTGAGTGGATACGAAGTTAGGGGACCTGGGTTGGAATCCTGCCTCTGATATTGGCTGCATGAGTATAAACAAACTGCTTGGCCTCCCAGAGTATGTTTCCTTATTTGCAAAATGAAGAAAACAATGCTTGTTTAACTATCGAGCTCGAATTGTTCGGAAAGCACTTTGCAGACCTTAAAGGGTTCTAGAAATGTGAATTGTTATCATTGCTCCATCTAGTCCTGATTTTGTCTGCGTGTCACCTGTTACAGAATCGAAGTGAGCTCCTTTAGGGTTCTGGGAGTTAACTTAGCAAGTACTACTTGGTAAGATTTAGGGGGGATTTGGACCACACTTTTCCTTTCCCCTTTCACTGGTCTAGGGACACCTGAAGAGGAAGCTCATAGCCCATATTCATATAGCACTTTAAGGTTTGCAAAGCACTTTACAAAAATGACCTCATTTGGTCCTCACAACAACCCTGGGAGGTAGGTGCTATTACAATCTCCATCTTACAGGCAAGAATACTGAAGCTGGAAGAGGGTAGGTGCCTAGCCCAGGGCCATACGGCTCATAAGTGTCTGAGGCTGGATTCAGACTTGGGCCTTTCTGACCCCAGGCCCAGTGATCTTTCCACTCTACTCCTTAGCTGGCCCTCTACCAAAGCTGATCAGCACCTACTCTGAATCATAAAGTCTTAGAGAGCAGTATTGGTATTGTGGATGGAGGAGCTGGTCTTGCAAAGAGGAAGAGTTAAGTTCAGTTACTATCTCTGGTACATACTGCCTCTGTGACCCTGGGTAAGTCTAACCTCTCAGTGCCCCAGGAAAGACCATTAATAAGATATAACTTGAGGCATCTCTCCTCAAAAGAGCTAGTTTTTCACATGTATAATAAAACATCTCTAATTTAGACTAAAGGAGAGGTAGGAAGAAATGTCTGAATTATAGAATGTTTAAAGAAACAAAATTTAATAGTAAAAATCACAAAGTCCTCCTCCAGTGGCTCATCATATTGTGGAGATGACTGTGGGTTCCCAAGGGTTATATGCTACTGGAGGACATCTTACACTAAGTTAGTAAGGCTTAGAGGAGAGGCCAAAAATGGGCTGGTACCTACAGACACTCCTTGCTATCTAGTTGCCCAGAAATGGGAATGATGAGTCCATGGAGAAGTTGGCCATCAGGTGAATTTTTCAGTCTAAGGAGGTTTTAAGGGTTTATAACCTACATTGGAAAGTCCCTGATTTTTCAAAGTATTAATGTAAAGAACATATTTTAACTTGAACTAGATAAATGAAAAGCATTGGTCAATGGCAATCCTTAAGACTCTAATAGATAAAGATATTCACAATCAGCACACCAGCTGCTTCAGTGGATATAAGACACATGAAGGTGCTTTTAAATGTGTTCCTCTAAGGATTTTAGAAAGTTTTCCTATAATCTTATTATTTATTTATATCAAAAGCTACTGTAACTACCCATCAATGTGCACTATTAATGAAGGGTTTACTATACAAACTCTTTTTCAACCAATCTCTGTCAATTTTTAATTAGGGGAACTTCAATTAGAGATGTTGCTATATTATCTCATTCAACCTCAAGCTTATCACAAACTCTTATTAGTGGCGTGTACTGTATTAAGTGCCCTGTGGATTTTTTTTTCTTTAACAAGTCCTACCTGACTATGTTTTATATTTGTTATCCCCATTTTGCAGAAAAATTGGCACAAGATGTAAAAGTAATTTCCTGGAAGTAGCCCAGCTTGGAAGAGACTTACCACGGGTTCTAGGTTTCACAAGTCTTTCTCCCACTCCCACCCCCAACCTAGGCAGCTGAAAATCGTTAACAGGACAGCTTCACACTACAACAGGGGGCTGCCTATCAAAAAAACATGGTAAGGAAGTTCAGCAAATAATTATTAAGCATTTATTGTGTATAAAGCAATGACTAGGCATTGGGGAAAGATATAAAATTTAGATAAGAGTCCCTGCCTTCATGAAGCTCACAGTGTAGCAGGGAGATATTGACTGTGGCCTGTGATTGATTACATTGGTATAGGGAACTCCTTGTACCAGTGCAGATTGGCAGCTTCTCTGCACTTTATAGTCTTAGAAAGTTGCCTAAAACATTGAAAGGTTTGGTGACTTGCTTGGGATCATACAGTATGTTAACAGCAGAGGTCCTAGAACCCAGGTCTTCCTGGTTGAAAGGCCAGCTCTCTAATCTATGGGCCACCGCTTCTGCAGGGGAATAAGATAGAAACATAATCCACAACGCACATTACATGGTAAGTGCCTCATAGAAGCACAAAGCAAAGGGTTATGTGAGGTCTGAAGGGGAAGGTCATTCAATACCTATTAAGGGGATCAGGGAAGACTTGGGTTGGAGTTTAAAAGATTAAGAGAGATGCAGAATATATTCCAGGCAGAGGGTGCAGCATAAACAAAAAGACAGCAGCAGGAAAGCCCTGGTTGTGTTCCAGGAGGCAGTGCATCATAGTGGAAAGGATGCTAGATTTGGAGTCAGAGGAATGGGACTCGACTTCCAGCTCAGCCACTTACTGTCTATATGACCTTGGCCAATTTGTCTCCTCTCTGGGGGCCTCAGAAGGACATGGAATGGCTAGCCCCTCTCCCCACCTCCTCACCCCCTCACAATCTCTATGATCCCTTCTAATTTTAAATCTTAAATGATGATTTTATAGTTGCAAATGACCTCAGAGATCCTCTAGGGCTGGGGTTCTTAACCTTTTTTGTGTGTCACAGACCCCTTTGGCAGTCTGATGAAGCCTATGAAATCCTCAGAATAATGCTGCTAAATGCATAAAATAAAACATACAGGATTACAAAGGAAATCAATGACAGTGATACACAGTTATCTAAATACTTTTTTTTTTAAAGTTCACGGACTCCAGGTTAAGGAACGTGATACAAGTTGTCCAGCTGGGATGGAGAGCATGTGTAGGGCAGTGTGAGACAAGGTTGGAAAAGATGGATTTACCAAACCGTGCAAAGGAAACCAAGTACACTCAAATACTTACATACAAAAATATTCCCACAAGTTCACAGACCCCAGGTTAACAACCCTTGCTATGGAGCTCCCCCAGGCTGCAGATAAGAGCAGGAAGGGCAGCTCAGAATGAAGGCCACGGAATGAGGAAAGGCAGCAAACAAGCAAGCCCTGAACGCCAGAATAGAAAAGAGGGAGAGCTGGAAGCAGGAGGCCCTGCAGCCTGGGACAGGGGGGAGAACCCCGCCCCTTCACTCTGCCCCGCCCCTCCTGGCCCCTCCCTACCAGCCCCGCCCCCAAGCCCCGCCCCTCTCGGCTCGCGTTACCGCTGGGTGAGGCTCAGCAGGCGGGTGGATGTCAGGTAGAGGCCGCTCGGTTCCTCCATGAGGGCGGCTTGCAGGGTAAGAGAGCGCTTAAACTCCCCGCTCCCGTGGGGTGGCAGCCATCGGGAGCTGGGGCAGGGCCTGCAGTGGCGGCGCAGTGCCTCCACTCGCTTGGTCCGCTACCTCAGGCCGGGCCCCCCGCCGCCAGCAGCCGCGCTCTGGCCCCGCCCCACAACCTTCCAGCCAATCGGAGCCTGTGGAGGCCGGCCCTCGTCCCTCACTTGATGAGTGATTGGTTCTCTGTCCACATGGTCCGGCCCCCTCCGCCAGGACTCTGTCCGCACAGTGCACGCTGGAACTTGTAGTCCATTGGAGGAGAAGGGGCGTTGTTTAGCCATTGCAGACTCCTGTGATCCCCGAATGTTAGCACTGGAAAGGATCGTGGAAATAGAATTTTAAAGCTGATTCGGACATGGAATGTTGGAGCTAGAAGGGACGTTAGAACACAGTGATAGCCCTGAAAGGGACCTTAGAACGTAGAATGTTAGAGCTGGAAGGGACTTTGGAACCCAGGCAGTCACATTTAGTAGGGACTTTAAAACAGAGAATTTCAGAGCTGGAAGGGACCTTAGAGCATACACGGAATAATGGCAAGTTAGAGTGGAAGCAGAGCGTAGAAAACACAGTGTCACAACTGACAGAGATCGTGTCTCCTCTAAATCTTTTTTCAAGAGGCTAAACACTCCCTATTCTTTCAACCAGTCCTTGTATAGGCAGGATTTTCAAGTCTCTTCACCAACCTGGTTGTCCTCCTCAGAATATCGCTTCAGTTTGTCAATGTCCCTACAGGGATGCGGTGCTTAGATCTAGTCTGGATGAATAGGTGGTTCCAAAGGAAAGAAATATAGGCTATCCATAACTATATGAAAGATGCTCCTAATCAATCATTATTAATTAGAAAAATGCAAATTAAAGCAACTCTTGGGTTCTAGCTTGCATCCATCAGATTGGCAAAGTTGATAAAAAGGAAACAATTGTTGGAGAGACTTCAACAAGGTACATGCTGGTAGGGCTTTGAATTGGTACAACCATTGTCACAATTGCTACAACCATTCTGGAAAGCAACTTGGAGCTATATTCCTTAAGTTACTAAACTGTGCATGTCTTTTGACCCAATGGTTTCACTACTGGGCCTATATTCCAAAGAAATTGAAGAAAGAGGAAAGGCCCCATATGTACAAAAATAGAGCAGCTTTTTTGTAGTGACAAAGGACTTGAAAGTAGAAGCATACCCACCAATTGTAGAATGAATGAACAAATTATGGTATATAAATCTATATTATACACATAGTATGTAAGTAATGGAATACTATTGTGCTATAAGAGAAATGAAGAAAGAGCCGGTTTCAGGAAAACCTGTGAAGACTTTATTAATTGATACAGAGTGAAGTGAGCAGAGCCAAGAGAATAATTTAAACTATAGTAACATCAATATTGCAAAGAGAGAATGAAGAATTATGAAAAGAATGCTGATAAACACAATTATCAAGCATGGTTCTGAGGATCAATGATAAGGAATACTACCTCCGTCATGACATAAGTGATGGACTCCCATTTTTGGCAAAGCCAATATTAGAACTTTTTTAGGTTGACTATGTGTATTTGTTACAAAGGTTTTATATTATTTTCTGGGGGCAGTGGAGAAGAGGGAGGAAGGGAGAAAAACAAATCCATGATTCTTGAAAAAAAATAAAAACACAGAAAAAGAAACCAAATAAAAGCTCATTAAATGAAGAATGGCTAAATAAGATGTGGTACATGAACTTAATAGATTATTACTGCCTTGTAAGGATATGAAGAATTCAGAGAAGCAGAAACTTATATGAACAAAACCAGAAAAACAATATATTTAATAATTACAACAATGTAAACAGGGAGGACAGTAAAATGAAACCAAACAATATGTAATTAGAATGACCAAGCTTGAGTTTAGAAAGGTATCTCCTATCAGATATGGTTGATAAGTTGGTTGGTTTTGCCTCTTTTATTTTTTCCTCTCTTTTAAAAAATCTTTGTTACAAGGGATGGTTCACTGGGCAGGGGAAGGATATATTGTGAAATGAATGCTATATAACAAAAAGAAAGCATCAACAATATATAAAATTATGTTATAAAGCCCTGAAAAAGGAACCATACAAGATACTTCAGATGTAGTTTAATTGGAGCAGAGGACAAACAGAACTGTCACCTCCTTTGCTATGGACATCACACTTCTTTTAATGAAGCTTAAGATTACCTTAACCTGTAAAAATGGTATCTGGAAGGCTAAAGTACTTTCTCACTAATGCAAGGACAGTGGCTTGTTGGGACATTATGCCATTATTTACTGACATCAACCCTTAAAGCTGCTAGGATACATAACTCAGTGAAAGGGTGAAGGTGGGAGCGCATTTAGTGTGATTGAATGTTGGGCAACAGCACGTTTTCAAGTGGACTACAGCTATAACTTAGTATGTGTGCTGTGCTGTATATCCTTCTGTGCTGCACCTCCTCAACCATCTGAGTGACTGAATGGAAAATGTTTACTAAGCAGTGCTAAGTATTATGCTTAGCATTGAGAATACAAATATGGAAATAAGTCTCTGTCCTCAAGGAACTTACAATCTAGAAGGGAGAGATGGCACCAGGAAGAGAATATGGTCCAGGAAAAGGTGTATTGACTTGGAAATTTGCAAGGATGATGAGCAGTCATAGAAATCTTTTCCAGAAGCAATGGCAGTATTGATTTGGTTGATTGCTGTTTCCACAGAAAAAGGTAGAAAGGGAGGTATGGGGAGGTATTAATATCCAAGA
Organism: Trichosurus vulpecula; assembly: GCF_011100635.1. Classification (NCBI taxonomy): domain Eukaryota; kingdom Metazoa; phylum Chordata; class Mammalia; order Diprotodontia; family Phalangeridae; genus Trichosurus; species Trichosurus vulpecula. Next base: position 132,763,520 of record NC_050575.1, on the reverse strand, counting down.
GATGATGGGAGGTGATGAGTTGGATGAAATGAAGCATGACCTGAGGTCTGGGTCTGGCTAGATATATAGTAAGCCATGTATAGTGATGCTGGCTGACTCATCAAACAGGTGAACAAGGGAGTAGTCTCAGAAGTTCTGGTGGTTCTGAGCAGATGAATGGCAAGGAGCAGGATGAGATGATTGTGGATGAGATGTGAAACAGTCTGGAATCTGGAACAGGCTGGATATAGTGGACCACATGCATTTGCATTGGCTGACTCACTGGGGATTTTGGCTTCTCTGCCTTCAGCCAGTTTCCTAGAGACTCCTGCTCTTCCTTGGAACTGATACAGAAGAGCTTTGTCTTTGGCATCAAAAGGCTTTCATCTCATATTTCCTTCTTAACTTTTCCATCACTGAATATGAACTTGAGGTCCAGAGCCTTATAACCTTACTTAGACTTGAGCTTGCTTAGCAACTTGGGTTCAAAATATACACTATGTTCAACAGTGAGAAAAAATTTTTAAGTATAAAAAAATACAAAAAACATATCAGATGGAGGTCATTAGAATGTGAATGAAAGAAAATGATCTAGTCCCAGATTTAAATTTCTCAAGCTCTTCTTCCTAACTGTATCTCCTATGGAACCTGGCTTGTCCCATGACCCTCTCTAGGCTAGAAGCCCTGTACTAATGTAGCAGGTGTTACACTCCATAGAGTGTCGTGGGGGTGAACCTACATAGGGGCCATTCTGTGGAGAGTATGCAGGAGCCCTCTCCCCCCAATACTGGAGAAACGTGATTCAATTCTGAAAGGGCTTAGTGGTTGTATTAGAATACACCCCATGTGGTATTGAGCTTGCACACTAGACATGTCTGGTGAAACATGTGGCTCAGTACTGAAAGGGCGTGGCACTTTGGATGGCACCTCAGACCCTGGGTGGTCCTTGGTCACTTTCCTTCCTCTCCCTTCTTTCATCTCCCCAGTTGCCAGTAGTTAAAAAAGAAACAGAGCTTCTGTTTTCTACTTCTTTCTTCTTATCTCTGGTATATGTGGCAAGTAGCTTGGCATCCCTGGGTTTCCCGTGAGGTATGGGAAAGAGTTATTGCTTTTCTAGCTTCCTGGGAGAAATGCCAAACTATTCACATGTGGCCCGTAGAACTGGGGATGTAGAATTGTAGATGAGGAGAGCTTGGCCCTTGGGCCTCCATCTGCCTTTTTTTTTTTGCTTTGTGCCTGTTTCCCTGAGCTAAGTGACTGAACAATGGAACCAAGGAGGATGTGTCCAGCCTTAGAGGTAGCCTTATGTGTTTGAGAGTTCAGGAGGACCTGGGTTTTTCAGATGGAGGTGAATACCTCAGAGAGGATAACTACCAACAGGAGAATGAGCCCAATCCATGGTCTGGCTTGCTAGAAAAAATGGACCTGGATCTGGTTGGATAGTACAGAGCCAAGATAAAATGTAAAAGTCTTATTTAGCAGTCCCACAAACTATTTAATGTTCTGATCTCTAAGCCTCAACCTACATAGGAGTCTAACAAAAGCTATGCTGCTACTGTTGCATGTAAGTTTTTCTGTCAACATGTGCTTGTGAGTCTTTTGTATAGAGGAAATAAGCAACTGTCCTATACCTGATATACGCTGTACAATGAGTAACTTTTTTCTTCTCCTTTTGGGAAGACCCTTTAAGTAATTTTCCCTAGGGCTCCTGGGTAGGGGCATAAGTTAGAGAGTGTGAGAAAGTGCCTGACCCCTCTTTTTAGAGCACCAAGATTAAACTCGGTCTGTGAGTATGTGGATATAGAACTGACAGGGACTAGATGAAAGATGAAATCAGCACTGAAATACTTCCTTATCACTCCCTGTCCCTGAAACCCCTACCTCCCAGGTGGGAGGTAGACATTTGGAAGCTCCGCTCAGATACTCAGCTTGAGGAGGGCACCTAGGGAATTCACTTCATTATGTCCCACCTGACTGCTTTCTTGAACTTCAGAAATACCAGAAACTCATCATTCTGCAAGATGAAATCGAATCACAAATTCTTACCTCCCCAGATCATTTCCCAACTCAGTTGCAGGATCTTATCATGTTCCCTCAAACTGGATAACCTCCTCCCCAACTTTTCAGCTTCTTTTTATGTGTTGTCTTCTCCAATTAGATCATGAACTCCTTGAGGGTAGGGACTGTCATGCATTCTTTTTAATCCTAGCACTTAGCACAGTGCCTAGCACATACTAGGTCCTTAATAAATGTCTCTTGACTCTTGTTCTGACTCTAACTGTATATCCAGGCTCAAAATTGACTTTAGACATTCCCAGTTTGAAATTGAGATGGGGGCTTAAGCTAGGTAAGATAGTTATAACCATCTCCAAATCCCCTATGTTAAAACCCAAGTCCATATGAAAATAGAATTTTAAGGAACGCGGATTATAATGTGTTGCCTTTTCTCACCACCTCACCAGGTCACCTTCTTTTCTAGTCAGATACATCCTCAGTGTTTCCTTTGACATTATCTCCTGTCTGCAATTCAGGTAACATGCTATAGATCTCTTACACCTAACATGTATCTTTCCGGTAGTCTTCGGGTTAATTGTAATTTTGGGTCTTCCAAGATAATGATGTTCCTTAGCTCATGGCTATATCTCTTTAACCACTGGGGATGGTTAAAGAGATTTTTTTTTGGTAGGCATGAGGAGGATACGCTCATTGAAACCAAAGAATGCCATCCCAAATGTGATCTGTTCCTGGCTCCTCTTCCTATTCAGTTTTGGGCCTTGTTCATCACTGTTCAACTCTAGTACTCTCTGATATATATGTATTGATAGACTAATTCAATAGACTGTCCATCCAGCGGCATGTTGTAGTCTGGGCATTTGACAAATTCATATTGACTTAAATCTTGATTGGCAGAAATTAGAGTTAGATGGGAATGGACGAGAGCATCTCCCCTGCAAATGAAAGGCTGCTTTAGCTTAGCCTGAATTCTTACCAGGGAAAAAAAAATAAATATGTGCGCATTTGTATGTAGGTTGGGAAAATGCATATAAAAGAAGGACAACGAGCACGAATAGGGAAACAATTATTATAAAGTAGTATAAAATAAAGCTATTTTTTTTTCTTTTTCTTACAAAAAATTCAGATTAAAAAGAAAAAGGAGACTATTGGTTCTCTTGTATGCCCAACTAGTGTTCAGTTTAATTTGATTCAAGGAACATACAATTAGCACCTAAATTGGTAGACACAAAGACAAAGATCAATTAATCAGCCAAAATTGATGAGAATCTATTAAGAGCTTATTTTGTGCCAGGCACTGTGCTAAGTTCTGGGGATACAAATAGAAAGTGATAACAGTCCTGCTTTCAAGAAACTTATACTTTAGTCTTGCCTGAAAAGCTTCCAGTGTTTATCCATTAAAATAATGCTACCTCTGGTTTTAGATGGTTACTTTTTAGCACATTAAAAAATTGAAAAATCAATAAGCATTTACTAAGGGTCTACTGTGTGCCAGATACCATTGCTAGGTACTGGGTAAAGAAATACAAAGAACAAAATAAACCTTACTTTCTTTTTACCAATACTTAAAGATATTTGAAAACCTTTTCAAGTAACAAGTATTTTTAAAAAATTAATCTGTCCTTTCCACCATTCTCCCCCAACCACTGGGCAAATTAAAAATACCCTCTCTCCCACACCCCAAATTCCTCAATCCATATCAATATTCCCTACTCTCAAGGAAATTATGATGCTATGGGCATATATTATAAATTTATATATATATACATCTCTCTATATATATCTATATGTGTATATATTATCTCTACATATCTATGTACATATATGTATATATAAAAATATTAATACAAAAGTATAATTCAAATAAATATAAAATAACTATAAGGTTATTAAATAAAAGTAGTTAGGGAAGACACTAACAGTTGGGAGGATCACAACAAGCTTCATTTAGAAGATATTTGAGTTGTATCTTGCAAGAAGAGAGAGATTCTTTGAGGCAAACATGAGGAAGGAGTGCTGAGTAGGTATGTTGGATGGCAAACACAAAGGTGAAGAGATGGCCAGCACAATGGAAAAGCTGTATGTGAAGAACAAAGACTGGGTCAGTTTAACTGGATTGTAGGATGTAGGAAGGGGAATAATATATAAGGAAGCTGGAAAGATAGGTTGGTTCTCGATTATAAAGAGCTTTAAAAGTCAAACAGAGGAGTTCATATTTTATCCTACACACAACAAAGAGACATTGGCATTTACTGAGCTGGGGAAATGTTCAGATCTACAATTTGGTAGCTATGTGGATTCAGGTATTTGAGGTAGAGAGACCAAATAGAAGACCTTATCACCATTGGGAAGTGATAAGGAGTTGAGTTAAGGTAGCGGTTGTGTGAGGAGGGAGAAGGGTCAAATGCAGGCAATGTCAAGGTAGAAATGAGAAGATTTGTCAACTGGTTGGATGTGTGGGGCAAGGAAAAATGAGGCATTGAAGATAATGCCAAGGGATATTAGAAGAATGATGGTGTTTTCCACAGAAATAGGGAAGTTTGGAAGAAGGGTGAGTTGGGGGAGGGGGAGACAATAAATTCTATTTTGAACATGTTGAATTTGAGTTGTTTAAAGGACATCTAATTTGGGGATATTCAATAGCTAGTTGGTGACATGGGGCTGAAACTTGGAGGGGAAACTGAAGTAGGTTATATAGATCTGTGAGTCATCTACGTAGAGATGATAAATCCAAAGGAGTTGATGAATTCAATAAGAGAGAAATAGGCTAGGGCTATATCCCAAAGAGATCATACAAGTGGGAAAAGGACTCATATGTACAAAAATATTTATAGCAGCTCTTTTTGTGGTGGCAAAGAATTGCAAATCAAGGACATGTCCATCAGTTGGGGAATAGCTTAACAAGATGTGGTATATGAATGTAATGGAATACTGTTGTGCTATAAGAAATGAGGAGCAGATGGACTTCATAATAACCTGGAAAGACCTATATGAACTGATGCTGAGTGAGGGGAGCAGAACCAGGAGAACATTACATACATTGTATCTGTGATGACTATCTTTGATAGACTTGTCTCTTCTCAGCAATGTAAGGTTCTAAGACAACTCCAAAAGACTCATGATAGGAAAAGCTATCCACATCCAGAGAAAGAATTACGGAGTCTGAATGCAGATTGAAGCAAACCATTTGCTCTCTCTCTTTTTCTTGTTTCTGTTTTGTTTCATCTTTCTTGTGGTTCATCCCATTGGTTATAATTCTTCTTTACAACTTGACAATTATGAAAATATGTTTAGTGTTAAGGTATATGTAGAACCTATATCGAATTGCATGCCATCTTGGGTGGGGAGGGGGGAGGAGAGGGAAGGAGAGAAAATTTGTAACTTGTGGAACTGAACGTTGTAAATTAAAAATAAATAAATTTAAAAGAAAAAAATGAGAGAAATAGAAAAGAAAGGAGAGGCCCCAAGAAAAGGTTTTGGGAGAATACTACATTTAGGGGGTGAGATATGGATTTTGAGTCAGCAAAAGAGACTGAGGAGGAGTCAGATAGGTAGGAGCCAGGAGAAGGTAGTTTTCTGAAAGGCAAGAAGAGAGTATCTAGGAGGAGAAAGCAGTCAACAGTATCAAATGCAGTAGAGAGGTCCAAAAAGATAAAGACTGAGAAAAGATGATCAGATTTGGATCAAAGACCTAGAACTGGAAGGGATGTCAGAAATCATCAAGTCCAACTCCCACATTTTAAAGATGAGGAAGCTGAGGCACAGAGAGGTTAGACAACTTTCTCAGAGGGGACAGAACTAGTAAGTGCTTAGATGAGATTTGAACCCAGGTCTTCTTGGCTCCAGCCTGAACACCCAATCCACCATATTATACTGCTACTTTTTGCATTAATCATACTGACTTTTATCATTGATGGAAGTTGCTGGAAGTTGACCATGAAAAATGTAGTATACCAACCAAAAAAACCAGAAAAGCTTCAGGTATCAAACGGCAATGGACTTGGTTTCTGTCATTTAAAGAACTTGGTCCAGATAAGGTTATAACAACTCATCAGTAAATTGTTGAAAGGGATGACACTTTTTTGGCCTCAGCAACTCATAAAGAAGCAGCTGCTGAGGAAAGAGCCCTGGATATGGGGTCAGCCCTAGTTCTAACTCTTGATTCTACTACTGGCTACCTGTGTGTGTCTGGTCCTAAGTATCCTTAGCTGTAAAATAAGGGGGTTGAATTAGACAACCTCTAGCATCCCATCCAGCTTTAAATCTACAATACTCAAACATGTTGAGGCTGTGATTAGTGAATTAGCGTCATTAGTGAATCATAGCTGGCTGTCCATCATGTTTGGAACTTTCTCCTTCTCATCCCTGCCTCTGCCTCCTATCTTTCCTGGTTTCCTTCAAGTCTCAGCTAAAGTCCCACCCTTTGCAAAAATGTCTTTCCTAGTTCTTCTTAAGGGCAGCTAGGTGGCACAATGGTTAGAGTTCTGGGCCTAGAATCAGGCAGACTTTTGTCTTTCTGAGTTCAAATCTGACCTCAGACACTTCTCATCTGTATGACCGTGGGCAAGTCACTTAATCTTGTTTTTTTTTTCAGTTTCCTCATCTGTAAGATGAACTGGAGTGCCAAACTACTCCAGTATTTTTGACAAGAAAACCCCAAATAGGGTCATAAAGAGTAGGATGACACCAAAAAATGACTAAACAACAAACAACAGTCCTCCTTAATCTTAGTGCCTTGCCTCTGTGGTTCTTTCCAATTTATCCTATATATATTTTGTTTGTACGTAGTTGTTTCCCCATTAGGCTGTGAGCTCCTTGAGAGCAGAGGCTATTTTTTGCCTTTCTTTGCATCCCTAGTACTTAGCACAGTGCCTGGCACACATCAGACTTTTTTTTTAAAGTCCACACTTGTTATTTAATTGGTATAGAGAGCTTTGAATGAGTAAATTCACTCTACCAATGTAAATATTTCCAATACTCCTCAACATGTAGTTTTAGAGTTGTTTAGGGTCATTGAGAGGTTTAATGTCTTGCCTAGTGTTATACAGCCTGTCTTTGTCACAGTTAGAACTTGAACCTGGGGCTTCCTAACTCAGAAGATGGCTATCTGTGCTGCTCATGCAGTCATATACATTGGACAAACATTTTACATAAATATGCCTACAAAACTACATATGTGCATTTTGCAATTGTTTTTTTTCTTTAAAAAAGTAGAAATGAGTCTCATTGTATGGATCAAAGGGTCTCTAATCTTTCTACATCCTTCTGTTTGTCATTGTCCATCTGTCTTTAGACCAACAGTTCTGGAGAACAGACAATGGGCATATTGTTTCTCATTATAACTTTCTGAAAGCAAAACTAATGTGATTACTGTCTTCCCCCATGAAAGGAAGCTGGTTTGCATTAATTTAAAATTTTGCAAAATATTAAAAGTTGTTTTCCATCTTTTCTGGGAGAGCAGACATTTTATAAAAATTAATTTTGTACTGTTGGCTCTAAACTCCATTATGCCAGCCCAATACCAGACAGTTATTTAATAATCTTGCCCAGGAAGACTGCTGTTTTTCCAGAAGAGAACTGACAGCAGAAGATTTGTTTGTGATTAAATACTCAGTGGCTTGCCATGCACAAAAAGAAAAATTGCCTGATAGGGGAGGGGAAAGAAGAATCAGAAGACAAGGCCCCAAGTAAGTTCCATTAAAATATTTGTGTAGAAGAATAACCAGAGAGAGATTTCCTAATAAACATCAAATATAAAAAGTGTAAAGGGCTAGAGGATCAAAATGGAGGGGAAAAATCGGCCCACTTGAGCGTCTATGGCTAACTGCTCTTTTGGAAGCTCATCTGGTCCCTGAAAAGCAGTCTCCAAGGACAAGTGTCACGTCCGTGTGACATATCTGAGTAATAATAGCGCACATTGAAAGAGCTTTAAGGTTTGCCAAGTGCTGAACATATATTATCTAATCAAGGGCTCTTATCCAGGGGTCTGTAAACTTGTTTTAAAAACACTATTTAAAAATTGTACTTCAGGGTAATTTGTTTCCTTTGTAATCCTATGTATTTTCTTTTATGCATTTAAAACGGCATTCTGAGAAGAGGTCTGTAGGCTTTCCCAGACTGCTAAAAGGGGAAGGGTCCCTGACGCAAAAAAAAGAAGTTACGCTGTGTTCTAATTTAATCCTTACAATAGCCCTGGGAAATAAGTGCTATAGACATTATTTTGTTCTAAAAGATGAAGAAACTGCCACTCAGAAACATGGAGTGACTTACTCAAAGTAATAGTTAGGAAATGTCAAAGGTGAGATTAGCTTGTGAGCTCTTCCAAGGCAGGCACCATCTTTTGCCTCTCTTTGTGTCCTCAGAGCTTAGCACGGTGCCCGGCACATAATTAATAGGTGCTTAATGAATGCTTATTGATTGATTGATTTTACTTTACTGTGTTTTAATAAACTACGTTGTCACTGCAACTCAATTGTCCAGGTCTTAGGAATGAGCTTGTTTGACAGGAGATTTCCCACGTCAGGGATGGGGACTCTTGAGTTTATGGATGGTTCACTTTAAAAAAGAAATTGGAGCTGGTGTTTCATTTCCTAGGACCACTGCTAAATCTGAGATCAGCCTTTGCTACATCACAAGGAGCCTTGTGATCTCAGTGTGGTGAGGTGGAGAGGTGGGTGAAGAGTTTGTAGGCTGAGGATGCTCTGGAGGGGAATGGTAATGCTAGTGGAGCCTTAAGAAGGCCTGTGAAAATGCATTGTACATACACAGATGAAAGCACTAGGTTGGTGACTTGAGTGTAGCACCACCTGGTGGAAAAATTGTATATTACATCTCCTTGTAGGTTAATTAATCAAGAAAGTGACAGCCCGCTTTCTGTTTTATTACAGAAAGCAGAATGTGAGCCAGTGTGGGATGCTAATACTGTTGTACTAGCTCTGGTCTCACCTGGGAAATCCGCAAAATAAACCCTCAACCTGCACCACTGATACACATGAATTCTGGGAAATCCTGTGGTACCATTTTCCAAATCAAAGGAAAAGTCTACTGGATAGGAAACAGATTTGAGAAGAGTTAACCCAAGAAAATTCTACCTCCCTTTTTCCATACTGTTCTCTATGCCTGTAATCTCCTCCTTCTGCCTCTTCTGCTCTTAGATTCCTACTTATTCATTAGAACTCAACCCAAACGGCACCTCTTCCAGGAAGCCTTGCCTGATCTTTTGGCACAGAAATGATCTTCCCGCACAGAAATGATCTTCCCTCTCATACCTCACATATTCTTGTGTTTGAATAGATCTAATGCACTTATAATATAATGTGGCTTTCTCCCAACTAGACTGTAAGTTTCAAGAGAGTAGGGAATGTACAGCTGTAATATCAACCACACTGGTATACCCAGGATGGCTGGTAGCGCAGGTTCTTTTAGCTGCTTTACTAAGGAAAGATATATATATATACACACACACACACACACACACACATGCATGTATATATGTATGTATACACACATGTATATCTACACACAAATATGCATACACACATACACATATGTAATCATATACATACACATATACCTACATACATGCATGCATACATACGTACATGCATACATACATACATACATACATACATACATACATACGTACATAAGTATGTGTTATATTATTTCCTTGCCAAAGGGGAAACAGCATCTTGCTATGGGGCAGAGATCAGAAAGGTAGGAGGGAATTATGACCCATGTAATTTGTTAGAGCAAAACATAGTGCGTACCTCTCACCCAGGTGCTACAAACCAAGCACCAGACATTGCACATAGGTCTGACTGACAAAATCAAATAAGGTATTTGACAGGGACAAATGTAAACTTCTATATTTCAGTTAAAAATAACCAACTCCACAAATTAAGATGGAGGTAGAGGACTAGACTATGATTCTGTTTAAAAGCAGAAAGATCTGAGGGTTTTAGTGGACTGCAAGTTCAGTATGAATCATGGCACCCAAAACAACTAGCGCTATCTTAGGCTCCATGAAAATAGATATAATGTATGGAGGTAAGAATTCTGCCATATTCCTCCTTGGTCAGGCCATATCTGAAGTATAGAGGGAGTATAGAGAGCTATATTCATTCCTAGGTGCCACATTTTAGGGAAGGCATTGGTATGTTTGAATGTGTCCAACAGAGTGTGACCAGGAGAATATTGAGAGGATCCAAGAACATATCATGCAAGCATCAGTTGAAGGAACCAAGGATGTTTAACCTGGAACAAATAGAAGACACAGGGAGAATGTGATTGTTACTAACAAGTTTGTGAAAGGCTATTATGTGGAAGAAAATTTAATTTTGTTCTTCTAGTCCTAGAGGACAGAACTAGGAGCAATGTCTGGAAGTTGTAAAGAGGCGGATTTCTGCTTGATGTAAGGAAAACTTGCTAAAAATTAGAGCTATCCAAAAGTGGAATGTGCTACCGGTCCCCATCACTGGATCACTAGAAGCATTCACGTAGAGGCAAGATGACTATTTGTTTGGCATGTTGTAGAGAGGATTCTTGTTCAGGTACTAACTTAAGCAGATGTCCTCTGAGGTTCATTCGAATTGTGAGATTCTGTGAACTGGGGAGTTCAGGAAAGGCTTCACTGAAGAGTACCTGAGCTTAACCTTGAATAAACCCAAGGATTCTAAGAGATAGAAGTGAGGGGGGGACTGTTTGCAAGGTCCAACACAATTGCTTCTGGGCTCAGGTGGATATGGATGCTGTGCCCTTCTCCACTAAAGGGTCAGGCCCATCTGCTCTAGACCTAAGGATCCATGGAGCCCTCAGGACTAGGTTTGATTACTTGGAGAGTCTGGTCTCTAATGAGAAAAGGAGAAGGCTTTTTCCTCACACTTTTTGGATCAGTATGTCCCCTACTACTCTGATGTCATGGGTAAAACTTAGGTCGTGACTTATATCAAGGGTTTTCCTCCAAGAGAAGGGAAAGTAGAAAAGTACCCCAAACGTGATATACATCAGGTATCATACAGTGCCAGGTACATTGTAGACATTATTTATTTATTTTACATTTATTTTTCTCCAATATATTTTTATTTATTTCATTAAATATTTCTCAATCACATATAAACAATATTAACATCATTTTAAGAAATTTTGACTTCCAAATTCTCTCTCTCCTTTTGTCTTCTTCCCCCTCCTTGAGAGGGCAAGCAATTTGATATAGATTATATATGTAAAGTCATGCAAAATATATTTCCATTTCAGACATCTTGCAAGAGAGAACAGATTAAAAAAAAGAAAAATAAAATTTTAAAAAGTATGCTTAGATCTGCATTCAGATTCCATCAGTTCTTTTTCTGGAGATGGATAGCATTGTCTTGGACCACTGTATTGATCAGAATAGCCAAGTCATCAACAATTGATCATTGTACAATATTGGTATTAGTGTACAATGATATCCTGGTTCTGCTCACTTCACTTTGCATCAGGTCATATAAATCTTTCCAGGTTTTTCTGAAACCATCCTGCTCATCATTTCTTATAGTACAATAGTATTCCATCATCATCATATACCACAATTTGTTCAGCCATTCTCCCAATTGATGGGCATTCCATCAGTTTTCAATACAAAAAGAGCTGCTATAAATATTTTTGTACATATAAGTGCTTTTCCTTTTCCTTTTCATTTAATTGCTTTGGGATACAAACCTAGCAGTGGTATTGCTAGGTCAAAGGCTTTGGGCAGTTTCATAAGCACTTTGGGCATAGTTCTAAATTATTCTCCAGAATGGATGAATCAGTTCACAATTCCACCAACAATGCATAGTGTCCCAAATTTTCCATATCACTTCCAACATTTGTCATTTTCCTTTTCTGCCATATTAGCCAATCTGATAGGTGTGAGGTGGTATCTTATAGTTGTTTTAATTTGCGTTTCTCTTATTAATGGTGATTTAGAGCATATTTTCATATGACTATCTATATAGCTATCTATATAGCTTTGATTTCTTCTTCTGAAAACTGCCTGTTCACATCCTTTGACCTGTATTCTTATAAAATTTTTTTTGTTTATTTATTTTTTTTAATGCAATTTATTTATTTAACATATTTGGTTTTCAGCATTGATTTTCACAACAGTTTGGATTACAAATTTTCTCCCCATTTCTGCCCTCCCCCCCCCACTCCAAGATGGCGTATATTCTGGTTGCCCTGTTCCCCAGTCAGCCCTCCCCTCTATCACCCCCCTCCCCTCTCATCCCCTTTTCCCTTCCTTTCTTGTAGGGGAAGATAAATTTCTACGCCCCATTGCCTGTGTATCTTATTTTTTAGTTGCATACAAAAAGTTTTTTTGTTTTTGAACATCTGATTTTAAAACTTTGAGTTCCAAATTCCCTTCCCTCTTCCCTTCCCACCCACCCTCCCTAAGAAGTTGAGCAATTCAACCTAGGCCACACATGTATTATTATGTATAACCCTTCCACAATATTCATGTTGTGAAAGGCTAACTACATTTTGCTCCTTCCCAACCCATCCCGCTTTATTGAATTTTCTTCCTTGACCCTGTCCCCTTTCCAAAGTGTTTGTTTTGATTACCTCCACCCCCATCTGCCCTCCACTCCATCATCCCCCTGCCTTTTATTTTTTTTTTATCTTCCTCCCTCTTCTTTCCTGTGGGGTAAGATACCCAACTGAGTATGTATGGTATTCCCCCTCAGGCCAAATCTGATGAGAGCAAGGTTCACTCATTCCCCCCTCACCTGCCCACTCCCCTCCTCTCCTAGAACTGCTTCCTCTTGCCACCTTTATGGGAGATAATCCACCCCATTCTATCTCTCCCTATCTCCCTCTCTCAGTAAGTTACTCTCTCATCCCTTAATTTCATTTTATTTCTTTTAGCTATCTTCCCTTCATCCTCAACTCACCCTGTGTCTGCTCTCTCTCTTTTACATATATATATATATATACACATACATACACATACATACATATACACATAGATACATGCATACATACACATTCACTTATATATATACATAAACATATATATGCATATATATATATGCATATTCCCTTCAACTACCCTAATACTGAGGTCTCATGAATCATACTCATCATCTTTCCATGTAGGAATGTAAACAAAACAGTTCAACTTTAGTAAGTCCCTTGCAATTTCCGTTTCTTGATTACCTTTTCATGCTTCTCTTGATTCTTGTGTTTGAAAGTCAAATTTTCTATTCAGTTCTGGTCTTTTCACTGAGAAAGCTTGAAAGTCCTCCATTTTATTGAAAGTCCATATTTTGCCTTGGAACATGATACTTAGTTTTGCTGGGTAGGTGATTCTAGGTTTTAATCCTAGCTCCATTGACCTCCGGAATATCGCATTCCAAGCCCTTCGATCTCTTAATGTAGAAGCTGCCAGATCTTGGGTTATTCTGATTGGGTTTCCACAATATTCAAATTGTTTCTTTCTGGCTGCTTGCAGTATTTTCTCCTTGATTTGGGAGCTCTGGAATTTGGCAACAATATTCCTAGGAGATTTCTTTTTGGGATCTATTTGCGGAGGCGATCGATGGATTCTTTCAATTTCTATTTTGCCCTGTGGCTCTAGAATATCAGGGCAGTTCTCCTTGATAATTTCCTGAAAGATGGTATCTAGGCTCTTTTTTTGATCATGGCTTTCAGGTAGTCCAATAATTTTTAAATTATCTCTCCTGGATCTATTTTCCAGGTCAGTGGTTTTTCCAAGGAGATATTTCACATTGTCTTCCATTTTTTCATTCCTCTGGTTCTGTTTTATAATATCCTGATTTCTCATAAAGTCACTAGCTTCCACTTGCTCCAATCTAATTTTTAAAGTAGTATTTTCTTCAGTGGTCTTTTGGACCTCCTTTTCCATTTGGCTAATTCTGCCTTTCAAGGAATTCTTCTCCTCATTGGCTTTTTGGAGCTCTTTTGCCATTTGAGTTAGTCTATTTTGTAAGGTGTTGTTTTCTTCAGTGTATTTTTCAGGATTTTTTTGGGGTCTCCTTTAGCAAGTCATTGACTTGTTTTTCATGGTTTTCTCGCATCCTTCTTATTTCTCTTCCCAATTTTTCCTCTACTTCTCTAACTTGCTTTTCCAAATCCTTTTTGAGTTCTTCTATGGTCTGGGGCCAGTTCATGTTTTTCTTGGAGGCTTTGGTTGTAGGCTCTATGACTTTGCTGTCTTCTTTAGGCTGTATGTTTTGGTCTTCTTTGTCACCAAAGAAAGAATCCAAAGTCTGAGACTGAATCTGGGCGCGTTTTCCCGTCCTGGCCATATTCCCAACCAACTAACTTGACCCTTGAGTTTTTCAGTGGGGTATGACTGCTTGTAGATTACAGAGTTCTATGTTCTACGTTTGGGGGGGAGGTGCCAGCTCTGTCAGAGCCGCACTCCTCCCTCCCCAAGGACCCCCAGTCCAGACTGGGCTCAGATCTTCGGCAGGCTGTGCACCCCTGCTGTGATCCGCCACTTAATTCCCCCCACCAGGTGGGCCTGGAGCCGGAAGTAACAACAGCTGTAGCTGCCCCACCTCCGCTGCCCCCGGGGCTGGAATCCGAACCGCGAACTCCTTCCACTCCCGCAGCTTTTCCCACTAACCTTCTCCGCAGTCTTTGGTGTTTGTGGGTCGAGGGGTCTGGTAACTGCTCACGTATTCAGGGCGCTAGGGCCCCCTCCGCCCGGCTTCTGGACTGGATCGTCCACGCCGCTCAGGCTGGGCTCTGCTCCACTCCGTTCCCAGCTCCCAGCTCCCAGCTCCCAGCTCCGTGTGGAATAGAGCTCACCCAGAGACTATCCGGGCTGTCCTGGGCTGGAGCCCTGCTTCCCTCTGCTGTTCTGTGGGTTCTGCCGTTCTAGAATTGGTTCAGAGCCATTTTTATAGGTTTTTGGAGGGACTCGAGTACGGAGCTCACTCTAGTCCGTGCTTACCAGCCGCCATCTTGGCTCCGCCCCCTATTCTTGTAAATTTGATTCAGTTTTCTATATATTTGAGAAATGGTAGGCCTTTATCAGAGAAATTTGCTGAAAAAAAATTTCCCCCAGTTTCTTACTTTCCTTCTAAGTTGGCCACATCAGTTTTGTTTGTGCAAAAACTTTTAAATTTAATGTAATCAAAATGATCAATTTCATATCTTATAATATTCTCTATCTCTTGTGTAGTCATAAATTCTTCCCTTATCCATAGATCTGACAGGTAAAATTTTCCATGCTCCCCTAATTTGCTTATGATATCACTCTCTATGTTAGAATCATATACCTGTTTTGACCTTATGTTGTTATGTAGTGTGAGATGTTGGTCTATGCCTAGTTTCTCCGAAAGTGCTTTCCAGTTTTCTCAGCAATTTTTATTAAATAGTGATTTTTTTTCCAAAAGCTTGGATCTTTGGGTTTATCAAACACTAGATTTCGATGGTCATTTACCTACTGTGTATTGTGTACCTAATCTATTTCATTGATCCATCATTCTATCTTTTAGCCAATACCAGATTGTTTTCGTGTTTATTACTTTGCAATAATATTTGAAATTTGGCATGGCTCAGCCACCTTCCTTCACATTTTTCATTGATTCCCTTGATATTCTTGACATTTTGTTCTTCCAGATGAATTTTGCTATTATTTTTTCTAGCTCTATAAAATAATTTTTTGGTGGTTTGGTGGGCATAGCACTGAATAAGTAAATTAATTTAGGTACGATTGTCATTTCTATTATATTGGCTTGGCCTGCCCATGAGCAATTGATATTTCTCCAATTGCTTAGATCTGACTTTATTTGTGTGAAAAGTGTTTGTAATTGTGTTCATATAGTTCTTGGGTTTGTCTTGGCAGGTAGACTCCCAAATATTTTATATTGTCTGCAATTATTTTAAATAGAATTTCTCTTTCTATCTCTTGCTGTTGGACTTTGTTGGTAATATGTAGAAATACTGATGATTTATTGGGTTTATTTTATATTCTTCAACTTTGTTTAAATTGTCAGCTTTTTCAACTAATTTTTAGTTGATTCTCTAGGATTTTCTAAGTATACCATCATATCATCTGCAAAGTGATAGTTTGTTTCCTCAATGTCTAATTTTTTCAATATCTTGTTCTTCTCTTACTGCTATAACTAGCATTTCTAGCACAACATTGAATAACATTGGTGATAATGGACACCTTTGCTTCACCCCTGATCATATTGAGAAGGCTTCTAGCTTATTTCCATTACAGATAATGCTTGCTGATGGTGTTAGATAGATACTACTTATCATTTTAAGGAAAGCTCCAATTATGCCTTGGGGGCATGTGGGTGGCATAGTGGATAGAGAGCCAGGCCTGGAGTCAGGAAGACCTGAGTTCAAATATGGACTCAGACATTTATTAGCTGTGTGAGCCTGGGCTAATCACTTAATCCTGTTTGCTTCAGTTTCCTCAAATGTAAAATGAACTGGAGAAGGAAATAGCAAACCACTCTAGTATCTCTGCCAAGAAAGGTCACAAAGAGTCGACATGACTGAAAATGACTAAACAACAACAACCACCATTTATTTCTAGGTTTTCTAGTGTTTTTAATAAGAATGAATATTATGTTTTGTTAAAAGCTTTTCCTGCATCTATTGAGATGATTATATGATGTTTGTTGATTTTGCTATCGATATGGTCAATTATGCTGCTAGCTTTCCTAATACTGAACCAACCCTACTTTTCTGGTATAAATCCCATTTGGTCATAGTATTGTATCATCTTTGTGATATAGTGCAGTGATCTCCTTGCTAGTATTTTATGTAAAAAGTTTTGGTCTACACTTTTCTTTCTCTGTTTTTGCTCTTCCTGGTTTAGGTATCACCACCATAAAAGGAATTTTCTAGGACTCCTTCTTTGCCTATTTTTCCAAATAGTTTATATAGTACTGGAATTAATTATTCTTTAAATGTTTGGTAGAATTGACTTGTGAATCCATCTGGTCTTGGTAATTTTTTATAGGGAACTCATTGATGGATTGTTCAATTTCTTTTTCTAAAATAGGTCTATTTAGATATTCTATTTCCTCTTTTGTTAATACAGGCAATTTATATTTTTGCAAATATTCATCCCTTTCACTTAGATTGTTAAATTTAGTGGCATATAATTGGGCAAAATAGCTCCTGATAATTGCTTTAATTTCATCTTCATTGATGGTGAATACACCCTTTTTATTTTTGAGACTGGTAATTTGGTTTTCTTCTTTTTTTAAAATCAAATTACCCAATGGTTTAGCTATTTTATTGTTTTTCCACATAAAATTAGTTTTTAGTTTTATTTACTAGTACAATGATTTTCTTACTTTCAATTTTATCAATCCCTCCTTTGATTTTTTAGGACCTTCAATTTAGTTTTTAATTGGGGATTTTTAATTGTTCTTTTTCTAGTTTTTTTGGTTGCATAGCCAATTCACTTATGTGCTCTTCCTCTGCTTTTTTGAGGTAAGTGTTTAGAGATATAAAATCTCCCTTAAGTACTGTTTTAGCTGCATCCCATAAATTTTGGTATGTTGTCTCATTGTTATCATTCTCTTTAATGAAATTATTGTTTTTATGATTTGTTCTTTGATTCACTCATTCTTTAGGATGAGATTATTTAATTTCCAATTACTTTTTAATCTATGTTTCTATAGCCCTTTATTGAATGTAATTTTTATTAAATTATGGTCAAAAGGAAACATTTAATACTTTAGCTTTTCTACATTTGGTTGTGAATTTATAATTTTTTTTATTATTTTGAACTAAATATAAAAAGAAAAAAAGAACATTTCCATGTGCACAGCATAACATAAGAAGAGGATTGAACATAAAACCACAAATTCCATTTCACACTGTTTGCTTTTTTTGAAAAACTATGTAATAAATACTACACATCATTTTCAAAGCTGCCCTGTTCCAACTCCTTACCTTTACTCTGTGTGTCTCTCTGCTTCAAATGTGTTCCTTGTAAACAATATATTTTAAGATTCTGGTTTTTAATCCACTCTGTTATCTACTTCCATTTTATGGGTGACTTCATTCCATTCACATTAATAGTTATGACTACTAACTGTGTAATTCTCTCCATCCTACTTCTACCCACCCACATTTATCCTTTTCTCTCCTCTCTCTCTCTTCCCTTTTACCCAGACCCTCCTTAAAAGTGGTTTGCTTCTAACCACTGCCTCCTCTAATCCATGTTCCCTTCTATTACTCCCCCCTCCTCTTCTCTTATTCCCTTCCCCTCCCACTTCCCTATAGGGTAAGATATATTTCTATACCCAACTGAGTGTGTATGTTATTCCCTCTGTGAGCCAATTCTAATGAGAGTAAGGTTCATGTGTTGCTTACTACCTCTTATCTTCCACTCTGAAAGCTCTTTCACACCTTTTTTACGTGACATAATTTACCTCATTCTACCTCTCCCTTCCCACTTCTCCCAGGCATGCCTCTTCATCACCCCTTAATTTTATTTTTTTTGTATATCTCATCCTAGTCAATTCACCCTGTGCCCTCTGTCTATGTATACTCCTAAGTACCTGATGATAAATAATAACGTTTTTAGGAGTTACACATATTATCTTCCCATGTATAATGTAACCGGTTTCACCTTATTGAAATCCTTCCTGTTGAATCTTTCCTGTTTACTTTTTTATGCTTCTCTTGAATTTTGTATTTAAAAGTCAAATTTTCTATTCAGCTCTAGTCTTTTCATGAGGAACATTTGAAACTCTTCTATTTCATTAAACATCCAATTTTCTCTTTGAAGGATTATACTCAGTTTTTCTGGGTAAGTGATTCTTGGTTGTAATCCTAGCTCCTTTGCTTTTCAGAATATCATATTTCAAGCCCTCTGAAACTTTAATGTAGAAGCTGCTGAATCTTGTGTTATCATGACTGTGGCTCCATGATATTCAAATTGTTTCTTTCTTGCTGCTTGCAATACTTTCTCTTCGACCTGGGAATTCTGGAATTTGGCTATCATATTTCTGGGAGTTTTCATTTTGAGATCTATTTCAAGAGGTGATTAGTGGATTCCTTCAATTTCTATTTTACCCTTTGTCTGTGGGATATTCTGGCAGTTTTCCTTGGTAATTTCTTGAAATGTGATGTTTAGGCGCTCTCTCTCTCTCTCTCTCTCTCTCTCTCTCTCTCTCCCCACTCCTTCTCTTTTTTTATCATGGCTTTAAGGTAGTGCAACAGTAAGGCAATAATAACAATATAGATGATAACTGTCAAAATGCCTATGTAGTTCTGTATTGCAAAGTATACCAGACTCTCCACAAAGAAGGTGGAAGTAAACCATTTATTTAGACACCAAAGAACCATATCCCACAAGCCATTTATCCAGTCTATCACAGCAGTAAAACATTCCACACACAATATAACAACCTGGAACCTTACCATCCCAAAACCTCTCTGACCCCTTGCTGGGGTCTTTCCCAAAACAAACTCACAGTACAGCTAAGTCAGCCTGTTCAGTTCTAACAATCCCAAGGGCAGCCATTAGCAGCCATTAGCAGTCATAACTGCTCTCTCTCTCTCTCTCCATTTCCTGTGACATAATTTCCTTTTCCTGTCAGGAAGCTCCTCTCACCACATGTGTCTTAGGTTTTCTGTGAAGTAAGCAGGTCACATGGCCTATTAATGGATGAGAAAGATCTTCAAATCTAATTGCTACTACAGGTAGTCCAAAAATTATTAATTTCTCTCTCCTCAATCTATGTTCAAGGTCAGTTGTTTTTCTAATGGAATATTTCATATTTCACCTTTTTAAAGTCTTTTGATTTTGTTTTGTTGTCTCTTGATGTCTCATGGAGTCATAAGCTTCTACTTGCCCAATTCTAATTTTTAAGGAATTATTTTCTTCAGTGACTTTTGTTCCTCTTTTACCATTTGACCAATTCTACTTTTTAGAGAAACTCTGCCCTTCAGTTGCTTTTTGTGCTTTTTTACCATTTGGCCTATTCTGTTTTTTAAGGTATTGTTTTCTTCAGTATTTGTGTGTGTGTGTGTGTGTGTGTGTGTGTATGTGTGTGTGTGTACGTGTGCATCCTTTACCAAGCTGTTGACTCTTGCACCACTCTCACCCCCTCCTCTCCAATTTTTCCTCTACTTCTCTTTTGATTTTAAAAATCCTTATTGACCTCTTCTAGGAGTTCTTTTTTTTGGGGGGGGGGAGGGGAGGGAAAGGCCAATTCACATTTTTCTCTGAGGCTTTGCATGTAGCTGTTTTGACATTGTGTCTTCTTCTGAGTTTGTGTTTTCATCTTCCCTGTCACCACAGTGACTTTCTATGGTCAGGTTCTTTTTTTGTTGTTTGCTCATTTTTCGAGCATATTTCTTAACTTTTAACTTCACATGTTAAAGTTGGGCTCTGTTACTGGGATGGAAGGGCTACTGTCCCAAACTTCATGTTTTTCATGTTGTTGTGTTCCGAGCTAGTTCTGGAGGCCTGTACTTCCAAGGTGGTATGATCTTTCTTCCCCCAGCCTATTTCTTGACTTTTAACTTTATGTTAAAGTTAGGTTCTGCTCACCTTGGGGTGGGGAAGCTCTGTCATAAGGTTCAGGTTTTTTGTGCTCCTCTTTTCAGAGCTAGTTCTGTGTGTGTGTGTGTGGGGTGTCCTGTAAATTTTTGGTGCTTCCACATTGGTATGATATTTCTTGGACTATGATCTGGTATTTACCCAGGAAAGGACATTGTTCCCCTGAAGCTGCAAGTGCCCTGGAACTGTGATTTGGGCCCTTTTTCTCCTGTGGCCTTAAGCAGTATTGGTCCTTTCTGCCTTAAAGGTGAGGCTAGGCCCCCTACTCTCTTGTGAGCTACTATAAGCACTCTTTTTTCATTTGGCCAATTTTTTGCTTTGGAACTTTGACCAAGGCTCCTGCTCCCCTCAGGCTATAAGTACTACTGATCATCTTTGCCCTAGAAATGCAACCTATAACTTTGTATGGGCAATGGAACAGAGTCCTGCTCCCAGTGCCAGTAAAGGGTTCCCTGTAATCTCTTTCTGATCAGTTGTCTGACCCCCTTACTATCTCTGGGCTGAGAGACCTTGAAGCTGCCACTACCATTGTTGCGGCCACTTCCAAAGGCCTGCTGCTACCATTGCTAAAATGCAACCTCCACTGTGGTCTGGGCCCAACCCCTGCACCCCAATGTGACAGACCTTTCCTGCTGACTTTCTAAGTTGTCTTGGGCTGGAAAATTGTTTCACCCCAATCTTTTGTTTGCTTTTCTGCTCCAAAATTTGATTTGATGTATTATTTTAAAGTTGTTTGGAGAGGAATTTGGGAGAGTTCATGTGACTTCCTACCTCTTCTCAGCCACCTTGACTCCACTCATGAAAGCATTATTTAAACAATAAATATTTGTTGGTTGATTGATTGAGGTATAGTACAAGTATTTAATTCCTATATATAAAAGAAATGGCACCTACAAAACACAGGTGTTCATTGGCAAAATAACTACAAAACAGGATCAGGTAACTTGTAAGTTATAATTACTGCTTTAACTTCTTCTAAGAGGTTAAATCATGAACACCAGAATAGTTTATGGGTTTGCTAAATTGGTATTTCATGTTTCACCTCAGCTCTGCACTGTCCAAACAACTCCTGGACTACATCTTCCACCTGAGGTTATTTTCTCCAACGAAGAAACTCTCCTTTCCACCAGATGCTTCACCCAATGGACCCAGGACCTCTGAACACAAAAGGTCATATCCAGGTTTGAACATGTCCATCAACAATAATGTTTGGTCACCTAATCAGGAAAAGAAATACAAAGTGGAAAAGTTATTCAGGGGCCCAGGTATAGACAAGCTCATCTTACTGACTACATATCCCTTTTGGAAGTAGCCATGGGATGAGAGTAAAAGAGGGGGTACCACCCATCCTCCTATCTTCTCATGGGAATTCTAGTGACAGAGGGGTTACTTGCCACTTTGGAGAATTAAAAGAAGACAACAAGCCAGAAGCAATCTCTTCTTCTTAATTGATGCAGCATTCCACTCACCTACTGAGGCCTGGGGACCACATATGGTTTGCCATACCATTGCTGTTATTCAGTTCTTTTTCAGCTATGTTAAACTCTCCCTGACCCCATTTGGGGTTTTCTTGGCAAAAATATTGGCGTGGTTTGCCATTTTCTTCTCCAGTTCATTTTATAGTTGAGGAAACTGAGGGAAACAGGGTGAAGCAACTGGCTGAGGGTCACATAGCTGTGTCTGAGGCCAGATCTGAATTCAGGAAGATGAGTCTTCCTGACTCCAAGCCTGGCACTCTATCTACTGTGCCACCTCGCTGCCCCCAACTGCCACCTAGATGCAATGTCACACTAAAGTATCAAATCCTTTCAATGCTAAGTCATACAAGGCTGTAAGCAGCAGACAGTTTCTAAACTCCAAAGCTCCAACCCCCTATCAGAACTGAATCATGCACATGTGGTTTGCAAGAAGGAGGAAAGTCAGCTTTATTAATATCTTGTTCATCACCTGTTATACAAGTATTTGGTCTGTATGGAGGAAGAGGAATGACTATTAAAGAGTCATTTTTTTTTCAATCATGCCTTCCTCTTGCAACTCTTTTTGGAGTTTTCTTGTCAAGGATACTGGAGTGGTTTGCCATCTCCTTATTGAGCTCATTTTATAAAGTTGAGTGACTTGCCCAGGGTCACACAGCCAGTAAGTATCTGAGGCCGAATTGGAACCCAGATATTCCTGACTCTAGGCCCAGCATTCTATCCACTGCACCTTCTGTGCACTAGATAGAGCGCTGGACCTGGGGTCAGGAAGACTCATCTTCGTGTGTTCAAATCTGTCCTTAGTACACTTCCATACTTACTAGCTGTGTGACCCTGAGCAATTTACTTTACCCTGTTGGCCTCAGTTTCTTCATCTACAAAATGAGCTGGAGAAGGAAATGTCAAACCACTCCAGATCTCTGCCAAGAAAACCCCCAAAGGGATTACAAAGAGTCTGCAATGACTGAACAACGATGACAACAATAAACTATTGAACGACAAGCTTGGTGAATAGCTAGTAGTCTAATTTGGCAGGAGCATACAATA
The DNA here is from genome assembly GCF_011100635.1 of Trichosurus vulpecula. NCBI lineage: Eukaryota > Metazoa > Chordata > Mammalia > Diprotodontia > Phalangeridae > Trichosurus > Trichosurus vulpecula. The sequence goes on along the minus strand of NC_050575.1, from coordinate 132,740,468 downwards.
CTACAATGCAGGAAGGAGAAGAATATTCCATAAGCCTGGAAAGGTATTGTGTAGCCAAAATGTGAAAGGCTTTCAATAATAGACTCAGAAGTTTGCATTTCATCCTAGGGCATTAGGGAGACATTAAAGATCATGGCAATTACATCAATTTAAATTCAACAAGCACATATTAAGCACCCACTGTGTGCCTGGCACTGGGAATATGGAGATTAAAAACTAGGCAGTTCTTGTTCTCTGAAAGCCCATATCCTAAAATGGAGGGGAATCCAACACGGTGAGATCTATGTCTTAACAAGATCATTTTGCCATTTGTTTAGAGAAGAAATAAGGGGTAGGGGGGGTCTAGAAGCAGAGACACCAATCAGAATGATATTAAATAAGTAAGTCCTTTTTTAAAAAGAGACTATTAAGATAATTCAGAGGAGCCGCAATGAGGGTAGGAACCAAGGTGGTAGCCGTGTGCCTGAAGCCTAGAAGAAGAATGAGGAGAGGGAGATTGGGATTGGAAGCACAAGTAGGGGGTTATTCTTGATGGTGAGAAGGGATACTTTTTCAAAGACTAAAAATTAAAACACAGAGTCCACAAAATATAGGCCAGTGAGCTTTTCTTTGACTCTTGGGAAAATTCTAGGACAGATCATTAAAGACTAAATATCTAGAAAGGGAAACAGTAATTAAAAAGGGCTGGCAAACCTTTATTAAAAATAGGCCATGACAGACTCATCTCATTTCCTTTACTGAGGACTTAGATAAAAGCATGGATGTTATGCTCATCAAGTTTGAAGATGACACCAAGCTGGGAAGGATAATTAACACACTGGGTGTGTATCATCAGGATTCTAAAAGCTCATGAAGGAAGGAATAAGCATTTATCTAGTGCCTACTACTGAAAAGAACTATGCTAAGTGCTTTTACAAATGTTGTCTTAGTTAATCCTCATTACAAACTGGGCCAAACAGAGGTTAAGTGACTTTCCAGGGTCATATAGGTAGTGTCAAAGACCAGATTTGAACCCAAGTGTAAAAACAATGTTGCTCGCAGCTGCTGTGGAGGTGAAAGACACATAACAAGACCCACAGCAAGGGCACACAGGAGGGCTGCTAGCACATGTTCTTTGATCTGCTTTTCTATGGAAAGCAACTTTAAGGGGTTAACAATCTCAGTTTAATTAAGCATACATATATCATTCACTTAGTTCAGGGGGGAAAGTTAGCACCGTGAACTTCAGAGCAAATACAAACAGGAACTACAAATAGATCAACAGACAGGCTTTGTCTGATCAAGACATCACATACATAGTTACCAAAAAGAGAAGCACCAACACCTGGATTTTCAAAGCCATGGGGCTCTTAACAACAGCTACCCAGAGTCTTGTCTGGTCAAATCACACGACACTCTTCCAGTGAGTGACAGCTCCAAAACAAAACGCTGACCTCAGATCTTATATACCCTTCTCAGGGTCAGAGGGTGTCACAACCATGCATCTCAAAACCATGTGACACTTCTTCAGGGTCAGAGGGCATTACAACCCTGGGACTCAAACCTATGGGAACTAGGCTTTCTTGTTTCTTAGGCAGGTCAAAGACTCTTGATTCAATCAAAGAAACAAAAGACAACAAAAAGTCCACTTTGCTTGCCATTTGTTGTAACAATCTGGCTAGCAGCTGCTGTCGGGGTGAAAAACCAACACAAGCCCAACCACAGGAATGCTGCAAGCCCAGGTTCTTTTGATCTGCTTTACTGAGGAAAGCAATGTTAAGGGGTTAACAATCTTACTTTAATCCAGCATACAAATATCATAGTTCAGGGGGAAAAGCTAGCACCCTGAACTTCAGAGCAAATACAAACAAATTACAAACATCAACAGACAGACCTGGTGTGATTCAAATCTCAATGCATAGTTACCAGAGTTTAACAAAGTCTGGATATCCAGGTTTAGAAGCTGGAGGGCTCTTAAGTACAGCTGCCCAGAGTCTCCACATCAGCACACTGCCAAGAGTGAGAGCCCTTTGCAAATAGTTCTGTTCTCTCTTTTTATACACTCTTTAGCCGTCATCAAATGTCATCTGAGAGACCAGAACTCAGACTCCTACTGTTGGCTCTGGTCTTTGCAACTCCCTTTAGGACCTTGAGGGCTTCATGCCCACATAGGCATAGTACCTAGTAGATAGGGGTTTGGGCCTGGGGTTTAGTACCTAATAAGACTCAATCAGACACCCAACTTAATTGATATTACACCATTATATTTGAAAGACAAGACTCATCAAAGGTACTTGATTACTTTAGCATTCTACAAGAGAAAACAAAAAAGTCTCACCCTAATTACCAGAAGACCAAGTCTTCCTGATTCCAGGACCAGAGATCTATTCATTGTGCCACAAACTGCCTCATGATAAACCAGAACATTGGACTAAATATAATAAGAGGAAATTCTGCAGGGTTAAATGTGAGGTCTTAGTCTTGGGTACAAAGATAAATATGAGGTGGAGGTGACAGAGTCAGACAGAAGTTGTTCTGAAAAAGGTCTGGGGGTTTTAGTGGACTGCTCCTAGTCAGCAGTGTGATGCAACAGCCATAATTGTTAATGCCACTTTGGGATGCACAAAGAGAGGCAAAGCTTCTGGGAATATCAGGTGAGTGGTAAAGTCCTCTGCCCTCATCAGGAATATGGAATTCAGTTCTGGGCACCATAGTTTAGGGAGGACATTACTAAACTGGAGGTTGCCCAGAGGAGGGCAACCTGGTGAAGAACCTTGGGTCCATGAAGGAACTGAGCATGTTTAAGAGAGAAGACTTGGGGAGACATGATAACTCTCTTCAAGTATCTGAGGGAGATGGCACATAGAAGAGCGATTACAATTATTCTACTTGTATCCAGAGGAAAGAAGCAGGAGCAAAGGGCGGAAGTAACAAAGGGGCAAATGTAGTTTGGTGTCAGGAAAAACTGCCAGAAGTAGATGGGATGGTGATGAAGGCAGATAATGAAGAGATGGCGGAGCTATCTCTTTATTTTGCTTCTGTTTTCTCTGCCAATGAGAATGACTGCTGGTCTAAAAAGTGGCAGAAGACAAATGGCTAATAGGAAATTAATACAGAAGATAAGTAAGAAGATAGTAAGAAACAATCTCATTGACTTTGATGAGTTCAAGTCATTTGGTCCATTCTATAGTAATCAAACTGACAGATGCAATGGTTGATCCATTGTTAAAAATCTTTTGAAGATCATGGAGACACTGATAGTAGGATTGTGGAATAATTGCCCAATATTCAAAAAAGGGAACATACTGGATTATGTAAACTGGCAAAGTTTTAGAAATTTTAAAAAGTATCATTATTATTTTGAATCTATTAATTTCTCCCAGTTTAATTATTTTTTTTCAGATTGACAAGCATTTGTTTTCTCTACCTCTCACTACTAACCCCCTCCATTGAACAATTAAAAAAAATAAAGAAACCCTCATAAAATATGCGTAGTCAGACAAAATAAACTTCCACACTAGCTAGGTCCAATATATGTTTGTTTTTGTATTTTAAGTTCATCAGCTATTTGGAGGTAGGTAGCATGCTTCATCTTTAGATCTCTGAAATGGTGGTTTGTCACTGCAGTGATCAGATTTCTATGGTATTTCAAAATTTTTTTCTTTATAATGTTGTCATTGTATAAATTATTCTCCTAGTTCTACTCACTTCACTCTGTATCAGTTCATAGAAGTCTTCCCAATTTCCTCTGAAACTGTCCATTTCATCATTTCTTATGGTGCAATAACATTACATTCATATTCCAGTATTTGTTTAGTCATTCACCAGTTAGTAGGCAAGCCCTTAGTTTCCATTTTTTCTACAATTAAAAGAGCTATTATAAATATCTTCGTACATTTTTCTCTTTCTTCTCTTTGGGGTATATACTTAGTAGTGCTATTGCCTCATCAAAGGGTAGGCATAGTTTAATGACTTTGGGGGAATAATTCCAAATTGTTTTCCAGGATTGCTACACAAATTCATAGCTCTACTGTGCATTAGTTTGTCTGTTTTCCTGCAGCTCCTCCAACATTTGTCATTTTCCTCTTTTGTCATCTTTACCACTTTGATGGATGTGAATTGCTGAAATTTGCATTTTTCTAATTATTAGTGATTTGAAATATTTTTGTACAGTTGTTGGTAGCTTGGATTTCTTCCTTTGAAAATTTCCTGTTCACATTCTTTGACTATTTATGAAAGGATTATTAAAAGGCTGGCCAGTGAATAGCTAGACAAGAAAGCATCAATCACATAGGGCCGGGTTTCATCAAGAATAGGACATAACAATCCTTTAAGCTCCTCCTTATTTGCATCACTCATGCCACTGCTGTTTCTAAGATGGATGAGTATGTTTGTGAGTTCTGTCCTTGGGGAATTGTGAATGATTGTAGAAGTGGCACTTTCCAAGCATAGATTTTGAGAATTCTCCAGTGGAGGTAGATAAAACATAAGTTTCAAGGGGGCATGACAGCTATCAATACCACAGTATCCCATTTGGGGTTTTATTTAAGAACCACACCCCCCAAACCACCAAACCCCATTGTCATAATGCTTTTTATCTGTGCAGACAGGCAACACACATTTATTAAGCTTCTACTATGTGCCAGGCACTGTGCTAAGTGCTGTAAATGCAAACAAGAAGATGGTCTCTACCCTCAATGATCTTAAATTCTAATGGGATAAAGGCTATCTTTCGGGCTCTGTACACTTCTGGAGGGAATTCTGGGGCCTCATTTGGTCCTGTTTTATATTCTCTGGGGTCCTATTGCTGCTTTCTCTGGTGAGGGCTGTGTTCTTAAAGGATCTCAGGGGAAGCTCAAGCAGGGGACCTGTAGATCTTCAGTGTGCTCTAAGATATCTGCTCTAAGGTGAAGTCAGGTCATCACCCTCCTGATCTGAGCTTTGTAAGCTCCTGATACCAGTTCGGGTTTGGGCAACACAAGTGTGGCCTTGTCTCTGGTTGGAATTCCAGTAGACTGCTTCTTGCTTTGCTTCACCCTACCTACCCATAATTCCTTCACTACCTCCACTCTAATACATTCATTCAGCTGTCTAGAAGGCTGTGCAGATTCAGAGCAACAAAACTGCTAGCTCAACTTTGGTCTGAGTTCTCTGACCCAGTTATGCATCTCTAGACCACACGCTATGTTGAGGTCTGAATCTGTGACCTTACTTAGCATTCCGTGCTACACAGCTGTTACTCATATGTGTTTTTGCTCCTTCCCAGTACACAGGCTCAGGCCATGTCTAAGCTGCATCTGTTAAAACCTAGACCCCCCCCCCCACTTGCCCTGAAACACATGCACAGATCAGCCCTGACCCCAGCTGCAGATCTCCTTCTCAGTCCAAGTAGGATTAACAACCCAGCTCTTAGGTTAGAACAATACCGCTTCGGGCTGCCTCTCGTTCTAACTCCTTGCATGGTTAGATTCTGCCCTCCATGCTTTTCCTAGGAAATAGCTGTAGGGCAGCTCCATGTCTAACTTCAGGTCCCCTCCTAAGTCCAAGTCATATTCCTGCTCTCTGAGATAGGAAGTTGTGTTTCTGTACTTGAATTTCCTGACCATTACTGAGTGATGCTTTTCTTAGATTTTTGTTGGGGTGGTTGTGGTGGTTAGAGGGAGCTGGGTTGTATTGCTTTCTCCAGTCTCTTCTTTCTGTTATTCTTGAAATGTGGATGTTCCTCAAGGTTCTAGCCTTGCTCCCCTTCTTTTCCTCTTTTCTCTTTTTTCCCCTTCTCTCTTTTTCCCCTTATCTTTTCTTTGTCACTTAAAGCTCTTCATAATACCCCCTTCTAATTATCTTTTTACATATTACTCCACCTTGATGCACTTTAAGGTCCAGCTATATTGGCCCACTTGTGGTTCCTCACACATGTGGCTTCGTCCCCCTTCTTTATGCCTTTGCACTGATTGTACCTCATACCTGAAATGCTGTTTCTCCTCCCTCCTCTGAGAATCCCTGGGTTCCTTCAAGGCCCAACTCAAATGCCATTTTTTGTAAGAGACCTTTCTTGGTGTCCAGAGTTGCTAATGCCTTCCCTTCTAAGGTTACCTTTCTTTTACTCTGTATGCATTATGTATATCCATATTTCTATGTCTATGTCTATGATTATGTCTATGTCTATATCTATATGTTGACTCCTTTATTAGAATGTAAATTCCTTGAAGGCAGGAACTGTTTTTGCTTTTCTTTGCATGCACGGAGTTTACCACAGTGCTTGGCACATAGTAAGTACGTAATAAATGCTTACTCATTGATTGATCTTAGCATCAAATGCCCTTCATACAGTCTACACTTATTAAAATCCTATACAAAAAAAAGAAAAAGAAAAAAACCCTATGCATTTTCTAAGGCTCCTTGAAGACCACCTCTTCCTTAAAGCTATCACTGATTCCCTAGGCAAAAATAATCTTTTCCTCTTCTCAATCACAAATCTTAATATTGGTAAGGGACTTTAGAGGCTATTTAATCTTCTCCATAACTCAGTAGGGGTCTTTTCTATAATATCTCAATGGATGCTCATTCAACTATTACTTGACAGTATCCTGTGAGGTGGAGCTCCCTACCTCATGAGGCAGTTCATTCTGCTTTTGGTCATCTTTGATCCTAATAGTTAGCCAAAATCTCAGTCTCTGCATTTTCCACTTATGCAGGGGTATGCTGGTAAATGTTTAACAACTGGCTCTTCATAAAAAAAAGTACTGTATCAGGACATACTTTGAAGTTTAATCTTCATTCTTCACATTTTCTCTAGCACTTTCTTAAGTTTTGACAATCAACAAAACAATAAATCAAGCCTTGGTTTGTAGCTTACTGATTTCTGAAGTGTAAATGCTCACACTGAAAATTTAGCATTCATCAGCTGAGGCTGGTGCCAGCTGTACCCGAGTGCCCCTTTTTCTGCCCTCTGAGACTAAGCAGAACAGACCTAATTCCCCTTTTCCATGACAATCCTATGAAGACTTGATGTCAGTGACCAAATCTTTTAATCTTTGCTTCCCCAGATCCTTCCCAGCGATCCGCATATGGTGCTTTGCATCTCTCTGATGGCATTCACCACATTTTATGCTGCTGTAGTTGTTAGCATCATCACCCTGCTGTTTCTACGAACCTAGAGGGTTCCCAAGGGCAGGCACTGTATCTTACTCATCTTCTCAGCTGGAGGTGAGGCAGCCAGGTGGCTCCATGGACAGAGCACTGGGCCTGGACTTGGGAAGATCTGAACTAAGACCCTTGGTAACTGTGTGACTCTGAGCAAACCCCTTAATCTTGCTTCAGTTTCCTTAACTATACAATGAGGTTAATAACAGCACCAGTCTCAGGATTGTTTTGAGGATCAAATTAGATAATATTTATGAAGTAATTAACACAGTGCATGGCAAACAGTAGGTGCTATATAAATGTTAATCCTCCCCCCTCCTTTGCATCACCCCAGTCTGCACACAGTAATAGCACTATCATTGAATGAATGAGTGTAGGGCCATGCCATGTTGAGGAAAGTGGAGGGCAATGTTAATAAATTCAGGAACTTTCAGGAGAAAACATATTGAATTCCAAGACAAAGGGTTTTTTTTACATTAAAATGTTTAATTAGTGGAACAATCATTATCAATGTAACAAGCTGAAAAAATACAGCAACTTGAATACAAGACTGAGGTAACAAAATACTTCACCAAAACCAAAAGATGCCTCCCACACAGGGTTAAAGTTCAGAGGTTATTATGGGTGAGACAATTCACAAGGGTTGTAGAAAGGCATTCCACCAATGGCATGCAGTGATCTGCTGGAAAAGACAATCCTGAACAGTGCAACCATTTTCACAAGAAACCAATTAAAATATAGAAACTAATTTACAACTTACTATGAGGAGTAGGTAGGAACATGAAAAATACCATCTACATGATGCTTGTATGCTAAGTGGAAAACCATGCATTTTGGCACTAAATTCATAGGAGATTATGCAACATGAATACACATATAACCATTTCTTCTCTGGCACAGTCATCAATCATTTGAAAAAGTCATTCTGAGAATGGATAACCAGGTGGGCCTTTATAAAACTGACCTAGAATACATTACGGTCATACTCCTTGCTTAGTTGGGGAACACTTTTATTTTATCCATAGGCCTGATATGCAATATCATTTGCATAGAGGCTGTGAATTCACAGCAGAAGTGCCAGATGCTTGACACTGAAGAAAGCAGCCGCTGCTACCATACTCCCTCGCACTTGACTTGTACTTAACAGTATGGGATTCTTTTAGAAACGATGAGATAAGTACTAATGATGTTCCCATCCTGCTTGGTCTTGGATTCCCTTTGTGTTGTCGATGCTGCTAGTCTTGGCTGGTGCACAGGGTAACAGATTTCACTGCTGCAGAGAACTCCTATGCACTATTTCCCAATCTAATCTTAGCTAAGGCGAAGAAACAATTATTTAAGACCCTGTCTGATTCAAATCACTGAGGTACCAATATGTCATTATTTGAGGGGTATAGATTGGTACAGGGTACTAAAACTGGAATTGTGAAAACTGGGTTCATATCACGACTCTCTTACTTCCTAGATTTGTCACTTTGGGTAAGCTGTGTCACCTGAGTCTCAGTTTCTTCATCTGTAAATATGGGTGCATTGGATGGACTAGAGGATCTCCAAGAAGGTTTCCTTTAAGTTCAGATATTCTATGCATCTACAAGGATGCTGATTTCTCTTGTGAGGACATGCACAGAATTTCTACCATTGTTGGTAGGAAGGATACATGTGTTTTGTCATGGCAGATAAACACAGCCATGATGATTCATAGAATTCATAGAGTAGTATAGTCTCAGGACAATGTCAGCCGGAAGGAGTATTAGAGATTATCTAGCCAAACTGCCACACTTAACAGATGAGGAATCTGAGATACAGAGGGCTAAAATGACTTGTGCATGGCTCTGTAAGAATTTAATGATAGAATCAGAACTGAAACCCAGGTCTTATTAATTCTCAGCCTAATGTTATACAGCAAAAGTATTACAATGCTTTTGGAACAATCATTATTTCAAAGAGAATCACTCTATGTGGAGGCTTAGGAGTTGCTACAAGATTTTATAGATCCAAAAGAATGTTTTTGTAGTTTTTTAGTATCATCTGCTGGTAACAGGGCTTCAGGAATTTGGAATCCACTTCTAGTGGGTTTCTATCAATCATGTCACCTTTTCATGTCCATTTTTTTAACCCATCTGTAAAATGGTACCTCATGACTGTGAGACTTGGTGGAAATGGAAGGGAGCCTCAGGGAAGTGGAAGGGAGATGAGAGAATGATTCGTGGTCCTACTATGAAAGTAGCTATACAAATATAATTTGGGAAATAATGGATTTCTGGAAGCATAAAAAGACCATTTCCCAAACAAAACGCCATCATGGATTGTGGATCCTGCGGTCCTTCAGTCTGGCAACCCACATGGTGGGAGTCCTCCCTTCGGGATCAGCTTCTATTACCACAGGAGAGCTTAGGTGGTGATATTGACAACTCAGGGCCTGGAGTCCTTCCAAGGCCGAATCGGGCGCACAGCCCAGCCAGACTCAGGACGACTGATCTCAAATTACAGAATCTCTTCCCTATAGAAGGCTCAGACTTGCTTTTCAGACATAAAATCATGCAACAATTTCTCATTCTAGTGTTTATGCTTGTGGCATCTACAGGATGTATTTGGAAGAATATACACATGTCTGTACATGGCAGGAATGTTAGCTTCAAGATCTTATAAGCACTGACAAACCAGAGATGTGTTAAAATACAGAAACGTTGCACAGCATGTTAGTTTCAGTATCCTTTTTTTTTTTCCAGTGACATACGGTCAAGTTCCGACTATCTCATTGGCGGATTGTCCAATACCAATATTACATTTCCAGACTTGTTTTCTTCAATCCATCCAGCACACTCTGATTCGCCTCCCCTAGTGCTCAGGGGAAAGTAAATGGATAATACTGCAGTTAAGGACTTAACAGAATCTTCAAGTTGGAAAGGACTTTAGAATATAGACTGTTAAAACATAGAGTGTTCAAGCTGGAAGGGTTCTTAGAACATAGAATGTTAGAACATAGAATGTTAGAACATAGAATGTTACAGTTGAAAGGGACCTTAGAGGTCATTTAGTCCATCTAATTATATTTGCCTAAGAAAAATCATTTTTAATTTTTGACCCAGACCAGTGATTTCATCAGTGTGGGGGAAATCCTGGTATGGAAACTCCCTCCACAGAAGCACATCAGCAACTTGTCTGTAATTTATAATCTTAGTCTCCTGGGACACCAGGAAGTCACATGACTTGCCCATGGTCACAAAGATTGTATGTGTAAGGGGCAGTACTTGAACCTGAGCCTTCTTGACTCCAAGGCTGGCTGTCTACCCACTATCCTGCACTCTCTGCCAAGGAAATCATTAGGACACATAATAGATCAGAGACCGTATCAACAGGCCTCCTTTGTTACTGTTGAGAATGGAACTGAGAATGGAATGGGACATCATTGTAATAACAACACTAGCAAACTCTAGTTCACCACTATAGAGCACTTTTAACATTTTACAAAGTGCTTTCTTCCCTCACAATAACCCCGTGAGGCAGGCAGAGTCTGGCTTCTTCTCTCTCCACGACAACATTAACAAACATTTATAGAAGGGTTTCCTGGTTGTAAAGCATTTTCGTATCCATTATTTCATTTGTTCCTCACCGCTGCCATGTGAGGTAGACAAGGCAGGTATGTTTATTCCCACTTTGCAGATGAGAAAAGTGAGGCAGAGAGGGGAAACTAATTTGCTTACAGTCATACACCAAGTAAGTAGCTGGTCAAGACCAGAACTCAGGCCTTCTGACTCCTAGTCTAAGGGTGCTGCCCCTCATCTTCCAAGTGAATTTGTTCAAAATCTTGCTCTTTCTGAAAGGTCATCTTATATTAAGCTTTTGGCTTTCATGGAATCTTTGAGTGGAAGGAATCTTAGAACACAAAATGGTAAAGTAGAACATGGAATTTTAGGACTGCAAAGGACCTTAGAACAAAGAATGTTGGCACACAGATTGTTAAGGTAGGAAAGTATTTTAAAGATCATTTGATCCAAGCAGCTCACTTTATAGATGAAGAAACTGCAACCCGGAGGGGTCATGTGACTTATCCAAGGTAACACTGAGTTAGTGGCTGAGCTGGAACCACAATTCAGGTCTCCTAACTCCTCAATCCAATATTCTTGACACCATATTTTAGCTGCTTTTCTATTTGGATTCAGAGCAGTGGAGATTGAGAGTATCCCACATTTCCTTGCCTTAGAGAAAAGGTGGAGTTTGATAAACTTTCCAATTCATATAGCAATGCAAAGGAGGTTAAAAAACTGTTAACAAGTAGAGAGAGGACCATCGAATATTGATAAGAAAGATTGGTAAATAGCATGTCAATTACTGGTATGCAAATGGGCACTTCTAAAATGCTTGGGGATGCTGAAGATGGTTTGTTCCTTCAGATAGTTCAAGCTTTACTCCCATAACCTTCCTCATAAATTAAGAAAAGCTTTGCTTAGCAAAGGCAACTTTTGGCACAACTCCCAGTGTTCATGGGAACTTTGATTAATTTGGGATGAGCATAGTCTGAATTTCTGAGCTTTGGTTGTACTTAATCTTTTAAGATCAGTAGAAAGGAAGCCATGGGATTTCATGAGAAAGTAACAAGATTTCCTCTCACAAAGGCATCAAAACTACGAAGGATGATATAGATTTAGTTAGTTTTTTTTTAAGAGCTGGAAGGGACCTTAGAGGCCATCGAGTCCAATCTGCCTATTTTACAAATTAGGAAACTGAATCATGGAGAATTTAAATGACTTTCCAAGGTCACAAAGCTAGTTAGCTGGTGAGCTAAACATAGACCTCCCTGACTCCAAGCGTAATGCCCTATCCTCTACACCATGCTACCTCTCATGACATATGATTACTGTCCTTGGGTATTCATCAATCAGATATTTATCAATCGAGGCAGTGAGGTGGCACAGTGGACAGAGTATGGGGCCTGGAGTCAGGAAGACCTGAGTTCAATTCTAGTCTCAGATTCTTATTAGCTGTAACTCTGGGCAAGTCACTTAACCCCATTTGCCTCAGTTTCCTCACCGGTAAAATGAGCTGGAGAAGAAAATGACAAATCATTCTAGTATCCCTTTCAAGAAAACCCTAAATTGGGTCATAAAGAGTCGGAGATGACTGAAAATGACTAAATAACAAATTCATTAACAGTTGATTTTTCAGGTAGGTATGGCTGACTTCCCCAGGGAGACTGCTAACTCTTAATGGGTATATTTTAATGCCCTCCACAGTACCTGGATAAGCGAGGGAACTAGAGATGCTAGGCCATTCAAAGACTGGTTGAAGGAAGTAGAAATAAAATTTGGCCTGGAGAAGAGAAGGCTTGGGGGAACAAAATCACTGTCATCAAATATTTAAAACGATTTTCATGCGATCATGAATTTAGAGTTGGAAGGGATTTTATAAGTCATTGAATCAACCCCCTCCTTTTATAGTTGAGGTAACTGAGGCCTAGGGTCCAATAGAGACAATAAGTTGAAGGCTCAGCACTTAGATCCAGGGTGTCTTTCTACTATATCACAGTTCCTCTGTGGTTGAAAAGTAGGATTAGGTTGGTTTTGCTTGGCTTCACAGAGCAGAAGTCAGAGCAAAGGGTAGATGGAATGGAGAGCCAGATTTCAGCTCAATATAAAGAACTACACAATTCAAGGGAAAGGGAAAACTTCTTAACAAACAAAACTGTTTGAGAGTGGGCTGACTGCTTCTGGTGGTAGTGAGTCCCCTGTCACTAGTGTGTTCAAGTAGAGGCTAGATGACTACTTTTAGGCATTGCTGTCAGGTGGATGTCTGGTCAGGTGTCATTTGGAGCCAGATAGATACCTCTGAATTCCCTTCTAATTGTGAGATTCCATTACTTTCTCAAGAACACATTTAGAAATGGAATTTAGTAATGGTTGATTAGCAAATGTGTAATGATTATTTCCTACATGCTGGCCCATGTTAGGATCCCAGGATGAGAATTTCAATAAACAAAATTAAATTCCTTTGTAAAAACCATTTCTATTTCATGTAAGTATGATGTGTTTATTTGGGATGTACACATATATGAATGCTTTATTTTGTATGTACAGGTTGTCTTCCCAGTAGAATACAAACTCCTTAAGTGCTGATTGATTTTTATCTTCTTAGCTCTAGTGCCTAGCATACTGTGCCGTGAATAGTGGCATTTGATAAATGTTCATTGATTGACTGATGGACTGATTACTTTCGGAATTTTTATAACCTTATCATCAATTCACTCACACACATTGTTTTACGTAAAAAAAAGGAACTTGCCCATTACATTGTAAACAGATTGAATAAATTGAAAATGTGTGGGGCATAACTTCTGTGAGTTCAGAAGTCTCTCCTCCTGTATCCATCTACATGATTTCTTCTTGTCATGTTTCAAGCAGAGCTTATGAACCCCTGGTATGATCTCTAAGAACCTGCACACTATGATGAAGCACTCAAGTGTGACTTTCGAAGAGCACACCATGCCTGCATTCAAGTGAAAGTCTAGTTAAGAGGCTTGCCTATAGCTGGTTGGTCACTAGGTGATGAATTCTTTAGTCATAGCAGCCCATGAAACCAAGAAAAATACAATGGTTCTATGTGACCCTCTTTCATTTCTGTAATGATGGAGGCAGAATAGTGGGAAGAGGATCAGGAGGTGATAAAAATGACAGGTTTCAAACCATTTTGAAAAATAAATTTAACTACTGGTGTTCTAAGTGTAAGATCCTTAGGTCAGATACACTTTTGGAGATAACAAATGTAAAGCCATTTGCAAATTGTAGAATGATATATAAATTCTAGCTATTAAACAATATCAATATTTATACTCTTACTATAAATAAAATCAGAAGATGTATGAAATTGGCTACTTAACAGGGGGATGGCTCACAGCTTCCCCTGGGCTAGGTAAATAAAGGAGTTGGAATTGGTTTCATCCTATGCCCAACGACAATAAACAGTGTCATTTCTTTAGACTCTTGGCTATCTCATCTTGAAGTGCTTGTGATGAGCAGAGGCAAAAAGACCACCATGAAGAGAAATGCAGGTTATCACCATTATCTGGTGCAAAGGATAAAGTTGTGGAAAAGTTCAATGTAGAATGTAGCAAAATCCTTCAAATAAGACTAATATTGGGACTTGGTGACTTCAAGTGGTCACTGTGGAGGTCAGTGAACATATGTTGGGCAATACGGTTCAGGATTATTAAATGAATAAGACTAAAAGCATGTAGACTATACAGAAGTCTCACAACTGTGTAACATGAGTATTTCCCTTAAGAGTCTGAAGGAATTAGACATGGTAAGCAACAAATATTACAAAAATGAATATCTATATTTAAGATCATATCTTAAAGGACAGGAAACAAGTGGTTACCTGTGGGATTGTTTTTTGAACCAGTTTTCTATGTGCAATTAGGCCATCAATATCAAATTTAAAAAAAGATAAAGGTGAGAAGGAGATACTCTGTGCAAATACCTCAGCTTTAGCCTGACCTATTCAAACAAACTATTGAGGCAAAAGAAAGGGAAATAGATAAAGGAAAAGACATTGCTATTGACTATTACCATGCCCTGTGAAAACTTTTTTTTGCTTATGCTCATTATGTTAAACAATTTTCACAATGAGGTCAAGAGAGTCCAGAAACACATTGGTCAGCAGATATGTGATCTCACCACAATGTAGAGACACTGCTTATAAAGGCAACACTAGCATAGAATGTAAACCCATTTGTGAAATCACATGAAGGAGGAGAGTGGAAGAACATAAGCAGCACCCCCTTACAAAAAAAATAAAAAGAACTAGAGCGGAAAACACATCTGAAGAAAATTTGGCATGAGACCCAATATAATGTAAGTTTCCTAATAATAGAGATGTTTCATTTTTGGTTTTGTATTCCTAATGGCTAGCACACTGTCTTGCACATAGTTCTTAGTAAATGTTTATTGAACTTAAGTAAGTTAAACTAAGCTAGAATATTTGAAGAGTGTTTAAAGATGAAGCTACAAGAAAGAAAATGGATAAAAATTACAACAGATTTGTTAGCATTTCTACAACAAACTATTTTAAAAATATAATTGACAACTTTGGAGCCATTAGATTTTGACTCTATTATCTTAATTCCTGATAGGCTATACAAGGAAGTAGGATGGCCCTAAAGAAGCTAAAGATGGGACAAACAACTATAGGAGACTAGCCACACATAGAAGAAATCCATGCTGGGGGCAACATTATTTTGAAAGCACTGAGTGATTGATTTTAAAAATAACTGAAAAAGGGGAAGATACCAAATGATTGGGAAAAATTATGAACAGTGTTGTTACCAAAAAAGACAATTGATCTGTGAAAAACTCTTGGTTCATATACTCAGTTTTCACTTCATGAGAATGACCTATCCATGTATCAAAAACGATATTTGATGGGAATATGAGAAGAGAACAGGCAGGTTTTCCCAAATGATTTTCTATAGCAGATTTCAACTTCACAGCCACAGAATTGAATGAAAAGTATAGAGAATATAGGATCATACTATTTATTGATGTTGTAAAAATCATTTGATTCGGTAGAGTAAAGCAACCTTAAGAGCTCTTCTCCCAAAAGGTATCTCCAATGGATATGTTAAAATCACACAGAATTCATTAATAGTTTCATATACAGATCCAATTTTGTTCAAGGATTCTCCAATTACCAGCATTAAAAGAGGCAGAAAACAGGGAGATACGTGCTTACCAAAGGTTCTACCAGTGTTATGGAAGCTGTCCTATGCAGAATTCAAATGAAAGAGGGATTTGCTATAGATCTTGAGGTCTCCTCCATATGTTTGCAGATAACACTGTGCTGTTTGTATCAGGTTCCAAGCTATTATAATACTTCTTCGGTGAGATCAAAGACCACTCAAAATAGAGCAGTTTAATTTTCCACACAGAAAACATCAACAAATGGATAAAGAATGCCCACTGTCCAAATTCTGACTTGTCATTGATGAACAGTTCATTGTGTTAGTCAATCAGTATCATATAGCTCAGATAAGCACTACACATGGACATCGAACTGGGTCCAGAATTGTAAGGGAAGAAGAGAGCAGGCTGGGTTGGATTTGGGAATTCTACTGTGCTTTCAATGAGTCTAAGATGCTCTTTGATACAAAACCTTATCTTTTTAATACTGATATTCTTCTGGTGAAGCTATATGGTAGGGAACCAAAGAATACTGTAATTTCTGAAGAATCAATCCCAGGTCACTCCCAAAATAACGGAAACATGAATGTTGAGTTTAAATAGGCTGTAGTATACACTAATGGTGATGTTTGAACAATATCATTTTTGTGGATATCATCCAGGAAACATAGGGTCAGAAAATGAGGTGGGCTGCTCAGGTAGTGAGACCTAGAGGAAGGCATTTAGATCTTTTAAAGAGGACTTATTGGTGCACTTGGATAAGAATCACTCAGGATTAATCAATCCGCATTTGTTAAGTGCCTTCTAAGACCCTCCATCGATCAGTTCTGGGCATTTTATCTGGTTGTCCCCTAAGCCTGGAATGGTCTCCCTCTTTATCACTGTATTTTCCTTCAGGTCCCTCCTAAAACCCCACTTTCTGCAGGAAGCCTTTCCCTACTCCTTTTAGTTTTAGTGCCTTTCCTCTGTTAATTATTTCCTATTTATCCTATATATAGCTTGTGTGTATATATTTGCTTGCTCTGTCTCCCCCATTACATTGTAAGCTTCTTGAGAGCAGGGATTGTCTTTGGCCTCTTTTTTTATTGAGGTACTTTGGCATAGTGGATTGAAAGCCTATCTTTGAGTGAGGAATATCTGTGTTTGAGTCCTACATCTGGCACATCTGACTGTGTGACCCTGGGCAAGTCACTTCTTAGTGCTCTTGGTAGCTCTCCAAGACTATGAATTACACAGAAGGTGCTAATGTGTACTGGTAGAAGGTGTTTTCTCATAAAGAGTTCCCTATGCCAGGCCCTGGTCCTTTCCTTATTCCCTCTGTGTACCAGGTGTTATCCTAGTTGCTGGGGAATTAAAAACAAAACCAAAGTGGTCCCTCACCTCAGGGAGTTTATATGAGAAGGCACAGCTGGATTGTAATCTGTACCATTAGAGAGAGTATATCTGCACCGATGAGGACACAGATTCAATTCAATAAACATTTATTAAAAAAAGATTAAATGAGAGTTTTTGTAAAGCACTTAGTACCATGCCTAGCACATAATAGGTGCTTAATAAGTGCTTATTTTCTTCTCTTGTAAATGCCTTCTATGTGTCAAGTATTGTGCTAGGCACAGACCTCATAAGACAAAGAAATGGATCCTTGAAGCATTCAATATTCCAATGGATAGTATTTCATTAATGTGTACTTTTCCTTCACTGATATGGATGTCAGCTCTTCATTTCTTAATAATAATAGCTAGCATTTATATGGTGTTTTAAGGTTTGCGAAGTGCTTTATATTATTATCACATAATAAAGATAATTTGTACAAATGCGCAGACCCATACACTAATTAGCTGGTGTCCCACCTTCTAGTCACGACCCTCTCTGCACTTAGACTGGATAGAGAATCATGGAAATCTCATCGCTAGAAGGTACTTCAGAGGTTACACAGCACAGCCCAAACCTGAAGCAAGAATCCTATAGACAACATCTTCTGAAGGGGGGCATCCTATCTCTGTGTAAAGACCTTCAATGCTCTAGAATTCATGGCCTCCTGGGGAAACCTATTCCACTTCTGGAAAGCTCTTATTGTTGAGAAGTTTTTCTATTTCTCTGACATTTACACCCATTTCTCATAGGTCTGCTCTCTAGGCCCCAGAAAAATCAGTCAGTTTTTTCACCCATATGACAGCCCACATGGAGATAGCCATTGTGTACCTGCTATGTCTTCTCTTCTTCAGACAGTCCCTCAAAATGACCCCAAAGTCCTTCAACCAGTTCTTGCATGGCATGCTTTCCAATCCCCCTTCTTCTTGACCACGCTTCTCTGTGTGCACTCCATGAGGAACACACACATTCACAATCTGTCGACAGCCTTGTACTTTAAACCTATTCAACTTTACCCCTTATAAAAGTTGCAGAAATTTCATTACATTTTAAAAAGCCATTTAAGGGTGTCTTTAACAAGACTGACACAGACATTTAGAAAACTAACCTTTCAAAAACTCACCATGGAGACAGTAAACAATTTAGATTTAAAATTTTTAAAAATCTACTTATCGAATTAAAGCATATTTCAACACCCCTACTAGGCTGCATGGTCCTGGTGGACAGGAAAATATCATATCTCATTCATCTTGTATATCCCTAGAGCTTGACAAAGGTCCTCTCATGCAATAAGTTCAATACATATTCAATGAATGAATAAAAAAAATTAAATTAGACCAAAGGAGATATCTTATAGGTCAAAAAAATCTGTCCTGTGATGGGAATAGTTCCCCTAACAGAGGGCTCGGTTTATCATCCCATGACCTAGTGGAGGCTTCAGGCCCCCGTTGCCTTTATTCTGGGCTTACTGCCTCATGGGTCCTCAGAATAGTGGGTCTATAGATTTCCCAGTGCTACTTTGGAATACTTGGTAGGCAGGATTCCGGGAGATCCCAGGCAGGTCTCAGTGTCATTTAGCAGCCCTGACTAATTGAAACCCCAAACACATCAACTATGGCAGTGGAGATGGGTGAGCAAGATGTTTAGCCCAACAGGGGCCAAGGTGGCCCTGCTGGGAAAAAGGCCCACCTCTGTTGTCACCCCAAGGGCTACTCCTTTGACTCTCCTTTCCAGCCTCTCCACAGCTGCCTTCCATCTCCCCAAAGCCTCAGCCACACTGGGACAGTTGGAGAATAGCTTTTAGAACTCCTTTTTTAGCACAAAGGCAAAGTAAAGGTGAACCCCAAAGTGCCCCCAGACCACAGGAAAGGGAATGGGTCAAAAGACAGCTCATTTTCTGGGGCTGGGCCCTGACTTGGAAGACCTGACAATAATAAGGCTCCATGGACACCAAGTCAGAGGGAGTGTGAGATGCCCCAGGGAGCAGGCTTTGCAGAGGAATAGCACCCATAGTCAAAGAAAACCATATGCGATTTAAGGCATTAATTGTGTATAGTTAGAGAACCCAAGGGGAACATCAAACCAAAATGAATTAAAACCTTGATGAGCAAAGAATCACAGAACCTCAGAGTTGGAAGGGACCGCAGGGGGCATCTTGTCCAACTCGATACCTGAATAACAATCCCCTCTATACAGTGCAACAGCTCAAAGACCTCCAGTGATGAACTCTTACCTTACCTGGACAGTGTCGTAACGTAAGCCAAAAAGCAGCTCCTTCCAACCAAATGAAGTGAGTTAGGTTGCAAATCTGGTGCCAAAATACATGTTTCCCAAATAGCTCACACATGGTGGAAATGTCTTGGGTGTGTGTGTATGTGTGTGTATGTGTGTGTGTTGTTATACAAAATCAGAGGCAGCCACATTGCTAAGCAACTCAGTGCACTTAGGTTATAAAAATGTTGTTCCATGACGTCTACTCTAATGGACACTTTGCAGCAAGTGAACGACTGCCTGTTGTCTTTGTGCATTAGAAAGAATTGAAAACCCAACATGGGCTAAATGTTCTTCAGTCACAGAAAGCAGCTTCACCATAAAAAGGACTGTTTATAAAAGGACAGGCAAAGGATGGGATGCCCAGTCTATGGTCCAACAATTGTCCAGGGTTATTGGTGGCCACAAGTTAGCCCAGGATCTGTGGGTCCTGCAGAAGAGTTCAATGGTTTCTTATAGCTAGTAGGAATGAGGAAGTCACTGCATGGGACACTCATGCGCTCATCAGAATCACTTTGAAGTTGCACAGCTGAGTGTGGGTATGATACTATCTGGCAGCCGGCGCCCGAAGAATGATCTTCTCTAATTGTGTGTATGTGTCGTTTTCCTCCATCCTGCAGTTTGGCACTTTTGTGTCACACCAAGCATTGTGCAGCTGCTTATTCGAATGACATAAGGTTAGTAGGTACCTGAAAAAAAGTGCATCATTATGTAAGTCTTGGTCTATTGAAGAAAGGATTATGAGGTTTCTTAAGATCTCAGAGCTAGAACGAGTCTCAAAAGGCCTTTGTTCTGATCCATAACTGAGCTAGAATCCCCTTTAATTATATCCCAGAGGTGAAGTGATCATCCATTTTTAGCCCACAACCTTCTAATGAGACAGAACCACTATCTCACAGGGATGCTTAGCTGGAGGGCCGTGAACTTTAAAAAAAATTGATAAATGTTTATCAATATAATAACTTTTTAATAATCTGATGTATTTATTTTATTCATTTAAAAATATCATTCTAAAAGGCTTTACCAAGTTGCCAAAGGGATCCTTGATCAATAAAATAAAACAAAATTAAGGACTCTTTCAGAAACAGTGCATTTTCCTTTTGGAAAATACTGATTATTAGGGAAGTATTTTTCACATCAAGATAAAATTTGTCTTTCTGAAACCTGAAAACTTCGAACCACTGTTTATTTTTCTGCCTTCCAAGGTTAAACAAAAAGTCTTTCTTCCAAATGGCAGTGCTCCAAATAGAATACACAAGAGCAGAGTAGCATTCTATATGAAGAAGATACAGCCATGTGAGGAAATCTAGAAACTTAAGGAAGGAAGTAGGATGGATAACCTTTGGATGAAGATCTATTAAAGGAAAAACAGAAGTGATATTGTCACCACCTCTATAGAAGAAGGATACGGATGTTATTCAGCTAACATCAGGAACCTGGCATGGGGGTATGTATGAAATAGCAGTGCCGGGAGACTTTTACTTGTCAGTCAGTGAATAAGCACGTATTAAGTGACAAAGAAAAGCAAAAACATGGTTCTTGCCTTCAAGAAGCTCATATTCCAATGAGGGAGACATCATGCAAATAAATGCATATAGAAGTTGTATAGAATGTAAATGGAGATAATCTCAGAGAGAAGGCACTAAGGGGGAGAGGAGGGGAGGGCTTCTTTCAGAAGGTGGGATTTCAGCTGAGTGTTGAAGGAAGTCAGGGAAGCCAGGCGTAGGAGATGAGGAAGAAGAACATACCAAGGATGAGGATACAGCTAAGTAAAAGGCTCAGAGTCAGGAGATGGAGTGCTATGTTCAAGGCAAGGAGGCCAGTGTTGCTGAATCATAGAAAATCACTTGACAGTTAGGTATATGGATTGGAGTGGGGAGAGACTGGAGGCAAGGAAATTAACCAGAGTCTGTTTTAATGGTCCAACTATGAGTGATAAGAGACTGCACAGGGGTGGCAACTGAGTGAGTGAAGAGAAAGAGATACCTACATTTAGATAGATAAAGATATAAATAAAAACATATACTTATAAGGTATGTATGTGTATACAGGCATATATAACCACATTTATATATGTATATATGTATGTGTATGTACACACAATTTATTAAGTACCTACTAAATGCCAGATACTGTGCTAAGAGCTGTAGAAACAGAAAAAAAGGAAAAAGTCAGTCACTGCCTTCAAAGAGCTTTAATCTAATGGGAGAGATAATATGCAAACAAATATATACCAAGCAATATATAGGATAAATAGGAGATAATTAACAGAGGGAAGGCACTGGAATTAAGAGGGGGTTGAGGAAGGCTTCCAGTAGAAGATGCAATTTTAGTTGGAACTGAAAGGAAGCCAGAGAGGTCAGTAGAGACAGCATTCCAGGTATGGGGGACACCTACACACACATATGTATATGTGTGCATATGTATATGTGTATATGTGTGGGAATAAAAATAATAAGACTTGACAATAACTGGATATGTGGGGTGAGTGTAAAAGAGGAATAGAAGAAAATACCAAGGTTTCAAGCTTGGGTAACTGGGAAAATGGTGGTGCCCAAAGTAGGAACAGGGGAGTTCAGAACAGGGAAGGTTTTGGGGGAAAAGACAATCGATACGATTCATATTCTTCTGCCAAAAGCAAAGAATTTTATAGTCTCAAGCTGCTTTAATGATAAGTTCATTCTTCAGAAGTTGGATTGTATGACACAGAGAGTTATTCTTGGCATGATTTGACCACAGGGGTAGATGACTGTTAAAGTATTAATAATAGGAAACACGGAAGGAAGTGACTTCAAGAAATAAAGAGGATCACAGAAAATAAAATGGAAAATTTTAATTTCATAAAGTTAAAAACTTTTTGCACAAACAAACCCAACACAACTAAGATTAGAAAGGAAGCAGTTAACTGGGAGAGAAAACTCTTTGCAGCAGATTTCTCTCATAGAAGTCTCATTTCCAAAATATGTAAGGAATTGATTCAAATTTATAAGACTAAGAGCCATTCGTCAATTGATAAATGGTTGAAGGATATGAACAAGTAGTTCTTAATGGAAGTAACCAAGACTATCTATAAGCCAAAAAAATGTTCCAAATCACAATTGTCTAATGAAGTGGTACTATTATCATCTGCATTGTATAGGTGATAAAACAAGTTAAATGACTTGTGCAATGTCACACAGCTAGTAAGGGCTTGAGGCAGGATTCAAACTCAGGTCTTCCTGATTCCAAGTGCAGTACTCTACCCAATATGCCATTTTGTCCTCTCAGTACTGGGAACCTTAAAGATCGACAAGTGTATGATACTAGTAATAGAGTCTGAGGAAACCTCACCTGGCCTGGGATGCACAAGATTTTGATCCCAGACTCTCTGACTTGCAAGGAACCTCAGAAGCCATCAAGACAAAGAGACCAGCAGCAATGGTAGAGTGAGCATTGTTTATCAGATGAATTTTTCAAATATGAAAAGCTAGGATGGAGACTTCATTTCTGGAGATTATTCAAAACAGATTTAAAAAAAAATCTCCTTTGGGTTTTTTAACTATTCTGCTAGGAGTCTGAAGGCTGGGGCCACTTCGCTTCTGAATAATTTTTCCACTGTTATTTTCTACATTATCTGAGAAGCTAGATAGAGAACATTTCAAAGTTGGTAGATAGCAAGACAGAATAGGTAGGAGAACATCTCTGAAGATAATTTGAAAGACTGTCCCCCCTCCCCCACTACAACAACCAGTACTTCTTTTCTATTTTGCTTAGGCATAGGTTTGACCTAAGCCTATGGATGACCTGAGCACTAAGGTGTAAGCAGCAGAAATAGATACCAATATGGATCATGGGTTCTTAACCTGAGGTTTGCACCTCCTTCCCCAATCCCCACCTGAAATCACTGATAGATTTCATAGGTTCTTAGAACTTGTATGGGAAAAAAATTACATTTTTATTTTCACTAATCTTCCTCAAACCAAAATTTAGCATTTCCTTCAATGATGAATTTTTTTAGAAAAAAAATTATTCTGAGAAGGGGCCCATAGGCTTCACCAGACTGTCAAAGGGTCTATATGTCACCAAAAAGGTTAAAAACCTCTGATGTAGATTCTTTGAAAGACCTAGATACAAACACCATCAAAATTTGTCAAAATATATAAATGTTTGGGATGACGGAGGCTGTAGCTTCATCCCTATGCTGCTAGCACACACACTGACCTGATGATCATCTATCTGTCTAATCACAAAAGGACAAAGACATTGAAACGACTTAATATGGCTGAGATAGGATTCTGATTTTGACCTGCAACCAGCCACTTCCCATTGTAGGCCTTCCCTTCTGGAAAGAGGAAATGATTATCCTATTAACGGATTTATAGCTGTCAGGGACTTTAGATATCAACCAGTCCAACCACCTCATTTTAAAGAAGATAAAGAGGATGAAAGGCCTAGGAAATAAAATCTTCTGGGCTTGTTCAAATAGTAAATAGCAGAGTTAGGATTCAAATCCAGGTGTGCACACTCCAAATCTAGGACTCACTAGTATAGATTTTAGCTTCGTTCTGGAAAGTGTCACATAGAAAGAGCCAAGAACTATGACCTGGAAAGAACTCTGAAGCTGGGTATAAATCCCAGTTTCCTCCTCCTTACTACCTCTGGGCTACAATTTCCTCTTTTTTAAAATAATGGGGTTGGATTGGAGAGATAATCCTGAAAATTCATTCACTATGTTCTATGTTCTAATATCCTAAAATCACCTCTAACTCTAGAATTCTATGTTCAGTGGTTCCCTTCTTTCTCTATTCTTTTTTTGTGTTCTAATGTTCTAAACATCCCGTGTTCTAAAGGTCTCTTCTGCTTTAAAATTCTTTGTTCTAAGGTACCTTCCACTTCCACATTCACAGTATCACAGCTAGCATGCTCTAGGAACATAGAGGGTCTTGGTAATGACTGACTCCCAAAGGTTGTCCTTGTCTAGAACTTGCGGGAAGCCAATGAGGTACAAAAGAAAACCCTATTGACCTTACCTGAGGCCTGTTGCTTTTACATGCATCATCCAAGTGCTTGTGCCACAGTATTGCGTGCAATCTGGAGCCAGTCTGAAACTTGTAAACATTGCCTACCATGTTAAAGAAGTTGTCAGGTTAGGAAAGGGTCAAACATAAAGGTCTCAAAGTTAAAATTAAAATAAAGTTACAGATGGAGCTAGATAACCTAAGTGCCTAGATAGAAAAATGAAGTGACTCGGTCAGTCAGGCAGTCAATAAACATTTATTAAGCACCTACTATGTGCCAGGCACTGCCAAGTGCTGAGGATACAAAGGCAAAAGATAGTCCCAGATCTCAAGAAACTCCCAGTCTAGTGGAGGAACTAATGTTCAAACAAACATGAACAAACAAACTACGGACAGGATAAAGAGGAGATAACTGAGGGATCAGGAAAGGCTTCTTATAGAAGGTGGGGTACTAGCTGGGACTTGAGGGAAACCAAAGAATCTAGCGAGGATGGGAAAAGTTCATAGAAAAGAGAGGCAGGGCCACAGACCTTCCTTGCCCCTTCCAGTCTGGATCTGAATGTCAGGATTATTCCTTTATCCCTAGGTGCAGTACTGATGGAGTCCTCAGATTCATTCTCTTAGACTTGAGCCAAATGTACCCCACTGGGGTCCAGCTTTTCATTATGTTCCTCATCTCACCAAATCGGGCCAGCTTCCAGTTTCCTCATGTTATCCATTGATACAAACAAATATCCTAATGGATTCCTGCTCTCCATGGAAACACAGAGGCTGCATACCTTTCTAGACCTTTCCCTGATTGGGTTTGTTCTGCGGGAGACAGATACATAGGTGGACAATAGGGGAAGATCCCCAATGCTGTAGGCCAGAAGGTCCCTGGTTTCCATGGTCTCGAGAGAGCTTGTAGAGAGGCAGGTGACTGGGTTAGATCTCTAGAATTAAGCTTTGTCCGCTAATGATATTCAGGGCACTGCCTTGACAAGAGAGGGGGATGATTCAACTGATAATAATGCTTTTCAGTTGCTTGACTTCTACTGCTTCCCTTTCCCCCATCTACGCATGCACATTTGTACTTTCTCTGTCCCAATATGTTGACAGTTCCTTCCCTGGCGTGCCCTTATGTGGTAAAAAAACCTCAGTTTCCTCCATGTGCACACAATGGTATACACTGTCAATCACCAGGCATCTTTATGGGGTCATCCCCTTAATATGGGCAACTAGGTGGGAAAGTAGATAGAGTGCTGGGCCTGGAGTCAGGAGGACTCATCTTCCTGAGTTCAAATTTGGTCCCAAACACTTACGATCTGTGTGACCCTGGGCAAGTCACTTAACCCTGTTTGCCTCAGTTCCCTCATCTGTAAAGTGAGCTAGGGAAGGAAATGGCAAACTACTCCAGTATCTCTGACAAGAAAACCCTAAATGGGGCCACAAAGAATCAGATAGACTGAAAATGACTGAACAACCCCTTAACACAATCTTTTAGTTTCTGTTAGTTCCCACAGCAATCATTTTTTAGAGCTGATCACTCCCTTTATAAAATTTTTTCCTGTATTGTGAAGCTCCTCTAAACTTGGTTTGATGGCTCCATGGCTCTGAACCTCTTCTCAGGAATCAACATTTCTAGAGACAGCAACACTAAACTTCAAAAGCCAAGTCAGGCTGGTTTTGGCTGTATGATATAGTCACAGCCAACCCTCTCCAAAAGGCCAGACCTATAGGTGGAAATCAAGTCAGTAAGGCTCTAACTTTTCATTGAGCTGCCATCACATGTCCAGATATGAAGAATAACATTAGCAGCAGGATAATAGACACCATCTATGTTACATGTCCAGAAGAGAGATCTCAAATGTGAATATCTGCTTTAAATTAATAATGTTCATATATTTGCACCATTATTACTATTTTCAACTAATGAAGACTTGCAAGGTTGATTCCATATTCATCTGAACAAAGGATTGAATACTTTGGAGAACAGGGGCTCTCAGGTTTGAGTTTCCAGGCTTGTCTAACAATTGTAAAAGGCTCTGGATTATGTAGCTGTCTTTTCTTTGCAAGGGCTTTTTTTTTACAGAGAACCAACTGTAAATATTTAAGAGGTACAATGATTCACTTGTGTAAGAATGAGAAAATCACATTTCAGGGTTTTCATTTAATTTTCTGTAAAATAAGAAAATTGGATGAGATAATCTCTAATGCTCCTTCTGGCTCAAGTCAGAGGTTCCTGGCGGCTCATCTTTCCCTTATGCAGTAAAATTTATGAAATCTACCCTTCTGTTAGTTATTGAACCATCAACCTCTTTGCCCAGAGAAGAAGGCAGACTGAGACAGTTATTGTGGAAAGAACACTGGCTCTGTAATGGGAGGAATTGGGTTCAGTTCAAGCTTCTCTGGGCCTCAGTTTCCTTATATATATAATTAGACTAGAGTCTCCAAGGCTCCTTCTAGCCCTGTGATCCTATAAGTGATGAGCATCTATGAATGTAGTTCCTGAATGACTCCAAAGGAATTCTACCAATTGCTGTGTTTAACCTTATCTAATCGTTTCAAGATCAGTGCATTTGAAGGGGCTTCTAGAGCCCTTGTCTAATTCGAGAGGCCTCTAAAACGTGTGGGCTACCTGCTAGTCAGGCTATTATTGTCTAAATAGATCCAAGCTTCTAGGAACGGTTCACATGTATAGGTTAATTCTCCTAGATTGGAAAAGATGGGGACAGAGTAGTTAGCAATGAAGCACATGTATCTATGCAATTTTGTACCCTTGGATGAGTATATCCACAGTGTTTATATATCCCTTAATGAACCCTGTAGTTAGATTAACTTTGTCCATATCCTTTGTATTCAAACTTGACCAGAATATCTTATTGCTTTTTTAATCCTATAGTACCTTGCCCAGTATACATAGTAGGTGATCAGTAAACATCTGTTGACCGAATGCTTTTGAATGACAAAATATTTGCTGACAATCACTGTTGAATGAAACGGAGACCATTCAAAGAAAAAAACAGGAGAGCATTTTCCAGTCTTCATACCTTTGTCAGGGTTATTCAACTGGAAAATATCAGGATGCTCAGGATCATCAGGTAACTGTACCATCCATCCAACAATAGAGACTTTTTTTCCAGGTGTGGATTTATACTGGAAGAGACCAAACACAGTAATGGAACCAGAGAGCAAATACATATCTCGCCAACTGTCAAAGTCCACACAGTTTATTAATAATTTATTCCCCCATCTTTGTGGCCATTATTTATCAACCCCTAGGTTACTCTCCCAACTTCTTCAATGACTTTTGTACCTGGTTCTGTCATCAGAATGAACATATTGACAATTTAAAATTAACTCCTGAGCTTCTGCTAGGTTCAAGATGCCTTGTGAGATAGAGAGGTGCCTAAGACATACCCTGTGATCTCATAGATCTAATAAGGGAGAAAGCATATGCATAGGGAAAGAGAACCAGCAATATCAGGAATTATATAGGAAGGGAGAGAGTGTAGTGTGGTTGAGAGAATGATGCGTTTGGATATAAAGGACCGGGTCCAAACACTGCTCTGTTACTAGCTAAATGGCGATCTTGGGCAGATCATTTAATAGATCTCAGTTTCCTTGTCTTTAAAATGAAAGGGTTGGACTAGATGACTTTTAAGGTTTCCTCCAGCTCAAAATCTATATTCCTAAGACCATTCTCAGGGATTTTACGATCTGTGTTGATAACTCTTCTAACGTGTTATCCTTATATACCTCAACTCCAAAGACTTACTTTTCAGCCATATACTTCCATAGTTATGTATTACTATTGAACCTCTGCCATGTTCAACATGCTGTGAGTGATATGGAGGTGCTTATGTTGTATTCTGCACTCTCAGGGAGCTTACAGTCTAATTAGGGAGGCAAATAAAAAGAGAAACAACATCAAAAAGCATATGAGACTAAATTTATCTCATGAGGCTAAATCACTCGTGAGGTGCTCACTTTTGAAATTTCACTCAGCAATCCTCCTGTCCCTTCTATTCTCCCATGTCCTCATTCAGACAGAACTGAAAGCTTTTTCAATTTCAAATCCCAAAATATTTAATTGGACCCATTATGACTTTGACTACCAATAATCTGGTTTTATTGACCTCCGTTGCTTCATAGCTCTGACCTGGTGTGGCACTTTAATAATTAATTCATTAGCACCTTTGGAAACTTCAGTCCCTGCATCCATCTTCTGACATTTCCAATCTTGGAATCTTTAGCCTTGAGACATCTTTAAAATGCAACTCGTTTGTTACTTACATGTTTTCTGTCAGTACCCCTTAAGGACTTTGCTCCAAAGTACAGGAGAGTTGATCCTGATAATGTCACCCAGTACCTAGACCATGAGGAAAGCTGGAAAGAGAAAATGAGCAAAGATGAAAAATAAGCAATAAACAGTAATTACCTTATTATAAATAATAACAGCGATAATAACTCATATATAAATAGTGATTTAAGTAGACTTAGGTCAAACTCCACCTTCTACAGAAGACCTTTCTTGGTCACCTCCACTGCCAGTGTCTTTCCTCTGAGATTGTCTTCCAAATACTCTTGTATGTACACAATTGTTTGCATGTTGTCTCTCCCATTAGAATGTGAGCTCCTTGAGGGCATGGTTTTGCTTTTCTTTGAGTCCTCAGCACTTGGCATAGTGTCTTGTGCATAGCAGATGCTTAATAAATATTTGTTGGCTGACTGACTGACTAGTAGTAGTAGAGTAAGAGTAGTAGCAGTCAGCTAGGTAGCTCAATGGATAGAGCACTGGGCCTGGAGTCAGGAAGATCTAAATTCAAATCCAGCTTTAGATACTTATTAGTTCTATGATCCCGAGCAAGTCACTTAATCTCTGTTTGCCTTAATCCGCTGGAGAAAGAAATGGCAAAATCACTCTAGTATCTTTGCCAAGAAAACCCCATGGACAGTATTAGTGTGCTATGGTCCACAGGGTCATGAATAGTTAACCGAACAACTGAACAGCAATGTAAAATTGAATAGCAATGTAAAATTTATGAGGTGAACTCAAAATCTCCTTGTCAGAAAGGTAATGGGAATCTTACCCTTATTTTGGAGATGAGAAAACTGAGACTTAGAGAGGTCAAGTTATTGTCTCATGGTCACATGGCTAGTGTCAAAAGATATCTACGTACCTATATCCAGCCGTATCACTACATTGATAAACACACATATGTAATAAGCATACATTTACATATACACATATGAATTCTTATATAATGCCATTTGGAAATTGGAAGGGAAAATAAAATCCATGCAGTAATAAAATGGAAAGGGGAGTTCTTTGCCCCGTCCCGGTCTTACCCTCTTGTCCATTTAAAATACCATCACCACCCAAGGATAAGATGGGACAGAGTGTTTCTTTCTCAGATCAAGCCCCTAGGTTCAGGACCTTTGGTTCTTCCCTGCTGAAGGAATTGAGGAGATTGGAGTAGCCAGTGGTAGTGGGAGTTGAGTGAATCACATAGACTCCTCTTGTGACTCTGGAGCTAGCTAAGTTCACTTTCTATCCAGTTATGGGTCTAGTCAAATTTCTGTCTTGTGAGAAACTTTATTCTCTTGTGGGAATTAGGAGAAAACCTTATTGTTCAGGGTGTTCCTAAAGTCTGGACACATAGGCAAAAATGCATATTTTCAAGAAATGAAATGAATGACATTTTCAACAACATTTTATTTAATTGGAATATTAACAAATAACATCTTCAATATGATTTCCATCATTTGTGATGCAAAGGTTGATGCGCTTTGCAAGATTCACGTGAACTCAATGCATTAAGTCCACATTGCAGTCAATTTTAGCATATTTACTCTTTATGCATTCGATCAAGTGTGTTGCATCTGTGATTTTCATTGAATGTACCTTCTCCTTTAGCATACCCCAGAAAAAGAAGCCAAGGGGGTTAATGTCTGTTAATATTCCAATTAAATAAAATGTTGTTGAAAATTTCATTCATTGCCTATGTGTCCAGATTTTAGGAACATCGTTTGAACCTAGCCATGTGTGGTGGGGAAGTTGAATCACCTCTATCTCCTATTTAGAGACCCTTAACCAAGGACCTAAGTTATGCTGATCAGAAACCTGGTCAGATCCAAAGATCAGTTTTCTCACATTTGCACATCTCAAGCAACCCATATGTCTTATCTGAAAACTGGCACCATACTGATCAATCAATTATTGTTTCCATGTTCCTTTGATTGTATACAGATACTTGGGGGTGTGGAACACCTCATTTTCTGGTTTCAGGAAACTGTACCTGTTCACTCTCCCCCTCCCAACTTGGAAATTCCCAATCTTTTACCCAATTAGAAATTATATTACATAATAGGGCCTCTCTCAACTTAGTCTTTTCTAATTTGCACCTACTGTCTCCTTCACCTTCTTTCTCTCTTTTCCCCTGTATTCAATTTTGACCTGTTTTTACCCTATCCTCTCCTTTCTGTGCCTATATTCATACACATGCTAGCTCTCCAAAGATGCCTGACCCTCTTTCCCTACCTGAAATCACTTGATTATCTATATGTACATGTATATATACACATACCTATAATGATATACACTTGTGTGTAGATATGTGTATATATGTACATGTTCATTCACATGTATAGATATACATACATATATGTATACATATGTTTGTGTATATATCTATATATATATTATATACCCATACACGCAAACATATGTGTATATGAAAGAGAAGGAACACAACTATAGTAACACAATGGTAGTAATATATCTAAAAGATTATTCCCTATTTTCAAATTAGATTTATATATCTATACATATTATATATAAATTTATATATAACATATATACAAGTCTAAATGTATATATGTGTATATATGCACCTGTACATATGTATAAATAGGTGTATAATTTATATATACTATGTACATGTATGTATATGTATAAATCTAATTGGAAAATAGAGAATAACCTTTTGAATATATTACTACATTTGTACACATATATGTATGTGTATATATGCACATATATTTTTTCCTTTTTTTGCTAATAGTTAGAAATGGCCCTTCTATGTCTATACTTTTTTCCTTTAGGGTTTTTTAAAAACATAAATGAATGGTTTATTTTGATGAATTTTTCTGTTTATTGATATGGTTCATCTTTGACAAATACTGTTACCCTATGACTCTAGGCAAGTTACTGAACTTCTCAGGGCCCAGGCAACTAAGAGGATAAATTGCCCAGCAGTTGCTGATCTGTACTGGTAGAGGGAATCCCCCATATTAATGAAATCATTAACTCCCAAGTTGAATAACTATACTAATTGTTTTGCTGATGTTTCTTATATTCCAAGTATAAATCTAATTTGAAAATAGGGAATAATCTTTTGGACACATTACTACAGTTGTTTTGCTAAGATTTTATGTAAATGTTTTGCATCAACATTTCTTAATAAGATTGGTCTATAGTTTCCTTTCTGTTTTATCCTTCATTGGTTTGGGTATCAGGATCATATTTATCTCATAAAAGGAGTCTGGCTGAATGCCTTCTCTTTCAGAATAATGATTATAAGCATAAATATTAATTGCTTATTAAGAATCTACTTTTACATCCAGGAGTTTAATCCTTGGGTAGTGACTTTGTGGATTATTTGATTTTTTTATTTTAGACTGGTTCATTTTAGAACTCTCTTCCTCGTTTTACTAATTTTAGTATTTTACATATAAGAGGAGGTTGCTGGTTACTAAGCTCTGTCTTTATGAGCATGCCCAGAGTGATAATGATGGACTTTTCTACATGGAAGCCTGAGAGCCATGGGAAACTCATGACAGAATGCAACTGAAGTACCTTGGAGAGGGGCTGGAGCATGTGTTGACACTCAGGAACATGGTCTAGTCTGTTAACCACGTAGTGAGGAGGAGCCTTTTTGAGAATCTTTGGGGTATGTTCGAAAAGCATTGACTGAGTAGACACTTGATTATTTCTTCTGGTTTGGCCTCTTCTCTTCCTGTGATTTCTCCCTGGTTGACAGTATCTGGTGAGACCCAGTGATGTTAGAGGAGAGGACTCAGGCCCTCCTTGTGCAAGGCTGACATTTGGCCCTGTGAAAATGCACCTTGGGTCTTTGCCTCAGTGTTTGTTCTTTCATTTTGGGTGAAGGAGATTAATATGAAAGGTATGACCTTGTGAGTTTTGAAAGGTCAGAGTACTAGAGTCCAGGGGTCAAGGAATTGAGTTCATGCTGGGTTTTGTAGTCAGACCAAATTTGGGGCTCCAAGGAACAAGGAGTGTTTTTTAGGACCCAACTCAGCAATAGCTGAGAAGAGGACTCATTCCACAGAAATCCTATGTTTAGATGTGAACTTGTTGGGACCAATACTATCCAGTTGCTACAACAAGTCTGAGTCCACTCTCTCCAGGGACCAAGGTGGTATAAGGGAGGGTATTGCCATCCCCTCCACCTATTGGCAGGGGGGGTAATATTTATACTTGCCATATCTTTGAAATAAATATCTCTTTGTAAAAACTAATTGATATTAATTAGTTAAATGGAACTGGAATACTAGTTATTGATGACTAACAGTGGGGCTGAGGAGAGGAACCAACATACTGGAATGAGGGCTCAAACAGATACCGCTAAACATAGTATCTAGTAACGTAGTACAGTCAGAAACAGTTATATCTAAGTAAAGGCATTTATTAAGATAGTATGGTATGAATACAACACAGCCCCCCAAAGCTTGGGGCTCACTTTTCCATAAACACATAGACTTGGGGGGGGGTAAAGTAAATACTTAGAGTAACCTATGTTACTCTAGGAAATATATGTAGCCAAAGCAACTCATCACCAGTACTACAGAGCCTTCTTTCCTTATAAAGTCCTCATGCTGTTTCCCTCTAGATACAAGGTCTCTGCTGGTTGGGTTGCTCAGCTGGGCTCCCTGGATGTACTCTTTTACACAGCTTAACTCTCAAATTGTCCAGTCACTTTTTAGCTGTATCTGGCTCTTCATGACCCTATTTGGGGTTTTCTTATCAAAGATACTGAAGTAGTTTGCCATTCCTTCTTCAGCTCATATTACAGATGAGGAAACTGAGGCAGAGTTAAGTGACTTGCTGAGGGTCACACAGATAGGAATTATCTGAGGCCAGATTTGAACTCAGGAAGATGAGTCTTCCTAACTCCAGGCCTGGCACATTATTTACTTCACCACCTAGCTGCCCTAGCCAAATGCCAGAGCTAATTCTTTCTCAAAGCTGTAGTTAGCTCTCTTCTTTGCTGCCAGAAGTCTTGCTCCTTGAAGCTGTTTCCTGCTATGGATGTTGCCTGCATCTGTTGTCTGGAGAGTATGTGTCTTTGCTTTATCCCTTGAATTCTGTGGCTCTCTAAACTGCTCCCTGTTGAATGTGGGAATCATCCACTAATTAGATAGTTGCTAGGTACCATGGCTGATGGAAGGGAGGAGAGGAAATCTTCTCCCCCTTGTTGTGCACAGGGATCACACTCTACAAAACTGACCCCCACCTTCAATACCTTGAAGTCTCTAACCCTTAAACTATTTGACTACCTCCAGGGCTCACAGGGTTAGTTTTTAAAAGGTCTCCAGGGGCATGGCCAATCTCCTCCCAGCCAATGGATCAATTACTCTTCTAATTCAATCAGGGTACTTCTTTACACCTTATAAAGGGATGGCTTAGAGACAATCCTTGTACTTTGCCAATGTAGATTTATACCTCTGTTATTTGCTGTTTACTTTTCGTGATAATCTGAAGTAGCTGGGGAGGAAAACCAAATTCCCTTCTCCTTTCTCCTTCTATACCAGCTCCCATAACCAATTCCTTTTAATAACATGAGGTAAAATATTGACTACTGGTGTCTGCTGGTGGACAGAAATCCCCCAATATCTGCCTCCTTGAGCCCTTGGAAGCTGTGACTTTCTGAAGCGCAGTCTCCCTCCCATCCTAATGGAGTTGGAAAGCTGAAACCTTGAAAAAGGGGAAATGTGAGCAAGTGTCTTAAAGATCTGTGATCCTATAATCAGGGTGAGGTTGACCAGAACTGTGACGAACTTACATTCACAAAAAAGTTTGATGGTGGACCACAATTTCCCCAAAACTTTTCATGGCTAACTTAGAAGCCTTATTTTGTATCTCTGGCTAGAAAAAAGAATGAAATTATGTTTGATGGGCAACCCGTCAGATATTTTCTTTTTATAGATGCAAGTACTGTGCTCCCAAGCTGCAGAGGGTAGCCAAGGTGATTAGCTCAGAGACAGACCTTGATAAAACAAACTGGATGTGAAATGAAAAATTCATTCAAGGCGTGTAATATGATCTTGATGGAGATTAAGGGAGATAGAGGAGGATATGTTCTGCTAGTCACCAGCGCCAGAAAGATAACATGAATGGAGAACAGAAATGGACCCAAAGATGAAAAACTGCCTGGATGAGTTTAGACAGTGTCTGTAGTCCTGTGATTTAGGAGTAATTTGTCCTTTGGGTGGACGGGAGCAGGGGACATTGGGGCAGGTTCTTTGTTATAGTCTGAGCAGGAAATAAGGAAGACTTTAGATGAACCTCCAGACAAGTCTGCCTGAAGGTTGGTGGGATCAAGCAAGCAACAAGTATTGATACAAATGTGCCCATTATGTGAAAGGTGCTGAGGATGGGGGTGGGATGAAAAGATAAAAATGGATCGGTTCTTGACTCTGAAGAGTTTAGATTCTATTGGTGGAAACAATGTACACACATGTAACTAAATACAAAATATGTACAAGATTAAGACAAAGCAATATTCTAGGGGAGGCACTAGTAGTTGGGGTGAGTGGATTAGAAAAAACCTCATGAAGGAGTCGGCAATTTGCCTGAACTTTAGGGATTCTAAGAGGCAGGGGGGAGGAAGGAAAGCATTTCAAGACATGGCAGAGAGCTTGTACAAAGGTAGGAAGATGGGAGATGGCGTGTTATGGAGAAGGAATGATGGTTGAATTGAATAAGATGAAATGGAATAAAGAGAAATTTGATTAAGAAATTCAATGATCATGATGAAAGGTAGCATTAGATAGTGGGTAGAGAGAAGGGCTCAGAGTCAGGACAACCTGGGTTTAAGGCCCACCTCTGACAAATATTGGTTGTGTGACCCTAGGTGAGTCACTTAACCTTCTCAGTGCCTCAGGCAACTCTGTAAGATTGGACATCTCCAAGAAGGTACAAATCTGTAATGCTGGAATAAGTTACTTACCTATATCAATAAATTCACAGCAATAAAAAAAAATCAAACAATGGTATGCACAGGCAGGGTGCTAGATACTGGGGATGGCGCCCCTCACACTCTAACAAAGACAAATTTTCTGCTCTCAAGGGACTTAGTTGTACTAAGGGGAGCCAATATGCACACATATAAATACATTTCAAGGCGGAGAGAGAATTGACAACCTGGGGATATTGGGAAAGGCTTTATTTTGGAGAAGGAACCTTAGCTGAACCTCAAAGGAAGCTTGGAGTGGTGAGAAGCGATTAATTACCCTAGAAATGGGGGACAGTTGTTGTGATGGCATGAAGATAGAAGACTGAATGCCCAGTTTGGAGAACAGTTAGCAGACTGATTTAGTTGAAACACAGGGGAGAAGGATCTAAGCACTTAATGGGCATGAACGGGAAGGGTTGGTGTAGATTTGGGTCCCCTGACCTTCCTGGGGAAGTCAGAAATTGAAGAAGGCAGGTAACACCGACTGGCAATAATTGCTTTCAGTTGCTGATAATCTTTGTAGGAGCCCAGCTCTCTCTGTTTGGGGATATGAAGAGGAAAACTATGAAATTATTCTAGAAAGGTAGGTGGGAGCCAGGATGTAGAGGGTTTTTGATACAAGGTCAATGAGGTTGTATTTTTTCTGAGAGGCAAAATAAGGAGTTATCAAAGATTTCAGAGATAGCATGGAAAAATGGCTTGACCACTGAGCTTAGAATCTGAAAGCCCTGAGTTCAATTTCTGCCTCTGACACTTTCTAGCTCTATGACTTTAGGCAAGTTATTTAGTCTCTTAGCTACTAAATCATAGAACTGTTGAGATCTGTGTTGGTGTAATGAATTCTGGCTGGTCTCTTAACTGTGAGTCCAGGGTCTTATCCACTATATGATAGTGAATCTCAATATTCCATATCACCTCTCCTTAAAAGAAGAAAGCAAGGTGTATAACACTACTGTAGTTTGTGAATCTTGTTGACAGAGTTCTGTGATTGCAGAGACTAAGCCAGGCAGGACTCTCAGGCGTGGCCACACAGCATCTTCACAGTGGTCAGGTGTGTTGCTTTCACTGATCATTCTGCGTTGTTATTGTGATTGTTCCGGTCTCTGGGCAATGATGGTCAGGAAGCATGTGATGTCAGTATTCCTTTGGCATTTTATTAAGATTTGACCTTGATCATGCTCTATTACTCCCCTCACAACTCCCCACACCCCTCCCGCCCAGAAATGTACACTTTGGGAGTGATTCCAAGATTACTACCCTGCCCCTAGGAGGTTGCCATCTGAGAGTTGAGGGAACCTTGTTTCTCTTCTCTGATAATCTTGGACGGGTTAATTGTGGTTGTACAGAAACAAGGAAAGTCAATGTAAGACCTATAAGCAGTTTTGGCTTGGATGGAGAATAACCCAAGCAGGTCGTGCTGCTATCTTTCGCACTTCCCACTTCAGGGGGTCCCACCATGTCTGAGCCTGCCATAGGATGGCTAATATTACAAGACCTTTATAATGATTGACATTTATGTGGCATTTTAACGTTTCCCATGTGCTTTACCTATATTATCTCATTTGATCATAGCAACTTTGTGATATAGGTACTACAGATAGTATTATTTTCATTTTGCTGATTAGGAAACCAAGGCACAAGGAGAGTATGACTTGCCTAGGATCACACAGCCAGTAATTATCTGAGGTAGGATTTTAATCCAGATCTTCGGTTTTTAACACCAATATCTTCTCTACTTCATGTGTCTCCCTATTATGATTACAATTGCCCCACTGACTTCACTAATGCTTTGCCACCCTGTGGAAGGATCTAAGCACTTAATGGGCATGAAGTCAGAGCTTGGTGTAGATTTGGGTCCCCTGAACTTCCTGAGAAAGTGAGAAATTGAAGAAAGCAGGTAACATCGGCTGGTGATAACTGCTCTCAGCTTCTGATAATCTTTGCAAGGGCACAGTTCTCCCTCTGCTTTTGGGAAATAAACAACAACAACAACAGGGTGCTCCTGCCCACAGATCTGTGCCTGCCCATGTCGGTTCTTTGGTTACTATGGCAGTTAATGGAGGATGGGTGCAGCAGCTGAAGGAACTGGAGGGGTGGTGGTGGTGGTGGAATAGCTCCACACAACTGGCCTTGAAAAGCTCACATATTCCTGGGCACCCAGCAAATTGGCATTCTTTATGTCTGTCTCAATATCCCGATGTTCATTGGGTATTGAACCCATGATTATTGAACCTGTGACCTCGTGCTCGTGTTATGCAGTCGATGTGGTTATACTCTTAGCTTTGACCAGGTCTCTTTTTTGGACATAGTTATTGCTTATGAGCAGTATGTGAGATAAAATATGAATGGTTTTGCAAGCCTTAAAATGCTATTAAGTGCCAATTAAAGTCATGTAATTATTTCCTAAAACTTTCCTGTATCTTGCATTTCTTTCTGTTGATCTTCTGAGCCCCGCACCCCTCCCCATTCCCCCAGCTCTGATTTTCTACTCTTTGTTAAATACTAATTGTACCGCAGCTCAGGAGTGAGCTCATTCTGGAGCGAGAGCACTGATAAGGAATTATGAATATGAAGAATGTAAATATGGGAAGACAGGGTGTGAAACAGAATGGAAAAAGAAGCAACAGAATAGTTTCTGTTTAGCACAGACTCTGGGGATACTCTCCCAACCTCTACTTGCTGGGGCAGCTTGGGTTCCCAGAAAGCAGGTGGCTACTGTGTCTCCTCTTAGGGTTCTAGGGGTAGCCTTTAGGGGTTGGGGGTTGTTTTTCTAATGTTATTAGAGCTCATATATTCCTACCAGTGTGCTTACCCTCATGATTACTGGTTGATATAAATTAGTCAAGAGGGGGTATTTATTCATATGGTAACAGAAAGAGGGTGGCTGAAAGGAGCCACTGGTTTTAAAGATACAGGCAGCCAATCAGAAGGAGGCTATCCCCATCCATGTGGTAGGGGACAAAGAGGCCTCCATTTCAGTCAATCTGGCTATGCTACCCAGGCTTCTCAAGGGCACCTCCATTAGTCAAATTAGATATGCCCACATAATCCTGGGTTACATACAAAATTCAGGGGAATGTAGGTTCAAGATTAGTGGTGAGGGGATAACTCAGCTCCTGGTTGCTAGAAGTCCTTTTCTCCTCCTTCTTCTTCTCCTTTTCTCTTCCTAGTCCTCCTCTTCTTCCTCCTCTACTGTGTCATAATAGCCAACATTTATATAGTACCTACTATGTGCCATGCACTGTGCTAAGTACTTTACAATTACTGGCTCATTTAATCCTCACAACAATCCTGAAAGGTAGGGGCTGTTATTCTTAATATTTTTCAGTGGAGTAAACTGAGGCAGATAGAGATGAAGTGACTTGCCCAAGGTTACACAGCTAGTAAGTGTCTGAAGTGAGATTGGAACTCAGGCCTTTCTGACTCCAAGCCCAGAATTCCCTCTGCTATGCCATGTATTCTCTTCCTGGGATACCCATGAAGTTCTCTTTAGGCATGATGTAGGTCAATGGTTCTCAAACTTTCCTTTATGCTCTTAAAAATTATTGGGGAAAGCCCTCCCCCGGGGTGCTTTTGTTTATATGGATTATGTCAATCATTATTTGCTGTATTAGAAATTAAAATGTCTTAGTATTATTATGAAAATAGTTTTGACCTCATGGATGCCCCCAAAGAGTGTCAGGAACCCCTAGATGTTCCTGGACCCTACTTTCAGAATGGCTGGTATAGCTTTTCTGCTGGACTCCTTGTAGAATTTTGAAGTGTGTCCAGTTTGCCCTTGTCTCCCAACGAAGACGCTACCACAAATCCCTGTAGTTCTGGAGACCCTGCTAAGATGATAATGACAAAGTCCAAATAGTCCAGCCTTCTGTAGTTTACAATGTCTTTCTCTAGTCAAGGATGGGAGGGAAAGGAAACTGAGGCTAGGGATCTCCTCTCCCTTCCCCTTTCTCTCACCCCGAGTGATTCTCTCTCAGGGTCTTGGCTGAAGTCACCCTGTCCTTTCTGCTGCCAGAAGTGGGAATTCTCAGTTCCACACTAGCTCACTAGTTTTACATACGTCTCATAAGCTGTGACCAAGCCCCTCCGCCAATCAGAAGTGACTTCCTGCTGCACCTGGCTGAACACCTTTTGATTGATTAATTGATCCAAAGGAAGTGCCTAGATCTTGCTTGCACTTCTGACTGCTTCTTTTGAGAGGCGTGCTCACCAGATAAAGATATCAGCCTTAGTGGGTGGGATGTTTGACTGACTAAATTGACCCCTCCCATTCTTATATATTCATTAGCTTTTTCCCTGATATTTATTTAGTGCTATGAAGTTTGCAAAAACACCTTATATATACTATCATTTAAGCCTCACAATCATCCTGTGGGGGATATTAAAGGTTTTATTTTACCCAATTTACAGATAATTGAACTGAGGTTTAAGAGAGATTAAGTTACTTGTCCATTATCAGAGTTGGTGCCAGAGGTAGAATTTGAATCCAAGTCTCTTTGACTCTGAGTTCAATATCCTATTTACCTCTTAATTACTTTCACTATGGAAAGAAATATATCACATGACAACAGAAACTCAAGGGACATACAATGGATAACGTTGCTACTTGATTAAAGTTAATATTCATGGTCTTTTTAAAAATTATTAATCAATAAATAGGAAAAGGTTCTTGTATGTATCTTGCTCACCCTCCCATGCAGTTTTGCTTAATTGCTTACAGGGTCTTGGCTGGTTTGTTTTGTTTTTTGACTGGTCCTGTTTGGAACTTTGTTATTTTGTTGACATTGGTTTTGTTCATTAATTTGTTTGTATTATCTTTCTTTGGCTTCTGATCCATATGATTGAACACATATATCTGTTGATAAAATAAAATTTATCACTCCCCTCAGCTATTACATGCACACAAAATTAGATATATCAAAACACAGAATGGGTTGCCATGGGATACAATTTGTTCCCCTTCACTCAAGGTCTTCTATGTAGCAAAGGCTGGAAGACAACTTTCCATTTTATTTATACTGGGAATTTTCATTCAGCTATAGCTTGGAGAAGATCGCTCTGAGGTTCCCTTTCAAGTCTGAGGATCCATGATCCTGAATTTCATTCAACAAAACGTGGAGAAAGCAACAAAGATAATTGTTATTATGGACATGATTCATAGGATTTAGAAATGGGTTGGACCTCTGAGGTCATTTTATAGTTGAAGAATTTTAAGAACCATAGAGGTTATATGACTTGCCAAGGTCACATAGGCATTATTAATTAACAGGTCTTAAATGGCAGGGCCGAATTTTGAACCCAAATCTGAGGACTCCAAATTCCAAACTCTTTCCAATGTACCATACTTATCTTTGTTTAACTGTATCCCTTCTACTTTCTTCAGCTTCCACTCACATCTTAAATTCTACATTACTTTATATTTTCATAAAATATTTTAACATTTTTTCCCCATAGTTTTTTTTTTTGGTTGTTGTCACTGTATTCAAATCTTCTTTATATTCCTCTCTCTGAGTTCTCTCTAATCTTTTAAATCCTCCAGTCCCCCTTGCATCTTCCCTGGTATTTTTACAGTCTGCATTTCTGCACTAGTTTTGTTCTTTGCTTTTCCTTTACTACAGAATTCTGTAACTTTCGAGTCAGACTTTTTTCTTTAATTTCTTCATTGTGCCAGTTTTAACTTTCTTACTATTGTGTCTGGTATTTTGTTTTTATTTGTTTTTATTCTTCTCTCTTAGTATTTCTGGAACCTTGGAATGGTGGACCTGATTCCCTTTTTCACTTGGCCTTCTGCCCCAAAATATCTTGGGTTGGAAATTTCAGAAATGTTCCTCTCCTCCCCTGCTGTAGGTAGGGAAGGGGGTGAGACAAGGTTTTTTCCTTTTTCCCCTGCCAGATGAAGTGGCTTAACTTGGCCATATTACGTCTGCTCTTCTTCAGTGGTTGTTGCTTCTGTGCCAGGGAAAGCCCTGAGTGGGGGCCTTTGTTGCTGCTCCAAGGCAAACCCAATGAAGAAGTCATTATAACTGGCTCTGAACAAACTCCACATGGGCAAAAAGAGAATAGGATTATAAGAGAGTTTTAAAAAAATCGATTTCACGAGTGCAAGATGGGAAAGGCATGGCTAGATAGCGTTCATCTATAAAAGACCTGGGGTTTTTAAGGATCTACATGTTCAACAAGAGCCAGCAATTTGATATTGTAGCCAAAGAAGTAATGTAATTTTAGGTTGCATTGAAAAGAGAAGTAGAGTCCAGTAAAAGGGAAATATTATTTCCACTGTGCTCTGCTTTGGTCAGACCACACTTGTAGTATTAGGAGGAGTTCTGGGTACCATATTTTAGAGAGGAGACTGATATTCTGGAAAGTATCTAGAGGAAGATAATGTCATCCAGGATAGCAAAGGGCCTTAAGATCACGCAATATGAAGACTGGCTTAAGAAATTAAGAGATATTGAGCCTGAGGAAGAGAGAACCTATGGGGAACATGATAACTATCTTCAAGTATTTGATGAATTATTACGTGTAAGACTTATTCTTCCTGGCTCCAGAAGACAGAACTACATAGGAGCATTGGGTAAAAGTTTCAGAGAGGGATAAAATGTAAGGAAAAACTCCTTAATAATTACAGCAACCCAAACAGAATGAGTCACCTCAGGAAATGTGGTGAGTCTCCTCTCACTAGGAGTCTCCCATTAAAGACTGGAAGACAATTTGTTGGAGAGACTATAGAGGAGACGGTTGAATGAGAGGATGTCTAAATTTTCTTCTGACTTTTACAGATTGAAATTCTGAGATGGTAAGCAAAGTGTTGCTCGTGGCAGTAGGAGAAAGAGAATAATACAGTTAAAAATTGAATTGCCTCTTCTCCCTACCCCTCTTCCTGCCCCAAGAAGTTTAAGAGTAGTAATGGAGGGGCAGCTACATGGCCCAGTGAATAGAGTACCAGTCCAGGAGTCAGGAGAACCTGAGTTCAAATCTGACCTCAGACACTTGACACTTATTACCTATATGCTCCTGGGCAAGCAACTTAACCCCGATTGCCTCACCAAGAAAAGAAGAGAAAAGAAAAGAAAAGAAAAGAAAGAAAGAAAAGAAAGAAAAGAAAAGAAAAGAAAAGAAAAGAAAGAAAAGAAAAGAAAAAAGAAAAGCATAGTAATGGATATTTCTGAGATCAAAGCATAAAAGAGTGGGTGGGTGGGGAAATGAACCATTAGAGAGAGATTTAGGCCAATTCCCCCATCTCAACAGGTATACGGCAATCCTATTTCTTTATATTCCTGAAGAACCTGACCCTGAAGTTGAAGATCATCTCCCCTTCCTCAAGTTTTTCCTAGCCTTTGCCTAGAGAGTCTCATTTGCTCTGACCTCAGTCTTCTTTGTGAGGGGCACCTAGGTGGTGCGGTGGATAGAGTTCTGGGCCTAGAGTCAGGAAGACTTATCTTACTGAGTCCAAGCTCCACTTGAGGAGCTCCTTTAGCTATTAGTAAATCACTCCCTTCCAAGGCAGTCAATATTATTGAGAAGTATTTCCTCATATTGAGCCAAAATCTGTTTTGGAGATCATCTAGTCCAAGCTCTTAATTTTATATATGGAAAAAAAACTTCTCTGAGTTTTGAACCTGCCTGAAGTCCCCAAACTAGTAAGTAGTGGACTGAGCAGTAGAACTCAACTGCTCTGACTCCAAATTTTAGCACCCCTTCCATTAAAATGTCTGATGAGGTTACACACGGATCAGTTGAAAGAAGCTGGGATTTATTTTTTCCCTATGAAATTTCCCCTTAGTTTTAGCCCATATTTTGAATCTATCAAGATCTTTCTGGAAACTGATTATGTAAAATGATATGTTAGTTACCACTCCCAGCTTTATATTATTGGCAGATGTGATAAGCAAGCCCTT
Source organism: Trichosurus vulpecula (assembly GCF_011100635.1). NCBI lineage: Eukaryota > Metazoa > Chordata > Mammalia > Diprotodontia > Phalangeridae > Trichosurus > Trichosurus vulpecula. The sequence goes on along the minus strand of NC_050575.1, from coordinate 132,696,894 downwards.
TATTGTCTTATCTTCAAAGTCACTGAATATTGACAAGAACAGAGTCAAGGACATAACCCTATAGTGTGCTACTAGAGATCTCTACCAGGGTTTATATTAATCCACCCAACATCACTCTGGGTTTGGTTATTCAACCAACCACTAATCCATCTAATTGTATTATCATCCAACTCGCATTTCTCTATCTTGTCCACAAGGTTATTATGAAAGACTGTATGTATAATGCTTTGATGAAATCCAGGTATGCGATGACTGTGGCCTTTCCCTAATCTGCTAGTCTAATAACTGTATCAGAAAAGGAAATGAAGCTAATCCAACATGACCTGTACTTAGGAGATGCAAAATGACTCACAGTGATCACTACTTACCTTTCTGAATACTGACAAATCATCCTCTTAATAAGTAAGGCAGAATCTACCTTCTTTTTCTTTTTGAAAATCAGGACTTGCCAGTCCTTTGAAACCTTTCCCATTTTCTATAATTTTTTTTTTTTTAAAAATCGGTGACGGTGGTGGCCATACTGACACACTCTTTCAGGACTCTGAGTTAAATATTATCCAAAGCTACTTATTTCCAGAGAGTAGAATAAAGAGAAATATTGGAAGCTATAGGGATGCAGACTGCATCTCTATTCAGGAATGTTCCTAGTAATCAGAGATTACTCAAATTAAAATAGTCTGCTTTAAGCAGTAGTGAATGCTGTAGGTCATCAGGAAGAGACTTTATAATCATCAGCTGGATGGATATGGTAGAGAGGATTCCTTCATTAAGTAGATGGTTTGACTATGTGACCAATGAGACCCCTTCCAACTCTAAGATTCTGGGATTTCTTGTATTCCTCATTCTTTTTTATCCTAGAGGATGGGCTTTATTTTAAAATTATTAATATATTTAATTTTTATGTCATTTAAATTTCTATTTCCCTCCCTTACAAATGAACAATTTCTATTAGTAAAGAATAAAAAAGAGAAAAACAAAGCAGTTTAGCCACACATTAGTCTGACAATATGCACTTACATGTTCATAATCTCCCATTTCTTGAAAGAAGGAAGTTATATATTCTTATCTTTTCTCTGGGGCCAAGCTTGTTTGTTACAATTAATTATACAGTTTGGATTTTTCTTTGTTCTTTTCATTTATATTATTTTAGTCATTGGGTACGTCACTTTCCTAGTTCTATTCATTTCACTCTAAGTTCATATGTCTTCTCATGCTTCTTCAAATTCTTCATTATTATTATTTCTTGTAAGATTTCATTATATCCATGGACCACAATTTGTTACCTATTCCTTAAACTATGGGCATCTACTTTGTTTCTAGTTCTTTGCTTAAACAAAAAGTGCCTTTATGAATATTTTTATGCCTTTCTTTTCATTATTGACCTCCTTAGGGATATGTTGGGCTTTACTTTGGGTCTTTTACAGTTTAACTATTTTAAAAGTTTATTTTAAAGTATCTGGTTTTATTTATTCATACTTATTTAGACATGTTTTCCTCCTCCAAAGTCCTCCAGTGCCTCACTGTGGTGTGGTGGTGACCCTGGCTTCTCAAATGCCTGTTGGGAGTAATCTCACATGGGCCCGAATTAATTGGAAAGTTTTTGAGGACAGGTTTGGTGATAAACTGTTTGTCATCTGGAAACCAGCACAGATGAGCTTAGAGCTACTCATTACTAAAATGATGTTTACAGAGTCTTGGGCTTTAACAATTGAAAAATATCATTTAATAAGATGTGGCAGGCTTGGGACCTGTATCAAAGGAGGGACCACACACTGTGATGAAATCACATGGCCTTGAGGTATTGCAATTAAGTATTTATTTTTTATTGGGGCATCCCAGTGTTCCAATAGAGGAGATAAATGCCAAATAGAGCAATTGAAAAGCCGTTTTTTCCTCCTAGTTAGAGCCTCGGCACTCGCAAAGAAACTACCATTTCCTGATTCTGATGACTCCCTTTAATGGCCTTCTCATGATTAAGTAAGAAATATGTGTGGATGTGTACCTGTATTTGTAAATACAGGGGGGAAATATACATAAGAGAGGAAAGGGGATATAGAAGAGAATAGTGGGAAAGTTGTTATTGTTAACATTATAAAAAGTTGTAAATAGTTGTGGATATTGTTTCATACTGGTTTGTTTGTTATTTTAAATTTGAAAACAAAATTGAGGGAAAAAGAAGCAAATAGTGGTTAGGTTTCCAGGATAGCCCACAAAAGCTCATTTGCCTCAGGATACAGCTAAAATATAGAACATCTGTAATGAATAATAGTAATAAATATGACTATTGCAATACTAGTAATTAAGTGAAAAAAAGTAAAATTGAATTAAATGAAAAAGGGCTACGGCAAATTGACATACAGAAGGCTGACAGTCCCATTCTAAAATACATGACTCATAGAAATCCAGCAGAAAGTCAGGCTGAAGTTTACTCCAGAGAAGAATATATGTGGGTATAAGGATAGCTGGACCTATGCTATTTTGTGTATCCAGACCTAGCCCATAACATCAAGGATTAAAAACCATTCGTGTGATTTATCTCATCTATGACATTATCAAAGAGTCCCCAGTCATACCAGTCTAGGGGAAATGGAGGGTCGTACATTGGAACCTAATAGCCTTAATGGGGACAACAATCTGCCTCCAACTCTAAAGCTTCTTTTCCACTATAGAAAGAAGCAGAAAGAGAGGCAAGGTTTCTGGGTTGGTGATAAGAAATTGGCCTTTACACTGTAGCAGCAGCACTTACTGGACCGACAGGAGGGGGAGCAAGAGGGCCAGGTGAGACCTAGCTGTGGCAGAGCTGAGGAGGAGATCCTAGGATCTGAGGAGAGTCCTAGGAGGGGATCATTACTTGGGTGGCTTTTCCATGTGTCTGTGTTTGTGCTTCTCTGAGCCATGTGTCCCTGGGAAGTCTTTTGCATTGATCGAATTGCCTGAAATCTTAGGTACAAAGTACAACAAAATGTGGCAACATTTTCTGACCCCTTCTTGATGCATCTCTTACATGTGCCTGGGCTACAGGATCCTGACACTGCTAGACCACCACATTCTAAGCACTGTTTAAAATCAGAGCAGAGCTTGGAAAGGATTTCTTTACTGTTCTGCATGACCTGATACCCACCTCTTTCTGAAGGCAAAGAAGGTGACGTGTCATGCCTGGGAATGATACTCTTCAAGAAGGGTATTGTAAATAGGTTAAATGAACATTTATTATGCACCTGCCATGTATAAGGCACTGTGCTTATTGCAGTAAAAAATGTAATAGGACTTACCCTCAAAGAGCTTATAAGACGTCACATTTGGACTCAGGTCTTCCTGACTTTAAGCCCAGGACTCTATCCAATAACCCACCTTTTGTTTTTGTTATTTAGTCATGTCTGGCTCTTTGTGACCCCATTTGGGGTTTTCTTGGCAAAGACACTGAAGTGGTTTGCCATTTCCTTCTCCAGCTTATTTTTACAGATGAAGAAACTGAGGCAAAAAGGGTTAAATGATTAGCCCAGGGTCATATATCTAGTGTTTGAGGCCAGAATAGAACTTAGGAAGATGAGTTGAGTCTTCCTGACTCCAGGCCTGGTACTCTATCCTGTGCATTGCCTAGCTGCTTTGCTAATATGCCTAGTTGCTTTGTATTGGTGGAAGACCATATTGTTACAGATAAGTACTCTACAAAGTAATTAAAGATGGAGTTAGTGCTATCAATTGGGGACATCAAGGAAGGTAATGGAGGATATGGAGGAGGTAATACCTGAACTAAGAGTAGGAGGGAGTGCATTCTAGCCAAGAGGAATAGCTTACACAAACGTTATTATCCTTTTATTTAATTATCTCTTCCCTAAAGGCAATATTCACAACCTACTGAACCAGTAGTCAACAAGTATTTATTAAGCACATACTATAGGCCCAAACACTGTAGTAAGCAGTGGGATAACAAAGGTGTAATTTGGATCCTTGAGAGACTTCATGTGATGAGCAGGAAACCCACAATATTTTATGGCCACCAACTGGGTGTAATAATAATTAAGGTGGGACTTTTAGCTGTTGACCTTTAACGATTCTGGCCTTTGCTTGAATGGGGCAGATAAAATGGGATGTTTTTGTATTTCTCAGTACTGAGACAATTGGGAGCCACTGATTGATTTGTATCTGATGTGATATTGGGGCTGGGGAACTTTTCCATGCCCAGCCTGGGTGAGGTTGGGGCCTTCAGGGGCCTGAACAGGATATGTAAGTGCAGATGTTAGGGTTCTCTCTCGGAGCTTTTAGCCACAGCAAGAGTGAGATGTGCCTCTGGGCCAGCCCTTGTAATGAGCTCCCTGGCTGATGACTCAGATGTTGATAACTACGAATTGTATTGTATAGGTAGTCTGTAATTCAGGGTGCTGGCTTTTTCCCCTGAACTAGGTGGATGTTATTTGTATGCTGGATTAAAGTAAGATTGTTAACCCCTTAACGTTGCTTTCCTTAGTAAAGCAGATGAAAAGGACCGGGGCTTGCAGTGTTCTGTGAGCTGGTTGTTTTTGGCTTTACACCCTCACAGCAGCTGCTAGCTGGATTGTTGAAGCACATGGTTAAAGGTAACTTGAGGGGGCTGGTGGAGCCCAAGCCTGAGGAAAACTTAGGGCATCCTTGTCACAATTATCTTGTTCTCTGGAGTGAGGGAACATGAGGATCCTGAGGCAGAGTGAGAGTCAGAAGCCACTTTTAGAGGCAGACGCTTGTTCCCATAGTAGGTTTGCACTTACCGCAGGCTTTCGTCCTTCCTTGAGTAATGTTTTCCTTTTCAAAGGTCCCTCCATGGTGATGACCCCCGCTGAGTTCCCCAGTGCACAGCTGCATGGCCCTGTGGGACTGATGAGAGGGAATTATCAAGATTTCTCCACAGGGAGGATGAGAGACAGTCCATCCTTGTAGGAACCTCTGAGCATCTCTCAAAAGTCCTCCCTGTCAGGTAGATAGGGAGAGTCACTACTCTAATCTCACTTTTACAATAAGAACTTAAGATTTTAAGTGATTCCAGTTATATCTATGTAGCCAGTGGTGTCCAACAATGAGCCTTTGTTAGCAAGAACAAAAATAATAGCTAGCATTTACATAGTACTTTAAAGATTGCAAAACATTTATCCTCCATCTTATCTCACTGGATCCTCACAACAATGCTGGGAGGTAGGTGCTATTTGTTCAGGGGATATGTAACCCAGGCAAAGAACTTTAGCAGGTTCTTTGTAAACCTGAAGCAATGGAGCAGAAACTCCTGGAAAGTAGTCTTTGGTTGATCTTTGTAAGAGTTCCAGCTCCAAGCAATGAGGACTGTGGGGTTGACTTATCCCAATCTTGGAACGAGGCTATCTGAAGCTCACAGCTCCCTGGGACAGTGACCTGACCACAGGGTTGGTGAGAATATGGTCTCTTGACTCATGCTCAGGCCTTCCTCCACTTTCAGACTTTCACATTCTCCCACCCAGCCTCCCTAGGTTATTCTTGGAGTTTCCTGGGCAGCCTGCTATTGAAACCTTCTTAGTGAACCGGCCTGGAAAGAACAGAGGCCTCAGTTTGCAGGGAAAGCCCAGAGGGGGCAGGCAAAGCATAGGTAAAAAAACAGGGGGAAAGGAGACCAAAGAGAGGAAGAATCTCATTGTAAACTTCCAGGACTGGTTAGCAATGTTTTTCCCATGAATTATCTCAGCTGTTTCTAGGGACCATCCTCCCCGCCCCACCCTTGCCATCTTATATCATCTCCCCCCAACCACACAGATCCATTTAATCTCAGGATTTAGAGATACTGGGAAACTTAGAGATCTAGTAAAAAATCAAGGTGTGAAGCCAAGTGGCTCTCACTGTCTCCCCTGCAGTGTAGATAACTTTCAGGCACACAGACCGGCACTAGTGTTCATGGCAACTACCAAGGCCCAGAACAGGGGAGTCCTCAAGTGACTGACTGACACATAAGGTATTGGGTAAATAAGTGGTTAGATGGAGAATCTCCCACTTCCTGCAACCTTTACCTGTAGACACAGCTCCGGGTCCTTGGAGAGTTCCGAACTGGAACCCGCCAATTGGGTCCCAAGGTAGCATAGAGTCGACCCCTGTTGACAAATGGAAATGGATTTGGTTTTAATATCCTACTATTACAATTCTAGGGACGTAAATCAAGGGGAAAGACCCCGTACTGAATGCATCGGAAAGACACTGGCATTCCTCTTTCACAACTTTGTGGCTCTGTTAAGTAAGCAACACACCTAGGGAAGCCTGTTTCCCACTTACAGCTCTGGGAGCAGCAAATTGAATTAAGTTTTATTTATTTATTTTAACTTTTTATTGATACCTTTCATTTTCACATCAACTTTCCAAATCTATTTTCCCCATTCCCACCCCCACTCAGAGAACCATACTTTATAAGAAAAAGGAGGAAAAAAAGACCAGTTTAGCAAAACTAACCAACATAACCAAATCCAAAATCAGTGATATTCAGTACTTCACACCTACAGTCCCCCACTACAAATTAGAGAGGAGGGTGTCTTCTTATACCTATTAATTGAAGGAAATTCATTTTAAAAGATACATTCTAAAATTGATCCATAGAGATTATAGTTGGGCCTAATAAAAATGATAATATGATGATGATGATGATGATGACGATGATAGCTGACATTCATATATAGCTATAAGGTTTGCAAAGTACCTGATATTTATTATCTCATTTGATACTAATGGCCCTGTGAGGTACAATATTTTTCTCCATTTACAGATGAAGAAACTGAGGCTCAGAGAAGCTAAGTTGATTATTCAGGATCACACAGGACTGTTTTAGTACATGTTTAACTCCCAGCTCTACAGGAAAAAAAACATACATATGACACCCATTACATTGTAAGTTCTATGAGAGCAGGGACTATCTTTTGCCTCTTTTTGGATCCCCAGTGCTTAGCATAGCGTCTGGCACATAGTAGGTTCTTAATAAATGTTTATTGAAGCTTGATCTGCATTATGTACATTTCTCCATCACAATCTTAAATCAAGCCCTGAATTGTAGCATTTGCTGATGTCTGAGGTGTAAATATCCATACAGAAAATTGAACAGCTGGCTCTTGGGAGCTATGACAAGATGGCTCCACCACACCTGTCACTAAAAGTGTTAGATCTCCCATGACCAAACCAGCACCCTATGCACTAGAGCAGAGAGACTGGATCAGCAGGCTCTTATAGTAGGGTTCTACAAATTGCTAGGTCATTTGGAGATACTTCCATTCTCATTCTAGAAAATGGTTAATTGTGTTGCTTTCAGCTTCATTGAACATTAGGGCAAGAAGAAAGCACAGAGATCATCTAGTGCCACCAAGTCCGCCATTTTTACAGAGGAAGGTGCTAAATCTTGTCCACAGTGCTAACAGATTTCCTTCAATCATTTAAATATAATTTTCCTTATTTGGCTGTGTCTTATTAATGTTTATCATTGAAACCTTTTGACCTCTCTTAAATATCAGCCCTCCTACCTCAGATGGTAAACTAAGAAGCCATTTGCCCAAGTTTACCTGTGAGAGTCCTAGTAAAATATGGTCTCAAGTGTTTATATTAGGGATCATAGGTAATGTTCACATTTCCATTGCATGAGGTTTTGAAAAAGACTTTCCTTACAATAACCCTGTGAAGTAGGGAGTGCAGATAGCATCATCCTCATTTTTCATATGAGGAAACTGAGGCTCAGATAGGGAAATTGGCTTACCATGGTCACATACCTAGTAAGTCACAGAGCCAGGACTTGAAACCTGATATACTGTCTCAAAGTCTAGGGTTCTTTCTACTGATCTTCAAAAATAATCCTGTGAGGTAGGGAGTACAAGTACCATTATGCAAATTTTATAGATGAGGAAACAGAGGCTTAGAGATGTGACTTATCCAAAGTCACACAGTTAGTAATTTTTTTTTTTACCCAACTTGAACCACTCAGGAATCTTAACTCTAAGTCCAGACCCTTTTTCACTATTCTATTCTGATCCTGGATAAAATGTCTTCATTTAAGAGAATTGCCTACCCCTTTTCCCTCCTCTCCTTTTTTCCTTTCCCCCTTTTCATTTTCCCCTTCCTCTTCTTTTCATTTTTCCTTCCTTCCCTTCCCTTCCTACTTCTTTTCATCTCTCTCTCTTCTCCTAGTCTCTCCATGTCTCTTCTCCCCACCCCCCTCTCTAATGTTTACAAAAAATAAAACAAACAATTAAATCTCTCATGCATACAGAACACAGTGTTCTGTGTTGAGGGAGACAAATTTTAGATGACACTATTTCTGACCTGAAGAAGCTTTCAGTCAAGTATGGGGATGAGACACCAACACAGTCCACTGTTATATATCAAATAGATGACAAATCAAGTGCTTTAGAGAGTTACAAAACAAAGAACAAAGTGCTACATTAAATGTAAGGGGAAATGTTGTTGGGGAGGGAGGAGGCTGGAAACTGGAAAATCTCCTGGAAGATAACTCCATTTGCTTTGGATTGATGGGAATTCATAGTTCAATGGAAGCCTCTCCAAATGTAAGGAACAACTTTAAAAAATGTGCGGGGGGAGTGAGATTAATTCATGTCATAGGGAAGGGAAGACTGCAGGGAGGGGAAGACCAAGAATAGTCCAGTTTGTCTGGAGCCCAGAATGTGTGGAAAGCACCACTTTGAGACAAGGCTGAAAAAGTAGGATGACATCAGGTTATGAAGACCCTTAAATACCAGTTAGAGGGCTCTTTACTTGGTAGGCAATAAGGAGCTCCTGGAGATTCTGAAGCAGGGCAGGGACATGTCCGTATCTATGTAAGGGAAAGATTATTCTTCTAGCAGCATGAAGGCTAAATTAGAAGAGAGGGAGTCAAGGCAGAAAGACCTGAAAGAAAGTTATTGCAATAATCCATGAAGAGTGGAATCAGGGATGGTTACAGTGGGAATAGAGGGGAGGGCTTGGATTGGAGAGATATTTCAGAGATGTTTCAACAGAACTGGTGGCTGGTTGGATATGAGAGGCGAGGGAGAGAACAATTCAAACTTACAAATGTGGGGACATGGGCTGAATGGAGGTGCCACAGATAGAAACAATGAAGATGGAAGAAAGACGATTTAGAGGAGAAGATAGAGCTTGGAGTTTTAGACATGTTGACTTTATGTTGCTGATGGGACATCTAGGTGGAGCTGTCCTGTAGGCAGAACTGGAATTACAGATTTGAGAGTCATCCACATAGAGATGGTAGTTGAGGCCATGGGATTGAGTGAGATTGCCAAGTAAGAAGGCACAGAGAAGATCAAGGGCAAACAATTAAGGAACATCCACATTAAGGGACTGGGAAGAGCATGAAAAAGCAATAAAGCAGGGAAAGAAGGACTAGTCAGGGAGGAGACCCAGGAGAGTACAAGGCTTTGAGGCCAAGAAAGAAGAGATTATGTATTAGAATGGGGTGGTCTATAGCATAAAAAGCTACAGAGATGTCAATAATTGCTTATTTTTATATAATGTTTTCAGGTTTGCAAAGTGCTTTACAAATATCTCATTTGAGCCTCGTAACCTTGGGTGGTAGGTGCAATTATTATCCCCATTTTACAGATGAGGCTGAGAGAAGTTAAATGACTTATCCAGTGTCACCCAGCTACTAAGTGTCTGCAGTTGGAATTGAATTCAGGTCTTCCTGACTCCAGGTTGGGGGTTCTACCTCCTGTGCCACCTAGGAGCACAAGAACTAAAGAGGGGCCATTGTATTTGGGAGTTGTTTGAGAGAGTAGTTTGATTAATTGTGGATGCTAAAGCTGGACTGCAAGGTGTCGAGGAGAAAGTAGGCAGTGAGGAGTTAGAGGCGTTATTGGAGATATTCCCCCTGCCCAGAAGTTTAGCAGTGAAAGGGAGGAAAGAGATGAGATAGTTAGATGGATGGGAGATAAGCACATAATCTCAGAATTTAGAGTGGGAAGGGACCTCAATGGCCATCTAGTCCACGCATACTCCAAAGGAATACCCATTAAAAACTGCCCAGCAAGTGGCCATTCAGGCTCTGCTTGAGGACCTCCGGTGAGGGGAAACCCACCATCTCCCACAGCAAACCATTCCATTTTTAGATAGCTCTGGTTATTAGGGCAGTTTTTCCTGACATCAAGCATAGACTTGCCTCTTTCTAACTCCTACCCATTACTCCTGGTTCTGCCCTCTGGAGCCAAACAGAATAATCCCTCTTCCACATGACAATCCTTCATATACTTGAATATACTTGTCATGTTCCACCTTCTACTTCTTCCTACCTCTCCTCCCTGCAGTGTTCTTTCCTCTAGGTTAAACATCCCTTGTTCCTTAATTGATCTTGGTATGACATGGAGCTAAGGCTTTCAACCTTTTATTGGTCCTTCCCTAGGGCACAATCTCTAGGTTATCAACGTTCTCCTTAACCTGTGGTGCCCAGAACTAAATGCAATACTCCAGGGAGTCCATTCAAGGCATCTGCCTAAAGAAGGAATATCACATCCTCATTACTAGAAGCCAGAAGCTATACCTCTTAATGCAAACCAAGATCACATTAGCTTTTTTTGGCTGCCACATCATACTGATGACTCATAATGAGTTTGTAGTCCCCTAAAATTACCAGAACTTTTTCAGACAAATTGCTATGTAACTATGCCTCCTCTCATCCTGTACTTGTAGAGTTATTAAAAAATTTTTACAAGCATTTATTATCCTTCTTCCATTACTTTCTAAGTAAATATAAATAATAAAACCCCCTGAAAAATAAAACCCTTGTAATAAACATGCATAGTCCAGCAAAACAAATTGCTACATTAGCCATATCTAAAAATGCAAGTCACAGTTTTTATTTAAGTCCATCACCCCTGGTCAGGAGGTGGATGGGTTTCATTTCTGGTCCTCTGAACTCGTTGTTTAATCATGAGAATTTTAAAGTCCTTAAAGTCATTTTTCTCTAGAAAGTTGTAATTGTATAAATAGTTCTCCTAGTTTTGCTCACTTCACTCTGCATCAGTTCACAGAAGTCTTTCTAGTTTCCTCTGAAACTGTCTACTTTGTGATTTCTTATAGTACACTAATATTCCATTACATTCACATACCATGCTTTGCCATTCTCTAGTAGATTAGTGTCCCCTAACTCACAGTTTTTTGTTATTATGAAGAGAGCTACTGTCAATATTTTTTTTGGTACATATAGGTTCTTTTCCATTTTCTTGGAGCATAGCCCTAGTAGTAGTATAGCTCGGTCAAAGGGTTTAGTAACTTTTTGGCTGTAGTTCCAAATTCCTTTCCAGACTGACTGGATCAATTCATAGCACCACCAACATAGTACCACCTTAGTGTGCCTATTTTCCTATGGCCCCTCCACCATTTGTCATTTTTCCTCTTTTGGCATCTTTGTCAATCTGAAGAATATAAAGTTGAATCTCAAAGATACTTAAATGTGCATTTCTCTAAATATTAGTGATTTGGAGCATTTTCCCTCCAGATAGTTATTGATAGCTTGGATTTCCTTTGAAAACTGCCTCTTTATATCTTTTTGATTATTTCTCTACTGAGAAATTGCTGCTCTTAATTTTATAAATTTAAATCAGTTCCTATGTATCTTGATATGAGATTTTATCAGAAAAACTTTGTCAAGCTGATTTTTTGAAGCAAGTGTAAGAGTTGATATTTATTTGATTTAATTTTCCTTTTTTCACTGAATGCTCTAGCCAGTCTGTTAACTATCCCATTCTGATGTGTCATCTGAAAATTTGGTGATCATGCCATCTATGTAAAACATTTCCCATTTTTTTCCTTCCCACCTCCACATTTCAGAATTCCTAATTTCCTTCAAGACTTAGAGGTTCAAGTCCCCCTTCTACATGATGCTACTAGCTATTGGCACTTGTCCATCATCTTGCATCTATTATAGAAATGTATATATGCAATATGCACATATACACCCCTACATATGTGTAATATGTGTGTAAATATGCATATATATAGGTATATGTGTGTGTATATTACACATGCATAAATGTATATATGTATATATAATGTGTATATATCTATGTGTAACACACACATACATAAACATGTACACGTTGTCTCCCCTAATAGAATTTAAACTCCTTGAGATTGAATTCTATTTCACTTTTGTCTTTGTATCCTCAGCATTTTGCACTGTCCCAGCAATATGGTAGCATGTGCTTAATAAATGTTTGTTGATTGAGTGATTCATGATTTTATCCAAATTATTTATACAAATGTTAGCCAGTACAGGGCCAACCCACAGGTCATTGGTGTACTCCCCTGGAGGGTAACTGTCAAGTTGACATGAAGTCAATTAAAGCCGGAGCCCTTTTAGAACGCAGCCAACTAATCACTTCTGAATCTGTGTAATTGTATTGTTGTTTAGTTCACGTCTGCTCATCTTTCCCACAAGAATAGTATGAGATACTTTTTTCAAATGCTTTGCAAAAATCTGCATAAACTATATAATATCTACTATTTTTGTGACCTTGTCAAAAAAGCATATAAAATAAGGCTGGCTGGCCTGTTATTGATAAAGTCATAGCAGATTTTTATACTCATTACTTCTCTTTTTAGGTGTTTACTAATCATTTCTTTAATGACACATTCTAAAAATTTCCCAGGAATCAGAGGCAAGATCACTAGCCTGTAGCTGGCAGACTTTGTACTCATTTTCCCATTTTTTAAAAAAAAATTGAGATGATTTTTCAAGAAGAATCAGAGGAAGGCTTATCAGAATTGGGGTAATATGAACACAATCATAGACAGATGGGAAGAAATCAGTGACAAAGGAGAGGTTTAAGATGTGTGAGGAAGTGAGGATGATGATGGAGCAAGGTCTTGGAGGAAATGGGATGAAGATTGCAGGTAGTGGGATTTATTATGGTCAGTAGGAGGGGAAGATTCTACTTCTGAGCCCAGAAGGAATGAGGAAAAGAAGGAATGATGGTTTGAGAAATGGTGGGGAGGAGCTGAGGGATTCCATGGCACATGGCCTCTGTGTCTTCTCAGTGATGTAGGAGGCTCAGTCATTTGGTATATGGGTGTGTGAGGGAAAGCAGCATGTACCTAGTGCTATGCTCAGAGGTCAGAGAGAAGAACATTATTTTCATTTGCCTATTTCTTAAATTTATTCTGTTAAAGAAAACATTTGCTGGATTATGCATTGTTTCTCATAAACAACTGCGGTCAACCTTGTTGTTGTGTTTCCAGACGAGCCTTTGTTTGTGGTATGAAGGTATATTGGGAGCTGCGTAGGAAAGAGGTACTTTTCCTAATGCAGGGCTGGGAGCTCAACCCCCAACCCACTGTTAGAGAGTTTTGCTCTCTGAGGGTATAACATTAAGCCATTTCATAACTACCTTTCTAAGAGCAGAATTACTATGAATTTGGGTATAAATCTACTTCATAGATACAAGTTCAGATTACATTTCTAATTCTACATAATTCTTGCCGATGTGTTTCTATAATCTTCCATAGAATTTCCACCCTCCATTCTGGAGGCCTTCCTTTGTTTCATTTCATATCTCAGAAGAACCAATGCTCTACCTAAGCTATCTTTTATTTCTCATTTTCATTAAATAATTGGTTCAACTTCTTTTCCAGGAATACACATCCTTGATGATGTTCTTTCAAGGTTCTATATATTCCTGGCCTACGAGTGAGCATCAACAGGAAAGCACCTGAGTCTTAGGGAAAGAGGCTCCTGGGTGAAAGAGGCAATGGTCTGAGTCAATATCTTAAAAAATAACCTGGGCTTTATTGGGCCCAGCCAATGAGCTCTAGAATGCTAAGTAGGGAGGTGGTGAGGCAGGAGGTGAGAAACAAAGTTCAACATCTCACTTCTAAAGCCAAAGGTATATTAGGATGAAAGGTGGTGGTTAATTCTCATGAGGGCCCCAGCCTTAACTGACGTTCTTTTATGGCTACAGTGAGCCAGCCCCACCCCCTCCCTTACTCTGCCACGTTGGCATTGTCTGGGACAAACACATATCACTTGTCAGGGGCAAGTTTTCATTGGTAACATGCTTCAGCCTGCTTCCACCCACCATGTGTCCTCCCATTATCCTTTGGGTTTTCATTTTGGTTCATTGGCACTTCATGATTTGAAGCTTTGCATCAGCATCTGGAAAATACTGCTCAGGTACTAATGGTGTTATGCTTATCTCTCTTGTCAGCCCTTTTGATAGCCAAAACCTGTCTCTGCAATTTCTATCCATTGTTGTCATTTCTGTCCTCTTAGATGGGCAGAACAAAAAGACTCTCTTTATTGCATGACAGCCTTTCATAAGACTTACAGACAATTTGTATCTTCCCCAACTCTCCTCCTTACATCTTCTTTCCTGCAGGTGAAACATCCCCAGTTCCTTCACCCTGGAATCCAGGCCTTTACGCTATTGTGATTTCTTTCCTTTGGATATTTTCCAGATAGAACAGGGCCATAGATTTAGAGCAGAAAGGGGCCCTGGTGTCCATTGAATTCATTTTACAGATGAAGAAACTGAGGCCCAGTGAGGTCCTCTGACTCCAGAACCAGTATTCTTGTCACTGCACCACATTGCCAGGGTCATTCCTAAAAGGTAGCACCCAGAACTGAGCACAGTATTGCTCTGTGTGTGTTCTGACCAGAGCAGAGGCAAGTGGGACTCTCTAACCTTGTGAGTATAAATACTCTGCCTCCCTTACGAGCTGGAGGGAATAGTGATCACCAGGAGTAATATACTGGTCTTGGGAAAGATTTCCATTTGCAGAACCTTCTGTTGTTAGTGGAACTGAGGCTTGGGCCTAGTTCTTCCCTGAAGCTTCCTGAGGACCTTCCCCGTTACCAGCTGTGAGTTGGACCTAAGTTGCAAAGATTTCAGGGCTTGTCTTGGGAGACTTCTGCTTTGGGAGCTTTGTGAATTTTTGCCCCAGGCAGGAGAAACAATAAAAGCCAGGCTCTCAAAGGGGACTGGGCTCACCAGAGAAAGGCAGGTGGTCTTTGGAGCCTGCCTCCCTTGGAGTGGTGATTCATTCTCCCTAGAGTAATCCAAGACACTCTGGGATACGTTCCTGCCAACAGATCTGGGGATGCCAACTAAGCCTTGATCCAAAAGAGATGGAATTTCTTGTTTTCATCTCCTCTTCCCTTGAACAATCCTGGAAATCCTGCTCTCCATTTTGTCCCCTGTTTACTTCCTAGAAGCCTGGCTTCTGGGAAGTTACATAGGTAGCAAATGCCAGAGGGAGGAAGCCCTCTGTCTTCAAAACCTGTTCTCTTTGCACTGTACCAAACATCTCCATTCACTTCCCAGGAACCCTCATCTCTGGTTCCAAGTGCTGACCCCTAGGGAGAACACAGTCATACAGACAGGCACTTGGCTGAGTTTTTGAAGCCCTGCTAATGGCTTTCAAGATATTTTGCACCGTTCTTCAGTCCTGAGAGCTATTCCGTAGGTATACTGCACACACATGGCTGTTCCATGCTGTTCCTAAAGGCAGGCCAAGGAGACAGGAAGGTCACTGCTGGTGGGACTGAGGGAAGCTCAGGGTGTTCAACCCACACTCACCTTTCCAGCCCTGAAGACAGCTCTTCACTAAACTCTGAGCTTTCACTACTGCCTAGAAAAGGAACATAGGTAAATGAACATTTCACATCACAGCCGGTGATAATGCTCTGGCCCTGGGGATTCTAAAGGAAGATGCTCCAGGCAGGGCAGGAGAAGCTCCAGAGTTCTAGATTCATCCTGTTAAATTCTAGAGAAGTGTTTAGAAGTCACATACTTTTTTTGGGGTTGGTGACAGTGAGGGTGGGAATGAGGAACAGTGGATTTGATTGCTTTTTTCTGTTTTCTCCTGTTGCTCTTCCTTTAAAACCTCCCTCTGTGCCCAGAAGGCAGGTGGAGTGATGCCTGGGTCATATATTCTCATTTTCCCCCTTAGTATTTCCAGCATTGGGGGCACTAGATCTGTCCAAAAAATCTGCCAATGGTGAGTAGTAATATACAATTGGATCCTTCCTCTTGGGGTTCATCTACTCATCAGCATGGGTTGGGGACATGTATGCCTTTTTAATTTCCTGATTTAATTCCCTAGAGGGCTGAGTGTGAGGGGACATTTGGATTGACACAATCAAGGACACAGGTCATTTTCATTATGGGAACACAGGGCAGTAGCTACTGGCAATAATTTTGCTGAGAATACTAACCTTGCTCTTATCTTGAGGTTACCTATAGGAAACATGTAAAAGTAGAGAATATCTCAGATCTCTGTGAATGTATTTAATGAACTATCCCTCATGCTCTGGTTATAGAAGTTATTTTATTGGAAAGAGGGACAGGACAGCAAGAGACCTTGGCCAATTCATGTCAAAGTAGAGTCTGGGGATTCTGTTTACCTAAGAAAGCTTTCCTGTGTGTGTCCCTGAAAAAAGTCTTGGATATTGGACTCTGCATTGGGCTGCCTGAGGTCTTAAGCAAAAGGTTGGAAAGTGATGACTTTGTGTCAGCAAAGTCACCAACAGCTGTGTTCTTGACAACAATATCTGAGCCCTTCCCCATTCTTTTAAACAAGCCTTAGTCAGAGGTTGTAGGAGCTTAATATCTCAGGTGAAGAAGAGCCTCACCTGGGTTGGCAAGGATAGAGTCAAGACTTAAATACATCATAACCCTTGATAATGTTATATTTGCTTGACCTGATTTACCCTGGCTGCTATTTAAAATCTTAGGTTCTAGCAGCCACTGAGTGAGATCACTAAGCTAAGGCAATAGGGATGGAGGAAACGGCACAAGGTTGATGGGAGCCATATCCTCTGCCCTTGCAGTGGCAAGTCTTCTGGGTAGAGGGCACTATAACACAGTGCCTGGCCTGGAGCTCAAGTCTCAATCTGAAAACTTTTCAGCTAGTTGTCATGCCTTTGTGACAAGGACCCTCCTCACATTTGGCTGTGCCACTTCTAGGACTTCCCCAATGCTGACAAAGTATAGGGGTGTAGGGAGGACATTTGGATGTGATTCTTAGGGCAGACTTGTAAAGAAGGTGACTCCAGAAAGAACTACAAGATACTCCTGTTTGGCTCAAAGTTCTTGTCTTCCTTCTCATTCTGTGGGACTGCTGGGGACTCTGGGCTTAGATTAGGGATAAGGTAGAAAGGGATGGGTGAAATATCAGAAGAGGAAAAGAAGAGGAGAAGAGAGAAAAATGAGAAGGGAGGAAAGCAGAGAGGGAGAGAAAGAGGGAGGAAGACAGAAAGAGAGAGACAGGGGGGAAGGAGAAGGAGAGAGAAAAAGAGGAAAGTCAGAGGCAGAGAAAGGAACACAGGACAGGCATGGGAAGAGTGGTCCCCACAATGGCTCTTGGAGGCATAAGTCCTTGTTTAGAGCCCAAGGAATCAGAGCCAGACTAAAATGTCATGTGACTTTTCTTTGGGGGGATTCATGGTATAGCAGCCTAGAAATAACACTGAAGATAATAGGATATTTCATCTTTACATTGAAAACCACTTAAAAGACTTCTTCAGAAGAAGGGATAAGGAAAGCAATGTAGTTAATGTATTGCACTGCATATAGTCTTTTCCTCTAGGGCTTCCCTTTCTTACATTTAATGGCAAGTCTAGGCCTTTAACTAAACTTAGAAGGTTGTTTATTGGGGAAAGTCTTGTTTGTCTCTAGTTCAGATTCTACTTGCTCACCCTAAGCATCCTCTCAGGGTCCTCTGTGACTAAGCATCAGCACCCCCCTCCATCACCCATTCTCTGCCTTGGCTTGGAGTTTCTGAAACCCAAGACTAAGCTTTGAATATTCTCTGTTTCAATGATTACAACTTGGACATGGTCAATCAAGAGGCCCTGTTACTAATCATATTCAGAATCCTAACCTTGTTTGAAAACAGGACCCACAGGTCGGGGCAGACAAGAGGAAACCATGGCTTCTCAATCCCATTCCTCTTCACACTCCCTTTGAGTAGATTGGTGGGGAGGGGATGCTCCCACAACATGTTTTCTGGTCTTTAAAATAAAACATCTTGTCCTTTGATGCTCGATGGCAGCAGCATCAAATGATGTTGCCATCTTTTTGGGTTAGGTTCTCAAAGGATTAGGCCAGTAGAGAACAAGCTCTGGTAGGTCTTGTCAAGCTGAAAAATATTTGAATATTAGCCAGTGAGAGACTGTGTCTGCCTTCCGAGGACCAGCCTTAGCTGAACCTAGAGTGACTTATCAGAGGGTCTAGCCATGACAACTAATGAAGATAGTCCTCTGTGGCATGGTGGGTTGGGGTCTGTAGGAGACGAGGAGGTAACCACACTAAGGCAATCAAATCATAGATTGCAGAAGTACTGAAGTGGGCAAAAAAGATAACATATTTTATATCAATTAATTGGACTTTCAAAAAATGGCAACTCATTCTTTCTCAATTTAATACAATTATAGAGACTACTAAGAAGGGACCTTCTTGGCTTATATTAGATTAGAGGGAGCCTCACTGTGACAATATGCAGCTCATAGAGCACATATTTGTGGGGGTGATATTTTAGCTCCTGTGTGCCAGATTGTATCTGTGAACAGGCTCTATTCCTTGGAATGAATGGTAACGAGGGCTCTAGAGCCCTGCCAATGGGATCTGATTCCTTTCTGTGAAGAAGTTTTTAGGACAAACAGAATTATGTGATATGGTAACTTGGGGTGCTTACATATCTGATCAGACCTTAGATTCCCACTGTACCCTAGACAGACCTCCCTCAGCTCTCAGCCCATGAACTCCTGGGTCTGTCACCACCCAGATTCAAACTGCCTGCCTGGGGCAAGAAGTTATTCACCAGAGGGCTGGGTCACTGAGGGAGGGTAGAAGGCAGAAACAGACAGATAGACAGACAGGCGGGCACGTACACAGATTATAGAAGCAGCAGGGACAAGGAAGGAGAAAAAACAGCTAAAAGATGGTCACTTGTTTAAAGCAAATGATGCTTCAGTTATGATGCATCTAATTCACATTCCCTTGGCAGGCTCTGAATGGAGGGTTCTGTCATCAGAATCAAACCACCTCTGCCTGGGCATCTGGCCCCTGGCCTGAATCCGGAACCCACACAGTCCTCACCCAGTTCTTAGGCCACAGACTCCAGTCAGCTACTATCTAGACACCCTCTCCACTCTGCTCTCAGGCCTGATCCCCACCCTCTCAATATGCAGTTTCCTTTCCATTGGCACAATGGCCACCTTCTAGGGGCAGGTTCAGAAAAAGTCCATTTGGCTTGAAGACTCTTTCTCTAAATTAGATCATCAGATTGTTGGCTCTTTGAGGGCAGGGACTATTTTTGCCTTTCTTTGCATCCCCAATATTTAGCACAATGCCTGGCATATAGTAAAAGCTTAATAAATGCTTGTTAACTTGAATCCAAATTTTTCTTATATAAGTAAAACTCGAACAGATGCCAATAAGGGAGCTCAAAGTGCCCCAGGGACATCTTCCTCCTTGTCTTTGCATGGGGCACTCCTGAGATTTCCTCTGGCTTAGACTGTGCTCTGAGGTCTTAGGCAGTTTCTTGGGGTAGAATTTTGAGGCTGGTAAGTATTCTAGCCCCTGCTGAGGACGCTAAGAACTTCTGCTTAGAATAATAACAGTTTGTCGCCTACATCCCTGGTGAGGGACAGAAGCTTGAGTAAGGATCCCAAAGAATGGACAGTGGCTGGTAGGCTGGGCTTTACTGATGGCTGAATCTGTGAACTCAGCCCAGTGCTCTCTGGGGAGTCTGGCCATCTCCTGCTGTTGCTGCTCCCTCTGAGAAGTGATTTCTCTAAGACCATCAATGGTTCCTCCCTAGGGTTGCCAACTCTTTGGCATCTGACTAGCATGGCTGATATCATAGAAGCCATTTCCTTCTTAACAAGCTACTGGCTTATGGCCAGTACATTTTTAGTTTTGATTATTGGCAATATAACTTCTGCTCTGACTAAAGCATGTGTACCTAGCAAGGGCCCAGATGAACACATCAGGCAGGAGGGGAAAGGCTCAGGAAGGAGGTCGCAGAACAGCCTCATGGGCTGCCTGGGCCCAGGCCCAGGGTGAGGCAGGAGGTGCTAAGGGGCACCAGAATGCTCCCTAAGGGACACATCTTTGGGGCTGGGAGACTGAGCTTGGCTGAAGGGACAGGCATCATTGTGCTTTCCACAGCGACACACAGAGACAGACACGGAGCAAACAGTTTGCGTCCCGCCTGCCCCCAGGCCGGGGGAGTCTTACCTAAGGAGAGTCCATTGGTGACAGCGGAGGAGGTGAGGGGCAGGCCCCGGCCCTGGCCCCTGCCTGGACTGTGGGGCTCTAGAACACTGTCATCCAGCAGGTGACGAGGTCTCTCCGATGGGAACGTTGCACTTTTACTCTCAACTACACTGAACTGACACATCATACTGGAAAGGGAGAAAAAAGGCAGAAGCCCTTAGGCATCTACGTTATCACCATCCAGTCCTCTCTCTGGTCTCTGCTGCAGATCTGTCCAGGTACCCAGGGCCTAGAAGCCACAGGGACCTTTCCTGATAGTGGGAAGAGCCCAGTCAAAGGGCTTGGGTTTCAACTCCAATCTTCTCCTTACTCCTTGTAGGACCTTGGACAAGTCCCATCTCTTCCCTGTGACTAGACTAGGTCATTTCCAAGGTAGCTTCTTGCTCTTATTCCTGTGATTTGGAGTGAGAAGGTGTGGGTTTGAATTCTAGCTTTGCTGCTTAACTCATGTGTGACCTAAGGCAAGTCGATTCTCCTAGCTGGGCCTCAATCTACTCTGTAAAAGGATGGGGCTAAACTAGGTCACCTTTGAGGTACCTCCTAGCTCCACAGTGCTACGATGTGGGATTATAGGACGTGGGTTTGAATCCTGGGGATTAGACTGAACCACTTTTAAGAAATAGCTAGGTCCCAATTAGTACAGAGAGGGAATTTCCCCTGAAGTGGCCCAAATTCGCATCATTTAAAGCTATGATCATGTGACATGTGGTCATCAGTCCCAGCCTGTGTGAAGTGCAGATTGTAACTACTTCAGAGGAGTCATTATTTGCATTAATCGGGACCTAGTTGTACCTTCTAGCTCTAATTGCTATGATTTGGAGTTGGAGGACATGGGCGTGCATCCTGGCTTTGCTACTTAATACATGTGTGACATTGTACAGGTCGGAGGTAGCGAGGTGATACAGTGATAGAGGGCTGGATTTGGAGTCGGAAAGACCTGAGTTCAAATCCTGCCTCAGACACTAGCTATGTAACCCTGGGCAAAACAGCTAACCTCTCTCCACCTCAGTTTCCTTGTCTGTAAAATGGGGCTAATAATAGCACTTAAACTACAGGGTTGTAAGGATCAACTGGGATGATATGTGAAAGCACTTTGCCAACTTTAAAGTGCCGTACAAATGCTATCTGCTATTAAGTTGTTTCACCTGCCTGGACCTCTGTTTCCTCATTTGCAAAATGACAAAGTTGAAGTAGAGATCTTTGTCAATTTGAACTGGATATAGTGGAAAGAGCACTGGATTTGACTTCAGAGGGTCTGGGTTCAAGTTTCAGCACTACTACAAACACAGTCTCTGGTATTACTTGGGCAGGTCACTGATCCTTTTTGGGTTTCGGCTTCCTTATCTGTCAAATGAGGGGTTTGAGTGAGATGATCTTTAAGTTCCCTTATATCCTACCATCCAATGAACCAGGTGATTCCTGCCAATTCTGAATCTCATTTTTTTTTGGTCCTAATGAGCTTAGAATCCTCTGGTCCCTTTCAGCTCTAAACCCTAGGATGCTCCTGGTGACCGATGAAGGTGCTTCCCGTCTTGTTTACCACTTCTGCTGATAAAGGCTGCCTGAGAGCACTTTCTGGCCTGGACAGCGGCCTAAATCCTGCAGATGAAGGCTGATAGCGCTTCTTCAGTACTATTTCCAGACCCTATAGAGCACGGTGGAGCTCTTAGTACAAGGAGAGGCAGGCTGGCTTTGAGCTCCAGGTGATGCCTTCCTAGCATGTTGTAGTCTCCCTAGCAGACAGGCAGCTCCCCAAGGTTGAGGATTGTTATTTTTTTCTTTTGCATCTCTAGTACGGCGTATTGGACCTTCCCATTTTTATTGAATGAATGAATAAATAAACTACTGAAGAACTGAGACAGGCTTGAAACTTGATGGATCCGATACGAAGGTTTGGCTTCTGGTAGGTGAACCCACAGGTTCCTGAGGGCCTTTTCTAACTCTAATATTCTACAAGGTCTATGGAGTCTAAGTTGCACATCTCTGAACCAGATTATTTTTACTAAGCCAGGTAGGGATATTGCTAAGGCCAGAAGCTACAGCTAAGGCTAGGAGTTAACCTTCTTTTGAGGATTGGCTAAACATCCTTCAACCCCTCACTGCAGTGAGCTCATAGCAGAGGAAGGTGTGAGAGTATCAAGAGGAATTCCCAAGGGGAGATCCTGGGCTCTTTAGAATGGTTAATGAATACTAGCATCACAGTATCCATTACAAACATATCCAAACCATTCTGCAGACCTCCAGGCCCTCTGTTATAGAAAGAGCTCAAGATTTAGAGTCAGGCGACCTGGGTGCAAATTCCAGCTCAGTTACTAAAAACCTCTTCCTTCCTCTTTCTGGGCCTCAGTTTTCTCATCTTTTAAAAAAAAGGGAGAAAGATGACTCCTGAGGGCCCTTCTAGCTCTAAATCCTGTGGTCTATTTTCCTGGTCTGTGATGAGAACATGCATGAGCTTCTGAGGAGTCAGGAACTGTAAGGAAATCCTAGAGCATGGCTTCTTAACCTGTCTGTGTGTCATGGACCCCTTTGGCGATCTTGCAAAACCTACTTCTCACAATGATGTTTTTCAATGGATAAAATAAAACAGATATTGAAAAAATAAATAAAATATTGAATAATCAAGAAATTTTCATAAAAAAGTTCATAGACCCCAGGTTAAGAACCCTTATAAGAAATCACTAAAAGTCAGTGGGAAAAAAGCAGAAAAGGATAATATTCGATGGGTGCAAGCTGCTTAATCCGAGGGGTTTTGCAATTAACTTCAAAGACCAGTTTGGAGCTGTCACCCACTTGTTTCCCAAGCTGTGGCTCTTCCTGTGACGTGGAACAGGAGGCGTGGGGAGGCTGGCAGCAATCGAAGTATCTGGACAGGTTGGTCTCCGGCTGAACCTCATGGCACCTGACACAGCTGAGGGACCTGAGGACAGAGTAGAGATGGTTAGCAATAACATCCTCATAGGCACATGTGGCATCTCAGATAAAGGGGAAGTGTCCTCTTGGCTCTAAACAGTTTCTGCTTTCTAGGATCCTCTTAGGACCAACCTGAGCCCAGGGCACATCAGATGCTGAAACTCTCAGTGGGGAGAGGGACTAGCTATGGAAACTTTAACTTCCTTCCCATGCCTGATGAGAAGTAGTATGGCTACAGGATAGAAAGCAGGCTCGGTGTCAGACAGAGCTGGGGTGAAGTCCTATATCTGACACATATTGACTGGGTATTGCCTGATTAGTGCCACAGGCAGTTCTCTAAGACTTATAACTGGCCGACCAGATAATGGTCTCTATTAGTAATGGACATTTCTTCCACAGTCAGTATTCTCAACATGAATGAAATTACAAGTCTTGACAGGAAAACAAAAACAAAAACAATTTCTGACAGATCATGAGGTGGGCTCTGTTAGTTACATGTGGATAGAGGCAGGCTCTCAGACCTGACTGAGGCCTAGGAAGTATTACCTGAGACCAGCTATTTCACAGAGTAGGTGGTAAGGTATCATAGATAAAGAAATTAATGCCCCAAACTTCCTCCACAGAGTCTTTGAAAAATCCCCACCCAAAGGACTGGCTCTTTTACAGTAGATGGATTTGCCAAAGCATAACACTGGAAGCCATAACCCGCTTTCAGGCCTGCTGACAGGGGTAGTATCCAAGCAAACATATGTTCACAACTGGTTGGACAAGCCCATTGTAATATAAACACTTTATTAAATATCAATATTGGACCAAGAAAAACGAAAATCTCTTCAGCCGTACTAATGATCCAAAAAATGTTTTGTCATTGAATCTCTGGCCTCGGTGCTAAGATTCAATTTCCCAGTGGCTTCCCTGATAGCAAGGTCTTGCAATTCTTGTGCAGCCTTACTCAAACACCACCTCCCATGTGAGCTCCCTTCCACTCCTGGCCAGTAGCGACCTTATTGTTTAAACCTCATATAGTACTTTGTTTTGTGACATGATTGCAATGCTGTTCATTACAGTTATAAGTATTTTTGTCCTCCTATTAGCCTAGAAGCTCCATGAGGGCAGGGCTTATGTCCTATCTAAATTTTAAATCTCTTTCTCAGTGCCAAGTGTAGTATGTACACACAGTGGGTGCCTGATAATTTTTTTGGGGGGTTGTCGAGGCTTGAGGCAGTGGATAGGATGTAGTAGTTGTCTTTAAGTATTTGAAGATTTATTGTATTATGTGGAATGGGGGGGTTGATTTGTTTTGCTTAGCTTTGGAAAGTAGAATTAGGGGTACTGGGTGGAAATTGCTGAGCGGGATTTTGATTCAAGGAAAACGGATCCATTTCAAAGTGGAATAGATTCCCTCAGGAGGTACTGAGTCCCCTCTAATGAGAGGAATTTAAGCAAAGGCTGTTTGATCACTCACTGGGGAGGACACAGAGGGGATTCTCAGTGAGGTATGAATTGAACTACATATTGTCTGAGATCCATTCTAACTCAGGGTTCTGAGAATGAATGAATGCATGAATGCATGAATGAATGAATGAATGACTCTTCTTTCCTTCCCTTGCCCCAGTCAGGAAGCCAGTCAGGTCAGCAGTGCTACAGAGCACACTGGATGCTATTCTCATTCAGCAGTTCCTTTTGCCCATAAAACTAGGAAGTTGTTTCCTGGATTTTCTACAGACTTTGTATCATAGGGGTCAACATGCGGGCATAATAATGCTGCCCCCCTCTGGGTTTGTAGGGAATCCTTGTAGGGAAGGCAATGCTTCTGGTAGCACAAAACCGCACGGAACAAACTCTTGCCCTTCCGCTCTCCTCTCTCCTCCTACCCTCCAGCCAAGGATTCTAAGCAGTGTGGTCCAGTGGAAGAAGCACTGGCTCTGGAGTAGGGGACCTAGGTTCAAATCCTACCTCTGATTCTTACTACCCATGTAGCCGTGATCAAATTATTTAGCCTCTTGGTCCTCAGTTTCCTCATCTGTCAAATGGAGGGGCTCGACTAGATGCTTTTTGAAGTCCCTTCTAGCTCCCTATCTGTGATTCTGTAGTCCTTCAGGAAAAGGTCTAGACTCAGATGCAGATTTTCATCCTTGAAGGGGGAGAATATTTTATACTCAGCCTGAAAATATCTATTAAAATTGGTTATTTCATGGAAAAGGTAGTAGAGCACCAGGGCTAAAGAAGTCATCTCCCAATCTTCCTCACAAATTTCTGATGAAATCCCACCAAAAACATTAACTCCACTACAGTAGGAAACACAGACACTTTTTAAAAAATCAGAACACAACTTGGATGACCCACAATGACCCAACTCATCTACACTCTTACAAAGTACCCTGTCCATAGTTAGCTACAGTGAGACCAATCGAGACCGACAGTCTCATCCATCTAGTCCCCTTATTTCTGCACAGTCAGGTTCTGTTTTGTTTCTGGCTTGATGAATAAGAGATGAGATCTCGATTAAGGTCTGGATCTGAGCAAATGATTATCAGCTTCATCCCAGATGACTTGAACACCACACATTTCTGGCACTCAAATGGGGGAGTGAAAAATGGTCTTGCTCTTGGCCCTTGGGAAAATGGAAACTCATGGGAAGAGCAATGGATTTGGTGTTAGAAGATGGAGGTTTGGATCCTGGCCCTGCTACTTATTTACTGCAGGACCTTGGGTAAGTCACTTCACTTTTCTGAGACTCAGTTTCTTATCTGCAAAATGAGGAGGTTGGACCAGATCACCTCTGAGGTCCTTTCCATATCCAAATACCATAGTCTTAAGGTTGAAAATTCCTGTTTATTGACATAGCGACTCAAAGGGCAGATTACCTATTATAAAGCATATGGAAAGCCCATAGGGTTTCTTAACCTGTGACTGCCAGGGAATCTGAATTCTGTGGCCAAACCTGGCACATAGAGAGTGAGAACTGTGTGGGCATCTCTATCTGGCTCAAGAGGGTCATTCTCTGAACAAAGTTATGGGAGGACGGACCTGGGGTGAAGAGGAAGCAAGAAGAGAGAACACACAGTGTTGTGATTACTACCATAAAAATACTTACTGTTGGGCAAACTGCCCCTGTGATGGGGAACTGGTCTTAGTGATGGAGAAGAAAACAGGCAGCTCTCAGGCTGAATATTTCTAAGACATGTTGTCATCAATGCTCATTTGCATAATGCTTGAACACTTACAAAGTTCCTTCCTCTAAACAACCTTGTGACGTAAATAGTGCAATGATTTATTTCGCCCATTTTACAGATGGAGAAAGTATGACTCATGACCATACCCTTCCATCCTCGCTCCAGGGCAGCATTAGCAGAACTTAACTGTGAGTCACGTAAAAGACTATGAGACAGAGGCAGTGCGGTATAGCATATAGCGTAATGAATTTTTCTCTCAAGGACCCGAGTTAAAATCCTGGTTCTGACACATCACCTGCGTGACCTTGGATAAGTCACTTGATTTTTATAGGCTTCAGTTTCCTCATCTGCAAAATGAATTGGTCAGACTAAATGACCTTTGAGGTCCCTTAAAGCTTCAAGTCTATAACGTATGACTCAGAGTGCCTCTCCAAAATGTGTAGTAACTAGGGTCAGATACAACACCAATGAAGGTGGGAAAAAATATAAATCACTATATTTGAGCCTTTGAACTCTATGGTCCCTATGACTGGAATGTATTCCCTGGTATTCCAAAAGGCTATGTAGCACACTAGATAGAGTGCTGGATGTGGAATCAAGAAGACCTGGGTTCAGATCTCAACTCTGACACTTACTAGTTATGTGACTATGGATAAGTCACTTGATGTTTCCAGGCTTAAATTTATTCAACTATAAACTAGGTATGATGATAATTAATAATAATAATGATGATAATGATAGTACAACTTACGGGGATGCTGTGAAGACCAAACGAGACAATGCATGTAAAAGCACTTGGCAAGCCTTGTATGGGCTACAGAAATGTGAATTGTAACGATGTTTTCTTCTCATCTTCTTTGATGGAATTCAGACAGTAATGGGACAAATAGCTTTTCTGCTCTCATCCTTTTAGATTTAATGTTCTGTGTGCTATTATTATACAAGGATACAAAGTAACTGATTTTTGTAATTGAATGAAAGGGTTAGGTTGTAAACTCATTTTCTGTGGGCTCAATGAAAACCTCTTGGGGACAGCTCCAGGAGTAGGCAGGACAACAGAGACGATATCTACCTCATCCTGCTCCCATATGGTTTTGATTTCCTCCACTAGGTCTCTATATTTTGAAAGCTTTTTGTTCCACATAGATTGAAGATGATGAATGTTTGGCACAATGACATCTAGTAGAAATGTTCTTAAATTCTTAACGATTCATGTTATGTGCAGGCGATTGGGGATAACAGTTTTTGGCTACAAACATGCTCCAGTATTTGTCAAATCCTCAAAGATGTTCTGAGGTCTGTATTTCTTGTCCTGGGATTTGTTGTCTATTAGTTTATGAAAGATAGCAAGCGTCTGATTCTAGCCACCATGTTGTAATTTGCTAGGTTTTCAGTAGGTCTCAAAACATTGCAATCTGAAATGATTGTTGTTACAACTCCTCCACATACTCCACTGTGGACCTTGCAAAAAAAATGGGCAGGTCTAATAAGGGCACACTAACACTGAAAGATGTTTGTAAGTCAGCCTACATAGGGGGAGCCCCTGAATTCAACTCTCCTGTATGGCTTAGATTAGTTAGTCAGATAGTTCCTCTATCTCCATACCCATTGCTAACATATACTGAAATTGTAACTTTCCTAGAAGTGTTGGAGTTCAGAGTAGGAAGGAGTGACTGCTGCTCTTGGATGGAAGTTTGCATGTACCTTTCCTCACCCCAAATCTGGGGGAGACTTAGTTGTTGCACACACCTGAAAAAATGAGAATGAATAGAGGCTGCTAATGTGGCTCCCAAACCAAGGTCCTAGAGGAAGGAGCTGGGCCTGGGTCACTTATTAGCACCCCCCCCCCCCCCAAAGTTATTGTAGGTCAGGGAAGTCACATTCCTGCCACCTCCAAAATGAAAAAAAAAAGAGCAGAATTCAAAACGTTTGGAGTTTGTTTTTGTTTTCCACAAAGTTTTTAATAAGTGAATCAACCATATGGGCTGTGTTACTTGATTTGTTTATCACGTCTACAACAACGCGCGAGGCTGGTGCTTAGCACTCCTGCAGAGTGAGTCACTCTGGCATGCTGGGCTCAGTGAAAGCCTTTTCTTAAAGGTCAACATGCATTTCTGCTCCCAGATGATCCTGAACTGAAAGACCCACACTGGAAACAGATGCTCCCTCAGAGGTGTCAGGAACAAGGGAGGATTTTGTCTTTTTAAATGTAAACAGAAGGGGGTGTTCCCCTCTATGGTTTCTGGCCCTTCTTGGTCACTGATTCCTTCCTGTTATTGTGTGACCCGTGGCAAAACTCTTGAAGTAGTAAATGCATCCTCTTCCTCCTGAGATAGTGGAAAGAGCTCCGCATTTAGGGCTGGAAAATTGCGTTTGAATCCTAGCTCTATCACCCACTACCTGTATGACCTTCCTAATCCTGTTTCTTCATGTATAAAATGAAGGGCCTTAGACTAGACTGATTTCTGAAATGGCATCAAGCTCTAAATCCCTGCATGTTAGAGCTAGTAAGGATCATTAGATTTAGAAGGGGAATATCATCCAGTCTAAGCCCTCTTTTTACAAATAAGGAAACTGAGGCTCCCAGAGAGGCAGAACAACTTGTTCTAGGTCATATAGTCAGTGCTCAGATGCAGATTTCCTTGACTGCCCTGGTCCAGGGATCATTCTATTATTCCACATTGCCTAGAGCAGGGGTGGGGAACCTGGAGCCTTGAAGCCACATGTGGCCTTCTAGATCTTTAAGTGCAACCTTTTGACTGAATCCAAATTTTACAGAACAATTTTTGCTAAGGATCTAGAAGGCCACATGTGGCCTCAAGGCTGCAGGATCTCCACCCCCGGCCTAGAGAGAACAACTCTCAGCATGCCATTCATTCATTCACTTCTAAGGGGGGCAGGGAATGTAAGGGGTCATTTCTTGTAGGGAGGAGTGTGGCCGCCAGCTACCTCAAAAGTCCTCTAAAAATATGGAATACACTTGAGAAATATCACATTGTAGTGCGAATGACATTAGATGGGGAATCAGATAACCTGAATTGTAACTTTAGGTTCTATCCATGGATTCCCAGTGCAGCCTCAGGATAGCCATTTATTTTCCCTTAGGTTCTTCTTTGGTAACATGAGAGGGTTCACACACATAATCCCTAAAGTGCTTTCCTCCTTTGACTTTCCATGATTCTAAACTCAGCAAACATCTTAATCAATAGTTAAGTCTGGTGCTTAACACAGTGCATTATTTATAATAGGCATTTTATAAATGTTTGTTGAATGAATATTGAATGAAGTAGTTAAAACCCTAGCGAGATTATTTGAGAGTCATTAGAAAACATGAATGTAAGCAATTGGAGGCATTAGCAATTAGGGTACAGCTTCCAGGGAGGTTATCCCTTTTACAGCCTGGAGTGTGTGTGTATGTTGGCGGGGGGAGATTATGGAAATCAGAGAGTCAGTCTTGGTCTCTGTCCCACCCAGGAAACTGTTCCTTAAACTTCTCTACCAATTAAATTAGGGAAAGACAACCAGGATGGGATTAAGAACAGGATTCCAAAATGCTTGCAAAGGAACATGGTACATGGTAACATCATTACCATGAGGTTCATCAACTCTGAAAGACAGTTACTCTGATCAAGACAATGATCCAAGACCCAACGATCCAAAGGACTCATGATGAAAAATGCTATCCACATCCAGAGAGAAAACTAATGAACTCTGAATGCAGATTAAAGCATACTTTTTTTTTAAAAAAAACTTTCTTTAATTTTGTTTTATTTTGTGTTTTGCAACATGGCTGATGTGGAAATATGACTTCACATTTATAATTGATATCAAATTGCTTGCCTTCTCAAGGAGAGGGGATGGATGGGAGGAAGGGAGAGAATTTGGAACTTAAAATTTAAAAAAATTGTTAAATAATCTTTTAACACATAAATAGGAAATATTTAATAAAATAAACAAAAACAACTTTTAAAACACTTGCAAAGGACAAGTCTAGAAGGGAACTTGTGGAGAAGTACAACATGAAAGGGGAGAAAAATGAAATTGGAAGAAGGATTATACTGGTTTCTTCAAACAAATCCACAAAATTATCTCAGAGTGGCTCTTTATTAATTAAGAATCTGTTCTCTCCAATAACTTTATTTTAAATTCTATTCTCAACACCAATGCATCATTGTTCAAGCTTTTTCTTTCATTTAATAGTTGACAAACTTTCTCAAGTTCCTGTCCTTTGATTTACAGATTCATAAGAATTTCCATCAACAGGCAAGACAATTGTATGTATTTTCTGAATCCAGTTTCTTTCACAGGTTTATAGTTTTTTATGTTCTAAAAAATAGAACAGTAATAAGTTTATTTTTATATATCAGTCTTAAAAATAAGTAATAAAAGGCTACAAAGAAAATAATAGAATAAGCCTATTTTCCATTTTTAATTCTATTTGTAATATAATAAAGTATTCTATCTACAACATAAATAATAATGCAGTCATAGAGTGCTGATCAATTATCTCATCTCATTTAAAGTAAGTGATAAGATGCTACACACTGAACTCTTAAGTTATTTTAGATTAAGTACAGAAAATCCTTGAAAGCAACTGGATAAATTGGAGTAATGTTGCAGAAGTATGGTGTGAATGGCTAGACAGGTGGATATCTTCTGTGAAGCCCCAGAGAAGGAATTGCTTGGAGATGGAAAAAAAGTGCCCTGGTTTCTAACTTTGTGTCACCCCACCCCGCCAACACCCTGGCCAGAAAAAGACCTCATGTACTTTGGAGGACCAGAGGATTTAGACTTCTTATCTGTATCCTGGAAGCATCCCCTGGGAAGCATCCCTGGCAGAGTATGAAGTACACAGAGTAAAGGAAAGACAGATTCAAGGTTCTACAAAGAGTCTTACAGAAAAGTTCCACCATGTCTAAGGAGTACTTCATTTATATCCCATGAAGGAAAAGAAAGGTGTTCCAGCAACCAGGAGCTCCTCCTTTGCCACATGTGCTTTCTGAGCTTCAGCTTACTTTTTCCTAGTCTATGTATTTACGTGTAAGAGAGCATATCGCAGTCTTTCTGAGGGCTATTTTATCCCAACTATCTCATCATAGTAAATACCGTAAACCAATTAAATCTGGCTGATTGGTTGTATCACCGATAGTCAGTGGGAGAAGTACACAAGTGGGGTCTTGTGAGTTATAGCATCGGAAAACCATCACCTCAAACCCTTCAGGGCTACCCTTAGACCCCTAAGAGGAGATATAGAAGCTGCCCTCTGGGGATCCAGCCTACCAATGTGAGTATGGTATGGGGGAGTAGCCCCAGAGCCTGTACCATATTTTAAAAACAGTGAACAAGCATCTATTAAATACTTAGTATGTGCCAGGCAGAGACAGGCAACATAGCACAGTGGCTCTAAAGCTGGCCAGGAAAGATCGAACTTAAAATCCCACCTCTGACACATACTGATATATGACCCTGGGCAGGTCACTTAAATACCGGCTTTACCATCTACTACCTATGTGACCTTCCCGAGTCTCTGTTTCTTCCTGTATAAAATGAAGGGGATTAGACTAGACTGATTTCTGAAATGGCATCAAGCTCTAAATCTCATGACTTGAAATGAGTAATCCCAGAGTCACTGAATATTAGCGCTAGAAAGGATCACTGGATTTAGAAGGGAAATATCATTCAGTCTAACTTCTCTTTTTACAAATAAGGAATCTGAGGCTCACAGAGAGGCAAAACAACTTGCCCTAGGTCATATAGGAAGTTAATTCTAGGTATACCGAGAACCTCAGTGTTCTAGGTAACTCTCAAAGACTAAGCTGTAGAGAAGGTGCTAAAGACGCATTGGTAGAGCAAATTTATGGATTTGGCGTATTTCAATGAAATTACAGAACTAGTACCTACCCCTATATTAAAAATGGACACATTTTAAAATAAAGCCATGGTATCATAATTCTAAAAATTTCATAACATTATGAATTATGACAGACTCCCCTCACCTCCCAACTCTTCAAATCTTGGTGTGCCTAGTGGCTCCTGATGGTCTTGATCTGATACTGTAGTCAGGGAAGCCTGATTGGAGGAGGTGGAATTTGAGTGGGATATTGAAGGTAGGAAACAGACAGATGAAACAGTCTCTGGCTACACAAGTCTCTTACAATCCCTTCTCTTTTTTAATAGGCTTTTTCATGATCAACTCCTCAAAGTTCCAGAAGGAGTTAACCAATTAAGACAGCTAAGCATCACCTCCCTTGGCCTAATTTCAAAGCTGATCTTTCAGTCCAAGTTCTTTATAGGACTTAGGAGATTTATAATTGGAAAGAAACTTTATCCTTCCTAGTCCTCTATCTAGTCCAATTCATTCATTTTTACAGATGAGGAAATCGAGGTTCAGAAAGGGAAAGAGCCTTAACCAAAGTTACGCAGATAGAAGCAGCAGAAGCAGTATTCAAGCCACAGACAGTCCTCTGGTTCCAAATCCTGTTCTTTTCACTAAGCCATTCAAGTGCCCTGGAGGACAACAGCTGGGCTATGACCTTCTTCCTCCCCTCTACCTTAAGAACATCTATCTAGCTGAGAGTCAAAGTGCCATCTGCCTTCCTGCCAACAGGCTCTGCTTCAGAAGGTCTTCATTGTCCCTCCCCTGTCCTCCCATTGGCTTCCCCCCGGGAGCCCAAGTTCTGTCTCTTTTCTAGGAGACACAATCCGATCATACCCATTTCAACTTCAGTCATTTGGCTGGTCTGGCTTTTGTTATTTCTCAATGTGTGTTTGATAATAACAAGGTTCCAATGAGATACTGATGACACAGCCCACACTGCCTAGGGGCACGGGCCTTTGGAAAAACTGACCATGGATTAGGACCATCCCCAAGGAGTGCACTCATTTTTCCATGAATAATGACTAAATGAGTACTACTTTAGCTGTTTTTATTGGATCACATGAGCCCCTCAGATCTCTAGAGGGAAAAGAGATATGCTGAAGAAAAGAGCTGGGCTTCATTATACTTCTCTCTAGTAACCAGCACATGATGCAGAAGAAAGAGTTCTGGCTGCCTAGAAAAGTAAGAAAATGATTGCAGGGAGCTCCAACAGACTCTGCATATAAATGATTAAAGATGAAGAGTGTTTCTGATACAAAGGATCCCTGTCAAAACCAGATTCCCTGAACAAACTTTAAAAATACATTTATTGACACTTTTTGCCTTTATCTCAAGGCATTTTTGGGGAAATAAAATCCACCCCTTCAAATTAGAACTTCCCTTGTGACAAAGAAAAACAATGAAGCCAAACTACGTGATACAGTGACCACTTTATTCATCATATACTGCAGGGAGGTGTATTTCATTGTCTGTTCTCAAGAACCTTTATTGGCTTCAATTTGCACAGTTATAGTCATCAGGCACATTGTTCTTTTGATGCTAACTTATATCACTCCACAAGTTTCTTTGAATCCTTCATATTCATCATTCTTACTACACAATAATATTCTGTTACATTTGAAAACCACTTTGGATAAACATTTGAGAAAATCCTCATCATGTGTAGATGTCCAAAGGAAACAATGAGGCCTCTGATTTTCTGTCCCAAGGGGAAAGCTCTGAGAATAGGATATTGATCTCACCACCCATCTGTCTTCATCTAGCTTTCTTGGCTCTCTTCTCATTCTGTTACCCACTGGGCTCACCTGTTTTGGGGAAGAATTTGGCCCTACCTTGCCCCAACCTGGACCCCTTTCCAGTTAGCCAACTCTCACCTCCAGGCACAAGTACAAGAACAGTCTCAATTTTCCATATAACAAATCACTTCCTTTGTCTCATTCGAATGCAGCTCCCAGTTTCTGGGGCCAGGATTACACCCTCACCTCTGGACATTAGTGTCAATCCACCTGTATGTTCTTTTCCTAAGTTCGGGGCCCTAGACTGTTGTCTATTACAATCTGTCTTGTATTGGTCCCTTCCCTTCTCCCACCCACAAGTGTAATGGACATTGAGGGCCTACCTTTAAGACACAGCCCAGCCTAACACAGAGGATTCTTGAATTTAGGAAGCCAGAGCATAGACCATGGAGACAGCTAGGAGGTTTAATGGATATGCTAGGCATATTTAGACATAGCCCAGCCTAACACAGAAGATTCCTGAATTTAGGAAGCCAGATCATAGACTGTCCCCTGTGGAGACAGCTAAGAGGCTCAATGGATATGCTAGGTTAGAGTCAGGAAGATCTGAGTTCAAATTCGGCCTCAGATACTTATTAGCTGTGTCATCCTGGGCAAATCACTTAACCTCTATCTGCTTCGGTTTCCTCATCCATAAATGAAGATAACGATAGCGCCTATCTCATAGGGTTGTTGTGTTATGAGATAATATTTGTAAATCTCTTAACAGTGCCTGGCATACAGCAAGTACTTCATCAATGCTTAGCCTACCTGGGACTTAGTTCTCTCATATGTAAGATAAGGTGACTAGACTAAATGGCCTCTGCAGTAACTACTAACTGAAAACTTTGCATGCCCAAGGCCCATTCAGTTCTCCCCTTGTGTATACAAGTAATAGGAAATGCCTTGGCTAAGCCAGAGAAATACACAACTGAGTTAATTCTTCAATAGCAAACTCTAAAAGAAGGAGAGGAAATTTTCTGATACAATGGGTGTATTTGCTATGGAAGATTTACAGAGAGCCTTGAACAAGAATGGCATAGGATGAGGAATGTGGAAGGACTGGGATCTGAATTGATAAAGGGGGTACTCATGTGAAGGAAATCATAGATCCATCCAAATACTATCACCATCTGGTCAATGAACTCTCCTTTCTTTTTACCCCTCCAACCTGTAAACCAAGAGGATATGATGTGAAATGGCCCCTCCTCAAAGCTATCCTCATTTATCTTAACTAAATGTCCTTTCTGTTTACCCACCACTAAAGAATAGCATGACACAGTGAAAAAATCACCACTGGGAATGAAGAGCCCTAAGCTCAGGTTCTGGCTTTGCCATGTGTCCCTGGGCAAGTTACTCCCCTCTCTCAGTTTCACTATCTGTACAATGAGTAGGTTGGACAAGATCTCTAAGGTCTTCTTGTTCTACTATCCTATGATTCTGAATGCTGCTCATCAATCCTGTGCTGGAAATATCCAGTCCCTCTTGGGCTTAGAAATCTGGACACTAAAGCTGGGAGCACTCCCAGTCCACTAGGATACCGATCTTGAAAGCAGGGGCCAGATCCTTGAGGGGCCACCATATGACCCCAAGGAGTATATGATCAACCAATTGGACAGTGGGAATATGGGTTGGGTGCCATTGCACCTGCAAAAGCCAATAATAGGGTTTGTCTTCAACATGGACACATCTACTACCCATTTTCTCCAATATACCCTCCTTCTACCCTCTTAGCTCCCAATTGCTTTCCTTCTGAGCCATGCATCTGCCCTTTATGGCAGTTATAATGTAACTCCAACCTGAGCACCCACAGCAGCAGTTGCACAGGTGCTGGTGGGAAAATCCCTTACCCCAGAAAATAAATGCTGATTGGGTGCATGATTAAAAAAGTTGGGAGAACACTGTTCTAGGGTAAGAAGATTAGATAAAGGGTATAGCTTTTTCCACTTATCCTTGTCTTGTTCCTTGTGTGCTGGGGGAAGGATAATTCCAGAAAGAACATTAGTTAGCTAAATGATGTGGGGTAGCTTTAACAATATCTGGCTGCATCCTCCTTCATTCCAAGGCACCTGCATTATTGCTAATTGAGAGAAAACACTGCCCTCACTGGGGTCAATGTTCTTCATGCTTTTTGCTCTCATGGAAAAGATGATTTCATTTGTATAAACTAAACATAACATACAGGGGGAAAATGAAATCCATGACATTCCTTAAGCTGCTTTTTCTTCTTCACACATGGCAACTGAGTTTTATAGAACAGACCTATACAACATACAGCAAGCAGCCCATCAAAGAACTTCTGGTGGCCAGTGAAAAATGTATTGTTGCCACTGCACACTCTCCTGTTTGCCACATGACTTGTGGCAAACAACCATCGTCACTCTGTCTCTAGCTTAACCAACCTGCCACCTGAAGAAGTTTAGCCTATTTTCATTTTGGCCCCTACCTACTGCCAAATTGTTTAGGTCTGCTCTAGAATAATTCTTTCGATATTTTAAAGAATACCAGAATCTCAAAGATGAAAGGTACCTCGGAAGCCACTTAGTTCAACCCCTCTCTACAACAGACATTTCCTTTGCCACATTCCTGTTGTATGCTTAAACATCTCCAGAGATTGAGAAGTCATCATGTCCTGAGGTAACCCAGTCCAGTGATGGGGAATTCACCCTCACTTCGAGGCGATTGGCATATTTCTCTTCATGACATCTCTGGTTATTAGGGACAACTTTCTTATATTGAAGAGAAGTAGAATTTGCCTCTCCAAAACTTTCACTCTGTTATGATTCATTTTTCCCTTTGAGACCAAGGAAAGAAAAAGTCTATTCCCTCCTCCACCATCATAGACCTTCAAAGGTTTGAAGGTTCAGAGACTTACTGTCTCTCTAAGTCTCTTCTCAAGCTGTTTGCTACATATCTGGTTTAAAACAGTTGGGACTGAGAGGAGCAACAATTACACAAGTGGGTTTTAGGGATATGAGTTTGTACTTGGACCTCTATTCTGTGGCAGCTGTGATGGTTTCTGGAGACCCGTGAAAGAATGCAAAGCTATTCTTCCCTTTATTTTTAGATCTTGGAGAGTCATTTACTAGGGAATAATGAATGACCCTTGTGAGATGGGACAAATAAGGCAGTAAAGTGGAAGGGGTCCTTGAAATCAATCCTAGAATCCTGGCTGGGATAGTTTTGTGACTTTGGGACAAGTCATCTAACCCATCGAAGTATGGTACAGTTGAATCATCTCTGGAAAGTGCACTTTCATTGGCTGTCTGCCATGCCTGGAACCCTCTCCCTCCTCATCTCTGCCTGCTGGATTTCTTGGCTTCCTTCAAGTCCCAGGTAAAATCCCACCCTCTAATGGAAGCCTTTCCCAATATCTCTAGGGACTACTTGCTAGGTCCTATGAAACAGCTATGTGGGAGGTCACTATCACCTCAGCTAGGTTCTTGCAACTCTTGAGTTTGGAGCACGCCTATAGATATCAATTTTGGAAAGAGCTGTGGTGACACAGTTATTTTAATATCTGGATTGTTTATATAGTGAGTGGTGTATAGGAGGTAGCTCAAACAGCTTGGAAGAGCTGATTATTAAATTTCATCGTGAACATTTACAACTCAGAATTGGGTGAATGCTACAAATCAGGGCTTGGTTCATTATTCTGGAGGTTGTCTAGACTTGAGGAAGTAGTGGAGAAAATGTTAATAATGCAGATTAAGCTTTAAAGTGTGCTGTGCATATGTTTTTTTTTTTTGGAGAAAGCCAGCAGTTAAACATTTACCAGAACCTCACTGTGCTTACATCCCCCAAATTTAGCAAAGTCTAAAAGGGTCATCCTCGAACAGTTAAACTCCTTTTCCTTCTATGTGTTTAATGAGTAAAGAACTATATGCAGTTGAGTTATGCTTGTATTATTGAATCCATTATGCCATTCTAATGTTATTTTCTTGAAACTCAGTAGATAGGGAAAAGGGTGGGGTTGTTTTTCCCTGTGGGAGGAACCTGATCTGAGTGTCTTTTAGATAAATCCACACAGAGCAAGCAAACCCCTAGACTAAGAAGACGAGCACTGACATCCCCCAAAAAAGGTCAGGGCTCAAGGTTTAGTGATAACCAGTTCTCTGAGAACTTTAAGGAAACTACGCATTGCCTGGCACATAAGTAGGCACTTAGTAAATACTGTTGACCTGGCATTTCTGTCAAGTGTCCTCCGGTGTTCTGTGGAATGCAGATCCCTTGGGGAGAGCATGGGATTACCACTGTCTGGTCCTTATTGTTGCAAAGGATCAGACAAGTGGCTAGTGGTTCCAACATCCCCCTCCCTGTCTAAACACTTATGTAATAATATGAGTGGCACATCCCAAACTCATTATATAATCTGGAGATGTCCTGATTGGTTGAGGGGGAGCCTGGGATTGTATAATTGACCAATGAGTACTCAGTTTCCATGCAGGTATGGGTGGAATGTGTGATGCTGTTTCTGGGGCCATACCTGTGGTTTTCAATGGAGTATCCTCAAAGGATAGCTGCTCCAAGATAAGTTGATATTTTAATAGGCTAAGCTAGTATTTGATTGAGGACTTCAATGATGAAAGAAGATATAGAAAATAATGAAAATGGAAAGTCTTTGGGGCTTAAGGCTTAAAATCTCTTGGACCCCCTCCAAGGGGAAGCCGCTACCTTGGAAAGCTGATGATGCTCAGGAAAGCCCAATGCCCAGAACTGGATCCTTTAGAAGGCTTGGTTAAAAAAGTATTATGTCTGATGATGCTTTTTTAAAAAGACAAAACTCCCAGAATTTATAATCTAAATGAGTGTTATTTTTCATAGTCTTCTGCTAAAGAGACCATATGGCTTTCTCAATGAGGCTGCCTCAGAATATTTTAGTGATGCTCTTCTTTTTGGGAGTGGCCCTTAGAGTCTGTTTATGAATTGTTCAAAGACATCATTCTAACAGATCTGTAGACTCTTTTCATCTCTGACTCCAAATCATATGACCTAGCTTGATCATAATCCTGACCCCTCAAACTTGTCTCCAAATGACTTTTCACTGGTTCTCAAAATCAAATTCGCCCTTAGAGGACAAAGATCCACTATCACAGGGGACACTGCATAGAATGGTATGTGGGCTCAGAAGGCCAACCCCCACCGAGGATTCTGGAAATGGAAATAATGGTAGATACAATGTAAGAAGCACCCTTCTTCCCAATATGATCATTTGAAGGAGAATCTGACGTTTTGTTGATGCACTGAAAAACAACTCCCATATACACAGTATCTTAAGAAGTAAATTTAAAGTTAGAGACCTAAGTTTGAATTCATGTTTCTTCCACTTACTATTTGTAAGACTTCAAGCAAACCCACTTAATCTTTCAGAATTAAGTTCACCTATAAGTATAATTATCAACTTTTGACACCTGGAAAATTTCAGTTGGTGGTGGATTGGGAGAGACAGAGACTCTGAAGGTCCTCATGAGGAGGCCAGAGTATGCTATCATTGCTATCTTTGTGGTCATCGCAGTCACTGCTGCCCATCACAGGCAAACCATGTTATATTATGTAAGTCCCTAGGCCTGGTATTGTAATGCAGGACTAGTCACACTAAGGCAAGCCCCAGAATAGAGGTATGACAGTGACATGACCCTTGGTGGTACTCGGAGTGGATCAGGGGGCCAGGACCTAGACAGAGGGAAAGACTACGCTGGGTAGCACAGGGCCAGCAAAGGATCTTTAGATGGAAGGGTTATAGCAATATGGAAGGATTGTCTCTTCTCTCATGCCTTCCTACTCCCCATCCCAACTCCGTGTCAGCATCCTGGGGCAAAGCCTGAATTGTCCCATGTTATTTATGACTCCAAGTTCACCATCTATAAGACAAGAGGTATTACATGATTGCTGAGGTCTTTTTTAGTTCTGAATCCTATGATCCCATGACTGTCCACCATTCTCCTATTCACTGCTATCTGTCTAATCCTGCCAGCAAAAGGCCTACCTGCCTCTCCCTTTCTTAATGTGCCCTAAAATATCACTGCCACCTGTTCCTCTCATTAGGGCATTACTTTTTTCAAAGTAGTTATGATTTTCCACAAAGATTTTGCTCATGTCCAGGGAGACGGCAGCAATCTACAAACATGCAAAGAGAGAAGTATAAAGTTATTACAACCCAGGAAGCCAGGAACTGGAGATTCCGGTCAGCCTCTTTAACTGGCCAGCTGAGTTTGGGCAGCAGGCAGACTGATAGCTGATGGGTTCATTTAAGTTCCTCCTAAGAGGCTGTGTAGCTTCAGAATGAAGTGTGGAAAGCATAATGGAAAGACGAACGAATTTGAAATGAGAGGACTTGGCTTTGAATTCTGACTGCTACTTATTTGGTCTGTGTCACTGTGGGCAAATCACCTGCTCTCTCTTACTTCAGCTTTCTTGGTTATAAAATGAGGCAGTGAGACTTGATTCAATTAAAGTACCTGCTGTGTTGGGCACCAGCAGGCCTCAAAGGTTCTTTTTGGCCCTATGTCCTATGGTTTCCTACGATCTTCCCTATCCCTTTTCCAAGGATGAACCAGTGACTCTCCCTCTCTACCCCCAATGGTGACCTCTTCCCCCAACATTGTTCAGTAGGTGGGGGGATACTGCACAGCCAAAGAAATAAAATAACATGCCTGTATGATCTCCTTGGCTCTCCAGTCCCAAACAAGTAACAACAGACTAGCTGCTACTTCTATAGCCCCATAAGGTTTACAAAGTACTTTCTTCCCAATCACCTTTGAGGGTGGGTTGGGCATAGATTACTATCCTTATTTGTCAGGAAAATAAACTGAGGCTCAGAAAGTTCAAGTGACACTTGCGCAAGGTCCCAGGAAGTGTGAAAGTTAGGGTTTGAGTCCAGTAAGACCAGAGGTCTTTCTGCTTTTTATGCAAAATAAACAGCAAACAGTTAAAACAACAACTCATTTTAAGGGTTTTAAAAGTGCTTTCCTCACAGTGACTCTTTGAGGTCAGTAGTGCAATTATTCATAGACCAGAGAATTGTAGACTTGGAAGTTTTAATTAGAAACTCTGATATTCCTTTATCTGACCATAACCTTCAATCATTCCATTTCTCCATATGCCTTACCCCTCCTGAATCTGTTCTTTGTCCTCATTAAGACCTCCAATCTCTTCTCAGACCATTTCCCCCATTCTGACTTCACTTTCCTCCCTTTCTAATCTCAAGCCAATAACTAGCCATTTTAAATCTACATTGTCTCTCTCTTTTTTTTTGGTGAGAGATTGGGGGGGTTAAGTGACTTGTCCAAGGTCACAAAGCTTTTGAGTGTCAAGTGTCTGAGGCTGGATTTGAACTCAGGTCCCCCTGACTCCAGGGCCAGTGCTCTACTCACTAAGCCACCTAGCTGCCTCTCACTTGTAGTTTTCAATCCTTTGTAACTGGGCTTTGACCTCCTCACCCAACTGAAACTATTCTCTACAAAATTACTAATGATCTTTTAATTGCTAAATCTGATGGCCTTTACCTTCTAACCTAACTGTTGCACTCGACATTGTAGATCACCCTCTCCTCCTGGATTTTAACCTGAATTTTTGTATCCCTAATCTCTCTGAGTTCTCTTTCAACCTGTCAGGCTGATCCTTCTTCTCCTTCTCCTTTACTGGCTCATCATCTATAACATTGGGTATTCCCCAGAGTCTTCTCCTAGGTCCCATTCTAGGCTCTGTTCTCTTCTTTTTCTACACACTTCCTTTTGGTAACCTCATCAGCTCACATGGATTTAATTTTCATCTTCATACAGATGACTCATCCTTCTCCCCTGAGCTTCAGTCAAGCATCACCAACTGTCTTATTGGACCTTTCAAACTGGATACCCTGGAGACATCTCAAATTCAATGTGTCTAAAACAGAACTCATCTTTCTTTTCAAATTTCACTATTTCTAAGAAAACACCATGCTTCTAAGTTCTCAAGATCCTAACCTTAGTATTATCCTGAACTCCACACGATCACATATGTAGTTAATTTCTAAACCTTGTCTTTCCTACTTCCACATCTTTTGCATCTGATACTTTCTTTCTATTCACCTATTACCTTAGTTTAGGCTTTCATCATTTCTTGCTTAGGTTATTGGAATAGCATCCCAATTGGTTTCCTTGCCTCAAGTCTTTTTCTACTCTACTACTACTACTACTTTTTCTTCCTCCTCCTCCTCCTCTCCTCCTCTTCCTCTTCCTCCTCCTCCTCCCTCTTCTTCTTGTCAGGATTGTGACTTACCAGTGTCACATAGCTAGTAAATGTCAGACTGGCTTTGAATTTAAGTCCTCCTGATTCCAGGGCTCTGGAATCCCAACCTCTCTTTGCTCTATTCACTGCACCACCTAGCTGCCCCACACTCTATTCCAATATTTCTTACACTTTGTTGCCAAAGTGATTTTTCTTAAGCTTAGGTCCAACCATGCCATGCCCATACTCAATCAACTATGATAGCTCTCTATTGCCTGTAGGATAAAATATATAGAATGTTTATTTTTAGAATGGTAGCACGTCCGTTTCAACAATTTGGCTAGCAGCTGTTGTGGGGGTGAAAGACCAACACAAGCCCAACAACAAGAACGCTGCTAGCACAGGTTCTTTTGATCTGCTTTACTAAGGAAAGCAACATTAAGGGGTTGGCAAGTTTACTTTAATCCAGCATACAAATACCACTCACTTAGTTCAGGGGAAAAAGCCAGCACCCTGAACTTCAGAGCAAATACAAATACAAAGATACATTAGAAACAGACCAAATCACAATTTATAGTTACCAAAAAGCATCAACATCTGAGTTCACAGACCGGGGAGCTCGACAACGGCTGGCCCAGAGTCACGTGCCACTCCTCCTGTGGCTCAGAGCTCCAAGAAAGAGAAAGCCAACCCCTGGTTTTATATCTTTTTCAGGGTCAAGGGTGAGACACATGTGACTCACCCACGTGACCTAAAATTGCCACAAAGAGGCAACTTAAACTGACATGGTCTAAAAGCCTCTGATGTCCCAAACATGTCACTCCAACCCATGTAAACTAGGCCTCCCCCGGGGCAAGGAGGTCACCAAGGACCCCAATCTAATCAAGAAAACAAAGGCCAAACTCTACAAGGGCACTTGGTTGAACTGAGTGCTAAGAGCCCATTTTGATTGCCAACACCATGGCCTAGTGGATCCTGGGTGTAAACTTTGCCTCTGATTCATACTGGCTATGTCACTCAGTGCAAGTCACTTAACCTAGGCACCAGCTTGCAGTGGTGGAGGGAGTTTCCTCATTTAGAAATTCTCTATTCCAGTGAACTCATAGGCACAGTCCCTGCTCCCTTTCTCTAGTTAGTTTTCAAAGCCTTTTGCAACCTTACCCAAACCTCTCTTTGCAGCCTCATTGGACATTACTTTTCTGCCTTCACTCCCAAAATCCACTACGCTAGACTTCTCTCT
Organism: Trichosurus vulpecula; assembly: GCF_011100635.1. Lineage (NCBI taxonomy): Eukaryota > Metazoa > Chordata > Mammalia > Diprotodontia > Phalangeridae > Trichosurus > Trichosurus vulpecula. The sequence goes on along the minus strand of NC_050575.1, from coordinate 132,653,458 downwards.
GTTCCTCCCTAAGCCCTGTCTTTGTGCCTTTGCACTGGCCATCCCACCTCCCTGGAATGCACCCCCTCCTCACCTCTGACTCAGCCATCTAACATACACAGAATTTTTCTCTTCTTATCTATCTGGCATGCGTGTTTCCAGCTCCTAAAAATGTGCCTGATTGTTGATGGATTGGATATTATCCAATTCAGCACCCTCATTTTACAGAAGAAAAACTGAGGTACAAAGAAGGGAAACCACTTTCTTCAGGTCCCCTAGTTTGTAAGCAGCAGAGGTCTCTAGCCTCCAAATACATTTTTTTTCCATTTGCACTTTACCATATTCTTTACATGAGGCAAGTCCCAGAACATGGACTAAGCAATCAGAACTCCTATTCCGTATTGCTTTAGGATTCAGAGTGCTTTACTCACCACGACCCCGTGAGGTTGGTAGTGAATGAACTGCATTGTTGTATTACTCCCATTTTACAGATGAGGCCACTGAGGCTCAGGGAAACCAAACGAGTGGCTCAGGGTCACTTGTCTTGTAACGGTCTGAAACCTCACAAGATGATTTTGAGCTCCAGTTACATTTCTAAAGAATAACAGAAAAAGGTGAAGGCAGCTGCCAGACAACCACAAAGCATGGTTCCTACTCCTGGGGAGTCTCCGCACCCTGATGCACAGAGCTTCTTGCTATTGTCCCCACAGACCTGGCAAAAGCATCATCAAGAAAGCAGGCTGAAATAAATGGCTGCTGCTTCTCCTCTTCCTCATCCCTGGGTCCTCTGCTCCTGCTGCCCCAGGCTGCAAACATCTGCAGCCACGAGCTCTCCACTTGTTGCCTGGACAACTCTTCAAACAAACTGCACATCCGTCTGTCCAGAGGGCAGGCTTAGTGTTTACATGGAAAATTTTCATCTGAAATAGTCAAAGAGCCATGAAGATGACATCACCCCATGGCAGAGAGATGATTCCCAAAGGGATCTAAACTTACCTATTCATTCTCACTGACATCCTGCTAGTATAGAATGGGGTAGGGCAGACCCACACCCTTCCTCTGCTCACTCTGTGCCCTTCTTTTCCCCCCTCCCCCACTCCTACACTGGGTAGGGCTTGGCTACAGTAATCAATGGGGGGCATACATTAATTAATGCTCTGTCTGGAGCCAAGCATAGCATCTCCAGTAAAATGATCATAAATATGGAAAAGAGTAAACTCATTTGGCACCCAGCCTGAAGGAGAGAAGGACTATATTTTCTCATTTTCCACCTTTCTTCCATCTCCACCATCCCTTGGGCACTGATGGAGCCGCATGGGGTGGTGGAAAGAACTCTGGATTTAGTCACAGGGCTTCAGCAGCACATTTTTGGAGTGACATAGACAAGCAGCAGAGGGAATGGACATAGGTTTGTGGGAGGAATGAAGAACATATAAAGGAGGGATCTATTCAGGGAGGTTGGGGATATTTAGCCTGAAGAAAAGAAGACTCAGGAGGAGACATGATAGCTGTTTTCAAGAATTTGAATGCTCTTAATATGGAACAGGAATTACATTTGTTCTGCTTGGCCTGAAAGAGGGGAGGGAAAACTAGCAGCAGGGAACAGAGCAGAAAAGTAGCAGAGAGCAACTGAGATTTAATGTGAGGAAAGATTTCCCAATGATCAGAGCCATCCCCACTGTAGATCAGGCTGTTAGAAGGTAGTGGTCCCTCTCCATTGGAAGGCTTCAAGCAAGGGTTAGATGAGCTTTAGTTGGGTTATTGATCAGGTGTGGGTAGACTAGATGGCCTCTGAATTCCCTTCCTGCTCTGAGTGTTCCCTTTTCCAGTTCTATATTTCTCTGATGATATCTCAGCAACATTCCTTCACATTTTTTAAAACCCAATTCAAATGCTACCTTCTCCAGGGAGCCTTCCCTGAACCTCCAGGCCAGTAATGACTTTCCCCATCTGGCCTCTTGTAACACTTTGTATTCTGTTAATGCTTTTGATCACGCATCACTCTGTATTATAATTACCTCTTTGCCTTATTCCCCAGTAGACTGTAAGTGTGATGTTGGCAGGAATAAAACCTTATCTAAAGTCTATATCTATTTCCCCAAGGAACCTAGGATAAGCCTCTGCACATAGCAGGTACTTACTATGTGAACTGAATTAGAAAAGCAGGCTAAGCCAAGAGATCAGTAGGTAGAAGAGAGTCAACTCCAGAGAAATGAGGAAGGGTCCACAGATCCCTATGTTGCATATTATTCACGTGGACAAAGCCCAGGGTTGGAGAGGTCTGAGCTGTACCTCTACTAATAATAGTTCCTGTTTCTATTTGCAATGGGGTTGGTGAGCAGGTTTAAGAAGGTTTGGCTGATGCAAATCCCTACAAGGTAACTGGATCTGGTCTGCTAGCTATGGCAAAGAGGAGCCTCTTTGATTGGCAGTGTGGCCAAAATTGGGGTACATTTAGCAGTCATTAGCCACCAGTCTAGTTCTCTCCCCTCTGACTTTCTGCCTGGCTGCATTCCAGTGAGAGAAGGGAGAAAAAGTGCTGTAAGGAGAGAAGCATTAGGCCCTTCCCATCTGAGACCTCCATGTAGTCTGGCGATACAGCCCCCTGTCCTTTCCCTCCTTGCATTTATTCTTCCTAATTTTAGGTAAAGGAGCACTCCCTCCTGGAGTCTGTGCTGAGTATTGTAGCCAGCCTATGCCCTAAAGAGTTAGAAGTGACCTTTAGAACTTAGCCCAGTGAAAACTGAGACTCACTGGGTGATGTTGCATTTGAACATGAGGTTGGTGAGAGCAGTGCTATGGAGAAACTGCATTAAGTCTGAGCTGACTCTAGTCAGGGACTGAGGTGGTTTAGGGGAGAGTAGGCCTCTCAGGTGACTGGGGGAAATGGTTATACTTCCCATTCTTGCTATATCTTCTTTTTAAAAAAATAATTAATTATTTGTTATATCTTCAAAGTAAATTCCCCTTTGTAAAAGCTACTTGCTATTCACTGGCTAAATGGAACTGGGATCTAGTCACTAGTAGCTAATAGTGGGTGTTGGGGGGAACTGGAAGGTTCAAGCTAATATCACTAGAGAAAGATTCCTTCAACTCCTCAGAGGAACCCTTAGAATCCTAAGGGGGAATGTAACCAGCCTTGCTCTGGAAGACTGATGGTGAGATCAGAGTCAGTTACTAGATGTAGAATTTTATGGTTTATACCTTCTTTCCTTACAACAGAGAAGCATTCTCTCCTTTTGATGTTATTTTAAATTATTAATATCTGTATTAAGTCAGCAGCTAGGCGATGCAGTAGATGGAGTGCTAGGCCTAAAGTTGGAGAGAACAGATTTAAAATCTGTCCTCAGATCACACTTAGCTGTATGATCCTGGGTGAGTCACTGCCTTGGTTTCCTCATCTTTGAAATGAGGATAATAATAGGACCTCTACCTCCCAGGGTTATTGTGAGGATAAAGTGGAATGATATTTGTAAAGCTCTTTGCAAACCTCAAAGTGTATATGAATGCTAGCCAGCATTATTAGAACTGTTTGTTTTTATGCATGTTTTATTCCCTTGCCACCCCCATCGTGGGAAGCATGGTAGTGTGGCATCGTGGATACAGAGAGCTGGCCTTGGAGTCAGGAAGCCCTGGGCTTACGTCCAGCCCCTGCCCCATATGAGGTGCTTGACCAGATGACAAGTCTCTTCATTTCTTAAGTGTTCTGGCAACTCTCAGGTATAGGGTGTTGAGAAGATGCTGCCCTGCATCGGTAGAGGAAGCTTCTTCATCTGGGAGTTCCCTGTAAGGGTGAAATCCTAGGCCCAGCTCTAGTCCTCATCCCTTCTCTATGGAGCAGGTGTGTCATTAGTGTCAAGATCATCCTCCCTGGTGATAAGGACACTCATACCCAGACAGCTGGTGTAACTTGCCCAGGGTCACACATCGAGTAGTCAATCAGTCAACAAATATTTATTAGGTGCCTGCTATCTAGGGAGCTGTGCTAAGCACTGTAGAGAGAAAGAAAAAGGTAAAACAGTTTCTGCCCTAAAGGAGCTTGTATTTAGAGGGAGAGAAAATATGTGCATGTATGAGTGTAGAGAATCTAGCAAAAGAAATGCAAGGTAGATTTGGCAGCTAGTTAGGAGAGAGGTGAGAGAGAGAGGGAGAGGGGGAGAGAGAGAGAGAAGAGAGAAAGAGAGGAGAGAGAAGAGAGGGAGAGAGAGAGAGAGAGAGAGAGAGAGAGAGAGAGAGAGAGAGAGAGGAAGGGAGAGAAAGAAGGAGAGAGAGAGGGGAAGAGAGAGAGGGAAGGAGAGAAAGAGGGAGAAAGAGAGAGAAAGAGAGAGAGAGAGAGAGAGAGAGAGAGAGAGAGAGAGAGAGAGAGAGAGAGAGAGAGATTGGGGGTGGGGAGAGTGTGTATGTATGTGAATTCAGGCACAGCTTCCTGTAAAAGGCAGCATTTAAGCCACATCTTGAAGGGAAGTAGGGATTTCAAGAGGCAGAGATGAGGAGATGAGGAGGGAGAGCATTCCAGGCATGGAGGGCAGCCAATAAGGCACAGGGACAAAGCTGGAGTGTAGCTCATAAAGAACAAGCTGGCAGAGGTGGACAGGAGAGGGCGTGAAGATCACAGTTGGGATTCAAATCTACATCTCAAAAACACTGAGGCCAGCACTCTACACCATCTACCTCTCCTGGGTCCTATATAGAGGAGAGGACAGTGAATCTCAGGGCTGGGCCTAAAGAAGGGGCCTATTGCCTGGTAGGGGAGTGAAGATGACAGAAGGGGGCAACTAAATGGGCCTGTTTAATGTTCAGAGCCTGTGACAAGTTCTGGGAGAAGTCAGCCTGAGGGCTTGTAGCTCCTCTCAACTACTCTCAACCTTTGTATGGTAGTGAGAACAATCTATTGGTGCACCAGGTGGGTGGGTGGGGGTTGTCCTACAGCATTGCAGTGTGGGTGGGGTATGCTAGAGCCCAGAAATCAGCCTTTGGAAGGGCCATCTTGTATTTGCTTGAGAAATCAGAACATGTTAGAGCTGGAAAGCCCTGGAAGATAAAATAGTGCAACTTCCTCATTTTAAAATGGAGGAAACTGAGGCCTTCGGTCACACAGAGAATAAGCACCAAAGGCAGGCCTCAAACAGATTCTCTCTGGCCTGCTCTCCTTCCACTAGAGAGCTGGCAAAGGCCTGGGAAGCCTCTGTTTGGCAGCTGCCTGGGGGATACAATAAAACAAAACTCCTGTCAAAAAAACTTCTCCTATGTGTCTTATCCCAGAGAATCCTATGCATAGCACAGTGATAGGTGGGAGAAAATGCAAATACTGTTCTCAAATTCTCCCGGGGAGGGGCCTCCAGGTTTTCTCTTGCTTTAAGGGATGCATTTGCTATTTTGCTGGGAGAGCAGGACTCCTGCTCCTGCCACGTAGCTCATTCCACGTGGCAAGGTCTTGGTGAAAGACTTCTCCAGAGCACTCATCCTTATCCCCTGCTCCCCAGCTCCAGCTGCTGGATACCTCGGAGCTGACACGGCAGGAACACTGAGGAAGTTTTGTCACATGAAGTTCCTTGCTGGAAGCTGGGCCGATGGGTTAATGTGTCTGAAACTGTCCAGACATATACTCATAGTCTCTCTCCAGTGATCAATGAAAAAAAAAATCACATCCTGCTTCTAAGGCAGAAGTCAGGGGTTTGGAACACTGTGGGGAAACACACAAGTGAGTTACTAGGCCAGCAGATCCAGACTGATTTCCAAATAGGCAAGCTAAGTATGTGCCTAGGGGGACATCTAATTCAGTAAAGACATACTGCTTTAGGGCTCCCAATGTTAGTACTTAGTACTTAGGGATCCTCAAAGTTAGGTCGTATCTAGGGGAGCCCAACATTAGCAAGTACACTCTCCTGGAATATAAGATCCTTGAGGACCGGAAATAGTTTACTTTTGTATGCATATCCCCCAGCACCTAGCTCATAGTAGACACTAAATAGATGCTAATCAATGGACTGATTGATATAAGCTTATGGGTCACCAAGGCCAGCAATATAGATCTAGTGGCACCCAAGATAAGCAATGGGACCCCTATGTTCCTAGAAGTTCCTAAGGTTAGTATGTATATACCATGGGAGCCCCAAGAACAGCACGTAATTAGATGTCCCCGAGGTTAGCATGTGCCTATGAGCCAGTGTCTAGGAGTCCCCAAGGCAAGCATATGCCTAGGATCCTCAAGGGTCAGTGCATACCAACCTAAGGTGTGAGGAGGCCAGCCAATTAACCAGCAGAAGCCCAGCTACATTTAGACTTCAAACCATTTGAACTGACAGCTGTGCTTTTTCTGCTCACCACCCTACTCAGGTTCTGAGCCAGAGTAACATCTGTGGGTGAGGGATTCATTCCAAGTAATAAATGACAATAGCCTCTGGAATTTCCACGGCCATTAACAAGCCACTTCCTTGGGCCTGGCACCAACATCTCTCTTTACTCTCTCTGCCCATTTCCACCATCCACACCCTTCGCTGGAACCTGCTATTGTCACAGTTAATACTTGAGACAGCTATTTTCATGTCATTGGGGGAAAAAAATGGATTATTTTCAAGATTCTTATTCCATCTTCTGATTATCAGATTTTTTTCAAGTTCCTTGTAGTTTATCTTATAACCAAAATGATTGTTCTATTTTCTCAATTCAGTTTTTCTTTGACAACTTTATGACTGCATGTTATGATCTAAAAATTATATATATGTAATACATATGTGTGTGTAAGTGTGTGTGTGTGTGTGTGTGTATCTCAATGGTGATGGTCCATTTTTATTTTTAATCTACACACTGTCCAGCCACAGAGATAGACTTGATAGAGTTTGGAGGTGACTCATGCTTCTCCAAGGCTGTCCCACAAACTCTTACTGGTCACTTAGAGATGGAAAGACTTCATGTTTGGCCATGGATTTGTCCACCTGTCCTTTGAAGGCCAACGTGGCAAATCATGGAGAGACTCAGAGATGGCTATCAGGGGATAAGTACTTCTGGCTATGGTAAACCATTAAGATCTATCTACTAAGGAGCAGAGATTCATTAGTGGAGAGAGTATCCCCACTAATAAATTCAAAGATGCCTGAAGTATATAAATTAAGGCCTTTTCCAGTTCTCATAGTTTATGAGTCAATGAATCAAGTACAGTGGGTCTGTTCTTGGTTTCAGCCAGGCCAGCAGCACTGAATCTACCCAGCTGTTGGCATTGACAAGGAAGGCTTGGTGCCCACCTTGATTGTGTGAGGAGGTGGGTGTAGAATTAGCCAGAGGCCCCACCAGGGTCTGATTTTGAAAGGCCCCAGGCCTTGTTCCAGGAAAACACTCGATGCCTTCATGGGACATATGGTAAGGAGGAGGGCTCTCTACATCCCTAAGATCAATGACATGGGTTCATGGGACTTACAGATGAGTCCCTCTGGTAGTGAACCTGCCTTTACTGCTGCTCCCAAGGCCTTAGAGACTTTCATACACACAGGGTCTTGCATAGATACTTAATAAATGTTTATTCAGTTGAAATTCATCCATTCACTCATTCATTTATTCAACTGATATTTACTTAGCCTCTCCTACAAACTAAGTGGCTTCATAGAGTGGCGACATGCCAAAGAGGGAAGAGACCAGCACTTGAGTCAGAAGACCAGAGTTGGAGTGTTAGCATCTCCAATAACAATTAGTCCTACCCGTGGAGCAGATTATCTCCAGGCTTCAGGTTGCTCATCTATAAAATGGACATAGTATTCCTTGTTCTACCTCCTGCACAAAGAAGGGCGTAAGGAAAGAGCTGTGTAAACTATATCTTTACAAGCTCTCTTTACAAGGGTAAATCTTTACAAGACACATATACAATTTTGTAATCCTGGTGGGAGATTGTCTCTCCCACAGACAATGAAATCAATACAATGTAGATGTGGTGGTTGGAAATGTGGGCACATTGGTATACAGTGGTATTATCAGAATTTCTTAATTTTTTAGGTTTTGTTTATTTGTTGGTTTTTTTTTAACCTTGAAAGAACTTCTTCTAGGTCAGGGGGTATTATCCTTTTTTTGAGTCAGAGACCCTTTTGGAAGTCTGCTGAAACCCATGGACCTCTTCTAGAGTCAGTTAGATGGTGCAGTCAAGACCTGAGTTCAAATCTAGCCTCAGATACTTACTAGCTAGATAAATCCTTACCTTTGTCTCAGTTTACTCAACTGTAAAATGAGGATAATAACTTACCTCACAGGGTTGTAGTAAGGATCAAATGAAATAATATTTGTAAAGCACTTAGCACAGTGCCTGGCACATAGTAGGTACTTAATAAATGCCTGCTCTCCCCCCCTTCCCGTCTTAGAATAAATTTTAAATGCATAAAACACAATCCATAAAGTAGGATTACAAAGGAAACCAGTGATAAAGAAACAGCATTATCAAAATAGTAAAAAATAAAGCTGTGGACTCTAGGTTAAGAACCCCTGTTCTAAGGAGAAATCCCTCAGAAATTCAGAGAAGGATGAAGTGTGGCCGTGTCTGTGTGCATTCAAGCCCAGCAGGGAAATTGGGATGCGCATGTTGGCCCTGGTCCTTCAACAGAAAGCTGAGAATGGCAGAAAAAAGACTAGGAGTTGAAAAAGGTGATGATTAGGGCTGGCAGGAGGAGCAGAAGGCTGACTAGGAATCAACAGCCATGGCCATTGGTAAGAGTGAAGCACACCTCCAGCCCACAGCTCATCTCTCTCCTGGGCCTCCCTGCTTCCCAGGAACAGCTCCCACCCCTGCCCCCAGTTGTTCATTTTTCTTCCCATTTCTCCCTCTGATCCATGGGAAGGAAGGGGGTGGGGTGGGTGGGGAAGGAAGCATTGTTCTAACCCAAGACTTCAAGTCATATTGTAGCCTGAAGGCAAAAGGAAAAGAGGCCATCAGAGCATGAGATGAAGTGCCATGGAAGCAATGAACATGAGCTTGGACAGATTTCGGGAGACAGTAGAGGGCAGAAGGGCCTGGCGTGCTACAGTCCATGGCATCACAAAGAGTCAGACATGACTGAACAGCACCACCAACAACAAACTTTTTGTGTCATGCTCCTTTTGTTCAATGCTTTTATGCTATTTGATAATGCCACTAAAGTCCATGATCATTTATTGATTTCTCTTCAAGCCTGTAAGTGCACAATTTTGGACTGAGAGATGGAAAGCTTACCCCCAATCCCTAATTCAGAATGGGGGTGAGCTAATTGGAAAGTTTTCTGCATTTTGGGCAAATTATGTTGCTTATGAACATAGAAAGAAATTTAACAAAGAAACAAGCCTATAAGCAGGAGTTAGGAAGCTCAGAGGGAGGAATGATCACTTTTGGCTGAGGATATCAGGGAAGGCTTAATTGAGGAGACACCTCCATTTGAGTCCGGCATTGAAGGCTTAGAAGCAAATGGATAGGTGGAGATGGGGGTGAGTGGGTGGGTAGGGCATTCTAGGCAGAGAGGAAAGGGTGACCAAAGACTTAGGAACTTAGTCCCTCTTATTTCAGAGGCCGCTGGTGACTCAGTGGATAGAGCATTGAGCTTGGAGTCAAATGTGACCTCAGGCACTGACTGGCTTCGGGATCTTGGGCAAGTCAGTAACCATTGTCTGCCTCTGTTTTCTCAATTGGAAAATGGGGATAATAACAGTACCTACCTTGCAGGGCTGTTGTGAGGATCATATGAGATACTATTTGCAAAAAGCCCTTAGTACAGGGCCTGAGACATAGTAGGGGCTATATAGCTGCTTATTCTCTCCCTTCCTTTCCCTTCTCTTCTCCCTTCTGTACTAGAGTGCCTCCTTATAGTATAGAAATGACTCTGGGTTCTCAAAGGCTATGTCAGCAAAGCAAGAAGTAGTTCCCACTAAGCTGGCAAGGCTGTAAGAATAGGGCTGTCAATGAATGGGCAATGAAAGTCTTTGTTTAAGGATAGTCCTTAAGAGCAGTGGCTCATTGCTCTCAAAGCATTGTTAGTATGAAATCAATATACACTTGGTCTTCTTGAGAGCTATACAGATGGTTTCATTACACAGGTACTGAGCGTAACATTGGCACAGACTCCCTAAGAATTAGGCCCAGCGCCCTACCTATCTCAGGGGCTCAGTGAAACAAGACTCACACAAAGACAATACAAGGGAAAAATGATTTAAGCACTAATGGGAGGGATTATTAGGACTGGGCAATCAGAAGCATGTAAGATTAGTTCCAAGAACTGCTTAGTGCTGCTTCAGAGACACATCTTTAATGATTTCCTTTAGTTGTATAAATTGGTTGAAGGACCTGGAGCCTCATGAAGAGAGGTCTAGGGAAGGAATTTATATTCAATAGCATTTAAGCACCTACTGTGTACCACATACTGCATTATTTACTGGGGACACAAAGACAGAAACAAAACAATCCCTGCTATCAAAGAGCCTGGTTTGTTAATAATTGTTTGTTGAACTTGCCTAAGGTCGCAGTCAGATCTAAGAACTGAACTTAGTTTTTCTGGTTCCAAGTCTAAAGGAACAGGATAGCTGCCTTCAAGTAACTGAGAGATAATGAAGACTTGTTGGGTTTGACTCCAGTAAAGAAAACTAGTACTGATGGGTAAAAGGTACAAAAAGGCAGATTTCCCAATGCAGTGAAGAACTTCCTCTCCATTACTGCTAGCCAAAAGTAGAATGAGCTTTTTCTGGAAATCTCCCAGCAAAAGATGCTGGGGTACTGCGGAGGGCATTCCTGCTCATGTACCAGGAGTACTAGGGGCAAGACTTGCAGCTTTAGAACTACACACATGGTACAATCCCCTTTGTTTTATGTAAAAGAAGGTGAGGTGGCCTCTTCCAGCTCTGAGGGTTTAGGAATCTGAGTGAATCTGTTTATATTCTAGTCAACTGACAGCACTTAATTCTCTTGCCCGATTCTCTGAGAAGTCTGGAATGTCCTTCAGCCTCCTGGGCTGAGATGAGCTTACTCCCCTGGCTGCTCAAGCACTCTTTAGCAGTCCAAGTCACTTCTGTCCAGAATTCTTTCCAAATTTCCTCCTTCCCTCTCTCTTCTCTCCTCTGGCTTGGACTTCAGCTTATAATTGCATCTTGTTCTTCTCTAATGCCAGAGACCTCTAGTCACAGGATCATAACATTTACAGCTAAGAGAAGAATGTTAAGAGGTATCTTGCCTAGCCCACCCCTCTCATTTTACAGACAGGCCCAGAGAGGCTGTGATTTGACTTAGGTCAAAAAGGTTTTAAGTATCAGTGGCAGGATTCAAACTGAGGGTCTCCACTGGGAAAGAGCATTCATACTCACACTCACCCATGGAAAAGACAGAAAAGCCTGTGATTTACCTACAGTTACCACAACATTCCTTAAACACAGATCCATAGGATGCACTGAGAGTATACAATAGGTGGTATGGAGGTTTCCCTGCCTGTGTCTTTACAGGTCTGAGGAATAAGGTTGTTCTAGCTGTTGCTATGTCCCTCGAAGGTCACAGAAGTGCTCCCTGAGTCCCTGGAAAGGCTTGAGCTGATTACATTGGGTTTGGGGTACAGGATGGGGGTTGTCATCGGAAGAAGCAGACTGGACCAGACCCCACCTCTAGCTCTAAGGTCTGATCAGGGCAAGCTCATCTTGAGGTATGTGGCAAAGGCAGCTGACTGTGTGACTCACTGCACGGACAGTTCAGAGATGCTTCCCAGTATATGACAAGCATGTGTTGTGCTGTCAAGATTTGAAGGCCTGGGTCCAAGTTCTGATTTAGACACTTATTCACTGAATGACTATGAGCAAGTCACAGTGTCTCTGAGCCTCAGTCTCCTCCTCATCTCATCTGTAAAATGAGGATAATAACTGAATTATTTCTCTCACAGGACTTTTATGCTTTATGTAAGTGCTATAGAGACATAGGAGCTTCCTCTGTTCTGAGATCTACTTGGGGAGAGGAGCAGAGCAGGGAATGACAGCTTCATAGGGAAGAAGAGATGATCCGAGGACAGAAAATCAGGCCACAGCATCCTGAGAATTCTCCTAAGTTCCAATGAAAACTGATATATTCCAAAGTCACAATCCAGGCTATGATGCTGGTCTGGTTGGCCTGAATGTTTGTTGGCAGCTATTATGGAAATGCTCTTCTGTGAGGGAAGGATATGGAGACCCAGATGATCATATCATCCTCCCTGTCACCAACATTCTTTTGGGACCCTTTCCAAAAGTTCATCCATTAACTCAATTCTGCCTGGTCACATTCTCTATCCATCCCTTTTGGCTAACGTACACTTTCTAATATGAGCCTACTTCCTTATATTAAACCACTTTCTACTATGAGGTTTTCTGAATTCCTGTTATCTTGAATAAATACCTAACAACCTATGTCTCTCTTTCCATCCTCTCCCTACTTCTGTCTTTTTTTCCTTATCCAATGAAGCCCTGTCTTTCTAGGTTCAAACTAGCCTTTGGCCCGTCTCCTACCCCATTCAAATATTCCTTTAGAGCCCTTCTCTCTTATAAACAAAATCTTAGGTCCCTGGCCTTTTCCTTAAACATTTATTTTTTACCCTACAGCAATACTGATGTCCCAAAGTGAGGAGGGGGAGTGGTTTTGCATGTTGCCACCATAAAAACATATCACCTTCAAAGGGAGGATGCTGACAAGCTACCGCCCTGGCTGCCGTCATTGAAAAACGTCTCCTCCTTTGAGATTTGAGGTTCGTGCTGTCAGATCATGCCAGCCTCTCACCATCTTTGACAGCATAATCAATTGACCTGTAGGACACTCTCCCTCCTTCCTCAATGGTTTCAATACCTGGTTCACAGTTTTTGTCTCCATTCAATTCCTGGTTGTCATTCAGCTCAATTCAATCCAACAAGTGTTTGTTAAGCACCTTACACGTACTCCAGGAATGTGCGGATGCAAGGAGGCAGGAAAGGGTAAGACAAGATTGGAGACTGGCTAGCAGCCGTCCAATGTGGTTGGAATGTAGAGTGCAGAGAGGGGTTTAATACAAGATAAAACTGGTGTGGTAAGTAAGATCCAGACTGTGGAGGAACTTAAATGGCAGGTTAAAGGGCTTGTATTTTACCCTAGGGATATTGGATATTTTTTAAAGCAGGGTAGTACTGGGTGGCTCAGTGGATAGAGTGCTGGACCTGAGGCAGAAGACCTGAGTTCAAATCTGGCCTCAGACACTTACTGTGTGACCCTGGGCGAGTCACTTAACCCTGTTTGCCTCAGTTTTCTTATTTGGAAAATGAGCTGGAGAAGGAAATGACAAAACCAGTCCAGTATCTTTGCCAAGAAAACTTCAAAAGGGGTCATGAAGAGTCTGAAATGGCTCAACAACAACGATGATGACGACGAAGAAGATTAACCTGGCAATTATGTGTAGGAAGAATCAGAGAAGGGGAAGAACCAGAGGAAAAGAGATCTGTTAGGATTATGATAGTAGTCCAGGATAGAGGTAATAAGGGCTTGACCAAAGGTAATGGCAGTGTGAAGGGAAATAAAAAGAAGATTGAGGGGATGCCCATCAATCGGAGAATGGCTGAACAAGTTGTGGTATATGAATGTAATGGAATACTATTGTGCTATAAGAAATGAGGAGCAGGAGGACTTCAGAAAAGCCTGGAAAGACTTGCATGAACTGATGCTGATTGAAGTGAGCAGAACTAGGAGAATATTGTACAAAGTAACAGCAACACTGTGCAGTGATCAACTTTGATAAACTTAGCTCTTTTCAGCAATACAGTGATCTAAAACAATTCCAAAAGACTCAGGATGGAAAATGCTATCCACCTCCAGAGAAAGAACTCTGGAATATCAATGCAGATTGAAGCATGCTATTTTCTCTTTCTTTTGCTTTTTTTTCTTTCTCATCATTTTTCCCTTTTGTTCTGATTCTTCTTTCACAACATGAATAATGTGGAAATATGTTTGTACATGTATAGCTTATATCAGATTGCATGCTGTTTTGGGGAAGGGGGAAAGGAAGGAGGGAGAAAATATTTGGAACTCAAAATCTCATAAAAGTGAATGTTGAAAACTATCTTTACATGTAATTGGAAAAAATAAAATGCTATGAAGTGGAAATAAAAAAGAAATGAGAAGAAGGATGGGAGAAAATATTATGGAGGGAGATGACACAATTTGGCAACTGATTAGATGCGAGGGCGGAAATATCCTAAGCTCCTTTAATGTACATGCTGATGTCCTTTCTATGACCTCACAAATCATCAACTCCAATAACTTCCATTGCCATTGTACTTTAGCCATCCAATGGCATACCTATGCCTTAGGTATCAACACTTGAAATGACTACATCCCCAGGGTTCTGAATTTTAAAATTCCTCTTTCCAACTATAACCTCAGTTCCCATGGATCCACAGTTCATTGTAGATTATCTATCATTCACCGAAAGATAAAGCAGCTGCTTCATCCTCTGGTGGTCCAGCACTCTCCTCTTTGAGACTGAGGAAAGCCTCCTATCTATTAAGTACCTTTAATGGGCCTTCTTCTTTTTCTCCTCTGTGCTACATCATTGTACCCTCCAATCTCCTGACACACATCCAGGTTTACCCTCTGCCTCTTAAGATTTTTCTTCTACCATTTAAGAAACACTTCATTCTCCCTGATAATCTGGAGAGTGGAGAGGCATTCTTCAAGCTTCTTTATCTTTTCTCCACGGAAGGAAACCAGCCTTTGAACTTTGAACATAGACAAAAACTGCTTTACTATGGGAGAAAGACAAATGTCATATAATCTCTCTAGTCTTCACCAAAATTCTCCACACTTGCCAGAGTATATGGAAACAACATACTCAGTCAACTGTCATTCTTACTAGTAGCTCTTGTGACCAAATTCCTGTCCTTCCTTATTCTCTCAGTATTACTGAACTTATCCTCAATCATCATCATCTTGTCTAGTCTTTGAATCCTTTCTTATTTTCTTGCTCCATCACCCCTTCTCTACCTTGTCTTGCCTCCCTCCCCAGCCAGGACCCAAATGGGTAGACATTTCATTTGTGTGCTTACCATTTTTCTAGAATCCTTTACCCCCATGACCTTTCATAATTCTTGTCCTGCTAATCTGCAACCCTGGGTAGCCCCCACCATATGTTTTCTCTGCTTCTGCCCCTAAATAACTGAACACTGCTGGATAAGGTCATGAAATCATGCTGATTTCATCTAATACAAATGCATATTGCTTAACCTCATCTGGGTCCACATTACTGCCATACCACAATTGTTGTATTTGTCTCATCAATTCAAGAGGCAGCATTTGGTAGTGGGTAGATAGTCTCAGAGTCATGAAGTATTGGGTTCAAGACCTGCCTCTGACATACTGGCTGTGTTATCCTGGGCCAATCACTTCTCTTCTCGGTCCCAGGCAGCTCTCTAAGAATGTAAGTTTCAAAACAGTTGCTGATTTGCTTTGGTGGAGGCTGGAGTTGTTACACCAATGAAACCACAGGACCAAAAAATTGATTTATTCTTGTATTCTTAACAGTGCTTGTTCCAGACCAGACCTTCTCTCCTCAATCTTCCAACCTTTTATTCCAAACCAAGGACTTCAAGCTTTCAACCTAAGACCTCACTCCCTACGAATGGTACCTAATCCCCAGGGTTGTCGGGAGGATCAAATGAGATATTTGGAAAGCACTTAGTACAGTTCCTGGCACATAGTAGGTGCTTAATAAATCTTTTTTCTTTCTTCCTTCCTTCCTTCCTCCTTCCTTTACTTCTTTCCTTTTTCCTTCTTGCCTTTCTGCCTCCCTTCCTGACTACTTTCTTGCCTTTTTTCTTTCTTTCCTTCCTTCCTTCTTTCCTAAGGTGATTACAGGACCCTAGGCTATAGAACTGAAGGGACTTTAGAGATCAACTAGTTCAGACTCCCCAAATGAGACCATTCACAGAACCATGGAATAACAGAAGTTGAGAGGTAGAAAGGACCTCAGTGGCTATCTCATCTAACTCATTCGTACACTGGAACATAATATTCACAGTTAACTCCCTTAACTGCCCTCATCTACTCGCTCCCAACATAGCAAAATCTCCCTGTGTCTTTGCCTGTTGGAGTCTGTAGCAGTTCCTGGGTAAATATCCAAAGTCCACAGGGACTGAGCCCAAATCCCTGCCAAAGGGTGTCAGGGTTCTGTCACCTCCATTATAAACATGTCCTAAAAGGGAGGGAATGACTCAGAGAGTGTACACCATTGAGGACACAGCTTTTACTGGATTTTTGACACTGATTCATCACAGACAAGTTTGCTTGGTATTATTAGTCCCTGAAGATTTAGATGGGGCAGCTAAGTGGTGTACTGGATAGCGCACAGGTCCTGGAGTCAAGAAGACCTCAGTTCAAAATCCATCCTCAGGCACTTACCAGCTGTGTGACCCTGGGCAAGTCACTTAACCTGTTTGCCTCAGTTCCTCATCTGTAAAAACTCTAAATGGGGTAATGAAGAGTTAGATATGACTGAAACAAACAACAACAAACTTTCAGATAGCTTGACAACACAGCCCATCTCAGAAAATCCCCAAGAAAATGCTCATAGCACGAGAGAAACATACCTACTGACATAAAAAGACAGTCAGGAACTCTTGACTCCTTAATTCTCACTGTTTTGCAACAACAAACGTCCTACCAATCTTCTCTCTCCAAGAACCATATGGCTATACTAGTTTCCCAAAGGAAGCTCTCCAGCGTAGAAGGAGTGGTAACATCCTCAATGTTATCTACCACAACTACTGCTTTCCTACCCCTACACTCCAGCTGCACTGCCCTCCTTGCTGTGCTAATAAAATGCTCCTAATAACTCAAGCATAAGTGACACTGATGTAAGTGTAATGTAAACAACATGCCAAGGCAGTTACTATAAAGTGAGCAAGCAACCAGCAGTCTGAAGATCACTAACAAGAAGCTCTGAAATGTATCTGTTGATTCGTGGTTGATAAATAGGCCTGGGATTTCATATACAGGGGATCATGCAATAGGGTTAAGGTGAAGATCAATGAAGCTTCCATTGCAGAGTAGATAGAATTGGTTTACTTGAGGACACACTGTCATGTAGTAGGAGGATCAATAGTTTTGGGGCTGGAAAACCTGGATTCCAATCCTGGTTCTGTTACTTATTCACTGTGTAACCCTGGACAATCTACTTTGTCTCTATGAGTTACCGTTTCCTTATCTATAAAATGAGAGAATTGAACTAGGTGATTTCTAAGGCCTCTTCATCAATTCAATTTGACAAACACTTTATTAAGCAGCAGGCTTATTACATGTCAGGTACTATGATAGGTGTGGGGATACAAAGGCAAAACCAAAAGAGTTCTTTGTGTCTTAAAGAGTTTATATTTAACTGTTAGAGAACATGCAAAAACAGACAAACACAAAATGAATACAAAATATGTTGTGATAGGGAAAGAACTGAAAACTGAAATGTCAGGCGACCACCCCTTGTAGGAGGTAGATGCTGATTTAAACATTGAAGGGAGCTAGGTATCCCAAGGAGAGAAAATCAGGAAGGAAAGCATTCTACATATGGGAGATAGCTAATCTTTTCAAAAATACCAAGGCAGGAGATGGAATGTCTAATGGGCCACTTTGATTGTAATATAGAGCACATGAGGGGAGTAATGTGAAATCCATCTAGAAATGCCAAACAGAGGAGTATATATTTACCCTTAGAAGCAACAGGGGACATAGAAGCTTCTTGATCAGGGAAGGAACATTTTAAGAAATGAACTTTAGGAATAACCATTTGGCAGCTGTGATGGTTTGGAAGGAGAAACAATGGATGAAGGGAGTCTGATTGAGAGTTGATAGCAATAGTCTAGGTGGGAGGCAGTAAGAGCTTAAAAATGGTAGAGGCCATGTGAGCATAAAGTTGGGAATCGATTTGAGAGATAGAGGTAGAATTTACAAGATTTAATACTTGATTGGCTATGGGGAAAAGGGAGAGAGACTAAGAAATTCAGGATGACTCCAAGATTGCGAACATACATGACTGGAAGGATGTTGTTGCCCTTGAGAAAAAACAGAGAAGTCACAAGGAAAGCTAAGTTTTATTGTGGCAAAGATGATCAATTCTATTTTGGAAATGTTGAGTTTGAAACGACTGTAGGATGTGACAGCATGGAAGTAGAATTAATGAAACTTGGTAACTGATTACATGTGGGAGGCGAATGGAAGTGAGGAGCTGGGGATGATTTGCAGGTTGTGAACCAAGGTCCTTCCTAGTTTGAAAATAGTCTTATGACCTAGGGCTTCCTTCAGTCTTTATCTGAGTTTTTCTATACTTGCTGATTGGTTAGATTTTGCATCTGCAAAAAAGTGAGGGCATCAAAGGGCTATAAAAATGTGCATACCCTTTGACCCAGCAATACCACTTCTAGGGCTATATCCCAAAGAGATCACACAAGTGGGAAAGGGACATGTATGTACAAAAATATTTATAGCAGCTCTTTTTGTGGTGGCAAAGAATTGGAAATCAAGGGGATGCCCATCAATGGGGGAATGGCTGAACAAGTTGTGGTATATGAATGTAATGGAATACTATTGTGCTATAAGAAATGGGGAAGATATGGACTTCATAATAACCTGGAAAGACCTACATGATATGGTGCTGAGTGAGAGGAGCAGAACCAGGAGAACATTGGATACAACCACAGATATATGGATTCTGTGATGACTAACTTTGATAGACTTGGCTCTCCTCAGCAATACAAGGCTCAAAGACAGCTCCAAAGGACTCATGATGGAAAAGCGAGCTACATCCAGAGAAAGAACTGTGGAGTTTGAATGCAGATTGAGGCAAACTATTTGCTCTCTTTTTCTTCCTCTTCTTTTTTGGTTTTGTTTCTTCTCTCTCATGATTCATTCCATTGGTCATAATTCTTCTGTGCAACTTGACTGTTGTATAAATAAGTTTAATGTGAAGGTTTATGTAGAATCTATATTGGACTGCATGCCGTCTTGGGGAGGGGGAGGGCGGAGGGGAGGGAAGGGAAGACAATTTGAAACTCAAGAACATGTAGAACTAAGTGTTGTAAATGAAAAATAAAAAATCCAATTAAAAAAATAAAATAACTGCAGACAATATAAAAAAACTGAGGGCATAATGCCACTCAATACCCATTTTGGCTGAAGCTTACCTACTATCTATTCTAGTGTCATGATTGGTAAGACCTAATTCTATCAAGCCTGCACCAAGCCTCACCATTTCACCTTGGCCTTTTTCCAACCTGCCTCCACTCCTGCTGCTGTTATTACTTCTGATGGTGCTGCATATTGCCACTTGATCTATAGAAGCCATGACCTGAAAAATCTTTGGAATTCTCACCTCAGAGATGAGCTGTCTTGATTGTTGAGATCTCACTCATAGTTGGGTCAGCCTCAGACCCAACTATGTTCTTTTAGGTTGGCTATTTTTGGCCCTAGCACCTTTCCCTCCTATCACCCCTCCCCCAATCAGTAGGAATGAGACTAAATGACCTAGAAGGTTACTTTTAACTTCGAAATTCTCCCCTCTCTCACTCACCCTCATATAACAGAAATCAGTAGCCAATTCCTGTCAGTGCTACCTCATTGATATCCGTTCTCTTCATCCTTTCTGTCTCCCATCCCAGCACTCTGGTTTAACTTCTTTAGAATTGCTTGTGTGACTATACTGTTTATATATTCCTGCCAGGTGAATTTTTAATATGTAGTTCTATTAATGTCACTCCTTTCACTGATTTCACATTACTTTTCAAATAAGGCCCATGCTCCTTTGGTTGAACAAAGTTGTCTTTGATTTGGATATAACCTATTTTTCTAGTCACGTTTCCTACTTGTTCATTCACCCGATTGACTATTTCTTGAATACACCCCACAATGTACAGCAATGTCCAATCTTCCTTTTTTTTTGTCCTCAGGTCAACTTCCTACCCATATTTCAATGCCCAATTAAAATGTCACTTCTTCCACAAAGGTTTTCTAGATCTTTTCAGATAATTCTAATTTATTTCCTCTGAATTCACAAAGCTTTTCACACCTCTCCTGCTGCATTTTCAAATTCTATTTTGTATTATAAGTATCTGTGTACATGGTATGCCTTTCCTATTAGGAAGTATCATATAGATAAGCACTGTGTTTTACTTTTCTGTAGCTCCTACAATATCTAGATTGGGGCCTTATGGTCATAACATGGACACTCAATGAATATTCACTGAATGAATGTTTATGAACAAGATGAATAAATGTGAGATATATTTGACAATATATTTGTCATTTAACATTTTATCAATGACTTAGATTAAGACATAGATAATGTGCTCATCAAATTTGCGAATGACATGAAGCAAGGAGAAGAAACAGCTAACACAATGGACCAGAGTCAGAATCCACAACCAGCAAAAAGGACTTTAATAGGAACAATATCAATAACAGGTCACATATTTTTTAAAGCTTTAAGGTTTAAAAGGTGAGACAAATGGTGCTGATATTTCTTCATTTTAAAAATGAGAAAACTGAGGCTCAGGTAAGTGATTATGCAGGCTCACACAGTAAATATCAGAGCCAGGATTGGAACTCAGGTTTTATAACTCCCAGGGCCAGGGCTCTTTTAACCACAGCTGCTGTATTTACATTAAGAAAAATGCCCAAGTATAGGATAGGTTGACAATGCTATGAAAGGCTATTCATGTGAAAAAGATCTAGGGATTTTAATTGACTATAGTCTCAATACAATGCAATTATGTGATGCAGATGTGAAAGAAATTGAAGGTTGAAGTATTGAGACAGGGATCTAGTGATAATTGGGAGTGTCAGTGTAGTGAACTGAGGAAGCTAGTAGAGTATAAATCAGAGGAGACAAGACAAAGGGAATCTGCCACCCAGGCAGATAGGCTGGTTACTTGTCCAAAGGAACCAGAAAGAAGACAGGCAGGAAAATAAAATCATGGCAAACATGGGCAAGGAGTATATCTGTATCACAGTCACGTCAGTCTCAGGACTAACAAGGAGGGATATAATGCAGGTATCTTTGGATGACAACAAATCTCTGCATCTGGTGCTGGGGCAGACACAAAGTTTAGGTAAGATTCAATCCTTTCTCTCATAAGATAACACAACTACAGATAAATATTATGTACAAGACCAAATAAATGTATTTGAAGTTCCACAAAAGCCCTACTTCATCATAGCATAGAGATGACTCTGGGTTCTTAAAAGCCATGCCAGTATAGCATAATCTTTAGCAAATCCTAGATGTTTGGAAAAGCTTTGAGCATGGTTCTAGTGACATACTGCATCTGTTGTCTGAGAATCAGTTTAGTTGAATGTAGGGAGGCTCTCCATAAGTACATTGGTTGGCTACTATGTGATGAATTCGTTGCCTGTGGCAAACTGTGAAACAAAGAAAAATATAAAATGCAACACAGTTGGATGTGTTCCCTCCCCTATCCCCCACCTTCTGGTTGCAGAGTGGCAAAAAAGGGGACATAGGGATTAAGAATTATAGCTTTTACATAATCTATAAACTTTAACCATTGGCATTATTTATGTGAGATCTCGATCTTATGACCAAGGAGTTAATATATTACTGGAGGAACTGAAACACATCAGAACCTTCTTGTAGCAGAACACAAGAGGAAGTTGCAGCTAAAAAGAAAAATGGTTTCTGGGTTCTTCTTGGAAAGGTTCAGGACTTGATTTTATAGTGTGCTCAGAGGCAATAAAGGAACTGATTTCAGCGGATACTTTTGATAAAGTAGTTAACACTGTTTCTATGGAGAAGATGGAGAGATGTGGACCAGACAACGGTATAATTAAATAGATTCAGAAAAAACTAGATGGCCAGACTCAGAAACTGGCCCAAAGTCAAGAAGTCTCCAGTGGAGTATTCCAGGGATCTATGCTTGGTGTTGTACTGTCTAATGTTTTTATACATGACTTGCATAAGAAAATAGATGAGGCAGTCATCAAATTTGCAAATGACACAAAGCTAGGAGTGATATATAACATACTGGAGTAAGGATCCAAAAAGTTGTTGTAGTAAGTTGTTTTTCAGTCATGTCCAACTCCTTGTGCCCTATTTGGGGTTTTCTTGGCAAAGATACTAGAGTGGTTTGCCATTTCCTTCTCCAGTTCATTTTACAGATGAGAAAACTGAGGCAAACGAGGTTAAATGACTTGCCTAGGGTCACACAGTTAGAAGTGTCTGAGGCTGGATTTGAACTCAGGTCTTCCTGACTCTAGGCCTGGTGTTCTATCTACTGCACCACTTAGCTGCCTCACAAAAAGACATTTGACAGGATAGCAAAGATTATTGGTTATTAGTGGTGTGGAAAATATTATACTATTTTATATCATTTCTAATTTCAACCAGACCCAGAGCCTGAATTAATGAGTAACTGGATGAAGATCCAGGACCTGGGCTTCTTTAAAAGTCTGCTCAGGAAATATCCTTACCTCTGTCAACAAGGCCAGATCAGACTGACCTAAGGACATTCTTACCCCTGATAGTCATTAAAGCATGAGACCCTAAGCCCAAGAGAGATTACCTTGCTTAATACTCTACAGGTATATACTATGTTATGGAACGTAATGAGACACAGAGATGCTGGGCTGTAGTTTCAACTGACTTTTGTCAACATTCTTTACAACCCTATTCATTAAGGGAAATCCTCTTCTTGTATAATGGTTAAACATACATGGGGGTCATAAAAAATGAGGTAATACAGGCTTGCTAGCTCTGCTAAAATAACGTATATAAGTTTTCTCATTGCTTTGTTCAGGCAGCCAGAGTTTATGCTCTGACTCCTTGTACGTACAAGTAAGATAGCTTAGCTATGCTTTAAGGGAAAAATAATAAACAACATGGATTTTTCTATCATCTAGCTCTGTTGTTTCCTTCAACCAAATTTTCAGGTTTAACAGTGGTTTTTTAAAAATATTTTGATAACTGTATTTCAACATAATTGCTTCCATTTGTAATACTATGTCTATAATTTTATGTATTAAAAACACTACTCTAAGAAGGGATCCATAGGCTTCAGGAGTCTGCCCAAGGGGTCCGTGATAAAAAAGGTTAAGAACTGCTAAGCTAGAGCAATGGGCTGAATCTGAAAAGATGAAATTCAATAAGGATAAATATAAGGTCTTATATTTGAGTACCAAGAAGTCAGCTTCACCAGTATATGGGGGTAAAGGCTTGGCTAGACAGCAATTATTCTGAAAAAAAATCTGGGGTCTTAGGAGACCACAAGCTCAATATGAACCAACAGTATGATAGAGTAGTCCAAAAAGCTAACG
The DNA here is from genome assembly GCF_011100635.1 of Trichosurus vulpecula. Taxonomy (NCBI): domain Eukaryota; kingdom Metazoa; phylum Chordata; class Mammalia; order Diprotodontia; family Phalangeridae; genus Trichosurus; species Trichosurus vulpecula. Next base: position 132,630,198 of record NC_050575.1, on the reverse strand, counting down.
CTATCTTGGGCTGCATTATTAATCTCAGGATAGAGAATTGAGAGTCCTACTGTGTGCTGCCCTCATCAGTCCTCATGTAGGGTGTTGTGGCGATATCTTGATACCACAGGTTAAGAAAGAAGTCGGCAAATTAGAAAGGGTCCAAAGAAGGACAGCCGGGATTGCAAAAGGTATTGAGTCCGTGACATCTGAGGATCATTTACAGGAACTGGGCGTGTTTACCCTGGGTAAGAGAAGACTTAGGGAGAACATGATAGTTGTATTCAGGTACTTAAAGAACTGTCAGGTGAAGAAGGGATCATACTGATCCCATTTGGTCCCAAAGGACACAATCAGATACAATGGGTGGAAGCTGTGATGAGGCAACTAACTATAAACTTGATGTCAGGAAATACTTCCTACAGTTAGTGTTGTATAAAAGTGGAATGAGCTGCCTTGAGAGGAGATGAGCTTCCCCTCCTTGGAGGCCTGGGTGACCACTTGTCAGGTATTTTATAATAGAAATTCCTTTTGCACCTGGGATGGACTAAATGGCTGCCAACATCTCTTCCAATGTTCAAGTCCTGTGATTTTGTGACACTTGGCTTTCTTCCCTTGCAGCACTTGTAACATGCATAAGCCAAAAAAAAGGTCACTATGGAGATTACTGTAGCTTATGTGCCAACATCTGCTACAGAGATGAAAGAGATAGGGAAATTCTATGAAGAATTTTACAGTGTGCTGCAAGATAGGTCAATGCATGTAAGATATAGGCATTATGGATGAAAACAAAGTGCTATATAGGTTGATCGAAGACAACATAATCTCTAAAAAGGATACAGTAAGAGAAATCGGATCATATATTTAAAGGTGAAAGACAGACATGACCAACAGGAAGGAGGACCAGATATTTTCTCCAGGCGTCACCTACTCTCAAAACTCCCCCATGGGAGAATTATGTGCAAGGGGTAAAGCTGTTTCCATAGGCCAAGAAACTAAGAAGTCTAACAAGCTAACAGATAAATTAACAGCAGGAAAGGCTCATCCTTAATCCTAAACACACTCAACACCTCCTCCTCTACCAACTCCCACTATCTGGCAGCATAGCCTCATACCTGAGATTGTGGGATTATGACTCTGGCTTGTGCTCTTGGATCCCCTCGGCAGTTTCCTTCCTGCTGCTAGTTTCTGCCTGGACACCCTGCCTCTGCTCTCACCTCATCCCTTAGGAGTCATCCTGGATTCCTCACTATCTCTCATCCCCCATATCCAAGTTGTTGCCAACTCCTGACGATTTCACCTTTGCAACATTTCTTGAATATGCTTTCTTCTCTCCTCTGACTTTGCCACCACTCTGGTGCAAGCTTTCATTACCCCACACCTGGATTATTGCCCTAACCTGATGGTGAGTCAGCCTGCCTCAAGCCTCTGGCCACTCTAATCCATCCTCCTGTCAGGTGTGATCATGTCACCCACCTATTCAATAAACTCCAGTAGCTCCTTATTGCCTCTAGGGTCAATTACAAAATGCTCTGTTTGGCATCCAAAGCCCTTCATAACCTAGCCTCTCCTACCTTTCCAGTCTTCTTACACATTAGTACCCAACACATACTCTCCAATTCACTGACACTGGCCTCTGGCTGTTCCATGAACAAGATAATTCATCTTTAAGCCCTAGGCATTTTCTTTGGCTATACTCTCATTCCTGGAATGCTCTCCCCACTTTGCTTAACGTACTGACCTCCTTCTCTTTCTTTAAGTCCCAACTAAAATCTCTCCTTTAACTGGATGCCTTCTCCACCTCCTCTTAATTCCAGTGCCTTCCCTCTGTTAATTACTTCCTATTTTATCCTGTACATAATATGCCTTGTATATATTTATTTTCATGTTGTCTCCCCATTAGATTGTGAGCTCCTTGAAGGCAGGGACTATCTTTTGCTTCTTTTTGTACCCCCAGCACTTGGCATAGTGCCTGACACATAGTAGATGCTTAGTATTTATTGACTGAATCCATGGCAGCAAGCAGAAGATCTCAATTCTAACTCACTCACCCACCCAGCGAAGGATGTGGGGGTATAGAAAAGTAGAAGAGTATTCTGCCTGGGGTCGCAGCATACGCAAAAGGAAACTGAAAAGGGTAAGGGGAGGTACCATCATGGGGCATGATGAAAAAGTCCAGAGGTGTGTAGCTGGGTGGGCAGTGAAGTGGGCAGTGAAGAGTTGGATGACTTGGATACCCTCCTTAAATGGAGCCTCTAGGAAGAGCTCTTCAATTAGAGGAAGGGGCCATAGGGGCAAGCAATACCAATGAGGTGTGAGTTCTAGGGCTGACGTGATCTTGCAGAATAATAAAGTTCCTGGGGCATGACGGCCTAGAAACCAGAGTAGTACAGCTGGGTAGGAAATGAAGCGATGGCTGTCCTGGGTGCCCTAGAAGTTGTGGGAGAAGTCCTCCATCTTCTCTAACTCCAGATCCAGTATTCCTTCCATTGCATCATATTACCTGAGGCTATGACTTTAAACCTTACTAAAGCTCTAAAAACAGCTGGTGGCAGCAAAGGTCAGTGTAGACATAGCCAAACTTGAATCAGTAACCATGAAAAGAGGGACTCCCAATGCATCCTGGGCCATCTCCAGTCATCCTGGTGAATATCAGGCCACTGGACCCAGATGGCTCTAAAGGAAAAAGCGAGGGTGGTGACCTTGCACAGCCTGCCCTCAATCAAATCAAAGACAACTGTGAGTTATGTCATCACTTCCCTGATGTCATGGTCGTCTTCGAGAATGAAGGACAAACACAACTACAACCATGAAAATCAACTGGGACATTAAAGCCCAAGCATAATAGCACCAAGTAGGTAGTTGTTAACTAAGTACAGTACTCTGTAGAAAGAGGAACTCAGACAATGCAAAGTAATAGGCATTCTAAATATTAAACGATTGAATGATGGGTGGATAAATGGATAGCTAGATGATTGAATCTAAGATTCTAGATTGAATCTAATCTAGTCTTACTACAAAGGCTCTACCCCTGTGGAGTGGTGTTATCTCTGTATCCATCCTGACAGGTCATGCCACCACAGTATAATCTCTGGTGGGTCACAACAAGCTAGAACAACTTTTGAGTACAGGCCTCACCACAAATTATGCATGTGTTGTTCGAGGACAGGCCTGAGGGTAAAGCAGCCTGGGATAGTGGAAAAAAACACTGGATTTGGAGTCAGAGGACCTGAGTTCCAATCCTGGCTCTTCTATTGATCCTCGGTTTCAACAACTAGAAAATGAAGAGGTCAGACTAGGTGGCCTCTAAGGTTGTTTCCAGCTTAAAACCTATGACCCTATGAATAAATTTATCACTAGGTGATGAATTTTTAGGTCATGGTAATTCATGAAACATAGCAGAGCTGGAATCTGTATCACCAGAGAGAAGTCACATTAATAAAATCACAGCTCTTTTGAATTATCAGAGCATTTTAACTGATTTTTTTCATTAAAAGTGAGAAATAGTATTTTTGCCACTTTAGTTGGAAGAAAATGCATAACAGTTATTAGTCTTGAATTATGAATTATTAATTCTTGAGTAATGAACTGTTTTTAGTGCTACTAATTGCTTTAGTAAATTGAGAGGTCTGTACATTCTACTGTTTCTAAACGAAAACAAGATGATATTCTGCCAAATTCTTTTTATGAGACAAATATAGAAATGATTTCAAAAACCTGACAAAGACATAATGAAAAAGAAAATTATAGACTAATTTCACTTTTGAATATAGATCCAAAAATCTTAAAAAAATTATAGCAAATATATGGCAGCCATGGATCAAAGGGATTATATGCAATATTGGTTGATCCAGAGAAGACAAGGATTTAATAGAAAGAAAATGATTAATATAATTCATCATATCAACAGGAAAATAATACAAAATCACATGGTCATATCAATAGATTCCAACAAATTTTATAGAAATTAATTTTAGCAGATTGTAACCTGAGGTCAGGATCATTTTTCATCTTTATGTCACCAAAGCTATAGAATGGTGCCTTGCAAAGTGTAAGGACTTAGTTGAATTGGAGTCACATTCACAAAATATTTTCTTTGCAACAACCCTGTGAGGTAAGAAGTACAAATATTATTATCCTCATTTTACAGATGAAGAAACTGAGACTTAGGGAGGATATAATTGGCTCGCTCAGGTATGCAGAGTTAGTGTACTTGAACCCAAGTATGTTTCCCTCATTAGAATGTAAGCTTGTTGAAGGTAAGGATTCTTTGTACTTATATTGCTAGTATCTAGCACAATCCCTGGTACATAGCAGGAATGTAATAGATATTTTTTGATTGGTTGATCTTGACTTCCAGTCTGGCACTACTTCTACTAGGCCATAAATTTACACATCCACTTAGGATTAAAATAAACACCTTAACAATTAAGAACAGTCTTTTTCCTTAACATAATAGAGAGTATTTATTTAAAAACCAAGAGCCAGTGTTATTCTCAATGGCCCAGACACCATAGAGGTATGCCCATTAAGGATGTTTAGTGTTATGGTAGACAAAAGATTAAAAATGGCTGGAGAATTAGAGTAAGTGGGCAGGTATGGGCAAGAAAAAAAATACAAAGTCTAAGGATATGCCTTTAGAGAAACCACAGATCCCCAAGTAGCCCTGGGATTCCTTTTGCTTCAACAAATGTTGAATTGGCTGAGGAAGAGCTAGCACCCTGTACAGGTTGCCAAGATCTTTTCCCCTAAGGAAAAAAGAAACACCTTTATCCTTTAGTCAACAGAAACCTTAGAATGCTTGCTTGTCTTAGAGTTATGCTCTGATCTGTAGATAGAGGGAGTTTTAGGAGTAGGATAGAGGGAAGGGATGAAGAGGAACTGGATGGGAAGAGGCTCATGCGCATTCTTGGGAAGAAGGGGTTAGTGAAGAATTATAAGTTTACTGTTTGTTTTTGTCTCTGGCTTTGGCTTCAGCAGCTGATGCTTCAACAGGCTTGCTAGCCAAGTGGGGCCTGCCAGTTGTGGCCCTGGCTTGTTTGAGAATGACAAATAAGAAACTGAACATATGACTTGAGTGTACGCATCCATCTCCAATTCAAACAATGGTTGGCATAGTCTCACCTATATTTCAGCTGTAATAGTCATTGTCACTACTTCTATTCAAACTAGTGCTGGGAATACTCATGTAAAGGGGAATCATATGAGGGCCTTAGCAAGGGGCATGGCATAAGGGAAAGAGGGTTGTTTTGGGGGTCTGAGTGTTTGAGTGCTAATCTTGGCTCTGTGACCTTGGGCAAGTCATTTCATCTTTCTGGGCCCCAGTTTACTCTTCTGTAAAATGAAGGGGTTAGATTACATTAGTGGCACCCAATTTTGGGGTATGAGGACCCCTTTTAACATAAAACAACTTCAGGGATTCTCGTGATAGTAGTTCAATCAATAAATCAAACATCTATTAAATGTCTATTATGTGTCAAGCACTGTGACAGAAATGAAACAGTCCCTGGCCTTAGGGACCGTACATTTTATTGGGAGAGACAGTATGTAGGTATGTTATATATATATATATATATATATATATATATATATATATATATATATATATATATATATATATATATATATATATTTACATATACATATATATATACACACACATATATGAAATAAAACAATTTTTGTTAGTTTTTTTGCGTTTTGTAAGGGAAGGCATTAATAGCTAAGGGACAGGCTCAGGGACTTGTAATGGTTGTTAAATCCTCTCCCTCTCCCTCTCCTTCTTCTTTTCTCCAAATGAAGGTAAATTTTGATGGCCAGAAGCTGCCCACTTAAACTGGGCTTTACTGGCTAGGTTTGTTTGTTTGTTTCTTAGTTTCTCTCTCTCTCTCTCTCTCTCTCTCTCTCTCTCTCTCTCTCTCTCTCTCTCTCTCTCTCTCTCTCTCTCTCTCTCTCTCTCTCTCTCTCTCTCTCTCTCTCTCTCTCCCTCCCTCCCTCTCTCTCTCTCTCTCTCTCTCTTTTCTCTTCTTTCACAAAACCTTAAACCCAGTTCACTCTGAAGCTCATAGATTAGACCACAACAGGTCCCTGCCCAAGCTCCATTTAATCACTGTATTTTGGGCCCTCCTGGCTTAGAGTCAAAGGTATGTCAAAGGTAACTGTTTCTCTTTGGAACTGCAACCCTGAGGGTCTTCCACTCAGAGCTTTATTTTTTTTTCTTTCTTCTAATTAAGGGGGCCATCCCTGGACTCACTTCTTAAAGAGGCCTATTCACTAAATGGGCATTACCTTACTCTAAGTGGGTACCTGAAAAAGCCTTAGCCTAAAAGGGCCAGGGTCTCCCATTATATCCTGGACCATCTTCAGTCGTCTTGATGAATATCTGGCCACTGAACCCAGATGGCTCTGGAGGAGAAGTTGAGGCTGGTGACCTAGAACAGCCATCCCTCACTCAAATAAAAGCCAACTGCGAGTCATGTCATCATTTCTCTGATGCCATGGTCCTCTTCGAAAACGAAGGACAAACACAACAACAAAAGTTACCACGAATTCAGCAATATGTTGAAATGAATTTGAAAGGGACCAATCACAATTGCATCCACATGCACTTAAAACAAATATGTTGTTTTTCTTTCCCCTTCTGGGGAGATATAAGCGCTCTGAGGTCAGGGATGATTTCATTTTTGTCTTTATATTTCCAGTGCCTAGCCAAATGTCTGGCACATAGCAGGCACTTAATGTTTATTAATTTTAACTAAATAAACACTGTGACATCACCTAAGTCCCTTAGACTTTGTCACATTATCTTCTCTACTAACAGATGTGCAGGTGAGTCTGAGCATTGTAAGATCATAGATTCAGAATTGGAAGGAACCTTAGAGGTTATCCAGTTTGACCCTTTCATTTTACAGATGAAGAAAATGAAGGCCAGAGAGGTTAAGTGCCCATGGTTAGATGGGTATGAAATGACAGAGTCTTGCTTCGAACTCAGGTCCCATGACTCAAATTCAACACAAGTTCAGTGTTCTTTTCACTTCTCATGTGCCTCTCTAACCAAACTCTAGCTGAACTGGGTCTTGCTAATGAGCCTGCCCTGTGCTACCCTCTCTTTTCATGTTTGGGTCTAGCCAGCTTAATCAGTCCAGGTGTACAGTTCCATCCCCACAGGCTTTGACTTCTTCCTGATAACCCAGGTGGTGAGTTCTGTGGTCTCCCACCTTGAACAAACCTAATCCCTTTTCTACATGACAATCCTTCAAAACTTGAGCACAGCTATCATGTCCCTTTTAAGTCTTCTCTTCTCTGGGCTAAATGTACCTAGCTCCTTCTACTAACCTTCATATGATAAGAACTCATGTCCCTTTACTATCCTGCTTTCTTCCTCTAGAATCTCTAGCTTATCAATGTTCTTTCTAAACTGTGGCACCCAGAACTAAGTATATTACTTCAGAAATTGCCTGACTGGAGCAGAGTACAACACGAGGGTCGCTCACCTCTTTATTCCTCTCTTAATGCAGACCAAGACCAATTGGCTTTCTGGGGGTGCTACACCACACTACTAACTCATACAGAGTTTACAAGCCCCTTAAAATCCCAAGACCTTATTCATATAAACTGCTGTCTAACCATGCTTCCCTCATCTTTTACTTGCACAGCAGACTTTTTGAATCAAGCTGTCCTTATTAAATTTCATTTTATTAGATTCAATGTAATGCAATACCCTGTCAAGATCTTTTTTTATCTGTCTGTCATCCATTGTGTTAACTATACCCCTCTCCGAGCCCAAGCTTTGTACCATCTGCACATTTGATAAGTTCAAGGCTTACATCCCTGGGGCACTCCACTGGAAACTTCCTGACAAGTAGAAATCGAACCATTAACAACCACTCTTTGAATATAGCCATTCATCCAATTATGAATCCATCTAATTGTATTATTGTTGGAGGCCGCATCTCTCCATTTTTCCATAAGGATAATATGAGACTATTAAAAAGTAAGCTTTTTCTAAAATGGATGGGAATATCCATAGTGAGTTCACCAGATCCACTAATTTAGTAATCCTGGGGAAAAAAGGTAACAACTTTAATCTGATAGGATTTACTCCTATTGACATACGGTATCTCCTTATATCACTACTTTTCTGGATGATAACTAACCATTTCTTTGATGATCAGCTCTGGAATGTTCCCAGGAATAATATAACCCTATAGTTTTCTCTTCCTTGTTTTGAAAAGTAGGACATTTGTTCTTCTCCAGTCCCATGACACTGTGCCCCACTCTCAATGATCTTTTATATAGGATCAGAAATCATATCTATAAATCCTCTCACTAGGTCATTTAGGCCAGAGGACAACTAGGTGATCTCTTAATATCTCTTGTTATCAACTCTGTTTGCCAACTCCCATCCTAGATTCTTTTATTTCAAGCTCAAATGTCCTTCTCCTTTGTCAGAGAAAAGAGAAGCAAAATCATAAATAAGCAGTTCTGCATTCTCTCTTGTCATTCCCATCATCCCCCACTGTGTGATACTATCCTTTCTTTGATCTTCCTCCCTCCCTCCCTCTCTCTCCACATACACACACACAGACACACATACAGACACATATATATATATGTATATATGTATGTATACACAGAGCACACACATACATACATACACACATATATCTTGGCCTACCAGTCACAGGCCTAATCCCAATACTGATCAACAAAAGAGATTAATTCTACTCCATTTCCATTCTGGTCTGGTTAAATAGCCTGGTAGTTCCCTGAGCTCCTCTGTGTTCACCATATTGATGATGAACTTCAAGTTGACAACCAATCTACACAGCCCAGTGTAGTTTAGAACCCCTGAGCTTCAGTTATCTGCCAGTTTCAGGTAGCTGGCACTTTCGCAGGTGGGATTACAGGTATGTGTCATAATGCTTGGATTTTAATTAATTTTAAAAAACAACAACGGCTTTACTGTTATTGTTGTCCTTAGTTTTCCTTATTAGCTTCAGCTCATTTTGAGTTTAGGCTTTGAGTTTGAATATAGTTCAATGTAGTTTAGGGGCAGCTAGGTTAGTGCAGTGGATAGAGGTGCAAGCTTGGAGTCAGGAGGACCCGAGTTCAAATTCAGCCTCTGACATTTTCTAGTTGTGTGACTCTGGGCAAGTTATTTAATCTGTTTGCCTCAGTTTCTCCATCTGTAAAATGAGAACAATAGCACCCACCTTGCAGGGTTGTTGTAAGGATCAAATGAGATAATATCTGTAAAGCACTTAGACTAGCGCCTGGTACAATGTAAGTGGTAAATAAATGTTAGCTGTTATTATTATTCAAATATAACTTGTGTGCAGATCCTCACTGAGGTAGAGAAAAAGGGAATCTAGCTTTTGGGCAAACACTCAAGGCAAAATCTATATCTATCATATCTGTCTATCTCTCTATACACACATATAATCAGGTACATAGTAGTTTTTATTTCACCCCACAGGAAACATAGGAAAGATATAAAGGATTCAGTGAACCATAAACAATTTACTTCGCAGAAAATATAGAGTCACATAAAAGACTCATAGTAGCCCATAAACAATTCTTTTCTCTTCCTGATGATCCCCAGATTTCCCCAGGCCCCTGTTTAATCACTAAGTTCCACAGTACCTTGGTTTTAGACTTTCTTTGGAATGGAAATAAATTTGGGGTTGACAGTCAGCCTCCTGATACTCTGGTGAGTCCCACTTTCACTCTAGAGATAGACTCTCTCCAGAAGAAAAACCAACTTGGGGTTGATAGCGAGATAACCCCTTTCTCATCAGACCTGCACTGTCCAAATAACTCATGGCAGCAAGAGAGAGAAAAGTTCAGACTTTTTGCTCCTCCATATCATGGCTATAGTCCCTTGATGGTCTTCTACCTATAAAGTCGCATGTGAAAACCTATGAATTTAGAGCTGGACGTATCTGGGGGCCATCAATCTAGAGCTACAAGGGACCTGAGAGGTCATCTAGACCAACTTTTTTTAATTTATTTTTTATTTTTAGTTTACAACACTCAGTTCCACAAGCTTTTGAGTTCCAAATTTTCTCCCTCTTCCTCTCCTCCCTCCTCCCTCCATGTAATCTGACATAGGTTCTACATATATCTTCACATTAAACTTATTTTCACAATAGTCAAGTTGTAAAGAAGAATTGTAATCAATGGAATGAACCATGAGAAAGAAGAAACAAAACCAAAGCAGAAAAAAAGAGAGCAAATAGTTCGCCTCAATCTGCATTCAGACTCTACAATTCTTTTTCTGGGTGCGGATAGTTTTTTTCCATCATGAGTCTTTCGGAGCTGTCTTAGAACCTTGCATTACTGAGAAGAGACAAGTCTATCAAAGTTAGTCATCACAGATACTGTGTGTCAGCAATCGTGTGTAACGGTCTTCTGGTTCTGCTCCCCTCACTTAGCATCAGATCGTGTAAGTCTTTCCAGGTTATTATGCAGTCCATCTGTTCCTAATTCCTTATAGCACAATAGTATTCCATTACATTCATATACCACAACTTGTTTAGCCATTCCCCAATTGATGGGCATCCCCTTGATTTCCAATTCTTTTCTACCACAAAAAGAGCTGCTATAGCTATTTTTGTATATACAAGTCCTTTTCCCACTTGTATGATCTCTTTGGGATACAGCCCTAGATCATCTAGACCAACCTGCTCATTTTAAAGATGAGGGAAAAGAGGTCCAGAAAGGTCAATAAGAAACTTGACCAAGGTCACATAGGTAGCAAGTGTCCTCTTTGTAAAATGTTGGCCTCGCTCAGAATCTTCCTTTTTCCTCCCTAGGAGGCTATGACCCAGGATCCCATTCATGATGTATTAATACACTCCTAGCTCTCTACTGGCTGGTTTGCATGATGATAACATTAGATCCCATACATAAAGGACATGATGATTTGGGAATCATCCAAAATGGATCCTCTGGGGCCATGGAGGATCCCAAAAGAATGGGATCTTGTATTTTCTATATCTTTCAGTCAATTGTTGGATGGGAAAGATGTGGTATATTGTGGAATACTATTTGCAAAAGCATACCTGTTTCCTTCAAATCAAAGATGCCCTCCATGCAGTATAAATTTTTCCATAAAGAATTTTATTTAGGTAAGAAAGTAATTAGTAGTTACTAATGTTCTTCCAGTTACCTTTTCCTCCAATAATAAAGTTTAAGTCTTTTCTACATCTTTGGTTTCTTCTCTTGCTTCAGAAAGTTTCAGATTTGAACCCTTAATTCCTTAAAAAAATACAAAAAACCCCCAAAACAAAACCCCAAATGCTTTCACTTCCAGCCTTGAATTCTTTTGATATATACTTGGCCTATTCCAGAAACTTTTCCCAACCCTTTGTCCTTCAATGTCATTTCCATTTAGTCAAAAAACACATCCAGGACTGGGATGTTAGAGTCCAAATGTGGTGGCTCTACTCTCCTCAATGGTGTTAAGAATCTGTCATAAAAATCCTTACAGATCGTTTCTATCTTTTGTCTATTTTCCTTCCAGTTTCATCCTTAAATGTCCTCATTATGACTTTTGCCAAGCTTTCTTTAAACTGTTTTTTCCTACCACTGATTCTTAATGTTTTATAAGGTGAAACTCCTCATAATCTTCTGTTGTTCTTCACTTTAAGATTTTACAAGTGAGTTATATTATAAACCAGTGTTGCCCTTGGATGACATATCTTTCTCCTTGGCAAAAAGGTCCAGTGTTTGCTATATAAAGTAGTTTTTAGGCTCTCTTGGTCTTCTTGTTCTGGCAATTGACTTAGTTAAACTTCCGTATGGAATGTTAAAATCAGTTTAGGTATCCTTTCCTCAATCCATTTCCTTGTTTTCCTCATATAAATAATTTGTTTAAATAGTTCAGATCATGGTTAGCTGTACATCATATCTTTTTTCATTTTAATTTTGTATTAATTTTAATCTTTGCTTTAGATCACACAGCTGATTCAGGAATGAACTCCACGTTCTAATCAAGAGGCATTTATGAAGTGCTTTCTATGTTCCCTGGAGAAGGAAATGGCAAACTACTCCAGTATCTCTGCCAAGAAAATCCCAAATAGGGTCATGAAGAATTGGACACAACTGAAATGACCTAACAACAATAAATTCTATGTTCCAGGCTCTGTTCTATGCACTGAAGAAACAAAGAGAAAAATGAAAACAGTCCCATCTTCAAGGAGCTTACATTCTGACATAGTACATGAGTAATGAGTCATTTCCTTTCTGCTTAAATATAGCTTAATTCATTGTTTGTGTTATTTGGTGGTTGCCATACGCAGTGCCTCCTGATTCTTTTTTTGAAGAAAGCATTCATGATAAAAAAAAGCCTGAAGCTTCATTAGCATCTACAAATGTCTGACTTCTCTTATTCCTTACTCCCAAACCATATTTCCCAACATATTTTTTGCTGCCCTCATCTAGTCTCAATTTTACCCTGCAGTCAGCAGGTATTGAAATATATATTGTTTTAATTTAGAGTGCTTTAAGTTCTCCATAGAATTTCTTATCCCTTCATCCTCTGAAACGGATTTTTGGAGCATGTGTTGTGATCAGTTTAAGGATTCTCTATTCCCAAATATTTATCCTGGGCATTCCAATGAATAGAAGTGAATAAGCAGAGGAGCACAGGTTGGACCGTTTTTGAGACACTGAAATGTTCTTCTGATGACCCCCCAAACTTCCCTCTGAAACAAAGCCCCATATTTTAAAAATAAAAACATGTTTCTGGTGCTACTGTGTGCCTGCCAGCTGTGGAAGCCTAGTGTGGAGAACTAAAATTGAGACTCATCCAAAGGGGAATGGAGAAGCACATAGTTGGTAGAAGAGAGCTATACACTGGTACAATACAAGGGATTATGCAGGAGAAGTGGAGTAAAGGATGTCATCAGAGAAAAATATCTGAACTAAATGATAGGCCTGTCATGTAATAAGAGTGAGGTTTAACTCATAAGCTCTACTGGCATCCTTGCCATGGCACTAGAACTTGAGGAAGATACTCAGTATGATGGATGCAGCAGTGCCAAACTTACAGGAAGCCATGGGAGCTGTATAAGATGGGTATCATGAATAGTTTGCAATCTACATCACTGAAGAGAATACTGCCATAAGTGAAATCACAGGTCCTTTCGAGCATTGAAGTATTAGTGGGTATTGCCAAGAGCTCCTGTACTCAATATCCCTTGCTAGTCTGACTTAAAGCCTAGCCTGGGAGTCCAACTTCTCTCCCTAGGTAGGTTTCTTGTAGGTTCCAATGTGTTGACTCAGAATTCCACAGCTTCCTCCTTCTTGGTGAACTCCCATGCTGTGGGAAAAGTTATTTGGGAAATAACATGCTTATTTGGGAAAAGTTGCTCTGCTGCCCCCAACCCCTTACCTTTATCCAGAAGCAGTCTTTTGGTACTCTCTGTTGCCTTCTTACCTCTTAGGGTCTCTAGTCTCCTTCAAAGCTCAGCTTAAATGCTAGCCCTAGCTCCTACTGCCTCCCCCTGAATCCACCTTGTGTTGGTTTTGCATATATTTATATGGGTACATTTTGTCTCCACTGAGAGAATGAAAACTCCTTGATGACAGGGACTATTTCATTTTTGATTTCACATCTCCAGCACCTGCCATAGTGCCTGCTACCTTGTAGGTATTAACTAGAAGAACCAGAATTTTAATAATACCATGAAGGACGAAGTGAATTTTTCTATCAATAGACTGGTATGGTTCTTCTAGTGTTTAAAGACTTCCTTGCTTTGATTTGATGCTTGTCTGGCCTAATAACTTTTGTTAATCCCACCTAACTCCTTTAGGTTATGACTGCTCATGTGTGCCAAAGATTTGTTGCTACTTGGTCCATCTGGCACCCAGGATTATTTTTTCTTCAATGCAGTGTCAGTGAATTTTTTAGGATATTGGAAAGAACACTGGTTCCTATCCTTCATCTATTACCAACTTGCTATGAACATGAATGGCTGTTGGCAAATCACTCAAACTCTCTGAGCCTCAATTTTCTTCTGTAACACAGAGACAATACTTGCACTAGCCACCTCAAATGGTTGTTGCAAAGAAAGTAAGCACTTTTTAAAGTCTAAACCACTATGTAATTATGAGCTAGTGATATTATTATTAGTGAGGCAGAGCAGCAACATGGATGGAGATCTGATCTTGGAGTCAGAATGAGCAGGATTCAAGTCTTGCCTCTGACTTCTACCAGCCATGTGACCATAGGTGAATCATTTAACTTCTCAGTGGCCCAACCACTTCCTTAAGACTATACCTTATAGACGAGTTGCTGATCTGCAGGAGCATAGGGAGTTTCCCCACTTTGAGTTCACTTCAGTGAGGAAAGTGCAAGTCTACAACCCCCTCACCCCCATTCCAACTCAACCCAAAGTATTTTTTAATCCCTCAAAGTTGTGTATTCATGGGTACCATATTATTGCTTCCTTGATTTACCTTTTAGCTTTGTAGTATAGTATCCTTTTCTTCCATTTCTTAGTCAAAGACTGAAACTACTTTTCTCTGTTTGAAATCCTGTACTCCTCTTGATTCACTTCCCCAATTTCTGTTCTTATTTATCAACCTTAAATAGCTCCTACCTCAAGATCACCTAGGCTCATGGCCAACTGACAGTTGAATCACTGGGTATGCCTCTCCCAATTGAATTACTGCATTTTTTACAAAATGTTATCTTAAAACATGTTGAAATCGAGATATAACTCATTTCCAGCAAAGGCAGCAGTTTGTGTCTTCTTTGAAATTTCTTACAGGTATTTGAATTTTAAAAGAGGACACTTGTTTGCCCAAATGAACTTCTAATTGGTACAACTTCAGAATAGTGGCTAAATGAAAATATTTAGGCAATGTGGAGGAGATAGCCATAGGCTAAGGAGCCTTAGTGGCAAATGTGAAGATTCAATCAACTGGTAGCCTCTGGGTTAGAAGGCTTTAAGAAGCCACTGAGAAGCTTCCTGATGTTCAATGTCCCTTTCCCCTGCCTACAGTTGACTTCAGAAATGCTTTAAACTGAGTTCCTACAGACCTTCCCTCTGCTCCCCTTGTAGAACCAGCCCTGTTTTGTGCCTCTCCTCTCTAGGGTATTGGGCAGGGACACTCTGGATGATCTTGGACCTTTGTAAGTGTTCTTCCAGGTCTCTGCCCAAGAAAGCCATTCTGCCCAGATCCATCCAGGATGTGACCCATTTGATCAAGGGGCTGCCTCCTGAAATTGTGCTATGATTGTGGGGGCCAGGGGGGAACTGGGCTGTGATTTGAGGAAGCTGAGCTGTTAGCCAAATCTCTGTTACCAAGGCCACTCTGTTCTTCTGTTCAGGCTACTTGGCTGGTTGTTTATTCAACTATTCATTAGGCACAGTTTTATCATCTACTCATGGAGCCAGGCCACCTCAGATCTGTCCACAACTTAAAACAATCAGAGTAACTTTTAAGATACCTGCGAGGTCCTCCTTTGAAGACACCAGTCGGGGAGAACAGCTTCCTGGTTCAATTCTCAGAGACAACCTGAAAAACAGGATTTTTTCTAGATCAGTGTGAGCTCTACTAAGTCCAGAAAAGAACTGGAAGCAAAATTTGGAGTTAAAAGAAGTCCTTGGTTTTGGAGGGCATGTAATCCAACAGCAACCACTTCTACACCATCCCTGATGATAAGTCATTTAAGTCATTCATCTTCCCCTTGAATGCCAAGAGTGATGGAGAACTCACAACTTATGTGGCAGCTCACTCCAATTTGGGACAGCTCTAGTTCTCTTTGGTTCACTCCTCTGTTCATAGAGAAGATTCATGGTCTCTTCAGAAGTACGGATGGTCAAACGAATGTGCCCAGGAAGTCTAGTTAGTTTTAAACAGGAGTCTTACTATTTTTATTTTTTTAAAGTTTGATTGATTATTTCTATACAAACATAAAAGTCATTTACTGAAGGCTGCTTACCAGTTGGTTGGCTATAGTATAAGAAATTTTTGGCCATAAGCAGTTGTGAAATTTATCTGGTAAGTAATGGAGAGGTCAGGATCTATATCAGTGGAGGAAAGACTGCAGATGAGACTGCAGGTCCTTGAAAGATTGGGATGCTAAAACTGGGCAGCCCCAAAACCCTTTCAAACAGACTAGAACCTTCCAGAGGAACAGGGAAATGAAATACATACATATAGACCACACATAATATACATATGCATATGTATATTATGTGTATCTGCATATTATATAATTATATAATATACATCTGTATGTAACAGTGCTCTTTGGAATTCACCTTTCACATTATCTAATCATGTAAAATACAGGTATTTTTATTTGATGTATTTTGTCTTTGTACTCTCAGTGACTAGCTAGTACAATGCCTTGTACATAATAGGCATTTAATAAATGTTGAACTGTTACTACTAATAGGTAGCATTAATATAGCTTTCAGGTCTACAAAGCTCTTTACCAATATTATCTCATTTGATTCGCATAACAATCCTTGGAGGTAGGTGTTTAGATTATCCCCATTTTACCATTGAGGAAACTGAGTCAGACAGAAGTTAGGCCTAGTTTAACACTGCTAGCAAGTATCTGAAAGTGGATTTGAACACAAGTCTCTTGGATTTTAAATTCAGTGTTCTAACCACTTGGCTTTCTAAAATACACCTCATCACTGCCCTACTCAATAAACTCCAATTCCCTATTGCCTCTAGGATCAAATATAAGCTCCTCTGTTTTGTTTTAACCTGGGCAAAACCAACGTTTTCAACTTTATACATTCCTCCCCTTCCCAAATTTTATTGTTCAGCCAAACCGGCTTCCTTGTTGTTCCTCTATGATCCAGCTATATAGGCTTACTTGCTGGTCTTTACTCAACACTTCACCTTCTATCTCCATGCATTTGCACTGGATGTCCCCCAGACCTGGAATATCTCTCTCCTCGCCTATGCTTCTGACTTTTCTTAGCTTCCTCTAAGATTTAGCTCAAATCTACCCTTTCTGCAAGAGGGCATTCCCAGTTCTCCAGCTGCTAGTACTTTCCCCTTAGAGACTGCCTTCCAACTGCTATGCTTACATCTTGTACGAACCTACCTGTATCCATGCAGTCTTCTCCATTAAAGTGTGAACTCCCCCAAAACAGGAATTGTTTTAGCCTTTTTTGCATACCCTCACTGTCTGGCATAGTGGCTGGCACATGGTAAGTGCTTAATAGATACTTGCTGTCTGACCACCTGGCCCTAACCTACCTTTCTAGCCTTATTATATACACTACTCCCCTTTGTGGACTTAGGTCCGGCTAAACTGACCTTGCTGTTTCTGACACACAACTTATCATCTCCCATCTTCATGCATTTTCCTGCCTTTTCTATCTCCCATGCCTGGAATGCCCTCCCTCCTTACCTCCACTTGCTAGAATCCCTAATTTTCTTCAAAATTCAGCTCAAGCAACATCTGTTATAAGAAGCTTCTCTTGATTACGACAGCTGCTAGTGTCTTTCTCATGATCCAAATTACCTCATATTTATTTTTAAGTATTTTTGAGTGTTTTATCTCTTCCAATAGAATGCAAGTTTCTTGAGGGCAAGGACTATTTCCCCTTCATCTTTGTATCCCCAGGGCCCAGCATAGTGCTTGGCACATAGTTGGCACTTAATATGTGTTGATCAATTAAAGGTCTTTAAGTAAAGATCCAGCAATAGACTGTCCCTTTTCTGACAGGTTTAGTCACTATCTGTTTACTTTTTTGGCCAAATTAATTCCAAAGATTGTTTTTTAATGTGTGGAAGGGGTCAGGATCTGTATAGGTAGAGGAAGCCTTCATGCCAAGGAAACCATGGAGTCTTAAAATATTGAAATACTACTGTAAGAAATGATGAGCTTGTTGATCATAGAAAAATATGGATAAACTTGTATGAAATAATGAAGAGTGAAATGAGAAGAATCGAGAGCATGTTGTACACAATTATGATAGCAATATTGTTTTGAGAACAACTTTGAGCGACTAGATCATTTTGACTATTATGAATACCCAAATTAACTATAAAGGACATATGAAGGAAGATGCTATCTGCATCCAGAAAAAGAACTGATAAACAGAAGTATGTATTGAATGATTTTGCATGTGAATGTAGGTGTGCTTGCATATATCTATATAAACATAGATATAGATATGTACATATATAGATATATTTGTGTCTAATGGTAGCCATCCCTGGGTGGGGTAGAGGAAGAATTAAAAACAGGGGAAAAATAAGTTTACATGGTAACTTTATTATATATTTAAAAGGAATAGCAAATTGTACATAATAGATTTGCAATTTCATGTGCAACCTTTTTCTGCTAATATTATGGAAATGCTTGTTTTCTGCCATAAATTAAAAATAAAATAAAAAATAAGTAATAGGGAAGTCAGGACCTAATTTACTGTGAAGTCCCAAGGTGAAGAAAGGAAGAAGCTAAGCCAGATAAACAACAGAGAGAGGGGCTCTCACAGGATTTATCTGGGTCTGCTTCAGTTCAAAGGCAGGAACATGAAAATCAAGGCCCAAGATTCAAATAGAAGTAGCAGCCTGGGTATGAAGACCAAGTTACCAGATTGGGACAAGGAATATGTAGGTCAAGATCCAAAACAGGGAGGGCAAAGGGCTAGAGGAAGTCCTGACGGACTGTAGAGAAAAAATTTTGGCATATGTCCAGTGCAGTGGAGGGCTCCTATTAAGTGGAAGTAGGGGCAACTGGAGTTCTTTTACCTATAGTCTTTAAACTTTTGAAAAGTTATCTCTATATAATTGGTTTCATTTGTAATCTTACATATTTCATTTTATGCATTTAAAATATTATCTTGAGAATGGGTCCATAGGTTTTACCAGATTGCTCAAGGGGTACATGACACAAAAAAGGTTAAGCATCTCTGAGGTGGAGCCTGGCTTAAAATGAAAGCCTTGTTAACCAGCCAGTACATTTGGCCATGAACTGGCACAGTGAGAAGGGGAAAACAAGACATAAGGAAGAATCTCTGAGCATACTGTCCCCTTGTCTCCAGGTTTGATTCATATTAATGATATGTATATTGGGCAATTAGTTGTGAATATATCAACAGACTTTTCACTTATGCAAAAGAAGTCAGGGTTTAAGGCATTGTTCACATTTAAGTAAATTTCTTTTTTTAAAAAAAATTATTGACATATTTTCCTTTTATATGACCTAAATATTCCCCTGAATCCCTCCCCTTCCTCACTCCCAAAGAGCCATTTCTTAAAACAAAATTTAAAAGAAAAATAGGAAGAAAGGGGAAAATATCAGCAAAACTTTTCAGGACATTAAAAAAATCCTACCCTCCTCTTTTTTCACTTCTACAAGTGTTATGGAAAGTGTTTTCCCAGATAGTGAGATAGATAGAATTAAAAGAACCCTTAGAAAATAGACTTAGATTTGGAAAGGACCTTAGAACACACACTTAGAATTAGAAGAGACCTTGGAACATAGAATGCCAGAGTTGGAAAGGCCCTAAGACAGGATCTTCAAACACAGACTTTTAGAGCTAGGAGAGACTTCAAAGATTTTTCATTCCAGCTCCTTTATTTTATAGATAATAAAACAGGCTCTGAGAGGGGAAGTAATTTATTCAAGGTCAAACAGCTAGTAAATGGCAGAGCTGGGACATATGGCCAGTTTCTTTGGCTCTATATGTAATGCTCTTTGCGCTATTCTAGATTTTCTTCAGCCTAGAAATGGAACTTGGGCTGAGCAATGATATCTTGAAAATAAGCTAATCTGTTGTAAGAAATCTTGGCTATCTAAAAGAATTTTAAGATGGGGAATGGATTAGATAAGCAAGACCTAGAAACAAATGAACAAATCAAGTGTGCTAATGAAAACTAAGAATATAAACTACTGGAGGAAGAACTCCCTATTTGGACTGCTGGGAAAACTAGAAAGTAGTTCGGCAGGAAAAAGGTTTAGACCAACATTTTATACTAAATACCACAATAAACTCCAATTGGTTAAGTAATCTAAACTTGAAAGGTCATTTCATTTAAAAAATAGGAGAATGGAAAAATATACCTTTTATGTCTATGATTAGGGGGGAAGATTTATAACCAAAAAAGAAAATATATGAAAACAAAGGTAGAATAATTTTTATTAAATAAAAAGAATGCAACCAATCAATCAACCAAAAGAAAAAGACAAACTGTTGAAATGGAAATTATTTGCATCAAGTATCCATAACAAAAGTTTGAATAGCAAGATACATAGTTAATTGGTGCAAATTTTAAGACTAGGCTATTTATCAATATATGTGGCCAAAGGACTTTTTAAAAATAACTTTCAGAAGAATTATAAAGTACCAACAATCATATGAAAGAATGTTCTATGTAACTAATAATAATATAGGAAAGGTAAATTAAATAAACTTTGAGGCTTTACTTCATACATATAAAACTGTGTGGGGGTGGGATGGGATAGTCAGTAATGAGGTAATTTGGTATAGCAGCAAAGAGAGCAAAAGTTGTAGTCAAAGGACTTGCATTCTAATTAGGGAAGTATCTTTTATTTTTCTTAAAATCCTCAGGACTTAGCACAGTGCCTGACACATAGGAGGCACTTAATAAATGTTTATTGAATGACTGACTTACAAACTCCGTGATCCAGCTGCACTGATCTACCTGCTATTCCTCACACAGGGCACATGTTATCTCCTGATGCTGTACTCCTTTCCCCCATAGGAGGACCACTCTCCCTCTTCATGTTAGTCTGATTCTAGTTTCCCTGGCTTCCCTCAGCCTCTGCCAGAGGCCTTTTCTGCCCTACCCCTTCCCTACCCACTAGCTGCTTGTGCCTTTCCTCTGAGGTTACCTTGCATCTACACAAAGACTCTCCTACATATTTAGTTATTTGCAGTTTATCTCCCTTATTAGAATATGAGCTCCATGAGGACAGTGACTTTGTTTATACCTTTCTTTGTATGACCAGCACTTAGTACAGTACCTTTACTTAATATAGCTAAACTAACAACAATGCTTAATAAAATGCCTGTTGGATGACCAAATGATATGAGGTGGGTCCCAAAGCATACTGTCCCTTTGCAAGAATAAAGGTCAGTCCTAGAGCAGGAGTCAGTACATGTGGCATTTTGGAAGAGATGACTGTCCAACTTAACCCAACTTCCTTGAGCAACTTATGTTCTCCTGCTCCCACCTAGGGCTGACGTACCAGACCAAGTTTGCCCTTCACCATCCTGATTCAGTCACACTAGTCAGTCTATAGATTCAGATATAGAAAACTAGAAATCTAGACCTGTAGGAGTATCTAATCGGTCTTACAAGTGACATGACCAGGACTACATCCACCAATTGTCTACACTCAGTGGAGGTGGAGCTGAATTTACCTAGCTTATAACCGAGAGGACAGTATAGGATGGGTAGGAAATAATAGTACTAATATTTTCTTTCAAAAAACAAAATAAAAACACTATTGATTTCAAATTTATTTCAAGGACAGTAAAGAGACCAGCTAGCCTGAAAGGTGGAACAATGTGAAAGCAATTTCAAAACTGGAACTGTTTTTCCCCCTTTTAAAATTCATTAGCTGTCACTCCCATCCTAGCCTGAATTAGTTTGTGGCTCTGTTGGCCAGAACTGGGGACTTGTACTCCGCTTGTGATCTGATTAGACCTCATTACTTACTAAGCACCTAATACATGTAAGACACTGTGCTAGGAGCTAGGGATACACATTTCAAAAAAATGAAACTTTCTTGCTTTCAAGGAGCTTGCAAGGAGCTTTATCAGTGAGCTGAGTACAAAATAAAATATAAACATTATGTGATTATGAAGCTGGGATGGTTATACAGGATCATGTACCCAAGGACCTCCTTCCCTACACTGTCTGGAAATCTTCCCACAATTTGAACTTTGTATGAGTTATGTATCTCTCTCCGGGTTAAGATTACTCATTGGCACAAGGGAGATGTGCCCTGAAGCTGGGTGTGGAAGAATACTGACCCTGGGAAGGGCTCCACTCTGCATGAATCTGCTGTGAGTTACAGAAAGAAGTTGGAGAATGGAGGTGGTAGAAGCAGTGGCCACTGATGAGAATTAGCCCAGACTGGTTTTGGGTGGTGGGCACTGAGAAACCTAAGTGGAACTGATTAGTCTCTTGTTAAAGAAGGAAACTCTGAGACTCCTCTCCCTCCACTATCAAGGATTAAAAATTGCTAGGGAAGATGATAATATCCTCTCGTTTGCTGAAGGATGATTACAGCTCATTACTTCAGCAAACAAATACAAACCTTTTTAACACAAAGCTTTTTCCATGTGACAAAGTACAGTCAACAAGCAATCAACTCCTGAGTGTCTCACTGTAGTGATTCTACAAGGTATACAATAATAAGTAGAGGGCGGGGATCATGTTGAGAAGACAAAGTATTTGTGCAGAACCCCCTGGAAAACCTGACAATGCATAACTGAGTGCTATAATGTGGGGGCATAGACTATAACCACTCTATAAACATTCAGGAAGAAAAAGGCTGTGTGGTGTCATGTCAGGGGTAGGGCTACTCAGGGAAGGCTTCACAGGAGAACAGGACTTGACATTGGGCTTAGAGTTAGAAAACCTGAGCTCCAGTTCTGTCTTTACCATTTACCAGGATGATGCTGGCTAAGTCACTTCCCTTCCAGATGCCTCAATGTCCTTGCTATAAAAATGAAGGAATTGGACTAGATGGTTTCTGATGTCCTTTTGTGGTGAGTGAAAGATGAAATGACCGAGGAAACAAAGGTTCAAGCTTCCAAGCCTGGCGATCTATTAAGTAATGCATGCCAACTGCTCAACAAATTGGGACCAGGCCCCTAAGCTTTGGCACTGGACCCTGAATCCAGTCAGAGACAGATTTTTATACATTAAAAAAATTAATCAAATAAGGCCAATTAATGAAAACAACCAGAATACAAAATTAAGTAACCGGATTTCTAATTGGAGGAAAGATTGAGGACTTTCCAAATTGTGACAGAGAGAACAAACAGGTGCAATTCCCTGAAATCAGAAAAAAGAGGTGTCCTACTCCCACCAAGTGTCTATCTATATTCAATCAAAAGAACATGGGAACAATAACTGGTTGACCTGTACAGAGTCAGTTTTCAGATGGGTTACGTGAAATGTATAATTGTGAGAAAATTCCTAATATCAGTCTTTGGCTCTGACTGGGTTTCTGGTCAGCATAACCTAGGTCCTTAGTTAAGGGTCTCTAAGCATCAGGTGGAGGTGGTTCAGATTCCTACCCATGTAAGGCTAGATCCAAACAATGCAATAGGGTTTTCTAACAATTCTCACAATTGAGTAAAGTTTCCTCACAAGACAGAAGTTGGACTAGATCTATAATTGGATAGAAAGGGAACTGAGCTAGCTCCAAAACTGGGTTACAAGATGGAGTCAGTGTGTTTTACTCAATTTGCACTAACCCTTGCTGTTCTAATCTTCACTTTCCACCTTTGGCCTTCTATGATTTTATGAATGAATGGAGTGTAGAAACTAGAGAGATGTAGGTCACGGCAGGATTAATATAGTGTAGGGTATAGGGATAGTGAGGACAACCTGTTTGATATAAGGAGTTCATGCTCAAGGGTAATGGGGCAGGCTAAGGAAGGTGGTGACAGGCAAAGAAACATTTTAAATAGCAGGCTGAGGAGTTTAGACTTGAACCTACAAATAACAGAAAACCAGTGTTGGTTCTTGTGCCTCAGGATGCAAGTAATGGGAGGTGGTAAATTCAGCACAGCAGCATATATCTGCTGGATTAGGGAGGGGAAGGCCAGAAGTGCTCTAGACTCTGATGAGAAATTGAGAATGTTGACCACAAAAGCAGGGTGGTTTTTTTGCAGAAGTAAGCAGAGACTGAGTAATGCTAAGCAGACTGGGGCCTCAGAGTTCAAGATACAAGGTGGGAAGTGGGCAGCATATAAGTTATACAGAAGACAGCAGTGAAAATCGAGACACTGAAGGAACAAGCAAACCAGATGATGGGTGGTAAGGTACTGGACTCAGGTCCAAGCCCAGGCAATGGGCACACTCAGATAGCTCTGTGTAGCTCTGAAGGGCTTTTGCCTGAGATCTTTTACCTCTGGCAGCCAAGTACAGGTCTCCTGGTAAATGTAGAGACTGATCAGCATTAGCTCTGCATAAGATCATAGGTCATAGGATTCAAATTAGTAAGGTGACTTAGATATTTAGCTTGGATATTTTTAGCCATTTTTGAGTCATGGATCCCTTTGACAACCTAATGAAGCCTTCAAACTCCTTTTCAGAATACTGTTTTTAAATGCATAAAATAAAATAAATAGGATTGCTAAAGAAACCAAAAGGCTAGTAGAAGAAATAAAGACACAGTTTTTCCTATTCAAGATCACAGACCCTTGAAAATAAGAATTTCTGATCTAATCTAAATCATTTTTTCAGTTTGCTTTTTTTAAAAACAAATTTTTTTGTTTTTAACATTCTTTTCTTTTAAAATTTTGAGTACCAAATTCTCTCCCTTCCTCCCTACCACCCTCCCTACTCATTGAGAAGGCAAACAAAATGACATTATTATACTTGTAAAATCATGCAAAATATTTTCAAATTAGCTGTATCACAAAAAAGCAACCCCCCTAAAAATAAAGAAAGCAAAAAAGTTATACTTCAAATTGCACTCAGAGTTCATCGGTCCTCTCTCTGGATATGGATAGCATTTTTTCATCATGAGTCCTTTTGAATTATCTTGGATCATTATATTAATCAGAGTAGCCACATTTTTCACAGTTGATCATCACTACACCATTGCTGTTACCGTGCACAATGGTCTCCTAGTTCTCATTTCACTTTGCATCAGTTCATATAGGTCTTCCCATTTTTTCCCCTGAAACTACCCCCTCATCATTTTTTATAGCACAGTAGTACTCCCATCACAATCATATACTACAACCTGTTCAGCCATTTCCCCAACTGATGAGCATCCCCTCAATTTCTAATTATTGACCACCACAAAAAGAGCTGCTATGGATATTTCTGTACATGTATGTCCTTTTCCTTTTCCTTTGATCTCTTTTACAGACCTAGTAGTGATATTTCTAGGTCAAAGGGAATATACAGTTTTATAGCCCTTTGGGTATAGTTCCAAATTATTCCCCAGAATGATTGGACTAGTTCATAGTTCTACCAACAGTTTTTGTGTATATGTGTATATGTGTGTGTGTGTATGTACCTATTTTCCTTCAACTTCTTCAGCATTTGTCATTTTTGATAGGTTTAAGGTGGTATCCCAGTTGTAATTTGCATTTCTTTAATCAATAGTTATTACAGAGAATTTTTATATGACTATAGATAGCTTTGATTTCTTCTCCTAAAGGCTGCCTTTTATATTTCTTGTATATATGACTTGATGACCTGGGGAATGCCCTTTATTTTTGTAAATTTCACTCAGTTCCCTATGTATTTGAGAAACAAGGTTGGCTATTATGTATCTGGGAGTTCTCATTTGGAGATCTCTTTCAGGAGGTGATTGATGGATTCTTTTAATTTCCACTTTATCCTCTGGATCTAAGGTATCAAGGTAGTTTTCCTTTACAGTTTCTTGAAATATGATGTTCAGGCTCTGTCTTTTTTATCATGGCTTTCAGGTAGCAAAATGATTCTTAAATTATCTCTCCTTCATCTATTTTCCCAGGTCAGTTGTTTTTCTGATGAGGTATTCACATTTTCTACTATTATTTCCCATTTTTTGGTTTTGTTTTATTGTTTCTTGATATCTCATAGAGTCATCAGATTCCACTTGCCCAATTCTAATTTTCAAGGAATTATTTTCTTCAATGAGCTTTTGTATGTCCTTTTCCATTTGGCCAATTCTGTTTTTTAAGGAATTCTTTTCTTCAGTGAATTTTTGTGCCTCTTTTACCTTTAGGCCAATTCTGCTTTTTGAGATATTTTTTCAGTATTATCTTTTGACTCTTTTAACAAGCAATTAATATTCTTCATAATTTTCTTTCATTGCCCTCATTTCTTTTACCAATTTCTCCTTGGACACTCTTATCTCTTTCTTTAACTCTTATAGAAATTGTTGTTGGGCTTGGGTCCAATTAGAATTTTTCTTCAGGGCTTAGGTTGTAGCTTTTTCACATTGCTATTTTTTTCAGAGTTTGAGTCTTAGTCTTAGACTACCACCATAGTAGCTTTTTATGGTCGAGTTCTTTTTTTTTCTTTTTCTTTTTGTCTTTTTTAAAAATTTACATTTATATATTTATTTATTTTTAGTTTTCAGCATTGATTTCCACAAGATTTTGAATTACAAATTTTCTCCCCATTTCTATCCTCCCCCTACTCCAAGATATATTCTGATTGCCCCATTCCCCAGTCAACCCTCCCTTGCCAGCAACCATCCAGGCTGTCCTGAGCTGGAGCCCTGCTTCCCTCTGGTATTTTGTGGGTTCTGCAGCTCTAGAATTTGTTCAGAGACATTTTTATAGGTGTTTGGAGGGACCTGGGGGAGACCTTAAGCAAGTCTCTGCTTTCCAGCCACCATCTTGGCTCCGCCCTCAAGTTCTTTTTTATTGTCGTTTACTAATTTTCCCAGCCTATTTCTTGACTTTGAATTTTATGTTAAATTTTGGCCTTTCTCACCTGGGGATGGAGTGGCATTGTCCCAAACTTTTGGCTTTTTTGTGCTGTTGTTTTCAGAGCTAGTTCTGGGAGTCTGCAAGTTTTTGGAACTCCCAAGTGGTGTGATGTGGGGAGAAGCACAGTCACTGCTCCCACGGCCTGTGCTCTGGTCTTTATCAGGAAGGGCCCTTGCTCCCCTGAAGTCACAAGTGCTAGTGCTCCTCTTTGCCTTGGAGCTTCAACCAAGGCCCCTGTTCCCTTGTGACTGACCACAAGTACTCCTCTCCATTCTGTAACTGCAATCCAGAACTGCATATGAGCAATAGAGTTGCTAATCAGTGTGAGCTGCACCTAGTGCCAGCAGAGGGTCGCCGGTAGTATCTTCCTGACCAGTTGTCTGACCCCCTTACTGTCTCTGGGATGATAGCTCCCAAAGCTGTTGCTACTACTATTCTTTAACCCTTCACCTTACAGATGAGGAAACTTCATCTTTCTGGGTTTCAGTGTCCTCATCTATAAAGACAAAGGGGGAAGGGGTTTGGTCTAGATGACTTCTAAGGTCTCTTCCAGCTCTAAATCTAGGATCCTAGGAGGCCTAGGGAGGGAAAGTGTCTTGTCCAAAGAGCAAGGAGGATCATGAGATCATATATTTAGAGAAGGAAGGGACCTTCAAGGAAATCTTTTCTAAGTCCTTCATTTAGCATTTGAAGAACTGAGGCCCAGGGATATTAAGTGATTCACCAAAGGTCACATAAGTAGAAAACAGCAGAGGCAAGATTTGAACCCAAGTTCTTTGACTCCAAATCTAGAACTTTCCACCACCCCATGATACCTCCCAACTATCAGAGCAGGGATTTAAATCCTGGTGTCAGGGGCCAGATGAGAAGTCTCTCTTCCAGTGTGAGAGCATGAGATAATATGGCCTCAGACTTAGGATTGTAGCAGAGGGAATGAAGAGGAAGGAGGTGAATTCAGGAGAGTCAAAGAAAGAAATGACAGCATTTACTGATTGGCTGTTTGGAGGTTTAAACCAGAGTTTGATACATGATTACAAACTCTCAGTTTGAAGGAGCCTCAAAGGTAATTTAGTTTGACCCCATACCTTGACAGGAATCCCTTTTCTTGAAGGCCTCAAGGGAAGAAGTCCACTATCTTTTGAGGCTATCCATTCCATTTTTGGACAATTGTAATTATTAAAAATGGGTTTTTTTTACATTAAGTCTAAAACTGTCTCTTCAACTTTCACTGTTATTGATGAAGCAAAACAAAATTAATCTCTCTTCCATATGACAGCCTTTTAAATGTTTGAAGATAGCTACTATCTCCTTTCTTCTCCAGGCTAAATGTCCCCAGTTCCTTCAAATAATGTTTGCATGGCATGATTTCCAGTCTTCTTGATCACCTAGACATCCCCTAGATCAAGAGTTCTTAACCTTTTTAGTTTTGTGAAATGGACCCCTCTGGCAGTCTGGTGAAGCCTATAGAGAAGCCTTCTTATAATAATATTTTAAATGCATAAAATAAAATGCATAGAATTACAAAAGAAACCAATGATATTGAAACAGTCACATGATTTAAAAAAAATGTTCATGGGTCTCAGGTTAAGAACTCTTACTCTAGATACATTCCAGTGTATAATTGTCTTCCCTAAAATGTACTGGAACTGAACCCACTCAGACAGATGTGATCTAACTAGGGTGGAGTAACTGTGGATTGTTATTTCCCTCATCCTGGACATGAGACATCTATTAACATAGCTTAGGAGCCTGTTAGCCTTTTTTGTCTGTCATGACACTCTGGTAACTTGCTCCAAATCTTCAGTCCACCAAAATCCCTGGACATTTTCAGACATTGATCTTTGGCCAAATTCTAGGCTGCTTGTTACATGCATTTCTATTCAAGTTGGCCTTGATGGCCACTGAGGTCCCTTCCAAATCTGAAATTCTATGATTAAATAGATACAAAATGAACTGGAAGGGTTGATGAGCAAGTAGGTACAGCCTCATAGGATGGTTTGTAACCACTGAAAAATGTTGACTAAAAGCCAGCATGGGTTCCTCATCTGTTTCTGTCCATCCCTCCCTTCCTTAAGGCTCAACACAGGTGCTACCTCCTCCATGAACTCTTTTCTAACAACACCCTTCCCCCAGGTAAAACTGATCTCTTCTTCAAAAAATTTCTTATAGTACTGTGACTGGTCTTCTTTACATTTATTGCATAATCATTTGTACAATTGGGTCCCTTGACTGAAAGCAAAGGCCTACGTTGTAGCTGTGCTTCTATCTCTCCTGTTTTCTGCATAGCAGACAAGTAGTAAATAGTTATTGAATTACTGAATTGATCAAATGAAGGGTATGCCACAGACATAAGGTTTCTTGATTTCAGCAAGTTATTTAACCAAGTCTTTCATTGGGTCCTTATATATAAGATGGGGAAATGGGAGAGATTATAGTATAAAGTTAGGTGGACTTACACTTGGTTGAACAAGCTGATCTAAAGAACATTGTTTAATTAATTTACATCATCTGTGGAGATGGCTTAGTGAAGTGCCACAGGGCTCTGTCTTTGGCCCTGTCCTGTTTACTACTGGCATGAATTCCTTGGAAAAAGAATATCAGATATTGTTTCCTCTCTCCATGGCCATTCCTTAAATGAGAGAAAGGGAAGGGGATCAGGAGACACTGTTAGGGATGTGTTAGTCATCAAAGCCTGGAGGCATGTATCACTATAGACAACTCCTTTAGTGATGATCTAAATCAATCTTGGTCACTCTTGTAACTCACAGCCCAGTGAAAATTCCTAGGAAATCTCTGCTCTCTTAAAAGATAGAAAGAGAGGACCAGTTCCTGGTAGGTCAAATCCCATTGGACGAACCCAGAGCAAATCATGCAAAACTCAAACAAAAAGCAAGAAAAGACATGGGGAGCTGATCCTACTGCCAATGTGCTCTGAGGCCTTAAGTCCCTGTTTGCCATCTTTCAAATGCAGCGAAAGGGCTTTTGTTTTCTTTCAACTCACTCAAATGTGATTGGTGAACCACTGTCAATGATCTCAGAAGGGGAAAGGTGCTATAGGAAATGATTAGGACCAATGTCCACATTTTCCCCAAAAGGGAAGAGAATATATTTAAACTATAGGCTAATGAACTTGATACTGATTTCCAGAAAAATTCTACAATGAATTATTAAAAGAATGGCTAGTGTAATTACCCTGAAAGATTGTGAAAGACATTACATAACAAACAGAAGAGTTTGTATTTTATTCTGGAAGCAGCAGGGGGCCACTGGACCTTCTTGAGCAGAGATTTAGCAGTAGTATGGAGGATAAAATGGAGAAGAGAGAGACTTGAGGCAGGGACCTCCATGAAGAAGCTATTGCCTCTTAATTGTACAGAGGAGAAGTGATGAGGTTCTGAGTGAATGTAGCGTTCATGCGACTGGAGAGAAAAGGCTGCATGTGAGAGCTGGACACAAGATTTGACAATTCACTGGACATGGATAGTGAGGGAAACAAAAGAGCCAATGATGACTTCCTGATTAGGAAAGTAGGTGGTGAGAATGAGTGCCCTTAAAAACAGAGAATTTAAGGAAAGGGAAAAGGTTCTGAGGGCAGTTTAATGAATTCTGTTTTCTACATTTCGAAAAAAAAGAAAGAAATGTTTTAGACATTTTGAAAAAAAGAAAGGAAAAGAAAAAAAAAGTGGGGGGAGGGAAGCACTGGCTCTGGACTCAGGAGGACCTGAGTTCAAATCCGGTCTTACACACGTTACACTTACTAGCTGTGTGACCTTGGGCAAGTCGCTTAACCCCAATTGCCTTGCCTTCTCCCCTCCAAAAAAAAAAAGAAAAGGAAACCAGACATTTTGAGTTTGAGGTGCTTTGGTATGATCAGTTGAACATGTCTATTAGACACTGGTGATATGTAGCTGGGGATCAAGAGACAGAATAGGACTGTCTATGTAGATCTGGGTGTCATTTATATCGAAATGATCACTGATAAAATCTAGAGAGAGAAAAGGATCCAGGAAAAAGCTCTGGGATACATCTATACATAAGGGGCAAGATATGGACGATGATCCAGCAAAAAGACTAAGAAGAAATGGATAGACAGAGAGGAGAACCAAGAGAGAACAATATCATGAAAACCCAGGGAAGAGAGAGTCACCAGGAGAAAAGGATGATCAATAGGGTCAAATACTATAAAGAGGTCGAGAAGGATAAGCACTGAGAAAAGGCTGCTACCTTTGATAATTACGGGATCAGTGGTAATTTGGGCCACAACAGTTTCCAATGAGTGATGAGGTTAGAAGCTAGACTCTATGAGAGAGGAAAGTAGGGGGAGAGACCTTAGACAAGTTTTAGTTTTTAGAAGCTTCTCTATGGAAGGTGGGGGGAGAGAGATAGGATGATAGCTTAAGGGGATAGTAAGGTCAAGTGAAAATTTTTTTAAGTGTTTCATTGGTGTTCTTTTTTTTAACATCACTGTGACTTCCCAATGACTTCTCTGCTGCACACGACCTCCACCCCTACTTTATAAAAAGTAAGTAATATGAATCAAACCAAACAACATACTGGCTATGCCTAAAAATGGGTGCCTCCCACCACATCTATAGTGTACCACCTCTCTACTGAGAGGAAGGAGGCCTGCTTCATCCTTAGTCCTAGGAAGTCAAGATTGGTCACTGCATTGATAAGAGTTTTAAAGTCATTCAGTGTTGTTTTCCCTTACATTGACCTGGTTATCATGTAAATTGTTCTTCTGGGTCTACCTATTTTATCCTCTGGATAAATTCAAACAAATCTTCCAAAATTTTAAAAACTTAATTATAACAACTTAATTATAACCGTTGTTTCTCATGGCAAAATATTGCATTTAATCCACATACTACAATTTATTCAGTCATTCTCCAATAAATGGGGAACACCCACTTCCCTTCCCGTTATTTGCTGCAACAGAAAGTGCTACTATAAATATTTATGAATCCAAGGAGCCTTGCAACTGTGTGGCACAATGGATAGAGAACTGGGCCTTGGAGCCAGGAAGACAGGGGTTCAAAACTCACTTCAGACACTTATTAGCTGTGTGACCCTGGGTAAGTCACTTAAATTCTGTTTGCCTCACTTTCCTCACTTGTAAAATTGGGATAATAATAGCACCTACCTCCCAAGGTTGCTATGAGAATCACATGAGATAACATTTATAAAGCACTCAGAAGAGTGCTTAGCACATAGTAGGTGTTATATAAATGCTAACTATTATTATTATTATTATTCATTGGGCTAATTGCCTAATTGTGATATCACTGGATTAAAAGGTAGGAACAGTTTATTGATTTTTTTTTTAGCATAATTTGAAATTGTTTTCCAGAGTGGTTGGATCAGTTCACATTTCCATCAATAGCACATTAGTGATAAGGTACTTCTGGGAGCCAAAAATGGCAGAGTAAGCAATAAATTGCTGTAACTCTTCCATATTCACCTCCAAACAA
This sequence comes from Trichosurus vulpecula, assembly GCF_011100635.1. Classification (NCBI taxonomy): domain Eukaryota; kingdom Metazoa; phylum Chordata; class Mammalia; order Diprotodontia; family Phalangeridae; genus Trichosurus; species Trichosurus vulpecula. Next base: position 132,598,112 of record NC_050575.1, on the reverse strand, counting down.
CCATAAAATAGCGCCACAAAACAAATCCTGGAATAGCAGAACCAGCAAAAAGATAGGGTGAAACAATTTTTTAGCCCAAGAAACTTGGAAGATTGGCAAGAAAGATCCATTTTACTTGGGTAAGGGAAGAGTGCATTCCAGGTCAGGAAGCATCCCAGAAAACCAACATCAAGCTCCACCTCAGCAAACCAGTGGGAGGTCTTGAGTCCCAGGAGCAGGCAAACAGCAATACCAGGATACCCCCCTTGTCCTTCCCCCCTCTCCCCCCACCCCCAATGTGGCTTAGCATAGCCAGGAACTGGCAGACTCCAGCTAAGAACCACCATCCTGGGCAAACAGGCATCCTCCAGTGGCCAGACCTCCATGTGTCTTAGCAAAGCTCTGGCCAAACAGAGGTCTTTTCAGTCTCGTCGTCTCCTCTCTTCCCCTCTCTTCTCCTCTCTTTCCCTCTCCCTCTCCTCTCCCCTCATATCATGCCCTTACCTGAGGGAGTTCTGCCCAAAGGAAGGCAAATTTTGATGGCCAAAACCTACCTAGTTAACTTGGGGTTTACTGCCCAGATTTCTTTCTCGAAGACCAGGCCTTAAACCCAATTCACTCTGGCTCTCATTGACTGAACAACAATAGGTCCCTTCCCAAGCACCACTTAATGGTTATTTTTGGGCCCTCCTGGCTCAGAGTGAATATAAAGGGTAACTATTTCTCTTTTTGCCAGCAACCTTGAGGGTCTTCCCCTCCCAGTTTGATTTTTTTTTATTAAAGGAACCATTCCTTGACTCACTTCTTAAAGAGGCCTGTTCATTGAATGGGCGTTACCTCACTCAAAGTGAGAACTTGAAAAGACCTTAGCCTAAAAGGGCCAGGGTCTCCCACTGTATCCTGGGTCATCTCCAGTCATCCTGATCTATATCTCACCACTGCACCCAGATGACTCTGGAGGAGAAAGTGAGGCTGGTGACTGCACGGCCCTCCCTCATTCAAATCCAATTCAACTGTAAGTCATGTCATCATCTCCCTGATGTCATGATCCTCTTCGAGAACGAAGGACTTCCATGTGCTTCTGTGTAATCCCAGGAAATGAAGAAATATCTCACTGGGCCTCAGCACACATCAGATACTACCACTAGGATCCCACCTTTAGCACCAGGTAAGCTGCTAGGGCCTGCAGCCATTGGAACAAGAAGCCTGAGAAAGTGCCGCTTCCACCCTGGGTGCAGAGCTCAATTTTAAAAAAAGGAAAAAGGGTCTTACTTTGAGTGAGGTAACTCCTTCTCTTTTGGCCAGGAACCCTGAGGGTCTTCCTCTCCCAGTTTGATTTCATATTTTTTTTTTGAGTTCTTGATTAAAGCGGCCATCCCTTGATTAACTTCTTAAAGAGGCCTATTCAGTGAATGGGTGTTACCTCACTCAAAGTGAGAAACTGAAAAGACCTTAGCCTGGAAGGGCCAGGGTCCCACAATGCATCCTGGGCCATCTCTAGTCATCCTGGTGAGTATCAGGCCACTGGACTCAGATGGCTCTGGAGAGGAAATGAGGCTGGTGGCCTTGCACAGCCCTCTCTTACTCAAATCAAAGTCAACTGCAAGTTATGTCATCATTTTCTCGATGTCATGGTCCTCTTTGAGAACGAAGGACAAACACACACAACAACAACTTCAATCCAAGTCTCCACTGTACATACTAGGTCATTTCTGTGGGTTCCAGTTTCCTGATTTGAAATACTACTACTCTGTTATTTCAAGGTTTTGTGCCTGGGAAAGGGAGGACTTCTATGTTGGTTATAGAAATGGCAAAGCCATTCAGAAGACAGAGCCAGCCTGTGGGAAGTGATGAATTTTTGTTGTGAGAGTTTTACACAAGAATCCAGAATCTGTAGTCTGCCTGGGTATGCTCCTATGGGCAAATTGAAGCCAATGCATCAGAGAAGTCCAAGGTTATTCTGGAAGTACTGTCTCAACTTATAGGAGCCATCTGTGCAGCAGTTAGTACAAGGAGTCATTTTGGGGTGGGGAAGGGTGGGGAAAGGGGAAGCAGGGAGGTTCTTTCCAATGGCCCAATCATTCAATCTCTGCTTACGTTCCAAGGAGTCAATAGGTCTTTCTTAGATAGATAATTGTCAACTGTGTGGGCATGAGGCTGTCGACAACAACTCTGTAGGATTTCTCAAGCAGACACCGCAATCATTTCCCCTTAACACACAGAGCCAGAGGAGCAGAGGCAGTTATCCAGGGCTCCTTAGGGTGGAAGAAGAAACTTTCCCTTGGCCTGGGACACCAAACCACACCCTTCCCTCCAGCCAAGCTTTAACAGCCACAAAGGATGCCAAGACCCTGCAAGCACCTCACCTCTGGGCTTTCAGCTCTCAGGCCCCAGGTGACAGCGTGGCCAGGTTTAGTTCAAGCAACTTTATACACAAATTAGAGGGGAAAGGGAGAAGCAGGAGTCAGGAGAGCTCCCACCCTGTAGTGAGCAAACTATAAGTCAGCTGCATTTCAGGAAAAAGCTGCCTGCCTTCCTCCATCTGATTCTAACTTTCTCTTCCAGCCTTATTTTTATTTCACTCCCTTTCTCTCACTCCATGTTCCAGTCAAACAGTTCTACCTATTCCCTAAATTTTTCTTGCTATTACCCAACCTCATGACTTTTGACCAACTATTCCTTTTCCCGGAAGGCTCCTTCTCCTTCATCTTTGCCTGTTGAGATGCTACCTCCTCCACCAAAGACGTTCCCTCCCTTGGCACATTTCCCATGGGTATTGTGGATCCCTCCTTTCACTCCCTGTCTTCAATTATAACACATCTGTATAAATGTCATATCTGCTTATTAAAGTGAAGCTCCTCAAGGTCAGGGGCTATACTGTTTTTCACCTCTGTGTCACCTAACACCAAACGCAGGGTATACAGTAGGGGCTTAATAAGTGTGCATTGAACTGAAGATGGAAATCATGAGTAAAGAGGATTTGGGGAAAATCTTATCTTAGGATTCTAAACATTAGAGCTGAAAGGGACCTTAGGGATCATGTCCTCTACCTTCCCTCATTTTATCTTTCTCTAAGCCAGGTAAAGTAGGTAACTCCATGAGAAAATTAGAAAGTAAGCCAGCAGCACTTATCCCTTATTGCCCCTCTTTTTGGAAGAGATGAGGTTACAAGAGAGGGCTACCTCACAATTTCCCTCCTTAGGTGTTCCCCTATCCTGGGAGCCCCTTCTCCTGTGACTTCTGCTATGACAGGGCTAGGATGCATACAGACTCCATAAGCACACATGTTGTCCTGTGCAGAGGGGATATGGCTCCTCTAATTGAAGCTGCTGGGACTTTTTCCAGGCTCTGGGGCTTGCCAGTGTCCCCTTCAGCCTTCTTACACTTCCTATCCTTTCCTATTCAGCTGCAACGATAATGCCAGAAGTGATACCTGATCTTCAACTACATTAGCAAAACGAGGCACAGGGCTGAAAGGAATTCACAAGTTCCATTTCTATTGCCTCTTGAGGTTTGTGAAACACTGTCTTCACCACAACCTTGTGGGGTTAGCTAGCAAAGTATCATTACCCCCATTTTATAAATAAGGAAACTGAGGCATAGGGTGGAGGGGAAGTGCCTTGACTAGGGTCATCTAGCTAGTAAGAATTGGGAGCTGAGAGCTGAAGCAAGGTCACCTGGCTTCACACCCAGGCATCTTTTTACTATTCTTATGGTCTCATGCTATCCCAGGGGTGGTCCTGACCTACAGATTCAAATCCAGATTCCTATGCCTGGATTCCATGGCCCTCTATAATCTGGCCCCCCACTACAGACTCATCTCCTACTGCTCCTTGAGGTAATCCTTGCCTGCCTCTTTATTAAGTGTCCTCCTTATTGTCCCTAAAAACCATGGTGGTCTCTTGGGTCCTCCTTTTACTTCAACCCATTTCTTAAAGACTTTAGCTTCAAAAGGCCAAGGTCTTCCAACGTATCCAGGGCCATCTCCAGTCATCCTGAGCTATGTCTGGGTACTGGACCCAGATGGCTCCAGAGGAGAAAGTGAAGCTGGTGTCTTTGCATAGCCCTCCCTCACTTAAATCCAATTTACTTGCATGTCATAGCTTCATCTCTTACTAGGTGTTTCTCAAATGAACGAATGAATGTTCTTGAAATGACTTCCCCTCCTCTTTTTCATCTGGCCAAACCCTTCAAAGACCATCTCAAGTCATTTCTCCAGCCCACATCTTTCCCTTCTCTAAATAACACTAACAATACTATTAATGATAGGCAGTCAGTCACCAAAAATGTCTTAAGTACCTACTGTGTGCCAGACACTGTGCTAAGCACTGGGGACACAAAGATACAAAGAAAGATAAAATGCAGTTCCTTGCCCTCAAGGGGCTAATAATCTAATGGGGAGGAAAGCAAGAAAGTAACTGAGCAGCAGAAGGGAAAGCATTAGAATTAAGAAGGACTAACTGGGGAATGGCTGAACAAGTTGTGACATATGATCATGATGGAATATTACTATACTATTAAAAATGATGAGCTCGAAGATTTTAGAAAAACATGAAAGATTTGTATGAAATAATAAAGAGCAAAATGAGCAGAACCAGTAACAGCAATACTGTTTTAAGAACAACTTTGAGCGACTAAGTCATTTTGACTATCATAAATATCCAAATAAACTATAAAGGGCCGATGAAGGAAGATGCTATCTACATCTAGAGAAAGAACTGACAAAAAGAAGTATCTATACTATGGTTTTACATAAGTGTGTATGTATACAGATATACACACATATTTGTGTCTAATGGTAGCGATCTCAGGGTGGGGGAGGGAAGGAAAGAAAAAAAGGGAAGAAAAGAAAGTTACATGATAACTTTATTATATATTTAAAAAGAATAGCAAGTTATACATAATAGATTTGCAGTTTCATGTGCAATAAAATTTTTTCTATTCTACTATGTTATGGAAATGCTTATTTTATTTCAAGTTCAGAATAAAATAAATATTAAAAAAGAGGGATTGGGAAAGGCTGTTTGCAGAAGGTGAGATTTTGGCTAGTACTTGAAGGAAGTCTAGGCATGGGGGACAGCTAGTGAAAATGCCTGGAGGTGAAAGATGGAACAGCAAGGAGACCAGTATCACTGGATTGCAGAGTACATGGAAAGGAATAAAGGTATAAGAAAATTGGAAAGGGAGGGAGGGTAGGTTATAAAAGGTTTTGGGTGCCAAACAGAGTATTTTATATTTGATCCTAAAGGTGATAGAGAGCCTCTGGAATTTGGGGAGAGAGAGAGAGAGAGAACATGACATAGTTAGACATGTACTTTAGGAAAATCATTTTGACAGCTCCATGGTGGGCAGACTGTAGTGGGGAGAGATTTGTGGTGGGGAAACCAAACCAACAGGCTGCTGCAGTCCCACTATGAGGAGATGAAGGTCTGCACCAGCGAGGTGGTAGTGTTAGAGGACACTGTAGTGGACCCAATCAGTAGAGTTGCATGATTTTCTCCTGCTTTGTTTAGCTTCACGTGTGTAGGAGTAAAAGGAGCAGATGGTGGGAAGGATCCATGGCTAAGGCTTGGCAGAGCAAGATTAGCCATATGGTATGGGCACAAGCGACTCGAGAGAAGGGAGAGAACTCTATACTCAAGAGAAGTATAGAGTTGAACTAGTAGCCCAAGTGGACAAGATGGGGAGGGGGGAAGAGTGTAGTCATTGCAGGGGTGATGGGGGTTGAGGGCTTGGAGGTCACGGATTTGGAGTTGCAAGGCAAAGGCAGAGCTAGAATAATGTTGGATAGTGTGCTACAGTTTTCAAAGCACCTTCCTCAAAACAACCCTAAATGAGGTGATATGTTATTGTATATTAATGCCCAGTTTGCCATTGCTCAGAGAGATTAAGTGACTTGCTGAAAACTACATGACTAAGTTGCCACTTAGAAACATTGAGATGACACAGTGGAGAGAGTGCTGAGCCTGGAGTCAAGAAGACCCGAGTTCAAGTTCAGCTTTAAACACTTGCTAGTTATGTGACCCTGGGCAAGTCACTTCATCTCGGACTGTTTCCTAAACTCTAAAATGGAGATCATAATAGTACCAACCTCCTCCCAGAGCTATTGTGAGAGTCAAATGAGTTATTATTTGTAAAGTGCTTAGCACAGTGCCTGACACACAGTAGGTGCTTAATAAATACATATTCCCTGATATTCACTAGGGCTACTGGAGATGGCCCAGGATGCATTGTGAGACCCTGACTCTTTCAGGCTAAGGTCTTTTCAGGTTCTTTCTTTGAGTGAGATTTAATCTATCTGGCACCAGGAGGCTAAAACTTCCAGAAGAGAGATGCAAACAGGGACTTAAAAATCAGAGCTATCCAAAAATGCTATGAGCTTTCTTGGAAGGTAGTGAGTTCCCTGTCGCTGGTAGTCTTAAAAAAAGACTTTATCTCCACTTGTTAAGTGTTTTACAAAGTGTATTCTTTTTCAGCTACAGGTCAGACTATGTGGCCATTGAGGTCCCTTTTTTCTAACTCCGAAATTCCGTGATCCTGTCCCTTCCAACTGTGACATTCTATTGGTATTTGGTTTGCTTTAACTTAACAGGTTCCACATGATGGACGCTCTGAGCCAGGGCAACTCCCATTTCTATAGCACTTTAGGGCATTCTCAATGCTTTCTCACCATAGGTGAGGGAGGTAAACATGACATTATTCCCATTTGACGGAGAGGAAAACTACAGCCTGGAGAGGTTGTGACTCGCTTATTATGGTCACCTCTCTCTAAAGCATCAGAGATAAGCTTGGAACCTGAGTGTCCTGACTCAGCTCAGTTGCTCTTTCACTTTACCTTTTACTGCCTAGAGATCTTCTAATATTCCATTGTGCTGACCCCTGCCCTCACCACCCCCACAAAAAACTGTCCCTGAGCTGGGGAGGGAGCCATAGACAGAGGCTACTCTGTCATCTACATAAATGCCCCTTTGCAGGAATCACTAGTACTTGGGGCAAAATACGAGGCTGGGGGGTTTCTTTGGGGTGAGCCACAAGAATCTGCCTCTGTTCTGTTCACCAGAAAGCCCCACCCTGTTCTTTCCACTCAGACCTTTGATTTTTTTCCCCCTTTCCTTGCAATCAAACTCCCCAAAACACAGACCCAGTAAGCTGCGGGGAAGAAAATGAATGTGTCCTCGGTGGGTGGGTTTCCCACATTAAACAAAACAAAAATCCCTCATGAAAATACAGGCAAACATTATTGTTCAGAATCAACGCTTGGGATTTTTAAACATCCTTCAACATTTAAATAGTAGTGACTCATGGTTTGCAATATGTCCAAGGATTAGCTCATGGTAAAAAGTATTTATAGACATTTTCCTTCTTTTCTTTGAAAGGATATTAGAGCTAATGAAAAACTACTGTCCATGGAACCTTAACATTGTCACATGAATGGAATATCTTATCCAAGAATGTAAGTGGGGAACATTTGCACAGTGGGGTGCCCTTTCCAGGAATAGTAAATGCCTTTTTTTTTTGTTGAACTAGCTTCTCAGTGGCAGTTATGGCTGCTGTAATCAACCAGAGCTGTCTGGGGTTCCCTGTATGTGAAATTCTCTCTAAGAGGAAATAACTGCCAGGTACACACTTGGCCTCATACCCACTGCATAGAATCCCAGAACATTATAGAGTTACCTTAATGTAATCTATAATCATTCATTAGAAACCAATCTAGCTACTCACATATTACCCATAAAGCAACTGTTTTCTGTTCTGGCTAGAAGCCTCGAGGGTCTTCCCCTCCCAGACTAATTCTCCTGTGATGGCAAAATAGGCCATCTTTTGTCTCAACTCTTACTAACCCTTAATCACTGAGTGAGTGTTGCCTCAGATAAACTGAGACCTGGGAAAGACCTTAGTTTAAAAAGGCCAAGGTCACCCATTGCATCCCGGACCATCTCCAATTGTCTTGACGTTTGTTCTGCCACTGGACTCTAATGACTCTGGAGGAGAAAGTGAGGCTGACAATTTTGTGTAGCTCTGCCTCACTCAAATCCAATTCATGCACAATTCAACACATCACCCTCATGATGTCATTCCTTTTTGAGAATGAAGGACCAGCAGCAACAAGAAGTATTACACCGTACAGCTAGAAGGACAGTTCATTGAGTCAGTGCAGCCATGGACTGGTGGATGATCAGCTGTGCTTAAAGTTACAAAGGGTGATGATGATGATGACGATGATGATGATGATGATGACAGTTGATGCTTATATAATGCATCAAAGTTGACAAAGCCCTTTACATGCATTATTTTGTTGGTCCTCATAAGAGGACCCCTATAAGAGGATATAATAGGTATTATGCCCATTTTGCAAATGAGGAAAATAAGGCTCAGAGCTGTTAAATGGCTAGCCATTTGTGTCTTGTGTCATCCAATAGTCTTTTCTCAGTTCTCTTTCTTCTTGCCCTCTCTGTTGCATTTGACACTTCTGACCATCACCGATTTCTGGAGACTGTCTCTGGCCTTTCATGATCCTATCTCTCCTGGTTTTCCTCCTGTCTGGCTGACCCCTCTCAGTTTTCAGGATGAGATCATCAACTATATCATCTCTAATTCTGAGTGTTCCCTAGGCTTCTCTTCTTCTTCATCTCTCTTTTTTTCTCTGTCTCTGTCTTTCTGTGTGTGTGTCTCTCTCTCACTGTCTCCCTCTGTCTCTGTCTCCATCACACAGCTAGTAACTGTCAGAATTGTGATTTGAATCCAAGTCTCCTTGACTTTCCACTCAGCATCATGCCACACAGCCTCCCGCATGAGCACAAGACTTCACCTTCCTGGAGCACAGTTTGTCTGTAAAATGTACTAGTTGGTCTCTAGAGTCTCCTCCAGCTCTAAGTCCTATAGCATTCTTTAAAGAGAAAACAGGGGTGGGGGTTGGGGGAGGGGAAAGAGGTTCATAATCACTCTCTGTATTTGAGTATTTGAAAGGCAATTATAAGGGATTAGATTTGTTCTGCTTGGCCCCAGAAGACAGAAATAGGAGCAATGAGAGGAAATTACAGGGTTATAGATTTTGGCTCAGCATAAGGAAAAAAAACCCTCACGATAAGTGATGTCTACAAGTACAATGGGCCCCTCAAAAGACTGTGCTAGCGGTTTTCAGGCAGAGGCCGGAAGTTGTCAGGGATATTGTAAAGGGGATTTATATTCAGGTCCATGTTGGGCCATATGGGCTCTGAGAGCTCTTCCAACCAACTCTGAGGTTTAGTACCTCAGAGATCTAGTTTAATACCTCATTTTATAGATGAAGAAACAGACCCTGAGAGGCGAATCCAAGGTCTTTGCCATTTATTAGCTGTCTGACCTTCAGGAAGCCATTTTCCCATTTAAGAATTCAGTTTTCTCATTTATAAAATTAAGAAGTTGGACCTGATGATGTTTAAGGCTCTTTCTAGCTCCCACAAACTACATATGACTCAGTTGTATTTCACTGAGAACCAAACTGGCCCATGAACAACTCACTTGCCCCAAAGACCTAAGAGTTATCTTGGAGGTAAGATCACAGATCTAGAGCTATAAGAGGCCCTCGAGGTCATCATGGCTGCCCTTCTAATTTTACAGAGGAGGCAACTGAAGCCCAGAAAGGTTAACTAACTTGCTCAAGGTCATACTAATAATAAATAGCAGAGCTGGGATTTGAACTCGGGCCCAACTCCAGATCCAGTGTGCTTTCCCTTGCCTCTTGCTCTTAGCTCAGACACATGCAGACATAAGCCTCATTCTTCAGGGCTGCCTCAGGCAAAACTCCTCTCCAAAAGCATTTTTGCTTTAGAGGTGAGAATGTAGGAATTGCCTATTAAGAACTGATCTGGAGCCCCCTGTGACAGCCTGTGTCCGTTTCTCTTATGTGTCTGCCCTCCTCATATACCCAGCCTAAGAATCCACTATGGGCTGGGTCCACGGACTCACTGCCTTATTCCCAGTGCAACTTCAGGGACATCAGTTCCATTTCCAAGGTGTCAGCTTCCTTTTCTGTAGCCTAATGATACTGGACTTGATGATCTTCAAATGCCCTTTTAGCTTTAATGTTCTTTGTCTTCAGGCAGCTGCAGCTCTAATACCTCCTGATTCTCCTTCCATGATTCTATCACAAACAATTAAAGAGCAAGAAGCAACCTGAGCCTATATTCAAACTGACCAAAGGCCACTTGGATTCCAACCAATCCAGCTTGGGGCAGAGATCACACATGGAAAATTTCATGTGAAAAAGAAAGTTCTGACAAGAGTTCAGAGTAACTAAAAACTGGGAGCTACCACAAAACTATTCTGCAAGCCAATATGCAACCTCAGCTTGTTACCACAACTATCTCACACACACACTACACATGTTCATTCATGTGCACACACATATAGCCTCACACTCTCACATGCGCATATACCCTCATTCACTCTCCCTCATACACATACTCGAGCATGCACACACTCACACACACACACACACCTCTCCTCAGATTTTCACCCTTTCACATGTACCTTCACATTCTCATAACACATACCTACACATATATTCTCATATTTTCACACACATATCCTCGTAATCTGACACACACATACATATACACACATGCCCCGACATTATCACACACCTACAACTTAACATTCTCATACATATACATCCTCACTGTCACATACATCCTCACACTAACACCACATGAATCTTTGTTTTTTTGTTACCACATGAATTTTGTGCACAAAAATGTTCCAGCAAGCTTCACAGTTTGCATTCAGAAGCCAGGAAAATAAATTAACTAGGATTTGGAATGAAATAATGTCTCGATGACTCTGTCTTTACCAATGTGCCAGACAATGATTGAGGAGCAATTATAATTGAATTCAATTTAAGCCAACCAACATTTATTAAGCACCTAAATGCATAATGCATCTGACTAAGTACTGGGAACCCAAAGATAGCACAGGTTTCAATAAACTTACACTCTAATAAGAAAAAAATCTCAAGAGGAAGAAGATGTATGTATGTATGTAAATGACCATCATTTAAGAAAAAGTGAGATAAGCCCCAAGGAGAGGTCTAGGCAAAGTGCTGGCATAAATTAGAGATTCCAATTACTGAGAGAGTGCAGTTGGAATTTTCGGGAGGGCTTCCTGAAGGGGGAGGCAGCTAGGCTGGATCTTCCAGGAAGCAAAGTAATTCAGTGGATGGACATGCTTAGGAGTTCAGATCAGGCTGGTGTGTGTGTGTGGGGGGGGGGCAAAGGTATGGAGATAAGAAAAGGTAGAACAAGAATGAAAGACAGAATAACATCCGGCTTGACAAAACACAGACTATATGAAGGGGAACAGTATGAAATAAGGCTGGATAGACAGACTGAGTTACATTATGGAAGGCCTTGAATGACAGAGTCAGGAGTTTACATTTACATTTTATTCAGCACACACTAGGGTGTCATTGAAGATTTTAAGTTATTTAAGATCTGTGCTCTTAGAATTACGATGTTAGACCAATGATAAAATATTATATTATAAGTCCTCCTACTCACAAATAAACTTTTCAGAAAAGGACCCTTACCACTGGTATATTATAAAATGCAAAGATAAGGTTTTTTATAATCACATCTTGCAAAGAGATTGTGGACCTCGTAAAATATCAGGGCTATTTGAATGTTACTTATATTAATGGAATGAGAAAGAGGTTGCAGTTGACAGGAACGGTTTCTCTCCTGGAAGCAATCTTGTTAGGATGGGTAGATTAGGGAATTTTAATGTTAGAAGTTGAATAGAAAGAATATTTGTCCTAGAGTCAGAAGATGTGGTTTCAGATTCTAGCTCTGATACTGATTAGCTATATGATCTTGGGCAAATCACTCTATGGAATTTCAGCTTTATTTTTTTAATCTATAAAATGGGGTCATAATACTCATGTAGGAGGTGAGACAATTCTGGTTCTTGGGGAAAGTAGGGCAAAGGTCACCAGCTACTCCAACTCTATCTAATGCTTTCAGTCTTGCTCCCCAAGTTAATTTCAATGGCAAATGGGCATTATAGAGATTGAAAAGGCACCCCCCCCAATCCTAGCCTCACCTAGCTCCTTTGTAATTTTGATAAGTGGAATTCCCAAGAAAATTTGAAGGGGAGCTGGTCTAGCAAATTACTGGGCATTTCTTGTCCTTGTTCTCCCATAATCGACGACAGGGGATTCAACCTATGTGCTAGTGGCATTGTTTTAGATTTTTTGAGATTACATGGACACCACGGACACAAACTGAAAGAGCACTGGCTCAAAAGTCAGAGGATCCAGGTTCAAATCCCCTCGTTGACATTTACTGCCTGGGTGACCTTTGGCAAATCCTTTAACCTCACTGGGCTTTAGCTTCCTCATCTTTAAATGAGGGGGTTGAAGTGGATGGCCTCCAAAGTCCCTCCCAGCTCTAGAGTTGTGATCTAATCATCTGTCACCTCTTCCTTGTGTTACATGACCAGACCTCCTCCTGTTCCAGTTGGGCTTCTTTTTGATAATACATCTTCTGGCACCCAGTTTTTTGCTGGTAATGTGCTACCCCTACCATGCATCTCTCCATTGCCTCTTTCTTTTTCTTTTCTCTCTCTCTCTCTCTCTCTCTCTCTCTCTCTCTCTCTCTCTCTCTCTCTCTCAAAACCTTAAATCCAGTTCACTCTGAAGCTCATAGATTGGACCACAATAGGTCCCTGCCCAAGTTCCACTTAATAGCTGTATTTTGGGACCTCTTGCCTTAGAGTGAAATGTCAATGGTAACTGTTTCTCTTTGAAACAGCAACCCTGAGGCTCTCCCTCTCCCAGCTTGATTTTTTCTTCTTTTTCTCTGATTAAAGGGGCCATCCCTTGACTCACTTCTTAAAGAGGCCTATTCACTGAATGGGCCTTACTTCATTCTAAGTGAGTACATGTAAAGCCTTAGCCTAAAAGGGCCAGGGTCTCCCATTGCATCCTGGGCCATCTCCAGTCGTCCTGATCAATATCAGGCCACGGGACCCAGATGGCTCTAGAGGAGAAAGTGAGGCTGGTGACCTTGCACAGCCCTCCCTCACTCAAATAAAAGTCAACCGCAAGTCGTCTCATTTCCCTGATATCATGGTCCTCTTTGAAAATGAAGGACAAACACAATACAAGCATTGTCTTTGGAGTAGTGATCTGCAACTGTAATGCTTTGGAGACAGTTATTACATGATTCACAGTCATATTGCATCACAGGAGAAGAATATTGGTATTAAAAAGATGGTCCTTTCATTCAAGAAGAAGCTTGAGCTATTTTAAAAAAAAGTCATGCACAATTTCTCAAATGCAATCTGGTATACTTTCTTCCTCCTATTCAATTCTAGGTCCAATTCATTGTCCATTTTGAATATCCAGCCAAGATCTATGCATTGATTGAGCAGCTCTATGGACTGTCCATCCAACTGTGTACCATAGTTCATTACTGTAGTTTTTTGAGACTTAAAATACATTGGCAAAAGAGGCAGACTGGGCTGTGAATGTTGAAAGCAAGAAACCTTTGTGTGTGTGTGTGTGTGTGTGTGTGTGTGTGTGGCAGGGTGGGGGGAGGATAGGGAAAGTGCATTTTAACTCACACAAGGAAAGGCAATCACATAGATAGGCAGATTCCATATTAGTAACCCATGTACAGTATTTTGACATTTGCAAAGCCCTGACCTTACAACTCTGTGAGGTAAGCATTACAAATATCATTATTCCCATTTAACACATAAGAAAACTGAGGCTCACAGAGGATAAGTGACTTGCCCAGACTTATACAACTAGCAAATGTCAGACCTAGAATTTGAACCCAGGTGTTCTATAAATCCAGGGCTCCTTCTACCACACCATGCTGCTTCTCATTACCACACAGAACAGTCTAACAATTAGAGCTGCACATCAGTGGTAATGAGTTCCCCACCCCTTCAGGTGTCAAAGCAGAAGCTATTAAGAATTTTGTAGTGGGGAATTTGTGTAGTGGGTAGGAGATTTTTCTTGCTCTAAGGATATTTCCAGCTCTGAAACTCTATGGTTACAAGACTTCTTAGTCACATATGCCATTAACAAGAACTCTCAGTTTCTTTTCCTTTCATGGAGCTAAGCAAGACTGAATTGAGAAGAGTTACCTTTTTCTCCTTGTTTATCCGGCTCCTTTCCCCTTTCTTTTATTCCTCTTCTGATCTCACTCCAATCCTGCTTTTCTTTTCTTTCTTTCCCTCACTCTATCTTTTTGCTAACTTAAACACTTACTTTTCAGAGCCACCTCCCCCATTACACACTATTTCTTCTAATGCTTCATCAAAGCACATATAGTTCACTAGATAAGCAATCCTATCATTGTAAATCCCAGACAACAGAGACTTCTCAAAGACCATCCAATGTCTCATCCAATGAGACCTGTCAACATACCTCACCCAGTGAGAAGACCCGAAGTATATCATGAAATGAGACAGACTAAGGTTTGTTAGCCAATGGGACACCCAGTCAAGGCAGAGCACAGAACAGACATGCAGTTTTATAGCACTGGATGATCTAAGGCATGCTAGCCAATGAAACATCTCAAACCACGTCACTTGGTGAGAAATCACAAGGTGACCCCAATGGGATAACCTCAAGTACGTATCCCCCAATACTCAAGGTGGACATCTTGAGTCATTTCACTGAATGAAACAAACCAAGATGTGTCCGTCACCCAGTGAGATATCCCAAGCTGTGTTACCCAATTAGACATTTTGAAGTGGGTTTAGAGACTAAATCCTGAGCAGTATCACCCAATGAGATCAGTATAGTAAGCTCCCTGCCTCCCACCACCTAAAACCTTAAATCATGAAAGAAAATTATTTGATGACAAAGCAACCAAATGTTTAGAGTTTAGAGTAGTTTAGAGTGTCTGCTTTCCATCTTTTCAGACTTGTTAGACCATATATATGGTTGCTCATTTGGGGACCCCTTGGTTTGAAGCTACCCCCATGTAAGAACTGAAAGGTAGTTTTGGATTGCAGCGGAATCTCTCCAGTCCTGGGGAGCCATCCCCCTGACACAAAGATCCAGCCTGGCCATCTTCTATCTGAGTCTGACTTACTTGTAATTGTCATCTTCAACAAACTTCTGAAGCTCCTCAATATAGCGAACAGACTTCAAATACTTTTGCACATGTGGTAATGTTATGAGGTGATCTGTAAAAATCAGAGAAAAATCATTCATTTCAAAAACAAAATTTGACTCAATTCCTTGAGCAAGTAGTTTAAGTGTCTACTGTGAACAAAGCTCTATGAAAGCTGCTGTAGAGACACAAAGAAAAAGAATGACACAATCCTTGCCCTCAAGGAGGTTACTATCAAATTGAGTGAAGAACTGTAATATCAATCAAGTTGGGTGTCTTTGATTGAATCTTATTAGGTGCTAAGCCCCAGGCCCAAACCCCTATCTATTAGGTGCTAAGCCTATGTGGGCATGAAACCCTCAAGGTCCTAAGGGGAGTTGCTAAGACCAGAGCCAATAATAAGAGCTTAACCTCTGGTCACTCAGATGATGTTTGATGACGGCTAAAGAGTGCATAAAAAGAGAGAACAGAGCTATTTGCTTAGGGGCTCTCACTCTTGGCGGTGTCCAGCTTGTAAGCCCGGATGTTCGGACTTTGTTAAACTCTGGTAACTGTGCATTGAGATTTGAATCAGCCAAGGTCTGTCTGTTGATGTTTGTAATTTGTTTGTATTTTCTCTGAAGTTCAGGGTGCTGGCTTTTTCCCCTGAACTAAGTGAATGATGTTTGTATGCTGGATTAAAGTAAGATTGTTAACCCCTTAACGTTGCTTTCCTTAGTAAAGCAGATGAAAAGGACCTGGGCTTGCAGTGTTCTCATTGTAGGGCTTGTGTTGGTTTTTCACCCCCACAGCAGCTGCTGGCCAGATTGTTGAAACAAGAACATGTATAAAAGTAATAGTCCTATCAGAAACTGGAGGATAGATAATTTTCACATGGGATGATAGAAAGCTAAAGAGGAAGGGTAGGGAGGAAGGTTGGTTCCATGTGCAGGTAGTATCTGCGTAGGGGCTTAAAGGAAGGGAAGGACCTGAAATGAGAAAGATTCATAATGGGGAGTAGGAGGTAGTAGTAGTGGGAAGCCACTATGGCATGGAGAGGAAAAAGGGAGGAATAATAACGAAAGATGCAAAGTAATCTATTTGGTTGTTCCTAATTGGACTTCATGCCCTTAATCTATTCCCTCTATGGTCTGTCTTCCTAGTCTGCTATGTACAACACAATCAGGGAAGCAACATGGGATAAAGTTGGTTTGACCCAGATTGTGAAGGGCATTAAACACCAGGATCAGCAACTTTATTTGGTAGAGAATGGTTCACTTACAGTTTCTGAGGAGAGGAGAGACATATACAACATAATAGGAAAATGACTCTGGAAGAAGTGTGGAGGGTAGACTATAGAGGGGATGGAGCAGAGAAATGAAGTCCAATTAGGAAGCTCTTATAATAGTCCAGGAAGGAGAAATGAAACCTGAACTAGTGTGGTAGCAATAGGAGGGTAGAACAGATGATGGATGCAGGAGATATTTCAGAGATAGAAACAACAGAATTTGGCAGTTGATTGGTTGGGGGTGGGGAGAGGACAGAGTCAAAGATGAGTTGGAGGTCTTGAGGGAACGCTTGGGAGGATGGAACGCTGTCACCAAAAGCAGAAAACATGGCAGGTGGTGTGGGGTAGAGGGAGGATGAGAAATGAGTTCACTTGCAGCTATGCTGAGTCTGTGGTAGCAGTTTTAGGTGTTTACCTGTCAGTATTCTCTTAGCTCTCTCCATGTCCATTTTTTGGCATCTTTGGTATCAGAAGGAGAGCTATTCAAGATCCCCATTTTAGGGAAAAAGTATCTCTTATTAGCCCAAGATTTCTCCCCTGCGGGGCTGATTCCACTGGACACAGTCACCTTATCCTGAGGCAATTAGCATTCCCCTTATCCATGAAGTTGGTTGTAGATGGACTCTAAGTTCTGGGTGAATCAACCTCCATGGTTTTTTTTTGGCTTTTTGGAGGGGGAGGAGGCAGGGCAATTGGGGTTAAGTGACTTGCCCAAGGTCACACAGCTAGTGTGTCAAGTGTCTGAGGCTGGATTTGAATTCAGGTCCTCCTGACTCCAGGGCCAGTGCTCCACTCATTGCACCACCTAGCTGCCCCAAGCTCCATATTTTTCAATAGGAACAAGAGGTCAGGACTCATCCACCAATGGGTCAACCACAGAAGAATCAGGAGATTTTTCTATCTATGACATCATCTTGGTATGGCACCCTGAATGCTGCCAGTACATTTAAGACCAGGGCCCCAGCAGTGATTCACAGAATGCAAGAATCTCAGCACTGTAAGGGGCCCCAGAGTTCACGTAATCATGTGATCATAACTAAACAGGCATCCTTGCTCTAATAAGTCCATTAAGTGGTCATCAGTCCGCTTGAAGATTCCCAGTGATGGGGAGCCTAATATCTCCTGAGATAGCTTATGTCACGTTTGGACAGCTTTTATTGCTGGGAAGTTTTTTCTTAATGAAATTAAAATCTGTATCTCTATATCATTGCCCATGATTCTGCTCTCTTTTGCCTAGAAGAGTGATTCTGATCCTTCTTCCATATGATGATTCAAATACTTAAAAGACAGCGATCATATCACCCCTAAGCTTTCCCTTAGTGAATACTCACTGAATGGGAAATTTCAGTGTTAAAGGGAACTCCTTCCTGGGCAAGAAACCTCCTTTTTCCATTGTAGGCCAGCACCTTCTCTAGAACTTACAGTCTTAGACAATGGATATTTATTATGAGGATTTTATTTTTGTCATTTTAAATGGTGGAAGAGTTGAGGGTGTGAAAGAGAAAATAAATGTTTATGAATTTAAAAAAATTCAATTAAATTTTAAATGATTACCTAGTGGTTAAAAAAAGATAATAGAGAATCACCTAGAATACAGAGGAGGTAAGTGACTTGCTCTGAGGATCACACTGCCAGTATGTGTCAGAATTGGGACTTCCAGGTCTTCCAGTTTTCAAGGCTAGTTCTCTATCTACTATACCAGAGGTGTAAAACTCAAGGCCATTCCCTAAGACTGAACTAGATTAAAATATCATTAGAAAATGTTTAATAAACAAAAATTCAATATGCCATAGATAATGTTAATTTGTGGTTTTCTAAGTCACTGTGTGGCAGGTATATGTTTCTATTTGAATTGGATACCGCTGCACTATGCCATACTCATTTTCATTTCCTCTAATCTAGGCTAAAAATCCCCTGTTCATAGGATCCTTGGATTTAGCAGGAAGAGACTTGAGAAGTCACTTAATCCTCCCTCTAATTTGACAGATGAGGAAATTGGGGCTCAAGTAGGGTGTTGTGACTTGCTCAAGGTCCCCCAGGTGGCAGAGCTCCCAAGTTTTCAGCCTAGACTTCTAGATCTTCCACATGTCCTGGGCTCTGGTTCTCTCCTTAAGTTGGTCACCTCTTCTGGATGAGCTCCAGCTCATCCATGTCCTTCCTAAGATATGGGGCAAAGAACTGACCATGATACCCGGCAGAGGCAGAGACAATGCCTGTCCAGGGCATTGGTCAGTGGGACATGACCACTTGGCTTCTACTGGGACAGATTAAAATGACATCATATTTTTAGCTGCCATATCACACTGTTGACTTGTGTTGATTGTATATTGTCAGGCAACTAGGTAGCTCAGTGGCTATGGAGCTGGGCCTTGGAGTCAGGAGGACCTAAGCTCAAATCTAGTCTCAGATACTTCCTAGATGTGTCATCCTGGACAATTCACTTAACCTCTGCCTGTCTCTGTTTCCTCAACTGTAAGAAGGGGATAAGAACAGCACCTACCTTACATGGTTGTCATGAGAATCAATCGAGTTAATATTTGCAAAGTGCTTGGCACAGTGCCTAGCCCCATTTCTGCCACCCTATACTTGTGAACTGTATGCACAGGTACCTCATCTTTGGGGATATGTCCTTGAAAGGAGGTCTGGGCTTACATGAACGGATGCTGAGTGACGTGAGCAGAACCAGGAGAACATTGTACACAGCAACAGCAACAGTGTGTGGTGATCAACTATGACTGACTCCGCTCTTCTCAGCGACGCAAGGATCTAAGACAGCTCCAAAAGACTCGTGATGGACAATGCCATCCACATGCAGAGAAAGAACTCCGGAGTGTGAATGCAGATCGAAGCAGACTGTTTTCTTTCTTTTTTTGTTTTTGTTTTTTTCTTTCTCGTGTTTTTTCTCTTTAGTTCTGATTCTTCTTTCACAACATGACTAAGGTAGAAATATGTTTAATATGATTCTACACGTATAGCCTATATCAGATTGCTTGCTGTCTTGGGGAGGGGGAAAGAGAGGGAGGGAAAAAGAATTTGGAACTCAAAATCTTATAAAAGTGAATGTTGAAAACTATCTTTATACATAATCGGAAAAGATAATATACTATTAAGTGGACAAAAAAAGGAGGTCTGGGGAGGGACTGAGGCCCAGGTCTATACCTAACTGGTATAGATTCACTCTTATTTGCTTTCTGAGACACAGGAAAGACCATTTAGGGGACACTATTGATTGGGATCAATGAAAAGTACTCTTTAATGAATTATCAAATAAAAAAGCCAAGGACATACTTTCTAAAAATAAGTTATAATCATACATTTAAAAAAAACAAGTCAATTTACCAATTAAAAAATCTTCAAGTTTTTGCTATTTACTAGCTATGGAGATATCTTTGGGGCAGCTAGGTGGCACAGTAGATAGAGCTCTGGGCCTAGAATTCTCTTTGTAAGTTCGAATCCAGCCTCGGACACTTACTGGCTGTGTGACCCTGGGCAAGTCACTTGACCTTGTTTGCTTCAGTTTTCTCATCTGTAAAATGAGTTGGAGAAGGAAATATCAAACTACTCAGTATCCTTGCCAAGAAAACCCCAAATGGGGTCACAGGGACTCAGCCATGACTGAAATGACTCATTAGAGACACCTTTGCAATTAACGTTGAAATATGTCACCAAAGCTAGGGACTACAGTCTTGGGCAAAGGGCGGTATATTGTACTGGAAAGGATACCAGACTTGGACTCCTTGAGGGCAGGGAATATGTTTGGCTTTTCTTTATATCCCCAGCACTTAGAGAATGCCTGGTACATAGCAGGAATGGTAGGTGCATCAGAAATGTTTATTGACTGACTGAATGACTCACGAGCCCTGTGTTCAGCCCCATCAGTTATTAGCTACAAGAAAATCACCTTAGTTCTGAGCTTCATTTTAACCCAGTGGCTACAATGTTGAGCCTGGAGTCAGAAAGACCTGAGTTCAAATCTGGCCTTCGACACGTACTAGCTATGTGACCCTGGGCAAGTCATTTAACTTCTGTCTGCCTCAGTTTCTCCTCTGTAAAATGGGGATAATAATAGTGGCACCCAGGGTTGTTCTGATATCTGTGGAGCACTCAGAATGGTACCAGTGCATAGTAAGCTGTTACTTTCCTTCTTCCCCTACTCTGTCAAATGGGGACAATGGGATTGGAAATAGCTATTTCACAGGGCTGCTGAGAGACAAATAAGACAATGGGTATAAAAATGCTTTGGGACCAGATATACAGTGTTATTTTTAGAGATCTCAACAACTTCACTATTGGACTATTTGTTTATTTAAAAAAATTAAATAAAACTTGTCCCCAAAGTCCTGGTATTGAAAATGCTGCTGTTTAGAACATTTGCTTCAAAGGACTGAGAGTTTTGTATTTTCTTGCTGGCACAGGCTGTACTGAATCCATTTCTCAGGCAATCATAGTGATCCTCTGAATTGAAGAATAAACATGAGCCATATAACTTTAGTTTAACTGTCCAATTTGACGGCCTTCATAGGGAAGGCAACAACCACTCTTTGGGATCTATGCTTATTATATAATCTAGGTCCTCCCCTACCTCTTGCAGGCTTCTCCTCAGAGTCTTCACATTAGACTTAAGCACCATACTCAACACTACATTCCTCATTTGCTAATTTTCTTCTTGTACCCAGAATTTTCTAATGTTAGAGTCAGGCAAGTCCCTAAGGCTAAATTACAGAGCAGGTGTCAATCAGCATTGGGAAGGGGAGTTTCCCCACCAGGAGTTCGTTCTGCTAATGAAAGCACTGGCTGGGGCCCTCTATTAGGAGTGTATTGAAAGCAGCTTGAAAGATCTCAGGAGACCCTGATCGCTAAATTTTTGGTGCAAGCATTTACATCTTGGAAATGGACAAACTCTACAAATCAGGGCTTGATTTATTGCTTTGCTGATTGACTAGACCTAAGAAAGGGATGGATAAAAGGTTAATAATAGAGATCTAACTTCAAGGGTGTTGTGTGTACATTTTTTTGCAGAGAGCTGCATACCCATCATACCCCTGCCCTACCTCAACCTCCATGCCTCCTCCCCCACAATCAATTTTAAAAGCTCACATCCTTAATTGCTTTTTAAAATTAAAGATTCTTCCAAAAACAATTCTGGCACTAACTAAAAACAAATAACCAAATAAAGAGGTTATTAGGCTTAACAGTAGGGAGTAGGTAAAGTTGCTATATAAATCCAAATTAATTAATATCATTATTATTGGGTTTTGCTAGGGATATATCATGTTGTGAAGCAAACTAAAATTATTAAGGGGATTCCTGCGCAGGCAGAGATTGGACTAGATGACCTTCAAGAATGATTTTACTGACATTCTGGGACTCTGCAATCCTGTCCTTTCCAGCTCCAACATTCTATTTTTGTGTTCTAACATTCTATGTCTTAAGGCCCTTTCTAACTCTAGCCTTGTATGTTCCATGTTCTAATCCTCTAATGTTGCAGGGGCCCTTCCAGCTCTAACATTCTATGATCCCATGAGGCTGTGCATATTCCATTTATAAAAAGGTAGGATTCTATTAATAAGTTTTAAAATAGGAAAGTTATATAGGAAAAGAAGCTATGAGTAAGTTTCTTGAAGGAAAATGAAGGCTAGGTTTCTATTGCACCAAAGTGATCATGGAATCATAGACTCTTAAAGACATACTGGATCTCAGAGGGAAAGGAGTCCAATCACTACCTAAGTGGAAATCCCCTGTAAAATTCCTGAGAAGTATTCATCTAGCTTTCACTTGAAGTCCTCCTCCCCCTTCCTCCAGGGCCTTTCTGTCTGCTTTTGGAGCACTCTAATTGTTAGAAAGGCTTTTCTAACAATTATAATGAATGGAAATCTGCCTTTCCACAATTTCCAAAGACCTGTTCTCTTTGGAATCAAACAGAGCAAGTTCTAATCTTCTCCATTACAGCCCTTCGGAATCTGAAGAAAGACATCATGTCTCTCCTAAGCCTTCTTTCCTCCAGACTAACTAACCTTCATTGTTTTAACCAGTTTACCTACGGTAAGGTTTCCTGTCCTTTCACACCCCCTGGACTAATTCCAGTTTGTCAATGCCCATTCTAAAATGTGGCACCAGAGCTGACCACAACACTCCAGATGAATGACCAGAGGAAGGACAGCAGGACTGGTGCCTGCCTTGCCAGTTTCCCTAAGTAATGTTCCTCAGATGGGTCAGTTTATTTCCTAAATCTCAAATGAAGTTTGGAGATCCCAGCATGGCTCTTAATATGAGTTAAATCAAGTCTTTCCCCTCATTCTTTACTTCCAGACACATATTCTTGGATTATTTTGTGTCTAACTAAAGTCCTCTAGAACAAGATATCAAATGTTAATAGAATAACATCTGGGATGTTGGGGAAATGGATACACTGGTTCAAACACCCACTAAGCTTGGGTCCAAACACTTCACTGGTGGTTGCTATGGTGAGGTAAGAAGGGAGAGGCAGACCAAGTTCTGCTATTTGGAAGACAATCACTTCCCATGAACTTCACCTCTGGGTTAGACCTTAGCAATCATATATCCAACCCCCTCACTTTCAGGTAGGGAAACGGGGGCCTGGAGAACAAAAGGTTATATATCTAGCAAGGGGTGAGCCAAGATTCCAATCTGGGTTTTCTGTCTCCAAATCTAGTTCTCTTTCCACTGAACTGCAATGTCTCTATGTTCCATGATGTCATGGATATAACCATGGAAGGAAGCAGAGGAGTGAAACTGGCAGCAGTAACTTCTTCTTGGCTTTTTTTATGAATTCCTACAGCATCTGTTTCCATTATTAAAATGAAGATTTATATTGGGTGGGGAAATGAGGAGAGATGTATATTTGACTGGGATTCAGGAGACCTGCTTGAGTTCAAATCCTAGCTTTGCCATTTATTATGTATATGATCCTAGTACCTCAATTCCCTCATCTGTAAAATGGGGGTATTCTCTCCCTCACAGAATTGTTGTAGGGAAAGTGCTTTGTAAACCTTAGAGCTTTATAGAAATATGAGTAGTGATAATGATGATGAAGAAGAAGAAAGTGGTTATGGGACCTAAAGATTTCTGGACAAACTTTTTACTGGACTGTTCTGGAGAAAAGAGGCTACTGTTTTGATATATTAAATTACTAACCATAGCTACAGGAGACTTGTAAATCAGCTATTATTCGCAGAATATTGTTCATCTGATTAGATCTTTGTTCATTTTCCATGATGCTTCCTGAAGCTGGGTATGCAGAATCAATGTAGATTAAATCCAGAAGATAAATTCCTGAAATGACAGCCAAAATAAGAACATGAAGTGAGCTACCTTCAGTGCAAAGGGAAATGACATTATGGACAGAAATAGAAGCAAACAAACTTTCCTTGCCTGTCTTCCTCCCTCCCCCCTCCCTGCCCAACAGTTCTAAAATGCATGCATGACATGGTTCAAATGTTATGGGAGGACTGGGACTTCAGTTCTAATGGCCAGTTCTCATTTTGTCCATAAACTGGTCAACTGCAAGACAAGTATCTAGGCAGCACTAAAAATCAACACCTGCTAAAAATGTTGACCAAATTTTAAGTTTATTAAGTTTGAAGTGAAAAAATTGAGCTTGGACCCAACTGAGAAATGTCAGGAAATTTCATCAACCCATGAAAATTGATTTATTGCCTAGGCTTTGCTAAATTTATGTAAAAGTACAACATTTTTTGGAGTTTGAATGTCAGAATCACTCACTCATTCATTCACTTGTTTGCTCATTCAACAAGTATTTATTGAATACCTAAAATATGCAAAGCCTTGTGTTGGGTACAGTGGGGCATATATCCAAATCTGGACATGATATAGTCCATTCCCTCAAGGTGCTGACATACTGATACTACATAGACTCCTTTGATAGGTCAATGGATTTGTGATTTCAGCAATGTGTGAGTTCCCCTACACACCTTCTTGTCCAATGTGATTCTTGTCTATGACTTTCCCTAAAATCCTCCATAGTGGAGCTATCCAACATGCTGGATGCCTTCCTTGACATCCTTTACTATTTCACAGATACCAGTGAGGCACTTATGATGTATATCTCTAATGCTTCATGCTTGACCCCTGACCAACCTATGTACTTTTCTAGTCACACATGATTCCCTGATGATACCTTTCTTATTGAGTTATTATATACTTAACATCCATAACACATCCTGGCAATAAAATAAAATATAGGGCAAGTCTCCAAATAAAAAAACAAAATGTGAAATATTGACATTTTGATTAAAAAATAGCTTCTGCTTAACAAAATAAAGATACATGTGGTCTATGTATAAAGTGAGTCAATGTATGTAAAATGCTTTGTGAATCTTAGTAAATAAATGTCAGTGATTATTACTATCATTCCTGTACCATCTGTATCCTAACAAAACTCTATGGTCTTTTATTTTTTTAAAACAATATAGTGTAAACTGCCCTTTGTATCGTTATATAGATCACAGACTCATAAAGCTAGAAGTAACCTCTGAGATCATCTGGTCCAGCCCCTTCATCAGAGATTGGATTTGAACTCAAATCCCCTGACTTTGGAGTCAGTTCACTTTGCCCTGTGCTATCCTGCCTCTCCTAAGACACCATTTCCACATGATTCTTTTTCTATTCCCTTGGATTCTTCATATGTGTCCTCTTTATAGCATCACAATTCTCTATTATATAGATATACCATAATTTAATCAGTTATTCCCCAATCATTAGATATTGTCCTCATTTTCATTATTATAAATAAAGCAACTATATGTATTTTGGGGGGCATCTAAGTGGCACAGTGGATAGAGTGCCAGGCCTGGAGTCAAAAAGACCTGAGTTCAAATCCAGCCTCGGACACTTACTTGCTGTGTGACCCTGAGCAAGTCACTAAACCCTGTCTGCTTCAGATTCCTCCTCTGTAAAATGAAATGGAAAAGGAAATAGCAAATCACTGCAGTATCTTTGCCAAGAAAAACCCAAATGGGGTCACAAAGAGTCAGGCATACCTAAACAACAAATCATCATCAATATCATTTAGGGTAGCCAGGTGGTACAGTAGATAGAGTGCCAGGACTGAAGTAAGGAGGACTTTCTGAGTTCAAATCTGGTTTTATACACTTACTAGCTATGTGACCCTGGGCAAGTCATTTAACTCTGCTTGCCTCAGTTTCTCTCCTATAAAATGGGCTGGAAAAGGAAATGGCAAACCACTCCAGTATCTTTGCCAAGAAAATATTCAAATGGGGTCAGGAAGAGTTGGATACAACTAAACTGACTGAAAAACAAATACGTATTTTGCAGAGGTAGACTTTTTTGTTCAGTTAAAAAAATATTGTTTTTAAATGAACAAAATCTATTTCTTCCTTTCTTCCATCTCCCTCTGTATGAAAAAAAAGAAAAACAAAACCTTTGTAAGAAATATACATAGCCAAGCAATATAAATTCCTGTATTGGTCATGTCCGGGAAAAAATGCATCTCAGTCTGTACCCCAATTCCATCATCTCTCTGTCAGGAGGGAAGTAGTAATGTGTCATCCAGAGTTCTCTGGATTGTGGTTAATTATTGCATAAGTCAGAATTCTAAGGTCTTTTAAAGTCGTTTGTCTTTAAAGTTTTGTTTTTGTATGAGTCATTCTCCTTATTCTGCTCACTTTACTCTGTATCACTTCATCCAAGTCTTTCTAAGTTTCTCTGAAACCATCCCCTTCATCATTTCTTAAAACACAACAGTATTTCATTATACTGTACCATAATTTGTTTAGCCATTCTCCAACTGATGGGCCCCTCCTTATTTTCTAGTTCTTTGCTACCATAAAAAAGAGCTGCTATAAATATTTTTGTATATATCTATCCTTTTCCTCTTTCTTTGATCATTTTGGGGTCCTTTTTTGTTCTTCTAGTAATATATTTAGAATATAATCCAAGCAATAGGATCATCAGTTTTGTGACTTCTACTTATATATTGCCAGCTTGTTTTCCAAAAATTGCAATTTTAAGAGTTCCATCAATAATGTAGGGGAGTGTCTAGATTTCTATAGCTCTATCAGCACTGGATTTTTATCTTTTTTTTGCCATTTATGCCAATTTGATGGGTGCAAGATGGTGTCTTAAATATTGTACTGATGTACTTTTTTATTTATTAAGAAATTTGAACAGCTTCTCACACTGTCAATAAAAATTTCTATTTTTTGTCTTTGAAAGTTGGACGTGTCATACCACCATACTGACTGGGTCTACTACATGCTACATTCTCAACTGAGTCCTCACTGTTGCACAGGAAAACTTTTGTTCTTCTCTGATTGACTCTATTCCACCCTCCTTAAAGGCTATTACAAACTTTCTTTTTTAATTCCTCCTTCCCTCCACCCCCTTCACCCCCAGTAGAAGTCCTTGATTCCTATTTTAGTTGGAAAACAGAGTCCATCTGCTATCATCTTCCTGCTGTACTCCAGAGTTGATAATTCTTCTAAGACTTTACATGTTCTCTTTTATTCCTGTTTCTAAAGAAAAGGAGGCTATTCTCTTTGCTAAGGGAGAACATGGCTAGGATGTGAATCTATAACCAGAGCAATATGAAAGTGCAGAATATCAAAGCTGGAAGGAGCCGTAGACATCTTCAGTCAGTCATTCAGTCAAGCTTCCAGTACATTGAAGTCACTGTGCTGGGAATACAGATAAAGGCAAACACAATCTTTGCTTTCACATGAGCTCATATTCTAATGAGAGAGAGAACATGAAAATGGCTACAAACATACATAAGACACAGAGCATAGATGAAAGGAAATCTCAGAGGGAAGCTGCTACCAGTAGAAGTATTGCAGAAAGTGAAATTTGGCTTAAGCCTTGGAGGAAGCCAGAGAAGCTAAGAGGCTTATGTAAAGAAGAAGAACATTACAGGCTTTGTGCAGAGATGGGAAATGGAATGTTGTATGAGAGAAACAAGAAGTAGCAGGGCAGTTAACTTAATGATGGAGTATGTAGAGGAGAATTAAGTGTAATAAAACTGGACAAGTGGTTGTATGAAGAGCTTTTTTATGCCAAACAGAGGGACTTTTATATTTGATCATAGAGGTAATAGTCAGTGACTGAAGTTTATTGAGTAGGGAAAGGTGACATCTATGCTTTAGGAAAATCATTTTGTCAGCTCAATAGATAATGATTTGGAGTAGAAAGAGAAGAGGCAGGAAGGCCAATGTGAAGGCTATTTAATACTCCAGGTGGGAGGTCATGAGGGCCTGATTGAAGATAGCAGCTATGGGAGTTGAGAGAAGAGGATGTATAAGAGGGATGTTGGGAAGGTAGAAATAATGAAATTTGGCAATGGATTAGATATGTGGGGTGAGTAGAAGTATGCAGTTAAGGATAACATGGAGGTTGTGAGCTTAAGTGACTGAGTGGGTGGCAGAGCCTTCAACAGTAATAGCGAAATTAGGAAGAGGGGATAGTTTGGAGAGTCGGATAATGAGTTATATTTTGGGCATGTTGAGTGTGAAATATATTGGAATCTAGCTCTAGATGTCCAAAAAGCAGTCGGTGGTACAGGATTAGAGGTTAGGAAAGAGTCTAGGGCTAGATATGTAGTTTTATTCTAGTCTTATCCCTATCTGAACTGTGAGCACATTCTATAATATTTCTGAAAAGTGGTTTTCTAGCTACAGTTTTCATATATAAGTGGTATGAGAACTCGTTACCCATCATTTCACCCCATTCTACTCTTGGAAGTTTTTCCTTATATCAAGCTGAAATATACTTCTCTGCCCCTTGGACCCACTGGCTGTAGTTCTGGAGCCAATCAAAAGAAGTGTAAGCCTGATTCTATATGATGCCTTTCAAGTATTCAAAGTCAGATATACTGTATCTCTCTAAAGTCTTTTCTTTTCCAAGCTAAACAAATCCCAGTTCCTTCAACTCATGTTTGGATGGTACAGTCTTCAGCACCCATTCCATCCTGATCACCTTCCTTGGGATGTGCCCAAGCTTGTTAATGGTGCTGGCATTGTTGGGCCATGACTCTACCCACAAGCCAGCTTGGTTTGGAGTTCCTCTAGGGAAGGGGCAAGTACCCATTTCACTGTGAAGAAAGACTGCAAGGACACAGTACAGCCTGGAGGGGCTTTCTGTTTCTCAGAAAAGCACCCATAATTCCAGGTCACAAAGCAAGAAGCTAAGAGGTTCCCAGCAGCTCAGTCTAGAGGTGGGGGGGTGGGGAGAAGGGAATCATTCCAATTTCTCTTCCTCTTTGCATTACTTTATTTCTGACTGGATATTGAGGATTTCAACCGTTGGCCCTCAAACTCCTGTCTCACTTCTCCCCTTCATACAAACACACAGAGACTCATATATAACTGTAATTCCCGAAGAAAACTTTGAATTTCTGTGAATGATGTGGGTTCCTCAATTGAGATGCTACTAATCATTCTTTGGTGGTGACCTTGGGTTTCTTAAGACTAGACCAGAAGAGACAACAGAGGCTCTGTTTGTTCCTACCAAGATGGAAAAGATTTGAGTATAGGCCTGGCAACAGACTGCATCTGTCATCCAACAACCAGACGAGCTAAATGGAGAGAGGATAAACACCAGAGGGTTGGCCATTGGGTGATGAATTCTTTTGGCTGCAGTAACTCATGAAGACAGCCTACTAAGAGGCTGTGAGCTGCCTCTGTGGAGGGAGTACGTACCCACACAGATCAAATCTAGGATCTTTCAAGCAGTGAAGTGAATACAAACAGACTAACCCCCATTCCGGGCCTATTTCTCTGATAAGCAAATAAAACTCCCACAAACACTCAAGACCATCTAGATTCTTAAATGTCTAGAGTAATTCACCATTTACTGCTCTGCTCCCAGGCCATAACCTAAATCCCTAATCTTTACCAGCTATCCCCCAAATGCAAGGCCAGAACTCCAAAGGTGTTTGTACCAGAGAGTTGGCACGTATCAACATAAATGGACCACTACTGATAGGAAAAAAAGCAAAGTCTCTATTGACGATCAGCCAGTAGCATGACTTTTAATATAATTCTTCATAGAATGTGGAATAATCATGATGACAGCTGACATACAGTACTTGAAGTTTATAAAGTTTTATACATACCTTCTCTCAGCTGGAAGGGACTTTTGACAGTGGATTTATAGCTCCAGAAAGGACCTTAGATATTACCTAGTCCAACTAAGATCATTAAGGGAGCACTGAGAGTTAGGAGCCAGGGAACCCTTGGATATGGCTTTATACCCAACTCTGTCTCATTTTATGGTGTAGATAAATTAGGAGCCTGGCGAAATTCAGTAAGTGCTATAGATTGATAACCATGGTTTTCAGTTCAAGGATGTCATTGTATAAAGACAGGCTGTCTTGAATATATACAGTTTCTCTCTCTCTCTCTCTCTTTCTCTCTCTCTCTCTCTCTCTCTCTCTCCACATGTGTGTGTATGTATGTATGCATGTTTCCCTTACATATTAGCAGCCATCTAGGACCAGCTGGTAATCACAGGACTATTTCTTCCCTCACCACTATTATTTCTTTGGATTTCTCTCCCTTCTGTTCTGTACCTTCCCTTTCTCCACTGATTGGATGTGGCAGCCCTGAACAGCCTCAAACTAGATGTCTCACAAGCATCAAACTCAGCATTTCAAAAATGGAACTCATCATCCATCCTTCCCCAAATCTTGCCCTCTTCTCCACTTCCCTATTAGGAATGACAATGCTGCCATCCTCCCAGTCACCCAGCCTCACAGCTTGTCATTTTCAATTATTCATTATCACTTACCAAATGTATCCAAATCATTGCTAAATCTTATTGTTTCTACCTTCACAACACCTCTCACATATGTCCCCATCTCGCAATTTATGCAGCATCATCCTGGTTTAAATTCTCCTTACCTCTCAACTGGACTATTGCAATAGGCTTCTAATTTTTCTCCCTTTTATAAGTCTCTTACTGTTGCAATATATCTTCCCACTCAGCTGTCAAAGTGCTTTCCTAAAACACAGGTATGACCTGGTCACCCTCTTTCTCCCAACTTCCTTGAGAAATATTAGTCATTCCCTATTACCTCCGGGATAAATACAAGTTCTCTTTTTGGCATTTAAAACTCTTCACAACCTGCTGTCTTCCTACTTTTCCAAGATTCTTAAATGCCCTTTCCCCCCATATTTGACTATTCAGCTGTACTGCCCTACTTGCTGGTCTTCACATGTGATACTCCATTTCCCATCTCTGACCCTTTGCACTGACTGTCCCCCATGCCTGGAAGGCCCTACCCCCTTACCTATTTCTCCTTGGCTTCCTATAAGACTCAGCTTAAATCCTACTTTCTGTAGGAGGCCTTTCCTAGTTCCTCACTACTGCTAATGCCTTCCTCTCTGAGACTGACTTCCACTTTTCTTTTTGTCTCATGTATATAACCAGTAATTTTGTCTCTTCCATTGGAATGTGAGCTTCCTGAAGGCAGTGACTGTTTTTGCCTTTCTTTTTATCTCCAATGTTAAGTAAATGCCTGGCATATAGTACACATTTGATTTTTTATTGGTTGATTGATCATCTTTCCCCAGCCTTACCTAATTCCCAGCTTTCTTGTCACCTGGGGAACTGTCCAAAGATGACGCTATGGTGGTGGGACTGAGAATGGTGATTGACAAGAAGTGAGAGAAGAGGACAGAAAACCCATTTGGCCTCATCTTCATCACCCTTTGGCTAATGGAGGAGTGGAGGAGCTTATGGGTTTTTCAAGTTCCATCCAGTCCCAGAGAGTTCTGATTTTTCTCACTCCTTACTCAAAAGCCCTCTCCAGTACCTCATGCCATGCCCCCTGCCCAGTTTCTGTGAATGTATTCCCCGGATAACCCAGGTCTTGTTTTCTTTCCAAATGTAAGTATATATGCTACTTTATCTTATTTTAAATGTAGATTAAATGACTTTTTGTGCACCTGAAGACCTATTTGGCCTATATGCACCATAGTATTTCTCCAGAGTCGAAGTGAAAGAAGAGAAGGGGGCATATATATGTATGTTTGTGTGTGTATGGGTAGATTAGGAGGAGAATTTTTGCTCCATTTATTTCTCCTTTACTAGAAGAAAACTTCATAGTTTTATGTTTGTTCCAGGGGCATAAGATTAAAGGGGAAATTGGGAGATGGCATTTTCATCTGCAGTGGGTCATGGGAGGATAGAATCCCTGAGTAGGAGCAGTAACAGGTGGTGGCTGCAAAAGGAAAGCAGCTGGGCACCTCCAGGGGCCCCCTGGGAAAATGAAGAAAGAGAGATTTATGCTGAGAGGGGTCCCCAATTTGGATCATCCCAGTGTTTTTAGGAGACATAGGATCTCAAGTTTGGATGGAGGGAGTTTCTCTGACTTGAAAACAGTCAAACAAAGATAAAAGATACGAAAGAAGTGTATGCTGATTATCTGAGAACTGATTGTTTATAGAAACCTAATCTCAAGATTCATAGCAAGGGAGCAGTCCCAGAATGACTTAAAAATCCCACCTTTGAAAAGAAGCTGAAGATGTTACATGGTATGATCTGAACAGATATGCAGTGGGGACAAAGGATGTAAGAGGAAAAGGAAATGGGACCAATGCTCAGCTTTAGGACCATTCAATGAGGGGGTTTTCCAACCTCAAAGGTGAGGAAAACATGGGATAGCTGTACATATGCAGAATATAACAGACCGTATGACAACGGGAAAGGTAGGCCAGTAAGGGATGGATCATTGGAATAGGAAGGGACAAGTATCTACATATTTGTAGATCATGGGTGGCACTTAATGGTATATGACAATTTGGTTGGGACTGTCATTCAGCCAGCTGGCATTTATTAAAGCACTTATTTTGTTGCTAGCATGGTCCCCATGGAAATTACTCCCTATTTACATTGACTACATTTTGTATTTTCTAATATGAGTACATGTTATTTCCTCCTAAATAGAGTGTATGTTCCTTGAGGGCAGGTACTGTTTTGTTTTTCTTTGTATGGCAACCATTTAGCACAGTGTTTGGCACACAATAAATGCTTAACAAAATCTAGTTGAATAAAAGAGGAGCAGGATCTCAAGATTGGAAGCACAATGAAGAAAATGTTTAATAGGGAACTGAAAGCTGAGATAAGCAAGCACATAGTAAGACAGCACCTAGCTACCTTCAGTTAATTCATATCAGCTGGCCTGGACTAATTATATTCTTGGGTACTCAAAAATCTTATAGATGTAATGCTGAACCACTGTCAGTGTTCTATGAGAAGCTGTGGCCTTTGGGGGAGGCCCCGTGAAATGGGTGCTGGCAAACACTGTCTTAGTTTGCAAAGAGGGGAAGGTGGTAAATACTGTGAACCATTAGCTGGTGAGCTTAATGTCAATTCTTGGCAAGATTCTGGAATAGATTATTAAACAGATGGTTTCTGAGCACATATAAAGAAAAGCTGTGATTGTTATGAGCCAGCATGGGTTCATTAAGAACAAATCATGCCAGACTAACCTCATTTCCTTATGTGATAGAATTAATAGACTGGTAGAATAGGGGAATGCTAAAGACATAGCACATTTCTATTTCAGCAAGACTTTTGCCAGGGACTCTCATGGTATCCTTGTGGGAAAGATGGAGAGATGTGGACCAAACAGTAATAAATACAGTTAGGTGAATTCAGAACCAAATGAATAACTGAACTCAAAGAGTTTTGGTTAATAATTAATATGGCTTAAGCCATAGATGGTATGTTTATCATATGTGGTCTCCCACGTCTGGGATATATTCCATCTTTACATCCACCTCTTAGCATCTCTGGCTCCCTTTACAACACAGCCCAGGTGCTACCTCCTACATGATGCCTTTCTTCATCCTCCTAGTTAGTATTCTTATCCTTTTAAAATTACTTTGAATAACTTTGCATATGTTTTGTATTTGCTTATCTTTGTGTGTATTGCATCCATCCAGTATAACATAAGCTCTTTGAAGACATGGGTTGGTTTTTGCTTTTGGTCTTTGTGTCTCCAGAATCTATCACAGTACCTTGCACATTAAAAATAATCCAGACCTAACAACTCCCAGAGTGAACATTCCCTCCACCAATGCAGATTAGAAACTCATCTGTAACTCAGTGTCTAAGAGAGTTGCTTTCGGCATATAGATGTAAAATGACTTGTCTACGGTCACCCAGGTAGTTTCTATCAGAATCAGGACTTGAAATAAAGATTTCCTGACTCCAGAGCTGGCCCTCTATCCACTATGCCATCCTGTCTTGCATCAGTATGATATGGTAGCCAAAAAGATAAAAATTTTATTGCTGGCTTAGTTAGCATAAGTAATAATTTGGGAAATGAGGGAGGTGATAATTCTCTCTTACTCTAAGCTTGTCAGACCCCATTTAAACTATTCTGTTTGATTTAGGAAGAATACTGAAAAGCTTTAGCTCATCCAGGGAAAGTGACAAGGTTGGTGAGGGAATGAAAAAACGGGTTGGGGTTGGATTGACTAAAGGAATTGGGGGTATACAGCCTAGAAAATAGAAGACTTTGCAGAGGAATGATAGCTGCTTTCAAATTTCAAAGGTTGTCTTTAAAAGAGATTAATTCTTTTGCATCCCAGAATGAAAAAAAATAGGGCACCTGGCTGAAAGTTATGGTGAGGCAGACTTTGGCTCAACATAGGGAAGAACTTCCTAACGTTAAAAATGGAATGGTCTGCCTTGAAAGATAGTGAGTTCCCTGACATTGAGGGTCTTTAAGTCAACACTAGACGGCTAACTCTTTCATTTGTGAACCATTGTTGGAGGAACAACATGAGAGTAAGTGGACTTAGAATCGGGACACCCAGGTCCCTAACCTGTTTCTTATGCTTAATTGCTGTGTGAACTTGGGCAAATCACTTCATGTCTCTAAGCCTCCAAGCCTCAGTTCCCTCTTCTGTAAAAGAGGGATACTTGTGCTCCTTAGTCTCTGCTATGTTATTATTAAAGTAGCCCAGAACTATTTTTCATGAGTTAATAGGATGAAGAAGTAGCTTGCTTCTGGTATTATATAACTGAAAAGTAGTGCCAACTGCCCTTTGCATAGTCTATATAGGCACATGCAAATGACATGTCATAACGGCACAAAGCCACAAATGTGTTTTTCTGCTGTTTGTTTGTGTGTGTGTGTGTGTGTGTGTGTGTGTGTATGTGTTATGTACTATATAGGATGCCTGGAAAATTCCAAGGCGGGGCTCCCGTTTTTTCTGCAGGGACCTCTGTGTCCACACAGCTTCTTGGCCAGATCTCATGTGAGGACATCATGTCCACAGCCCACATCTGCCCTCCTTCTGAAGTAAAAAACAGTGCAGGTGAGTGATTAATGACATGAATTAGGACAGAAATACAAACAGGGGCAACAGGCTTCAAAGAAACCAGATTCACCTAATGTGAACCAGACAGAACAGATTGTAAACTGGTAACTAGTTTTGGCAGAAATTAAAGCATAATCCAATTTGGAAACACTGAGTGGAAAGAATTCACCATGCAGGGGTTTGGGGGAGTATCAACACAGTCAGTCCTCTTTATCTAACAAATTCTGTACCCATGAATAGACCAGAAAGGTACCTACCCTGCCCACCTCTTCTGTGATCTCATTGTGGCATGAAGATAAGCCTGCTTTTTGAAGGTTTGCCGGGGAAATAGAAGCTCTGGGCAGCCTCTATCAAGGTAAAAAGGCTTCAGGATGATAGGTTGTATCTGTCATCTGAAGACCAACCTAGCTTCATCTTGCCCCTTAGAGGCACCTTGCCTCTCACTCAGGCAGTATTTTTGCTCTTGGTCCTCCTTTCTCCCAATCAAAGTCTTCTCTCTTGCTATCTATGATGCTGGGGAGAAGTTACTAAACTCACACCAAGGACTGAGTGACTGATAATAGTTTAATAAGTTGTCCCTTTTGGAAGACCTGTGTTTTAATAAGGGGCAATAGTAAAATCCTATAGGGGGAAGACACATTTTTTTGGGGATGGCAGGATTGGTGATGGGGTGGGGAAGCCATTCAAAGAATCATAGAATCTCTGTCAAAACATCCAAACCCATACAGGAGAGTAAGCATTAGAGAGTAGAGATAGAATTTGATTTGGGATCTGGAGACCAAGGTTTTTATCCCGGCTCTAACACTTAATAGCTATATGAACAGAGCTAAATCAGTTTGTTTCTCTGGGTCTCAGTTCCCTCATCTGTTTCATTTATTATCTCAGTGTTGATGGACCCCAATCTCCATATCTGTAAAATGGGTTTAATAATACCTATAGCGCTTATAAGGCTGTTGGGAATATCCATTGAAATTTAAAATATATATGTGTAAATTTTAATATTGTGCATATAATTTATGTAGAAATGCATAAATATTAGCATATAATGTTGATTTAGCACTTTAAAGTATGCAGAACCATGTATATAGTACTTTAAAGTATGCAAGACCACACCTATATATGTGTCATATGTACATACATACATACATATATATAGTGCTTTGTACACTTTAAAGTACTAAATCAATGTGTTATCATATAATGAAGATAACAATACCTGTATACCTGTACTCCCTGCCTAACAAGGTTGTTGTGAGAGAGCCTGCCTGAAAACATTGAACTACTACAGAAATTTGACATCTTATTAATATCTCTGACAAATGGTTGGTCATCCAGGCTCCCCTTAATGACTCCCAGAGGTGGAGAATTCATGGTCTACTAAAGCAGCCCATTCCATATTTGGATAGATGTCATTGTTGGGATGTTTTTCCTCATTTTGAGCTGAAATCTGCTTCTCTACTATTACTACCCCTTGCTTCTGGTTCTGTCCTCTGGGGGCAGGCAGAACAAGTTAAAGAATCCTTCTTCCACATAACAGCCCTTAGGTTTTCCCTACAGCTGTTCTTTTTCAGGTTAAAACTGAGGATGAATTTCTTCAATCAGTCCTCATATGACAACGATACACCATCTCTCTCATCATCCTGGTTTTCCTAGATGCACTCCAGCTTGTCAACGTTGTGCCAAAAATGTGGTTCCCCAGAAGGAATGAAATACCCCAGATGGGGGTATAATACAGCCAGATGGGGCTGGACCAGGTTATAAGACAGAAGGATGATTACCTTCATTTTCCTAGACATTATCATTTTTTAATGCAGTCTAGGAGGGCATTAATGTTTTTTGGCTGCAATGCTATACCGTTGAGTCCTGCTGATTATTTGATCCCCAATGTAAGACTTGACATTTATTCCTTTAAAATCTGATCTTCATTGGGTTCATTCAACAACCATTTTCTGAGAAAAATTTCTGTGCTCAGTTGCCTGGTTGGGAGGATGGTTCAGAGATAACTAAACCACTCAGGAAAGGTACAGGGTAGGAGTCATCATCAGAGATAGAAGAAGAGAGAGGTGGAAACTATATCTCATACTTTAGACCCCTTGGGAAGAAAGAAGTCTGGGATGAAGAAAGAAGCACAATGGTAGCAACCAGGAGGGAGCAGGGAAAAAAATCCATGGGACTGGAGAAGCAAACTGGCTGGAGTTCTTTTTATCCAGCCAACTTGAGTTCAGGCATTTTATCCCACTGGTCTTTAGTGGTGCCATTTTGACACTCCTCACTTGTGGTGTCTGGTGACAGGTCCCTGCCCCTGAGAAGAAGGCAGCCATAGGAAATGGGTAGGGATTTGGGTCTGGAATCTTTAAAAACATTTGCCCAGGTAAGGGTGAGGGAAACAGAATTGATTAAAACATTGACAAATGACTATGTCACTTCACCGTCAGATCTCCCACTGATTCCTCTCCTGTGACCTCCTGTCAGGGTGATATTTTAGAATCAGAGATTTGATCACAGAATCCCCCTGAGCAAAGATGTTTAGTGGTTCCTCACTGTCAGGTGAGCCCATGAGATAAAGTCCAAACTCCACCTGTCATTCCAGGCTCTCTGCAATGTGATCCTAATCTACCCTATCTTTTCTCACACTACTCCCCTTCATGTACTATATCCTTATCTGTCTGGTTCATGATTCCTGGTAACCTTTATTCTTACCTATGTAAGGGGCTTTAATCATACTTTAATCATACTCTTCCCTTTGCTTTGGATGCCTTTCTTTTCATCTACACTTGTCAAAATTCAACCTATCCTTCAAGGCCCAGGTTAGATGTCAACAAATAGTTCCCTGAACCTCTCCTCCCCTACACCCTCCTAGCCAGGAGTAATCCTTCTCTCTTTCTTCTGAACTCCTTTAGCACTTAGATTATACTTCTCCCATAACACTTAACACAGATCACTACTTATGCTATGTAGCCCTGCACGTAACAGACTCAATGAATATTTGATAAATGAATGAACATTCAATGGTGAAAAATTAGTCTGGTCTACTAGTTGTAGAGATGAAGTGTGTCTTGGGGTCAAGGCCTCAGACATCAGTCTGACTGCCCAAAGGACTAGGCCCAAACACCAGGCCTGACAGACAGCCAAGTATATACTCTATCTGTGTGATATCTGCCATTGTGCGACACAGCTACAGGACTAGTACCACATGTACATATAGTCTGATCCCTGGGGGCTCAGATCTCTGCCCAGAAATCCCTGTCAATGTCATCCCCCAGATTTTGTAGATACTAACTGGGTGACCTCAGGCAAGTGTTCTGTTTGCCTCATTTTCCTCAACTGTAAAAGAGATAACAATAGCACCTACCTTGCAGGGTTGTTGTGAAGATTAAATGAGATGATATTTGTAAAAAAAAAAGCACTTAGCACTTAGCCTGGCATATAGTAGGCACTATATAAATGCTTTTCTCTTCCTTTCCTTCCCCCTTTTTGGAAAAGGAATACCAGAATCAGTGCCCTTATCCAACAGCTGAACCACTGGTCATGATGTGACAATCCTCACCCACAGTATTCACCTTCTTCCTTTCTCCCCTAAACTGCTGAAGGAAGTCCCACCAATGTGCCAGCTGGTCCACCACAAATTTAAATTATCAAGGTTCAACAGCTACTTGGCAATTCTTTTATTCCTTCCTGATTATCACCCTCCCCACAGCAGCTGTGGCAAATCTTTTCTTTACTCCCTGAGCTCCCAAAGCTACCCCCAAATTTCTCTCTGTGTTGATAGGCAGATGTCCTAACCTTCTACTTTTCTGAGAGAATTGAGGCTATTGATCTCAAGTTCCCTCATCTCCTACACTCTGTACACCTAAAACCCCTGTAAATCTTCATTCTTTCTTCCTCCACTGCTTCCTCTGAGGAAGAGGTGGCCCTTCTCCCCGAGAAAGCCATCCTGTCTACTTGTGCCTCAATCTTACCCCACCATTGCCCACTTCAATCTCTCTCTATTTATTGGCTCTTTCCTTATTGCCTACAAACAGCATCAAACAGATTCAAGTCTACCCCACCCTTTACATGCCTTCTTTTTATCTTCAAGTCAAGCTTATTGGATTTGCCTTAACCCAGAAGAGATTCAAAGCTCATTGCTGTAAGATCATGAGATTTAGAACTGTTTAGGGATTTATTTAAACCCCCTAATTTTTTAAGTTAGAAACTAAGGACGATAGAGGGGAAGTGATTTAGCTAAGGTCACAAAAAGTCACACAGAAGAACCGGGATTTGAACGTAGGCCCTCTGACTCAAAATTTAGTGCCCTTTCAACTACATGGTGCTATCTTCTTTGTGCAACATGGTGCCACTGTCACTTTTTTTTTTCAGGACATGACCAACTACATGACCACCCTTTCTCCAGCCAAGTACCAGACACCATTTGCTTCCTCAAGTGTTCATAGACTACTTTGTCTGGATCTCTCTTTTGCTCCTATCACATTCTCCCAAGTACCATTCTCATTTGTTTATGATAAATCTCCCCTACTAGACTGAAAGATAGTGTGGTATGGTAGAGAGGACTTGGCCTCAGAAGGCCTCTGTTCAGCTCCCACTTCTGACACTTACTGGCTATGTGACCATGGGGAAGCCATTTATCCTCTTTGATCCTTAGATTTCTTATCTGTAAAATGGGAATCATAATAGTCATACGATTCCTCTCATAGGCTTGTTGTGAGAAAACACTTGGTGAAGCTCAAAATACTATAAAATGTGATGTATTATTATTATTATAAATTCCTGGAATCTTACAAATCTAAAAGCCTGAAAAACAGGCTGGGCAAGACATATATCCTGCCTATGCATCTGCCATGGTAGATACCATAGTAGTTAAAATGTAGGAAGAAAAATAACAGTGGAGATATCCAGAAGTTGACAGGAGTTTAAGTCCTCAAAATGAGGCAGTTAAATCTCATTGCCTCAGGTTTCTGTACACAGATGCTCTACGCATGGACGACAAGCAAGATGGACTAGAGATACTAACTCTAGAAAGAGATACATTTATGCGAGGACATGTGGGAATTAAGAGGGGCAGGGAACATGGTGGACAGCATTTGGGTGAGGGTCGATAGGCTGCTCTTGGAGGCAATGGTTTGCTACTCATTGGAGGTTTACAAGCAAAGACTGGGTGCTGAATTCATTTCACTAAACATTTATTCAGTATCTACTATATGCAAAGCACTGGGTTAGTCCAGGGTTTACCAGGCCAAAATGTAACATTCCCTGCCCTCAATGAGCTTACATTCTATTAGGAAATACAACATGTACACAGGTGAGGAAATGCAAAGTAATTTCAAGAAGTAGAGGGATTTCAGCTGAGAAAGGGAGAGGGGAGTGCCCCCTGAGCTGGGCTTTGAAGGAACTTCTGTGAGGTTGAAATAAGGGGTGAGTATATTTCAGATGTGGGAAACCATCTGCAAAAGCACAGAAGTGGGAAAATGTCATGTATGGGGAATAGTTAGCAGTCTAGTTTGACTAGAACACAGAGTGTGCAAAGGGGGGCCGATATGAAAAGAGACTGGAAAAGTATGAGGGGGAGCCAGGTGGTGGAGGGTTTTGAATTCTAGGCCAAGAATTTTGCATTTTAACCTAGAGATAAGAGAGAGCCATAGGAAGATTTTTCATTAGAAGAATGATGTAATCATACTTGTTTTTTAGGAATCCAAATTTGGTGTCTGTGTAGAGTGTTGATTGGTGAGAGACAGAATGGAAGCTGGGAAAACAATTAGGAGGTTTTTACAATGGTCCAATCAAGAGGTGATGAAGGCTTGGACTAGGATAAAGTCTATGTAATTGGAGAGACTTACATAGATACAAAAGACTGAGGGCTTGGAGGCAGGAAGACTCATCTTCCTGAGTTCAAATGTGGCCTCACACACTTAGTGGCTGTGTGACCCTAAGCAAGTCAGTTAACCCTGTTTGCCTCAGTTTCTTCATCTGTAAAACTAGCTGAAGAAGGGAATGGCAAACCACTCCAGTATCTTTGCTAAGGAAAGCAAGTGGGGTGTCACAAAATGGTGTCACGTGACCCAAATGGGGTCATGGAGAGTCAGGTAAAACTGAAAAGACTAGAGAACAACAACAACAGACTGAGGGGGAATAATGGAAGAAGCTTAACAACTGAATGCACATGGGCACTGAAAGAGAGGAAGGATCAAAGTTGACTCCAAACAGTGAATTTATATGATCAGAAGGGTGCTGTTATTAATGAAAGAGGCAGGGAAGTATGGAACAGAGATGGCTTGGGAGCTGGATTTTAGAAATTTGGAATTAGAGATATTTACAGGAAATCCAGGTGGAGATGTCCAGTGGGGAAGGGCTAATGCTGGACTGGAGCTCAGGAGAGAGTTGAAGATATGTATTTGGAAGCCATCTGCATAGAGTTGATAATTGATAATTACATGAAAGCTAATGAGATCAACAAGGAAACAAAGACAGAGGGGAACAAAAGTTCTAGTACAGAGTCTGGAGCTGCGTTCAAGATGATGATCAAGCAGAGGAGATCGAGAGGAAGCAGTCAGACTAGTAGGAGGAGAACCATGGTTAGATATACGTTTAAAGGATATCAGTTTGGTAGCTGTATGGAGGATAAACTGGAGCAGGGAGAAAGTTGGGGCAAAGAGATCTATTAGGTAGCCACTGAAATAATGTAGGAGAAAGAATGACGAGAGCCTGAGTTCAGCTATGTGGTAGTGGCTGAGCAAAGAAAAAAGATCAGGTGTTGTGATAGAAATGGCAAAATTTTGACAACTGATTGGATATTTGGGGTGAGGGAGAATGAGGAGGGCTTTTTGTTTTTGTTTTTTCGGGTTCTTTTTGTTATTCAGTTGTTTCAGTGTTGTTCAGCTCATTGTGACTCCATTTTGGAGTTTTCTTGGCAAAGATACTGGAGCTGTTTGCCATTTTCTTTTCCAGCTCATTTGGAAATTGAGGCAAACATGGTTAAGTGATTTGCCCAGAGTCACACAGCTAGTATTAAGAGTCTGAGGCTGGATTTGAACTCATGAAGAAGATTCTAAGCCCAGACTATCCACTGCGCCACCTAGCTGCAGAATTGAAGATAGATTGAAGGTTATGAACCTGGGCATCTGGAAAAATTGTGGAACCTTTAACAGAAATAGGAAAGTTTGATAGAAGAGTAGGTTTGGGAGGAAAGATAATGAATTCTGT
Organism: Trichosurus vulpecula; assembly: GCF_011100635.1. Lineage (NCBI taxonomy): Eukaryota > Metazoa > Chordata > Mammalia > Diprotodontia > Phalangeridae > Trichosurus > Trichosurus vulpecula. The sequence continues at coordinate 132,556,230 of NC_050575.1, read as the reverse complement.
TTTGAACACGTTAAGTTTGAGATGTCTTCAGAACATTGACTTTGAAATATCCGATAGGTGGTGGTGATATGGGACTGAAGTTCAGAGGCTAGATGGGCACTGGATATAAAGATCTGTGAGTCACTGCATAGAGATAATAATTAAACTTTTTTTTCAGGGAAGTAGGAGTTGTGGTAATTTACTGAGAGGGAGATGGAGAAGGAAGTGGTAAAGGAGGCTTAAGGAGAAGAGAAGCTCTGAAATAGCTACTGTGGAGAGTATGACAGAAAGTCAATAAGCTGTATGTAACTAGTGTCCCCTAGGGGGCTTTGGGTAGATCCCTGTCTGGACAAGCTAACTCTCTCTTGTCTCTGTCTTTCTTTCCTTCTTCCTCTTTCCCACCCTCTTTCTCTTTGTCTCTCTCCTCCCTTTCCCACCCCACCCTTTCCTTTATTACTTCTTCTGGCCACCTTTTGTTCAGATACCATTCAGGCTAGATGACAATGGAAGTCCTTTTCTTTTCTTCCTCCTCTTTCTCTTTCTCTTCCTCTTCCTCTTTCTTCTTCCCCTCCTCCACTACTACTACCAACTTTTCCTCTTCCTTCTCTTCCTCTTCTTCTTCCTCCCCTTCCTCCTTCCATGTCTCCTCTTCCTCCTCCTCCTACCCGTCTTACTCCTCCTCCTCCTCTACCACCACCAACTTCTCCTCCTCCTCTTCCCCTTTTTCCTTCTCCTCTTCCTTTTTTCCTCCTCCCCCCTCTCTGCCTTTTTCTCTTCCTCCTCTTCCACTACCACCACCCACTTCTCCTTTATTTGCTTCTCTTATTCCTGAACAGGCTGAAATCAAACAACATTAAGATTTTGTAACTACCTCTAACAAGGCTCCCACTTCCCTGCAAACTGTCCTCAATGTCTACCTCTAATTGATGGGAAGATCATGATTCTGCAATCTATGAGTCATTCATCTGCTTTTAAATGAACTGACCACAGTAATGGGAAACCGTTAAATTAGAGAAGCATATGTTAGCACTTGTCATCCAAGCAGGCCTGACTTCCTTTCCTTCTGGTGCTGCCAAACTTCTCCATTTTTCAGGATTGGAAATGTTTTCTCTAGAGTAGAAGCCTCATTTTTGAGACATTTAAGTTGAAAGATTTACACCTTTTCTTCACTGTCTTTTCCTTTTATCTTGCAGCCAACAGCTCAACTACCTACCAGTGCCATCTGGAAAGACCATCTCGCACATCCCACAGCTGCCAAAGAAAGGAGGCAGAGTGCTCTGGGGGGAAATGCAATGCACTTGGATGCAGGAGATTTGGGTTCAAGCTCTGGCTCCCGCCCCCCTTTGAATGATCCTGGGCAATTTGAAGCTAGCATGATGTAGAGGAAAAAGCACAGGGGATCGGGTTGGAATCCCAGCTCTGCCACTTGCTGCCTCTGTGACCTTGGGCAAGTCACTTTTCTTGGGGCCTTTATTCCCCATCTGTTAAAATGAGTGATTCTGTAAAGTTGTCTTCCCAGAAAAATTCTGACACTAAAGGCTGTCATTGTCATGGGAGAGTGACCTTCTTCTTCCTAAGATCTAAAGGCTTTAGACCATGTTGCCTCAGAATGCCTCCTTGCCAGAGAAGGCTACAGCAAACTGGGGCAGCTAGGTGGGGAGGAGGAAGGGAGGCACAATTTTTTAAACAGAAAATTTAAGAAACATCTGTTGAGTACCTACTATATGCCCTGTTCTGGGTGCTAGATTACAAAGATGAAAACAATTAGTCTGCTCAAAAGGAGTTTACAGTCTAATACTCAGCATACAACAAGCACATGAATAAATATGATGTGAGTCTAGGATAGGGGCAACTAGGTGGTGCAGCTAGGTGGAACACCAGGCCTAGGGTCAGGAAGATTCTTCTTTCTGAATTCAAATCTGACCTCAGACACTTCCTAGCTGTGACCCTGCACAAGTCACTTCAACCTGGTTACCTCAGTTTCCTCATCTGTAAAGTGAGCTAGAGAAGGAAATGACAAACCATTCCAGTATCTTTGACAAGAAAACCCCAAATGGGGTCACAAAGAGTCAGACATGACTGATATCAAGACTAGGATGGAGGCAAAGGAGAGATTCAAACAAAGAGTTCTGGGTAAGGAAAGAGAATATTTTCCCTGGCCAGGGAAGGCTTCCTGGAGTATGTGGCACCTGAGTGAGGCCTTAGATGAAAATAAGGATTTGAACAGATAGAGATTTGGACATAAATTGTAGTATGTCTATGCAAAAGCCCAGAACTGGGAATGCAAAAATATGCAGAAGTAGTCCATGAAAAAGCCCAGAAGTGGGTAAGGGCATATGAATTAGAAGCAAGGAGATTAACCATTGAGAATCCACAATGTCAATCTTTCAATGACCAGTTTCACTTCCATCTGGCTTCCCTATGCTCAGAGCAAAGGTCAGAGGTTATGCCATAGCCCAAGGTGTGATGGTACTATCCTCTTCTGTATGCCTGGAGTATCATGCTCTAGAAAAGAGCTCTTGCATCAAATATCTCCCTCAATGTTTCAGAAAGACTTATGCTTGATCAGTATGGAGACTCTACTAAATATAGAACACAACCCTTCCCAGCCCCAAATTTTGGTAGACTGCCTCCTAGGTTATTGTAGGCAAAAAAATTTCATCATTTTGAGTGTCTGGAGCTATTTATTCCTTGACCTTGGCAAAATATAAACATATCACACTTCCTTTGGATCGAATGGAAAACTCTACTTTGGCCTCCACGCTTGCTGGAAGTGACATCCTCAGTCCCTGGCTTTCTTGTGACAAACTATCACAGTGAACTGGCACAGCAAGCTGCTTGTTTGCCACACTGTCTGCCCTACTAGGTGGTCATGGGTTTTGTCTTATGATAACTATCTTGTTCAACCATGCTCAATTACTGTCATGGGATAGTCTTTAGTAGAACTCCAATTTCCAGCCAATTCTCACCATATCCTACTTCTATTCATCTTTCTGCCAATCAGATTTCAGATACTTCTTGTCACATTGGCCTCTCTGCTTCTAAGTATCCTATCCCTGTTGGCCACCCCGAGAGAGGTTTTTTAATCCTTGACCTAAAATGATATCACTTTTAAAGGAAAAATAGACATAAGGATGCAATGAAACAATATTCATACTACTCCATGTTTGAGTTTTATATGAGCCAGGGATTTTTTTGGTCCTATTTTTTGTTTGTTTGTTTTTTTTGGAAAGGACAGTGGGAAGTAAATAGCATAGACTATACTCAGTCTAATATGCTCAGCCATAGCTATTAGTAAAATTAATATCAATAGAAACAAAACTGAGTCAACTAAATGGAAAAAATCTACAAATTATCAAAGCATCTTCTATAACCTTAATGGAACTTCAAAACTGAAAAAAAGAGAACATAGAGGAAACCTTATGTACAGATGAAATATAGATTCACCATCTGTTAGTACAGACTTTAAACTGAAATTCAGCCCGTGAGTCACTGAGAAGCTTGTTTGGTCTTTCGGCAAAAGTCCACTTCTCTCCGACAGTGGCGGTTAGTAGCCAGGGCAGGCTAACATGAAGAATTGTACCATTTTGTTCACATGCGATGGGCAAGGGGAGGATAGACCAACATGGTTGGAGTGATAGAATATATCTGGGGCCACGTACCATGGCTGAAATTGGAGACTCTCCTTGTACCTCGTTTAAAGAAGAGAATTTCTTTGAATTAGGTTTGAGCTGCATTCGGTTGGTGCTGGTGTACAATAGTCAGAACAGCCCATTTTTTGTTTGGTTCCTGGTGTCAGGAGACTGGGATAATACAGGATGGGAAACATGAGAGAGATGTATTGGTTGCCACTTATCCAGGAAGATCTCACTCCTTATTTTCTCTTTATGAGGAAGCTAGATGGCACACTGGATAGAGTGCTAGACTTGGAGTCAGGGAGATCTGAATGAAAATCTACCTTCCAACATGTACTAGCTGTGTGACCCTAAGCAAGCCACTTAACCTATCTGCCTCAGTTTTCTCATCTGTAAAACAGGGATCATAATAGCACCTACCTCACAGAGTTGTTGTGACGATCAAATGAGATGCTATTTGTAAAGTACTTAGCAGAGTCTCTGGCACATAGTAAGTACTTAATAAATCCTGTTCCCTTCTTTCTGTAGATGGTGCCTAGAAGGTGAACATGAAATCAGAATTCCAGCTGGGGTGATTACTTAGGGGCATCAGGAAGTGTTCAGGTTGTGAGAAAATGGAGAAAGGGGATATTGGAAGCTTCCCTGGCTGTAGTTAGTGCTATAGTAGGAAAGGAAAAGAGAGGTGAGGAGAGGAAAAGGAGAAGGAAAAGGAAGGGGGAAGGGGAAGAGGAAGAGGAAGGGGAAGGGGGAGGGGAGGGGAGCGGGAAGAATGGAGGGGAGGGGAAAAGGAAAGGAAAAGGAATGGGAAAGGAAAGGGGAAGGGGAAGAGGAAGAGAAAGGGGAAGGGGAGGGGAGGAAAGGAGGGGAGGGGAAAAGGAAAGGAAAAGGAATGGGAAAGGAAAAGGAAAGGAAAAGGAAGGGGAAAGGGAAAGGGAACAGTTGCCTTGGGTGTATATTTTGAGTGGGCAGAGCAGAATGCGTGCTGGTGGAGGCAGAGAGCTTACTGGGTCGTAGCCTCTTGTGGCATGAATTCTTAACTTTTTTTGTATCATGCAGTCATTTGACATCCTGGTAAAGCCTGTGGACACCTTCTCAGAATAATGCTTTTACATAATTGAAGGAAATGTTACATTTCAGTTAGAGGTTATTAAAAATTAAAATGTAATGTATTTTTTTTCCTATTCAAGTTTACAAACCCTCTGAAATCCATACATGGAGCCCTGAGGGGTCCATGGAGCTCAGGTTATAAAGCCTTGCTAACTGGTGCATGGTGTGTTTGTGCACACGAGTTTATCTCTGTCAGTACTTGGGGCTTAATTGTTAGGATGCCCCACAAAGCACATACCAGTGCAGAAAGAATCGGAAGGCTAGTTTCCAAACAGTACAATTTACCAAAGTTATCAATCCAGTTGCCTTCAAATGCACTGCTACTTCTATTTCATCCCAGGACAGGAAATGGGTCTGATTTAAATTGTTTCTTCCTCGGCACTGAGCACAGTATTTTACACACACAGAAAATGCTTCATAAGAGGTAGCAAAGAAAGTAGACAGAGTGCTGGAGATAGATAGACTCAGAAAGACCTGAGGTTTAACGCTCCTTTCTACACTTAGTAGCTGTTTGACCCTTGGCAAGTCACTTAGCCTTGCCGAAAATCAGCTTATTCGTCTGTAAAACAGTAACAAGCCCTCACAGGCTCATTACTGGAATAGATAAAATAATGTCTGTAAAGTACTTTATAAATCTTGAAGTGCTATATGTGCCAGCTATTATGATTTATGGGAGACAGCTAGGTGGATCGGGGGATAGAGCACTATGCCTAGAGTCAGGAAGACCTGAGATCAAAGCTGGACTCAGATAGGAACTGTGTGACCTTGGGCAAGTCACTTAACCTGTTTGCCTTAATCCATTGGAGAAGGAAATGGCAAACCACTCCACTATCTTTGTCAAGAAAACCCCATGGACAGTATGGTCCACAGGGTCATGAAGAGTTGAACCTAACTGAATGACAACAACAAATTATGATGTATAAATATTTTTTGCCTAATATTGGGCCCTCAAGTTTGTTTTGGAGCTTCAGTTCAGTCATTTTTCTGCTGTGTCTGTTTGTGACCCCATTTGGCGTTTTCTTGGCAAAGATACTAGAGTGGGTTGCCATTTCCTTCTCTGGCTCATTTTACAGATGAGGAAACTAAGGCAAACAGGGTTAAGTGACTTGCCTAGAGTCACACAGCCAGTAAATATCTGAGGCCAGATTTGAACTCAGGAAAATGAGTCTTTCTGACTCCAGCATGGTATTCTATCCACTGCACTACCACCTTGCTGTCCTTTTATGGAGCTATAATGGTGACATTGTAGGCACTGTGAAAAGTAGGCAAGGGATACATTTGGTATCCTAAATTCATGCCACCCAAGTGACTGCCACTAGTGAGTCCTAGTACCTCTAGCTGGGCTCAGAAGTCTGTTTTTACATTACTGAGGAGAAAAGTGGCACCAGATGCGGGCCTTTTGATTGCCATCACACTTGGGTGGGCCTGTTGCATCAGGCTCAGTAATAGGGTTGGCAGTCACCTCATGGATTGGTAAAGGCCAGGAGATATTTTGGGGTTTGTTTTTCTGTTTACAGAGATGTCCCTTAGCCAGATGGTATCCTTCTGTTGACTTTGCTGAAACAGATGAGAACAGAGGCAATTCCTTCTATGCTCCCAGCCAAGTGTGCCCCAGGAACTATACAGCCCCTGCTCCTTTTCCCTCAAAACATCCCTTCAAGTTTCTTCTTCCTCCCTTAGCCTCCCTCCTCCCTCCACCAAACTGGGCCTTGGAGGTCCATCACTCCTTCCTCACAGGTTCTGGAGTCCACTTAGGGTAGCTTCTGTTTACACAATGTTTTCCAAACATGCTGTGAAAAATCCAACAGACCAGTCCCTTGATTAATTTCCTTTTTCATCAGATTCGATCATAAAAGGATCTGTCCACATACATTTAATTCAACAAATATTTGTTAACCACTAGTTATGTCCTAGGCCCCACGCTGCATGCCCAAAAGAGGAAAATGGTACAGTCCATGTCCTCTAGGTGCTTACACTCTTTTGGGTGGGGTGGAGTTGAGGTGCCCAAGTATGATGCAAAGCAGAAAGTGAGAGGCAAAAAAGAAATTCGAAATACTCTAAGACAGGGCTGTCCAACCTTAGGTTTCTATTGAAACAACAGACAATATATTTTGATTTGCCATTTTGGTGAGAGCTCTGTGGCTGCATTTTGGACAGCCCTGCTCTAAGATATATGTGGACATGTAGATGTGTGTGTGTGTATGTATAACTATATATATATATATCTGTATATATATTATATATATATATATACATGCATATCTCATTTAGTCTCTTCCCCACCTTTTTTTTTCATTTTTGAAGTTCTGTTAAGGCTGATGACCAGAATACAAGGGGTGTGGTTGTTTAGAATGGTGGTTTAGAATGGAGGCAATTGGAGAAGGTTTCATGGAATCAGTGGTACCTGAGCTAGGTCTTAAAGGAAGATTTTTAACAGGCAGATATGTGGTGGAAAAGCATTCATTCTAGGCATGGAGGTCAATGAATACACAGAGCTGGGAGAAGGAAGAATAAAATTTGGGAAACACCAGCTGTCCAGTTTAGCTGGAATGCCAAGTATTGAATGGGATTACTATGGAGCTAAGACTGGACAGAGTGGCTCAAGATGAGTCGTGAAAGGTTTTTAGTGCTGCAGTAAGGAGTTTGCCTTTTATCTTGTAGGCAATAAGGTGTCACTGAAGATTTCTGAGCAAGGGAGTGGCCTGTCCTGAGCTGCAGGTTAAGAAGATGACTTAAGCAATTTTTGAAAGATGGATTTGAGAGAAAAGAACCTGGAGACAGAGACCCTGACTGGGAGGCTTTATAATAATCTAGTGGAGAGGTAAGGAGGGCCTGAACTAAGTGGTGTTAGAAAGGACTGAAAGAGTAAAAGGCGCACTGAATGGAGGGGAGAGTAGGTGATAGAGGACATAGAGTTTCTGAGCCTGGCTGATTGGAAAGACGATGGTACCTGGTACCCTAGATGGAAAGAGGGAAGTTGGGTAGAAAGGCAGGGGTAGAAGGAGGAGGAGGAATCCCACTTTTAACATGTCGATCGAGGTGCTGAAGGAACATCCAGGTGGAGATATAATGAAGGCAATTGCAGACAGGAGACTAGTGGTCAGGGAAAAATCTGCCGAGTGCTGTCTTGCCTAGTACAAAGTGAGAGGGAGCATAGGCTTTGAGGTGAGGGTGCTATCACTATAATGGCAAGAATCGCATAAAGAGTTTATGCTCTTTCCTATAGGATTTTAAACAAACAACACCTTAAAATCAATGCTCTGAAGAATAGAATCCCTGGCTCAGAGGGCTGGGCTTTCCCTTCATCTGCTCCCAGCACAATTTTCTGCCACACTTTGACTGTGGACCCTGAATCCAGACTGTTGTGTACCTTGGGGCTCCATTCCTAAGCCTCTGCTCCCTCTCTTTCCCTTCTCCATCACACTCTTCTACAGGGCTGAGCATACTGTCTAGTATAGTTTATCTGCAAGAAGAGGAGGAGCAAATCCCATTTAACCAGTTTCACAGAGAATGAACAGAGCTTCTCTGTCTGCTTCCAACTGACCCTTGGGTGCTTTGCAGATTGAAGAAATAATCTCCTTATAGGTCCCTGAGCAGGAAGAGCTGATGACTCAGTAAGCCTTTAAAAAGGGAGTGAATTTGCCCCCTGGTCCTTTTCTTTTGATCTTCTAGGTGGCATCTTGTATCTCTGGGACTTTCCATTATAGATTGGAGGTGGGTGGGTGGGGGGAGAGCAGCTTGCTTTTTCCCCCACCATATTTGTGAGTGCATATGTCAGCTAAAGCATATGTCCTACCTAAGCAAGCCTGAGACTGGATCTCAGAGCCCTGGATGCCTCGTCTAATCTGTGTCTCTTTACTGAACACAGGTGACTAAACATTGATCTTGAGATGTCCATGTCTACATTTGTGAATTCAAAAGAATCTCTTGCTTAGAGGTGGCTGATCATAGGGAGGATTTCAACTGACAAGAGGAAGAGCTCAAGACCTGGCCTGGCTGACTTGAAGACATAGATTTTGAAGACACAGTACAGAAGTGAGGTGTAATGGAACAATGCTTAGTCAGCAGTCCTGCAAAACACTTTACATACTGATGAGGCTAAGACTCAATTTCCCAAATTAACACTAAGCTAAATCACTCTATCCTATCTTAAGTCTGTCAGTGAACGTACTTGTGAGTGCTTCATGTTTAGCATTTCTTTTGTGTGTAGGAAATAAATACCTACCCAATACCCAATTCATATTGTACACTGGATTCCTTTCTACTCTCCCTTTGGGAGGAGACTTTAAATAAGAACTAGACCTCTAAATAATATTCCCTCCAGGGCTATTGGAGTGGGCTTATAATGAGCCAAAGGGTGTGTGAAAAAGAGCCTGACCCCTCCCATTAGAGGCCAGGCTCTCCCTGGACTGAACCTATGCCAGAGCTAATGGGCCCCTTAGTAGAGAAAGAGTGGGCACACAGCCCCAACCCCTTGGGCTTAGCAGTGGTGCTTAAAAAATAATTTTATTGACATTTTTTGTCCTTAATACAGCTCAAATTTCTCCCTGAATTCCTCCCTCCCTTAAAACAGATATTTTTTAAAAAGAAGAAAGAAAAAGAGGAAGAGGAAAAAAATCAGCAAAACCAATTAATACATTGAAAAACTCTGACAATAGACAAAGTTCCACACCTGTAGGAGACTCCCCATTCCCCTTCTCCAGCAAGGTTTTCAACTGTTAGATATACCTGATACACATGGTACTCAAGGACACAGGTGATGAAAGTATGTCAAAGGAAACCTATTTAGTCCTAATTAGGTGGTTTCTTATTGGATACACTTATTCATCTTGTCCCTCTTAAACCCACCTGGAGCTTGATCCCCCAAGACCCTCAGAAAGAGTCAACAGTGACACTTGTTACTCCTGTCTTTCTTCCCACCAGTCTTATCTGTCCCCTATCTCTCAGCTCCCAGATACACACAGCATTTCTTCTCTTCTATGTTGGAAAGAGACCTAGCTTCAGAATCAGAGGATCTGGGTTTGAGTTCTAGATTTTCTACCTATTAGCTTGGGACATGGAGCAAGACAATGGCCCTTTCCCTTCATGTCCTATAAAATAAAGGAGTTGTACTAGATGGTCTCAAAAGTCCCTTCTAGCTCAACAACCTATTATCCTATGACCCTCTACCATGGTTGGTTCAGTTAGCTGGCATGTGGCAGTCCCATGTGCAGGAAGCAAGACGAAGATGGAGACCCAGGAATGGAAACAGCCAGCATGAGGGAATGAATGTGCAGCTCCTGCTTCAGCTCAGTTAAAGAAAACCTTCCCAGACTGACTGGAAACAGAGAGAGAGAGAGAGAGAAAAGTGCTTGTGCCAAACCCAAACCAACAGTGAAATAAGTACAGGGAGGGTCCCTACAGCACTGCATAGCCACAAACCGCTCCAACAAGCTCCCTGGACAGAGAAACGTGTAGCTCTGGGCTGGCAAGAGAGGTGGCTATCATTCAGACAGGGCACAACACCTCCTCTGGGAGCCCTGCTCTATGGCATGCTGGGAGAAGAGGACAGTATCTCTTTTCAGCCTAAAGCTCCCGGGCTTTGCAGAGCAAACCCCAAGTCCCATGTCTGGCATCGTGCATTTGCCACAGGCCCTGAGAGTCACGCATGACTGTTCTTGCCACATCCTCTCCTGTCTCATTTAGCTCCGTGGTCTGGTTTTGGTTTTTCTCACACAGTTATCTATTTAATAAGGAAAATTCTGCTGTGTAGAGAGGAAAAAAAAACAAAAAACTTGCACAGCATAAATTTTTGCCACATTTCCATATTAAACTTTCCATTCTCTCTCTCTTCTCTCTGTCTCTCGGCCTCTCTGTCTCTACCTCTTTCTGTCTCTCTCCATTTTAATTTGTGTCTCTATCTCTAATTTTCTTTTCCTTTACAGAAGTATGGGATAAAAGACATTTTCCATGTTCCCTTGTCCTGCAATAGCAATCCATTTCTGATTTTTGAAATGAAGGCTGCTGGCTTAGAGAGCTATGGTTGAGTGGCTTTCTCACACACAAACTGCCCCGATCAATTCTAAATAAAAAGAGAGAAGTGTCAATAAAAATGGTTGTTTTCAAAAGGGGGAAAATAGCCCCTATTCACTTTAGCACACAATTAGCATAGGAGGACCAAGAGAGACAGCTGTAGTTAAAGCTACTTCTTGTTAACACACACACAAATACAGAATCTCAGAACTAGAAGGGGCCTACCTCAGAGGCATCAAATCCCATCTGTGCTTGATTAAGGATTCCTCCTGTAACATACCATATAAGGGTCATCAAGGACTGCTTGACAACTTCCTTAGTAGGGGAGCTCACTACCTCCCAAGCTAGCCCACTGCATTTTGTGATAGCTCCACTTATTAGGAAGAGTTTCCTTATAGCCAGCCAAAAACTGCCTCTTGATTCTAGTTCTTTCCTCTAGGGCCAAGAAGCAGAAAAAGCCTAATCCTTCTTCTGTATGATAGTCTGGCAACATGCTAGAATGGAAAGAACTGTGAGCTGGGAGTTAGAAAACTTGGACTTGAATTCTGCCTTTACCACTCATTAATCACATGACCTTGGTCAAGAGATGTGGGCCTCAATTTCCTCATCTTTAAAATGAGCAGTTGGAGTAGACAATTTCTTAATTCCTTTCTAGCTCTAAGGGTCTAAGACTCTATGGAAAACTGGAAGGAGTCATCCTAGTGGCAGTGTGGGGTAGTGGAAAGATCATTGGATTTGGGGTCAGAGGACCTGGGTCTGAATGCTTTGTGACTTGTCATCTGTGTCACCTTGGATGAATCACAACTACTTTGAGACTCGTATTCCTTCTCTGTAAAGTGAGAAGGTTGGAGAAGATGATGTTTCAGGTTTAAATCCACAATCCTAAGCCCTTCCTAGGTCTTTGTTTGTTGTTGTTGTTCAGTCACGGCCAATTCTTCCTGACCCCATATGGGGTCTTCTTGACAGGGATACTGGAATGATTTGCCATTTCCTTCTCCAGCATATTTTACAGATGAGGAGACCGAGGCAAATAGGGTTACGTGACTTGCTCAGGGCCACAAGCTACTAAGGGTCTGAGGCCAGACTTAAACTCAGGAACATGAGTCTTCCTGACTCCAGGTGTGACACTCTATCCACTATGCCTCCCAGCTGCTAGGTCTTTCCTACTCTAGGCTAAAAACCAACTGTTCTTTCAACCCATCCTCAAATGATAAGGTCTCTAGCCCTCTTTCCATTCTGGTCACTTTCCTGTAGACAGACTCTAGCTCAACATTTATGTTCCTAAAACATGGAACACAGAATTGACCATGATACTCCAGGTATGGTCTGACCACGGAGAAAGATGGTGGGGCTATCACTTTTGTGGTATAGGTTTCAGGCTACAGAAAAGAAACTTCACATGTAATGAATGTTTCTTCTTTGAAATCCATACGACGCTACACTAAGTTGAAACCAAAGCCATCCATCATAACAGGAAAAGTCAAGTCAATGATAGCCCAGGAATGACATTTGAATTTAGGTCTTCTGAATCCAAATCCTGAACTCTTTCTGTTATAGGATACTGGCTTCTAAACTACAGATGCATCTTTGAACCACCAAGCCCAGCCAATGTTCTTATCTCACAGCCCAAGCCAAAGAGAAGGACCTCCACAAGCTAACGTACTCCTGCTTTCCTTCTAGTTTATGCAGAAGCAGCATGGTGTAATGGACAGAGTGCTGGACTTGGAGTTGGGAGGAACTGAGTTCAAATCTTGTCTCAGATACTTGCTAACTATATGACATTATGGAAGTCACTTAACCTCTCAGCCTTAGTTTCCTCACCTATAAAATGAAAATAATAATAGTACTATATAAGACAGTTCTTATTATATTTATAATTATACATATTATAATTATATAACCATATAAATTTATAGTTCTCAACCCATTTTTTACCCAAACCAGTTCTGATCTTCTAGAATCTTGATTTCAGATCTCTGGCTAAATTCAGAAGTTATTTCTATTAAGTCCTTTTACAAGCAAACGTTTCAGGCAATGTAGCACTATGATAAGGGCACTGAACTTGAGTCAGAAGACCTGGGTTCAAATCCTGTGTCTGAGATTTAATAATTATATGACCTTTAGATAATTCACTTGTTTTCTTTGGGCCCCAATCTCTTTCTCTGTAAAGTGCGGCTACTATCATTTGTACTTTTTACCTGGCAAGGGTGTTGTGAGTTACTATGAGGAAGGTGTTTATATACCATAAAAAACTATAGAAATGGAAGCATACATGACATTCACTAACACATCCCCTGTGTGCTCAAAATGCAATCAAAAATGAAGAAGGAATAGATTTGGAAATGGATTTTTCAGATTTTATTTTGCTTTCATGAATGCTAGATGTGGATCCAGGAGACTGGGATTCAACTTTGGGTTCTTACCAGGCTATGTGACCTTGGGCAAGTCAATTCCTTTCTCTGGGCCTTGGCTTCTCCAAAGGTATCTTTATTGCCAGAAGACTTTTCTTTTTGCTTTGCTCTGACAATACTACAAGGAGCCTCAAATCCCAAACCCAGTATTTTCTTCCCTGTTTCATTTTACAGCCTTCTTAGTTGACTTCAGTCTCATGTATGACATGCAACATTAACTCTAAACATACACTCAATCCTGCGGCCCCAAACCAGGAGGCCTGTGTTCTCAGAAATCAGGAGTGGAGACAGATCCAATGGGAAGAAAAATTCCTATCTTAGCTTGTAAAGGGCTGGCAGTTTAACATTAAAAAGTTAAAGAAGGAAGATTTTTAAGGAGATAATTTGAGCCATTTCCCTAACCTGACATTGAAGAGTCATTCTTTGGATATTGTAAGAGGAGTCATGTTGTAGGAGAAAGAGCATGGCATTACAGGAGTTCAGGAGAGCAGGGTACGATTCCTGGTCCTGAAACTGCACAGAACCTTGAGGGTCTCAAGGATAGAAGGACCCTCAAAGGTAACCCAATTTAACCCTTACTTGGGCAGGAGTCCCCTTCAGAACATCTTCAATGGTACTCTGCACAGAAAAGATGCTTTAAAAGTGTTGAATTGTATATCTGGCAACTGTCTGAAGAACTACAAAAACAAGAAACTTACCAGCTCCTGAGGCAGAACACGTGACCTTTAATAGCTAGCAGTTATAAAGCACTTTTAGCTTTGTAAAACATTTTACATATATACTATCTCATTTGATTTATACAACAACCCTGGGAGACAGTTGCTATTATTATCACCCCCATTTTACAGATGAGGTAACTGAGGCTAAGGAGTTAAGTGAGTTGCCCATGGCTACACTACTAGTAAACATCTGAGGCAGGATTCAAACCCAGGACTTCCTGACTCCAAGTCCAGCATTCTATTCAGTGTACCACCTAATTATTTTGTGGACAGTTTTGGTTATTAAGAACTTTTCTTTGAATTCAGCCAAATCTTGCCTCTCTGCAACTCCCTCTTCCCCCACCCTTGTCCCTACTTCTGTCTTCTAGGGCCAAATGTGCTCTAGCACATTTAATCTGTCTTCACATAACAGTCCTTCAAAGATTTGAAGGCATAAATCATGCTAGCCCTAAGTTTTCTCTTTTCCAGACTAAATATCCCAAGTTCTCCACATATGACGAGGTTTCTATAAGAAGAGTGGGGTGGACAAGATGATTGCTAAGGTTCCTTCCAGCTTGAGTAGCTTATGTTATTGCATTCTATGGCCTAAGGGCCCTTTCACCTCTAACGTTCTATATCCTAAGGTCCCTGTCTGCTTCTGACAATCTATGATTCTAACAGTGATGGAATTCTTCTGCCCAGTTTTTAAAAGCTGTGGAATCCAAGAAACGCTCCCATTTTCCACTCAACAGCTCTTGGATAGGGGACATGCTTGATGGTCTTGTGTCTCAGAGCTAAATACATATATTTTAGTGAGTGGCATAACTGCCTTCCAAAGGATCTGTTAACATCACCAAGAGGAAATGCAAAATAATTCCCCAAACGACAGCCTTAGGAACCTACGTAGCCTGGGGTAGAAGAAGCAAGTCAGCCTGAGTGCCAAAGCAAACACTCTCAGAGCCGGTCTCAGAGTTGGGCTTTCCAATTCTGGCTCATACATGTGCTACTGTGCAAAAAAAAAAAAGACTCCCCTAACATCTGAAGCTACCAGGAGGCTGGCCAAGGGGTGAGCTCATGGGTAGCTGCTTCAATAGCCTTTTCCATTCCCACTAACACTCTCAGATTATCTTCCAACCACACTGAGCCCAGTCTTTCAGCAAAGCAAATGGACAGCAATAAGACAGTGTTCATTGTATTCATTACCCACAGGAGACAATGTAACACACTATGAGATAATAAGCCTTAGCAATTAGGGGTCATCTATAAGTATGGAAAACTTGCCTCAGCTTTTCAGAAGACTACCCACATCGAAAGGGCTGTATTTACCAAAGCAAAGCCTTTTCTGTTTTGGAGAAAGGAAAATACAGCCAAGGGGCTTTGACCCCTTGGAGGGAAGGCCTGCAATTGTTAGCTCTGGACTGCAGCATCATGCTCCATGGCACCGGTATGCTTGGGGTCTCTATTTCCCAGCATGCTTTGTGGTGGTCCTTCCTAGAGGCACAAACAGTGTTCACTGAGGGAATAAGTTTGAAATAGTGTATGTAATAGTAATAACTCAGACTTTTAAAAAAAGTACATTCTCCCCAACTACTGTATGAGAGAGAATAAAAGGAATATCATCTCTATCTGACAAATGAGGAAACCAAGGTTCGAGTTGAGTAGCAATAAGTCACACAGCTAGCAAGTGTCAAAGACAGGATTTTAAGCCAGGTCTCTTGATACTATGTCTAGTATTCTCTCCTCTACATTAGAGGTTCTTAATGTTTTGTTGTGTCACAAACCCCTTTGGCAGTCTGGGGAAGTCTATGGACGTTTGCTTGGAAAAAATGTTTTAAATAACTAAAGGAAATGCTAATTTTTTCAATTAAAGGTTAGTGAAAATAAAAATGTAATTTTTCCTCATCCATGGACCCCATGAAATCCTGAATTTGAGCTGTCCAAAAGTGGAATTAGGTACCAGAGAGGTAGTGGGTCGCCCTTCACTCGAGGTGTCAAAGGAAAGCCTGTCACTTGTCAGGTGTGATGTGGAGAAAATGCTTATTCAGAATGGTTTAGACTAGATGTCCCCTAAGATTTCCTTATCATTTTAAAATTCTGTGATTCTGAGGGTAGAAATAGAGGCAGCAAAGGTAGATGAGTCTTTCTGGGAGTTTGGCAGTAGATGGGAAGAGAGATAAAGGGTGATAGCTTGAGGAGATATCAGGAAAGGGTAGACCTGAACATGCCTGATGTTTGAAGGCATCAAGGAAGAGAGCAGAAAGGTAGAGACCGAAGATTAGAGAAAGAGAGAATCAATGAAGCAAGCTCCTGTGGAAGAAGATGTAATCGACTGTACAATCAAGGGCCTCTCCAAGACAAAGGGCCACCTGTTCTGAAGATTTAAGAACAAAGAAGGAGATGACAAATGAAAATGTTGAGGGGTCTTCAGACAGAAGAGTAGGGGAGATGAGAGAACTCAAAATGGGTGATTTTAATTTTAATGTACAAGGCAAGGACATTCAAGGATATGTGTAGAGGAGGCAAGGAATACATAGCACTTGATGCCTGAGCAGAGAAAGCTTGGAATAATTGTTGAGGGAAATATGATAGATAGTAAGCTTTGCCATTCAGCAGTGAGGTTCCAGTTAAAATTACATGACATGAATGTACAGTGCATCCAGTTAGCATGGTGGTGTGGCTGCCTCCAGGTCTATACCTTATCAGTGTGAGTTGAGAAAGGTGATGAAGGATCCAGCCCTGGGGTTGGGCATGAATAGTAGGGCAAGGGGATGAGTAGAGGGCAATGCATGGTTGAATTGGTTAATTATAGGGTCAAGACCATGAAAGAAGGAAAAATGAGTCCAGAGCAGGGATGATGGACAGGGAAAACTAGGAAGGGTAGAAGAACTGGAGGTGGCAGTGAGAATTGAGAATAAGTTTAGGAGATTCAAGTCAAGAGAGAGACAAGGATAGGAAACTATGATCAGAGTTCAGCATCATAAAAGGTGGCATAGTTATTGGTGCTGGCAGCTGAAATGGAGTGAAAATGGGACTTATGGGACTTGGAGATCTTGATGAATTAGGAGGCTAGATTGTAGAAGGCAATGGTGGGGATATCAGGACTTATATTAAAGTACCCACAGCACCAAGATTAGCCAGAGAGTAAAGTTCAAGCTGAATTCAAACTATGCTCAAAATGGAGATAAGTTTCTCAAATGACCTTTCTTGAAAGCAAGGGTATTTTTTGACCACCCTATAGAATGGATATAAGTTTAGAACCAGGCTGTTCTAACCCCTATTAAAACCCTAATGAGACCACATCTAGAGTATCATGTTCAGTTCTGGGTTCCTTAATTTAGGAAGGACACTGCCAAGATGGAGAGTGCCCAAAGGATAATGGGAAGGCTGGTGATTATGCTATATTAAAGACCTGGGGATGTTTAGCCTGTTGAATGGGATAGAGATCACACAGGATCACAAATCTAGAGTTGAAAGGGACCTCTGAGGCCATCTAATTCAATCCCTTCATTCATAGATCATGAAACTGTGGTACAAGGGGTTTAAGTGAACTACCTAAAGTCTCACAGGTAGTAAGTTACCAAAATGGTAACTGACCCAGGATCCAAGGCTCTTTCCACCACACCATGCTGCTTCTCCATGGATATGATCATTTCAATTATTGGAAGGACTTTGTAAAGGATGGATTAGGCTTGATCTCTTGGCCCCAGAAAACAGAAAGTTGGCTATAGAGTCCACATACAGGGAAAAGAAAGCCTTAATACCGAGAGATGTCTGAAAGTGGAATGGGTTAATTCATGAGGTCATGAATTTCCCATCACCGAAGAGTTTCAATTCAAAGACCAGCTTAGCTAGATGCAGGAAGCTTCTTCACAGGAGCCTTAGCACAGGGAGGTGATTTTTCTTTTTGGGGGAGGAGAAGAGGAGTGGCACTGGGAGGGTGGCTAAATACAGGACCTCATTAAGACATCTGCAAAGGCATGGAGGGAGTTGTGTTCTGTGTCTGTGGAGGGAGTGCCCATGTGGGTGAAATCATGTAGCCTACAACTTCAGAAGTGTAGAAATATACACATCAATATGTGAGTAAGAAAACCAGGAGAGACAAAAATATGGTTTAGATTTCCAGAAACTTTGCTTCATTAGCATTTTTTCCACATAAAATCTGTGAGGTTGTACCACTCTAGTTTAAACTGAGGAAGGCAAAAGAAGTCAACTTAGCAATTTGCTATTAACCAATAAAAGCCACAAATTCTGTAGTCAGCAGTCTGTGAAACCCAAAACACCATTCTCTGAAGATTAGCTCAGAGTCAGAAAATATTCACTGAGGAGGTTTTTGGGGTCTGGGGAAATCTAGATGATGCTTTTTGTGAATTCCAGGGATAAAAATCTTCATGTAGAGACTGATGGAGAAGTTGCTTAGACTTTAATGGGTTTTAGACTTTAATAATATATTGTGTCAAGTCAAATTCAATATGTGTCTTGGAGTATCTAATGGCATCTTCATAAGCACATAGCTCAAAGAGAAAGCCAAAATGCAACCATGTTGTTCCACAAGACCCCCAAAGTTATGCTCCTGTCTCTACTCTCATCCTCACATGACAGAGTAAATGAAAATGTAAAGCACTGATAAGAGCAACCACATAGAAATTATAGATAGCTCTGTCTTAGCTCTTTGTGTTAATGTTTCTCTCCAGTGCCTAATGAAGGAATGGAAATGACCCTGTGATGCCAAGGGAGCAAAAGCTCTGGAAATACTGCCAAGCTAGGGTAGCAGATTCCCTTTGGGTATCCTCTCCCTTTTGGAACATGTACAGGCATTTTGTTCCTTTCTGGATTCTAACAGTCTGATCAATTCAGAGATAAGTCTGGTAGAGTCAAGTAGAGGAACAGTAGAAGCCTTATCTACTCCTTGGCCCTAAACAGCTGTGAGAATACAGTTATCCCTTAAACACTGTGACTTTTCCCATCATGGTTTTGATATATCATGGGTCAGTATGAGAAATTAAATGGGAATTTTGGGGAAGTTTTGCAGAAGCTGCAGACAATGTACAAAGGCCAGCAGATAACACAGAAAAAGTTTAGAAACTCAGAAATGCACAAAATAATGCATGGCATTATATGATATCAACATATTTTTATCTTTTAATACCATAATAATTTAGACTTCTTCTCTGGTATGAAGGAAGGGCCAAAACATTTTACAAAGATTTTCCAGATTACAGGGGCACTATGCCCCTAACCCCCATGATGTGGAAGGGATAACTGTATATCCTAAGTAGGTAAGCCTGTGCTTGGCATGGGGCCACCTCTCTTTTCTTGTGTTTCCTTCCCCTACTAGGTAACTAAGCAGCTACCTCGAGATGGATAAGTCCAGGTGATCTTGGGAGTTTCAGAAGGTAATAATATCCTGGGAAGCCAGTAAGGCAGTGGCTGCAGTGGCTACTGGAATATTTGGGTACAATTTCAGCAACAGCTGCAGCAGACTACTGCCAAGGAAAGAACTGGAGAGAGAGAGAGGGAGAGAGAGAGGGAGAGAGAGAGAGAGAGGGAGAGAGAGAGAGAGAGAGAGAGAGAGAGAGAGAGAGAGAGAGAGAGAGAGAGAGAGAGAAAGAGAGAGAGAGAGAGAGAGGGAGAGAGAGAGAACTGCACTGCAGCACTCCATAAAGGTGAAATGTGAAGTGCCTAACTAGCAAAATTACCAAGCCTATTATGTCTTGATGAGGCTTACTAGCAGTCATTTACACTAGCCCCTGTGACCTCAGCTGAGAAGTGCCTGGCTAGCTACAGGCTAGATCAGGAAGGCTTCAAGTACAAACCTGATGTCAGATTGCATGTTTGTCATTCAGGACTTAGCAGAGAGGCTCATCATCTAGCACTTAGCATAAAGAACAAATAGTAGATGCTTAGAATTATTTGAATTGCTATGGAAGTTGGTAAAATCACCAGAATTATAAGTTTGCTAAGGCATGAGAAGGTTGGAAACATGGAAGAAAAGGAGAATCTTTAGTTTAGAGGCAGGTGCTGGGTGAAGAGCCAGCTGCCACAGCCATGGATGGGGTTATGAGGAAGTACTTAAGAGAAGCTAGGTGGAGCTGGAGATGACAATGGGACATAGGCAGAGTAAATAGGCATTGAGGGAGGGAACCAAAATGGCAGCCAGTAAGCACAGCAATGAACTCTGGTTGTGTAGGACTTACTGGTGTGAATTGCAAAAAAAATTAGTAAATATTGACGCTAATATACTTTTGTAGAATCACAGAATCTCAGGGTCAAAAACAATTCTAGAGATAACCTCATCTAACACCAAAACACCTAGAGAAGTATCAGGACTTTGGCTTCCCATGTGGTATCTTTTAAGACACTGGGTAAGGCAGCATGCTGTCATGTAAAGCAGGGCTGTCCAACCTTAGGTTTTTATTGAAGCAATAGACAATATATTTTGATTTGTCATTTTAGTGAGAGTTCTGCGGTAGCTTGGCTTCATTTGCTAAAGCATTTATGTAAATTTCTATGCTTGTAGGCAGGCCACATAAATCATACTGCAGGCCTGCATGCAGCCCATGGGCTGCATTTTGGACAGCCCTGATGTAAAAAATACTGGACTTGGAGTCAGAAGACCTAGGTTTGGGACCTGACTCAGATAGTTATCAGAAGTGTGACCTAGGCACAGCTTCCTGATCTGTAAAATGGGGATAATATGCTTTAAAAATCTAAACACTGATAGAAATATGAGCTACAATTATTTTAAGTATGGTCCCCATGTCCTACTTCTCTGTTCAAAAGGAAACACAGACCAGTGCTTCCTTGTTACTTCAAAATTTGTCTTTAGTGTTGCCTAACTTCATGTGATTTCTTTTAACTTCTTCCTAGCTTTGGCCTCTGCCTTCTCCATTCTCTGTTGTTTTGTTTGCCATTCACCTGCTTTACTCAGCCTGCTTTATTCCTTTTAGTATTGTCCTACAGTTGACCCACTACACTCGGCTTTTGTTTCTGTCTGTGACCACGGTTCTGCCATTTTGGTTCCCTCCCTTGATGCCTATTTAGTGACAAATCCTAATTTTTTGAAGTACATAGTGGTAAGGGACTGCAAAGGCCCAATGGTCCAACTCATAATTAACCTTCTGTTCTACAGTCCTCTCTATGGTATCCTAGAAAAGTGGTCATCTGGTGCTTGAAGACCTCCTGGAATATGGAAACTCCTCCAAAATAGCTCATTCCACTTTGGAACAGCTTAATTTTTCTTCATGTATTATTAAAACCTTCAAGCCTTATTTCTATCCCAAATGGTAACCTTTCAATTGCTTAGAGAAAAGCCAATACAGGGTCCCTAAGTTATCTCTTCTAAAGGTTATACATCTTTAGTTCCCTCACCTACCCCTTATATGCCATAGTTTCAAATCCTTTTACCATCCTGGGGTTCAAAGAGATAATCTTTGCCCTCCATGGATCTTATGGCTAGTTGAGGAGATCAGATCTATACCCATGAAAAATAAACTGATAATAAAAGGCATTCTATGGTATTAGATTGTTGGACTTGGGGCCAGGAGAAACCTGGGTTCATTCAATCTTGGTTCTAACACATACTAGTCAAACAAGCAAGCATTTATTAAGTGTCTACTCAGCTATACTAGCCAGATACTGTGCTAAGCTCTGGGGATACAAAGGAAAAAAGACAAAAATACTCCCCCCCCCCAAAAAAAAACAAAAAAACCAAACCCAAACCAGTTCTTGCTCTCAAGGAGCTACTACCTATGTGACCATTTCTCTGGGCCTCAGTTTTCTTATCTATAGTACAAGAATAATATTTATTTATATTACCTACCTCACAGGGTTATTATGTGAGGAAAGCATTTTGTTAACTTGGAAGCACCATAGGCACATGAATTCGTGGCACTAAGGCAGTATGAGGGGTTGTAGTTAATAAGCAATGAGACTGATTTTATAAGACACAGAACATAATCTGTCTTATTACCTCATGGATATATCTCAGATCTTCTCCAGACCCAAAGAAAGGTACAGACACTGAGACCTGTAGAAGCCCGGAGGATGGAGAGAGATGTTTGTGGGGCTAGAAAGGATAAGGGAAAGCTTCATGGAAGAAGTGGAATTTGATCTAGGCATTAAAGGCACCTCTGCCTCTGCCTTTTCTCTCCAAAGGAAGGTAAATTGTGATGGCTGTGAGCTGCCTACTTAACTTTGGGTTTGCTGGCTAGATCTCTTTCTCAAAGAGCAAGCCTGAAACCTATTTCACTCTGGAGCTCATACATTGGACAACAATAGGTCCCTGGCCCAAGCATCACTTAATGGCTATTTTTTGGGCCCTCCTGGCTTAGAGTGAATGTAAATAGTAAATGTTTCTCTTTTTGCCATCAACCCTGAGGGTCTTCCCCCCCCCAGTTTGATTTTTTTTTTACTAAAGGGGTCATCCCTTGACTCACTTCTTAATGAGGCCTATTCACTGAATGGGTGTTACCTCACTCAAAATGAGAACCTGAAAAGACCTTGGACTAAAAGGGCCAGGCATCCCATTGCATCCTGGGCCATCTCCAGTCATCTTGATGAAAATCTGGCCACTGGACCCAAATGACTTTGGAGGAGAAAGTGAGGCTGGTGACCTTGCACAGCCCGCCCTCACTCAAATCAAAGTCAACTGCAAGTTATGTCATCATCTCCCTGATGTCATTGTCCTCTTCAAGAATGAAAGACAAACACAACAGCAACAACCTAAAGGATAAGTAGATTGGGATAGGTTGAGGAGGGAGGGAAGGACACTTTAGACAAAGGCAATAAATAAAGGTAGAGAGGAAGGACTACACATTGCATATTCATAAGAGAGTGGAGAAGTTGGCCTGATGAGAACAGTGGGTACGTGTTTGGTCATGGTGGGCAGTAAGGCTAGAAAGGCAAGGTGAAGCTAGTCCAAGTCTTCTTAACTTTTTTTTTGTGTCATGGACCCCTTTGGCAGTTGGGTGAGGTCTGTGGACATCTTCTCAGGATGACATTTTAAAATGTATGAAATAAAATCTGTGGACTTACAATGGAAAACAACTGCACTAAAATAAAGTAATCTAAACATTTCAAAGAAAGGTTCACAGATCCCAGGGTAAGGACACTTGGCTAGATTACAGAGGGCTTTGGAAGCCAGATTAGATTTGATTAGAGACAGAACAGGGAGTCATTAAATGTTACTGAGCAGGGGAATGCCATGTTAAAAGTAGTGTTTAAGGAAATCTGACTTGGCAGTCTATATAAGACGGAATGGGGGTGTGTTGGCAGGGGAACGTGAAGGAAGACCAGTTAGGAAGCTACCTTGTGAGATAAATAGTGAAAAAATAATTACATCTATTTTACAAATGCTCAGAGATGGGGTGGGGTAAATACTGTGATGCTTTAGAATGCTTTAAAAATAAGAGGCATAATATTATTTACCTTTATGGGCCTCAGTTTCCTCATCTATAAAAGGGGCATAAGGATCCTTACGTTACCTACCTCACCAGAAAATGCTTTGTAAACACAATTAGCAATACAAGTTGTAAACTCTAGTAAGGTGTAACAGCACCCTTACTTTCTGGCACATAGTAGGTGCTTAATAAATGTTTATTGACTGACTTCTTTTTCCTTCTGACCTCAAAAATGTCAGTTTCACCCTTGGAATCATGGCATTCTCTTCCCAAAGTAATCACCATTCCATTGCCTCAACTTCCCCCTTAACTGACAACAGGCTCAAGAAATGCCCTGGACCAGATGGATAAGGGGAGGCTTTTTGGGAGGGGCTGCTCCTGTAGCTACCACACTGTGAGAAGACAGGGCTCAGGCCTGTTCCCAGGCCTGGCCCTCACTGACCCAGAGCTAGTATCACATCAGTCTCCCATCTGTCTAAAGCGGTAGGAGGATGATGACCCCTCCAATAGGGCCCCAGAGCCAGAGGAAATGCTATTTTCCTCATTTTAAATGATGATAAACACATTTCTTTCCAGCATAGGACAGATTTGTTGCTCTCATTATCTGTTGCTGTTGCTATGGTTGCAAACTCATTTTGCCAAGGGATGGGGGCTGAGGAAGGACGTATTTTCCAGTAACTTTTCAAATGGAGCTTTGAATCAGGCTGGACCCAGGACCTTGCAACTACCAGCATGTGATTGCTCCCCCAGCTGCACCGACCTCTTGCTGTGTCTGCAGCTTTATCACCATTACTTCCTCTTAGGCTCCTACCTCTGTATTCTCACTGAAACCTGGCTCCACCCTGACAACACCCCATCCACCCTTACCAGGCTCTCCAGCACCAGCTGCTCCTCCTCTCAAGGTCCTGGACTCACAGCATCCTCCTTGCTCCCTAGAGTCACTTCCAGACTCTTGCTCTTCTATGATCATTCAGCCCCCTCTCCTCTGATGAAATCTATACCTTCTAGCTATATTACCCTCTTCTGATCCAGCCTTCTACTGTCCTTCAACCTCATTTAAGGAATTCGGCACCTTCCCACAGTCTTTTTTTCTTTATCCAAGCCTAGCCATCATAGTAGTGGTCACAGTAGGCACTTAATAAGTGCTTGTTGATTGGTTAATTCTAGGTGACTTCAATCTTATTCATCCTGACTTCTCAGTTCCTCAACTTCCTCAGCTCCCACTGGCTCTGTCTCCATGTTCTCTCAGCTAAAGGATGCTTGCCTCTTGGATTTCCCTGTCACTCATAACTGCTTCAGCTCCGTGATTTTGAACTCTGGCCCCATTTCTTCTCTAGGCAGAGGACCTAAGATTCTGCTGTCTGTTAGGAGTTCTCTCATTTCCTAACCTCCATACCTAAAGACTTAAGTCTCCATCTGCCCTCTCCTCTCTCTGTGTCTCAAGGGGATGACACAGACCTTCTCCTTAGCAACGCTTACCCCTTCTTTGCTCTATCATTCCCTCTCTCCAGTCTCTCCCCTTCAAATTCTCCTTCCCTGTTAACCCCCACTCCCCCACCCACTGCTGGCTAATATCCTAGAACAGACAACAAAAATCCCCTTGACTGCTAACTCTTTAAACTATCATCCTCTTTTTCTCTTTCCTTTCATTGTTTAGCTTCTAAAGAGACTAGTCTGCATTCTCTACTTTGACCACCTCATTATCTACTCACTCCTCATTCCTTAAACCCTTAGTATTTGGCTTCTGGCCCCACTAATATTGCTGTTTCCAAGGTCACCAATGACCTCTCAATTGCAAAATCCATTTTCTCAGTCCTCATCCTTTGTCTTTGAATAGCAATAGACATTGTTAGGCCCTCCTTCTGTTTTGGTTTTCTAAGGCTTTCTCATTTCTCAGCGTCCCCTGGTTCTTTTTCTAACCCATTTGACCCTTCCTCAGTCTCCTCTGCTTACTCATCTTCCTCTTCCTGTCACCATCCCATAAGGCTCTGTGCTTGGCCCTTCTCTCTCTCTCTCTCTCTCTCTCTCTCTCTCTCTCTCTCTCTCTCTCTCTCTCTCTCTCTCTCTCTTTCCTCCTCCTCCCTCTCTCCCCACTCCCGCTCCTGCCTGAGAAGACTTCCCCAATCCCTTGGTTTCAGTGATCAATGCAGATACCAATCAAATCTATATCTTCAGCCCTCACCGAAATTCCAATCTTGCATCTACAAGGTACCTGCAGGTACTTACTGGAATGTCCAGCTGGATGTCCCTTCAGCACTTCAAATTCAGCATGTCCATAACTGAATTCATGCCCTTCTTCCATAAAGAAGCATCCTTATTACTTTTGATTGCAAAATCAACTTCCCAGTCAACCAAACACCCATCTCCTCCATCTCCATATCCAATTGGGTGCAGAGTATTTTTAATTTTTGTCCCTCCTATAGTTCTAAAATCTATCCCCTCCTTGCCATCCACACTGCTCCCAGCCTAGTGTAGGCCCTCAATACCTCTTGCCTCTAGTACTGTCATAGTCTCCTAACCACAGTCCCTGAGTCCACTCTCACCTCTGTCCAGTCTGTTCTTCATACAAGCTGCCAAAATAATCTTCCATCAGTTCTCTGCTCAAATGCGTCCAACAATTCCTCACTAATTAATATAATGTAAACTCCTTATTCTGGCATTTAAGACCCTACACAATCTTGATCCAATCTACCTTTTCTATCTTATTTCATTTTACTCCCCTCAATATATTATACCCTAACCTAACTAGACTACCCTATGTTTCTTGAACACACTCTCTGCTTCCCCACTTCTGCACCTTTGTTCACACAGATCCCTATGCCTGAAATGCCTATCTCTCTTCCTATCTATCTATCTATCTCCTTCCTTCCTTTCTCTCTCCTTCCTTCCTGTCTTTCTTCCTTCCTGTCTTCCTTCTTGTCTTCCTTCCTTCCTGTCTTCCTTCTTGTCTTTCTTTCTCTTTCTTTCTTTCTTTCTTTCTTTCTTTCTTTCTTTCTTTCTTTCTTTCTTTCTTTCTTTTTCTTTCTCTTTCTTTCTTCCTTCCTTCCTTCCTTCCTTCCTTCCTTCCTTCCTTCCTTCCTTCCTTCCTTTCTCTCTCTCTCTCTCTCTCTCTCTCTCTCTCTCTCTCTCTCTCTCTCTCTCTCTTTTTCTTTTTCTTTCTTTCTTTCTCTTTCTTCTGAATCCCTAGTTATCCTTGAATGCCATTAATGCATCAAGGGTTTCTTGGGTTTTCCAACCGTCTCAATTCATGCAGATCACAATCTGTTTGTAGCTTAGCGTCCACATCAATTACACTTATATATCATTGTATACCCCCCCCACTAGACTGTAAACATGAGGACAGTGACTGTCTTATGCTAATTTTGTATCTTCCCTTAATGCCTAGTACATTGCTCAACACATAAGAGATGCTGAATACATGTCTGCTGAATGCATCTGTAAAATACATGCACAAAACACAGAACGCACAAGCCACAGAACATTAGAATCTAAACCCAAGATAGTCCTAATCTAACACTGGAGGCCAATATAGCTTGCCAGGCCAACTGGCTGGATTCAGAGTATGACAGGATTGTGGAAGCTCAGGGTTGAAAGGAACCACAGAGGTCACATAGTCCAACCTTTACCTGGGCATCTGCTCTATACTTCAGTCAAATTGGACCCCTCTGTGTCACCTACTTGAACATATCCTGTACTTTCCTACCACCATGCCATTGTTCATGCTGTCCTCTCTCCCTGAAATCTTTTCTCTAGCCCTCTTTACATGTTTACTGCCTACCAGTCACTTAAAGACCAAGCCAAATGCCGCCTTTTCCTTTAATCCTCCCAGCCCCACCTCACTGGTAATAATCTTCTCTCCCAGAATTGAAAAAGAACACTTTAATATATTTCCTATGTGTTGGTCACCTGTGTACCACAGAATCATATACTGAGAGCTGTGAGAAACCTTATATGTCAGAGGATCATAGCTTTAGAACTGGAAGGGACCTTTGATCACTTCGAGTCTTTCATTTTGTAAATTAAGAAACTAAGGCTCCTGGATGCTCAGGGATGTTCCCCAGGGACTTGCCCAAGGTCTCAGAGGCAGAAAGAGGCAGATCTAGGTTCTCTGACTCCAAAGCCTCACCAATTATATGGCCACCCCATGCTTCCTTTCTCCTACTAGGCTGGATACTACACGAGAGAAGGGATTGTGTCTTATTTGAAGATTCTATTTCTCTCACTGTCAGGCCCTATGGACTACTTATTTGTAGTAGTAGTAGTAATAGTAACAACAGCAGTAGCAGAAGCATCAGTAACAGAACTCTGATGGATTAGTAGGAGTCTTTCCTCTGCCAGTGCAGATCACAACCCATCTTCTCATCTTGTGTTTTTTTTTTCTGTGAAACACACACACATATACATACATATGGTATACATATGTACACATAGTACCTCATATATATTGATATCAGTACCCACGCTATCTCTGAAAATAGTTATGGCTATTTAATAAATATTGTTGGTTAGATTGAATTACTGAATTATTGAGTAGGAGTACTCTCTACATCTTAGCAAGAGGTGTAGCAGATGACAGTCAAATAGATATTTGATGGTTAGTCAAATCAACAAAGCAACATTTATTGAAAAGTCAGATCTAAACAACTGGAAAAATATCAATTGTTCATGGGTAGGCTGAGCTAATATAACAAAAATGATAATTCTACCTAAATTAATTTACTTATTCAGTGCTATATCAATCAAACTACCAAAATTATTTTATAGGGCTGGAAAGAAATAATAACAAAATTTATCTGGAAGAACAAAAGGTCAAGAATATCAAGGGAATTAATGAAAAAAAAATGCAAAGGAAGGTGGCCTAGCCATAACCAGATCTAAAACTGTATTATAAAGTGGCAATCATCAAAACTATTTGGTACTGGCTAAGAAATAGAGTGCTGGATCAGTGGAATAGATTACGTACATAAGACACAGTAGTAAATGACTATAATAATCTACTGTTTGATAAGCCCAAAGACCTCAGCTTCTGGGATAAGAACTCACTATTTGACAAAAATTGTTAGGAAAACTGGAAAATAGTATGGCATAAACTAGGCATAGACTAACTTCTTGCACCCTATACCAAAATAAGGTTAAAATGGGTACATGATTTATCCATAATGGATGGTGCCATAAGCAAATTAGGAGAACAAGGAATAGGTTACCTGTCAGATCTATGGAGAAGGGAAGAATTTATGAACAAACAAGAGGTAGAGAACATTATAAAATACAAAATGGATAACTTCAATTACATTAAATAGTTTTTGCACAAACAAAATCGATGCAACCAAGATTAGAAGAAAATCAGAAAACTGGAAAACAAATTTTTACAGCCAGTGTTTCTGATAAAGGCCTCATTTTTTTTTTGCTTTTTGTTAGGGGAAATTTGGGTTAAGTGACTTGCCCAAGGTCACACAGCTAGTACGTGTCAAGTGTCTGAGGCTGGATTTGAACTCAGGTCCTCCTGACTCCAGGGCCAGTGCTCTACTCACTGTGCCACCTAGCTGCCCCTAAAGGCCTCATTTTTAAAATATATAGGGAACTAAGTCACATTTATAAGAATACAAGTCATTCGTCAATTGCTAAATGGCCCAAGGATATGAACAGGCACTTTTCAGATGAAGAAATTAAAGCTATCTATGGTCATATGAAAAAATGCTCTAAATCACTATTGATTAGAGAAATGCAAATTAAAACAACTTTGAGGTACCACCTCACACACATTAGATTGGCTAATAAGACAGAAAAGCCAAATGTTAAATGTTGGAGAAGATGTGGGAAAATTGGAACATTAATGCATTGTTGGTGGAGTTTGCAAACTGATCCAACCATTCTGGACAGCAATTTGGAACTAGGGCTATAAAATTGTGCATATCCTTCGATCCAGCAATGCTACTACTAGATATGTAATCCAAAGAGATCATAAAAAGAGGAAAAAGACCACATGTACAAAAATTTTTGTAGCAGCTCTTTTTGTGGTGGCCAAGAATTAGAAATTGAGGGGATGCCCATCAAGTGGGGCTAAACAAGTTGTGGTATATGAATGTAATGGAATATTATTGTTCTATGAGAAATAATGAGCAGATGGATTTCAGAAAAATCTGGAAAGACCTAGATGAACTGATGCTGAGTGAAGTGAGCAGAACCAAAGAATACATGTACACTGCAACAGCAACATTGTATGATGATTAACTATGATAGACTTAGCTCTCCTCAGTAATGCAAAGATCTAAGACAATTCCAAAAGACTCATGATGGAAAATGCTAACCACATCCAGAGAAAGAACGATGGAATCTGAATGCAGATGGAAGAATACTATTTTCACTTTCTTTGTTCTTTCTTTCTTGTGGTTTTTTCCATTTTGTCCTGATTCTTCTTGACTAATGTGGAAATATGTATAACATCATTGTACATGTATAACCTATATCATATTACTGTCTTGGGGCGGGGGAGAGAGGAGGAAGGGAAGGAGAAAAAATTCGGAACTCAAAATATTATAAAAGCAAATGTGGAAAACTCTTTTTACATGTAATTGGAAAAAATAAATACTAATTTTTTAAAAAAGAAACATTTATTGACCTGTGTGTATTAAGCTATAATATGGGGGTAACAGAAGACATTTCCTTGGGGAACTTACTATTTACTTGGGAGACCTAACATGTACCCATGGAAAGCCAAACAACACAAGAATGCAGGACAAGATGGATCATTCATTTATGGGACCGCACAAATACAGAGAAACGAAAACTCATTGTGGATTAGGTTAGCAAGACATGGAGGACTAAATCTACAGCTTAAAGAGTAAATAGGAATCAAATTAGGTAGGGAGAAAAAAAAGATGGCACCTCAGAGAGAAGAGCAGCATAGACAAAGGTGAGACACTGCGGTAGTTTTTGGGGGAAGAGGGATAAAAATAGTTTGGCTGGCATATAGGCTACAAGATGAAAAATAGTGTATGATGAGAAGGTTCTTCAGAATCATATTTTAGAGAGCCTTAAATGCCAGGCTAAAGAGTTTCAACTTTATCCTTTAGGCACTAAGGAACCATTGAAAGTTGTTGGGTAGGAAGGGAACAGAGTTTTGTTTCTTGAAGTTTAATATGACAGCCTTTTCAGGATACATTGTATGGGATCATATATTTAGAGCTGGGATAGGCTTTTTTGTAAAAAAAAAAAAAAAAGGATAATTTCATTTAACATTTCCATTTTATAGCTGAGGAAACAGGTACAAATGAAAGAAGTGGCTTGAGTAAGTTCACATTGGTAGCAAGTAACAGAGCCAGGAGTAGAACCTATGTCCTCTAGCTCCAAATATAGTTCTTTCCCTACTTTACCAGCCTGGAGCAGGGAAAACCAATCAGACTATTCTATTGATCTATGAGAGAAATAATAAAAACAAGCTAGTATTATCAATGGGAATGGAAAAGAAAGTGGAAAATGAAAAAGACCTTAGGAAGAAAGAATCAGTGTGTCTTGGTGACTAATTGAGTGAGGAACATGACCCTCCCTCTGAAGTCCTGAATGCCCTGGCACCAAAGAAGCTGAGCATCAATGTTGTCACTAAATGCTATAATGCACAATAACTGCCAGCCTTTTCTTTTGCTCCCTCTCACATACTATGCCTCACTGCCCTGTCAATTAGGGTGGAATTGGCTTGAAATAAAGGAACCTGGGTAGATAAGTCACCATGGGTGCGGCAAGGATCTAAGCAGGGGCAGCAACTTGTCCCTAAGGATGGACATATTGCTCAGCTCTTTCCCTATCCACCCCAATCCCCCCTCCACTGGATACTGGTACTGGTATAATGCGGCAGGCCAGCTAGAATGAATGGAATGCTCACTCTGCCCTCCACCCACTGTGTTAAATTAGGACATTGTATATAGTCATGTGCATGTGGGGGGTGGGAGAGGGAGGAGGGTTGGCAGAGCTTCCTCTGCTACTCTCCCTACTATTTGGAGCATATAATAGTACCAAAATTTCCACCAGAATATTTAAGGATATCCCCAAGACCTTATTCTGCTACGGTCAGAAAGTTGTTGGAATATGGGAAGTTTGGTGGTGAGCACAGACCAATTTATACTAACTAGGGATTCATGCTTCATGGTTGAGAAAGCATGTTGGTAGGAGACAATGGAGTGAATTCAGAGGAAGAGACCAGTAGAGGCTGTGATGCATGGAGGCCTAATATATACCTGATCTCTTTGTTGTCTGTCACATTTCCTCCACTTATGTTATCATTGTGGTACGTGTGTGGATGTTCACAGGGGTTTGTGTCAGTCCAGATCATCTCTCATGTTGCTAAAGGACATGCACATATTACTTGTACCACAACAGGATGAGCTTAGCTTGATCCTGGCTCTTGCACCTAGACTGGGGTGTTTGAGGCTCACTGGACATTTCTAACACCTCTGCTATAGTACAGAGAAGGTAGGTCTCTATGCCATGTCTTTCCCACTGGATACTGCTCAGAACCCTGTCCCTGTTGGCCACTACTAACAAATGCAGTTAAAACTCCAGTGTTCAAAATCTTAAATAACGTTTAAAAAAAGATCTCAAATATGTGAGTGAACTTTCTCAAGGGCTCAGAAAACTGCACTATCAGTCAGACCCATACTATGGGGTTTTCACCCTCCAACCCCCTACCTATTATAGTTTTTCTATGGCTCTCAGTTCCAGGAATGGCCCATAGAGTGGGATGGTATGTTTTGGCATTGAAACGACTTTGTTTTGCTTTTAAAAATTCTTTCATATATGTTTGCTGCTTGACTCTGATTGCATTTAATCTCACTATAAAATATTTTCACAGTAAATGTGGTGCTGGCTTTGATAAAGGAATACTCCATGAGAAAGTAATCAATGGTAATAGAGAGATTTTTGTTAATAACTTAAATTCCATGTTACAGATGGGATGTTTGGCCTTTAAAAATCCTGAGGTTGGGGGAAAGGGGGTGTCTCTCTCTTCTATGTCTCTTCTAATCCATGGAGTGCCTGTTAGCACAGCCAGCAGTGTAAAGATGGCTAAGCCCAAGAACAATACCACCCACAACTAATCACAAAAATGGCACAGAAATGACATCAAGAAATCTAGGTCACAGAGATACAACTATCTGAAAGCAGTGACTCTAAGTTTCTGAGAAACATGCACTTTGCCAAGAAACACAACAGGAAGGGGCTGCAGAAGATGCAATGCCAAAGCCATCCAGACCTGAACAGAGTCCATCAAGGACTTGAGTACCAAGGCCTCCAAGGTCAAATTCCTTAGGCCTAAGATCCCCAGGGCCAATGCCTAGCACACAAGGACTGAGATGTCCACCAAGCATCCAGGCCCTAGGGCTGGCACCAAATGCCCAGGCCCCAGGATCATGAAGCCCAATTCTAAGTTTTCCAGAACCACTGACCCCAAGGCTGTCAAGCCCACCCCAAGTGTCACCAAGTGTAACACCAGGGTCAGTAAGCCTGGCCCCAAGGCTACCAAATCTGACACCAAGTTCTCCAAAGCCACCAAGTCTGACACCAAGTTCACCAAGTCTGATTCTAAGGCTGTCAAGTCTGACCTCAAAGCAGCAAAATCTGAAGCCAAGGTTAGCGAATCTGATCCCAAGGCTACCCAATCTAATTCTAAGCTGATCAAGCCCAGTGATTCCAAGGCTGCAAAGCCTACTGACCCCAAACCTGCCAAGTCCACCAATCTGGGGCCAAAGCTACTAATCCCAAGACTTCAAAATAGATGTTTCAGGATGGAAGGACTTGTTTAAACCCTTAACTACTATTTTTTTTCTCAGCCAGGCTATGATTAGTCACTATTGTGTACAAATAAAGGAAATGGTGAGTCACTAAAAAAGAGAAAAATCCTGGGAGGAACATGATATCTGTCTTCAAGATGTTGAAGGGAAATACATCCATTGGGAATGATTAGACATGTTCAGCTTGGTGTAGAGGACAAAAGTAGGATCATGAGTGTCCCCCAAGGCTCTGTCATGGCCCCCCTTTCCTCTCTAAACTCCATCTTGATGATTTCATCAGCTCCCATGGGTTCAGTTATTTGCTCTATTTACATAATTCACAGTTCTATTTATCCAGCCCTAGTCCTTCTCCTGAGCACTGGTCTTGCATCTCTAACTTCCTTTTGACCATCTCAAATTGTATATCCTGTGGGTATCACAAACTCAACATTTCTAAGACCCCTCTTCTCAACTCACCTATAACTGTTTAGGATACCACAATCCTCCCAGTCATTAAGGCTTTCAGCTATGAAATCATCCTCAACTGCTCACTCACCTCACATATCCAATTAGTTGTCAATCTTGTCATTTCTACCTTTACAACTCTCTCCCCAGTCACACAATCCTATCTCAGGCCCTCATCACAACTCACTTATATTATTGCAATAACCTTCTTACTTGTATCCATATCTAAAGTATCCCCCTACTCTAATTCATCATCTACCCATCTACCAATGTGATTTTCCTAAAGCATAGGTCTGATCACATTACCTTATTACTCAATAAACTCCAATACTTCCTATTATCTCTAGGATCAAACACAAAGTCTTTTCTTTGGTATCTAAAACTCTTCACAGTCTGGGATCTTTGTACCTTTCCAGTCTTCTCATACTTTATTCTTCTTCGCACATTCTACCAGTCCAGCTATGCCAGCCTGTGAGCTATGCCTCACACATGACATTCTATCTCTGTGCTTTTGCACTGGTCACTGCCTGTCCCATAGAGGTCTCCCTCATCCTCTGTGTCTCTGAGTTTCCCTGGCTTCCTTCAAGAATCAGTGCCAATGTCATCTTCTTCAAGAGGCTTTTTCTAATCCCTTGAAAAGTCAGAAAGTTCTCATCTAAAGTCACCTTCCATCTGTTCTGTGTATATCTTGTACATATCTAGTTATTTACATGTTATAAATGCATTTTTTACACTCATCTAATCATTTCACCATCCCATTCACCACAGCAGCTTTTACAAATCTTTTCTTTCCTCCTTAAATCTCCCATGGCGCCACTTACTAACATCTTCTCAGCTGAGAACCTTGCTTCATATTTCACTCAAAAATTGATACCATTTGCCAAGGGCTCTTTCTTCTCCGCTCTTCTTCATCTTATATCACTCAGATGCCTACCCTTATTATCTCCTCCTTCACCCCTGTCTCAGTAAAGAGCTAGATGGATCTTCTTACCAAGGCAAACACTTCTACATGCACAGGTGATCCCCCTTTATCCCATCTTAACAAATGTTGACTGCTCCTTACTTTACAAGGTATTCTTACCTTTCTTTGTATCCCTAGTACTTAGGATAGTGTTTTTCACAGTGATTGACTAATGACTGCAAGTTGCAAGGTCTCAGATGTAGTTTCGATATAGGAAAACACTTTCTAATAATTTAAGTTATCCAAAAGTGAAATGGGCTGCCTCAGTAGGGTGAAGACTCTTTACTGGAGGTCTACTGTCAAAGTCTGGATGACCACTTGCTATCATGCTATAGAGGGGATGCTTGTTCAAGTATGGTTTGGACTTCTTGGCCTTTGAGGTTCCTTCTAACTTTTATATTTTGTAAATATATCATTGGCTGCAATCGTGTTAACTTAGCTGTTTCTCATTGCAGAAAAAGCCAGTAGTGGGTAGGAGCTGTCCATAGCTGAAGCTCATGCAGAAGATAGAGAGGGACAAGGACAAATAGTAGGTCAGGCTCAAAAGATTACTGATAGACTCACTGTAAAGAGACAGTCATATTGGAAAATATTCTTATATGAGCTTAAACACATTTAGAAATATACTTATGCCTGATGGACCCTGCTTACATTTTGTACTCGTTTGAACCCCCAATCTTCGACATAGCCAACCTACATTCTTAGACCTCTAGTATGCCTCCTGCCTCTGCCTCTGCCTCTGCCCTTGCCTGGTCTTACTCTGTGATAAGCAGCCCCTTTGCTTCATTATAATGTCCTCTTGCCTTTGGTCTTTCACCACAGGTCTCACCTTCAAATAGGCATTGTGGCAGAACTGTAATCAAAAAAGGGGCCAGGAACAACAACCTACGGGGCAGGGTGGGTGGTGGCACATTTGCCCCAGGACAGGAAGTTTAAAGAGCTGCAGTCAAATAACTATATTCTTCTAAGGAAGACGGCAGTATAATCCCACTGCTACGCACATATCCTAAGGAGATCAAACAGAAAAAAGTCCCATATAAACCAAAATATTAATAACAGAACCTTTGTGGCAGCAAAGAAATGGAAACAAAGCAGATAATTACCAGTTGGGGGAATGCCTAAACAAACTGCGGTGTATGAATGTAATGAAATATTACTATGTTGCAAGAAACAATGAATATGAAAAATTCGAGAAGCCTGGGATGATTTACAGGAACTGATGCTGTGTGCAGCAAATGGAACCAGGAAAACAATCTATTCAATGGCACAATGTAAATACCAGAGAGGTACAGTGGAAAGAGCACTCCCTGCCTCTTGGAGGAGGACCTGGATTCAAATCTCATCGTTCATGTTTGTTACCGATGAGACCTTGGATAAGTCACTTAATTTGCTTTCACCTCAGCTTCCTCAACTGAAAAATGAGGTGTTGGGACCAGATTGCTTCTGAGGTCCCCTCCAGCTCTAGCTCTATGATACTACAAAGCTAAATGCTATGTAATTATAACATAATACCAAGTTCGGCCCTAGAGAAGAAATAAAAAAAAAACATACCTCTCTTCCTTCTTGGCAGAGGAATTGGGGGAAGAGGGGAAACTTTAGCTGTGGAACACTATGTTCTGCTCGGGTTATGTTTTAGTTAGTTCTCCTGAGCTCCCCACATTCCCACTTTCTTTTTTATCCTTTGTTACATTTGGTTGCCAGATGGAGTGGGGATGAAGATATTTGAAAATAAAGGTGATACGGAAATAAAAGGCATCAAAAGTGTGTTTAAAGGAAGAAGGAATTGGCAAGGAGATTACAGTGAGGATGCCTGGTAGGAAAGCTGCAGTGTGACAATGGCCAAGAAGAACAGATGACTAGATGGTGAGGGTGGGAGCAGAGGCAGGCTTCTCACTGGAGGGACAGCTTGATTGTTTCCCAGGGTTTCTTGGGTCATTTCTGAGGCTAGAGGGACCAAAATCTGGGTCATCCAATGGGTAGGAAGAGAGGCTGAGTCCTGACCCAGCACAATAGCGGTGACTCCTTAGTGGTCTTCTCATAACAGATCTCACCACCTGGCAATAGGGTGCAGCTGGGGAATCAGAAGCCTAGAATGTCTCCCATGGGAAGTTCTCTCTTTCCCCTACCTAGAGGTGGAGTCCCTTTAGATAAGAAGGGAACTGAGGTAAGGGAGACAGCACCTCTGAGACCCCCCCTGGTAATGCACTGTGCATTCCTGAGAATACCGCCTCATACTCTAATCCCGCAGACCTTCTTTTATTCTCCTCAATTTTCTAAACTTTCCCATAGTCTAGAAACTGAGGGCTGCCTACTTTAAAGGTGAGCTGCTCAGGCCCAGGAGTTCTCTATAGCCTAGGGCCTAGGATAGTGGAGAGGAGTGTATCTGAGGTCAGGTAAGGCAGAAAGCTTCTTAGTCCCTGTAGGAGAGCCATGCCTTCCTATGAATTGCTCTGCCTCTTCCCATTCCTGGGCCTTCTCTTTCTCTGGAAGATTTGCCCTCCTGCTTTTCCAGAGGAGGTGGTGAGCTTGGGATCTGGCTCTTCTTTGAAAGATAGAAGAGATACTCCCTTGCATAGATGAAATCAGGGAGGCCTTAGTCCATCCTTCTCCTTCCTCTCCTCACCCCCTCACCCCACCAGGGAAGCCAAATTTCAACAACCTTCCTGAAAGAACTCTAGACTGGAAGGAAGGAGAACCTGGTACCTGTTCTGACCCTAATTCTGGGTCTCTGTTTCCTTCTCCATAAAATGGGGGGCTAGACAAGGTGGTCTCTAAGGTCTCTTCCACGTCTGACAGTCCATAAGTCTATGAGATTTGGTTTCCATTGGGTTCCACCTCAGGCCAGCCTCTATTTCAGTAAGAATTGAATGAACTTTCCTCTCTGACCATGTGCAACCTACTTTGCATTGCTGGGCCCTCAGTTTCCTCCTCTCTAAAATCAAAGATTTGAACTAGATGATTCCTAGGGCCTCTTTCAGCTCTAAAATAATACTTTGAAGGTTGGGAGTGGTAGTGGTGGTGGCTTCAAGTCCTCATTCAGGTCCCTCCCTCAAAGGATTGCTTTCAAAGTTATCACTCTACTTTCACTCTCCAAATCATCAGGCTTCTTGATGCCAGGTGAGAAGAAACAACTAATTATTCTTGAGCTCTAGGTTGTAAGGTCAGTTTAACTAGGAAAGTACCAAATGACCCTCTCCCTCTGGAGGAGGAGGGTAGCCGGCCCCCTCCAGCAGCAGCCACTTTGTGTTGTCTTCCGGTCTCTGTCTCTCTCCCAAACAGGTCATGTCAGTCTCTCTCTGTGCAACTGAGGGAGGCCTTCCATGCCACAGTCGTAGGCACAAAGTCATGACTCTGTCACAAAGGATAAAGTCCACAGAGCAGTTTCAGCTTCAGATGGCTTTAAGAAGTGAAATCAGACAGAAACATAATTGGTATAAAATCTGCAGTCTTTACTGCAACCTCTCTGGACAAAATCAGGCTAACCGCCAAGTCTATTTATAGAAGTTCTGAGTCTCTATGGTTTTTTCCTCTCTTGAAACCTTTTAAGTAAAATAAAACTTCTTTCTAATTACTGAGATTTAGTTTCGGGCTTTGCATTTGATATTTACCATTTCAAGTAGCAGGGAAAGAAAATCAGCAAACCTTCAAAGGCATAGCAGCATCCCCCACAGTGTGTCTACCCCCACCGCACCCCACCCATACATAATCTAGTATGGAAACTAGTAACTAGTATTACTGGGAATTTTTATCTTTGCCCTTTTTCTCAAGCCTTTGTTTACTTCCCTAACTCAAGAAAGAAGTCATTCTAAACATCAGGTTCAACATAATCAAAATGTCATAGATCACAGTGCTGGCCATCAGCCAGGCTTATTATTAACCCTCAGTGCTGTAATTTGGGGCAGCAGGAAGAGCCCTAGGGACTTGGGTTCCAATCTTGGCTCAGCCACTGACCAACTATGAGCAATTTAGTTAAAATATTATAGAATTTAGTGTGAGAATGGACCTTGGAGATCATCTCATCCAACACCCTCATTTCTACACATGAGAAAATTGTGGCCCAAAGAGTACATGTGGCTTGTCCAATACAACACAACCAGTCCTATAGTTAAGTTTCAAACACAGGTCCTTAAACTCCAAACCTTGCATTCTGTTCACTATACCACACAGACAATTTGACAAATGGTTTTTTTGTTGTTGTATGGTAATTTCAGTCATGTCCTACTCTTCATGACTCCATTTGGGGTTTTCTTGGCAAAGATACTGGAGCAATTTGCCGTTGCATCATCCAGCCCATTTTCCAGATGAGGAAACTGAGGCAAACAGGGTTAAGTGACTTGCCCAGGGTCACACAGCTAGTAAGTGTCTGAGGCCTTATTCGAAATCAGGAAGATGAATCTACTTGACTCCAAGCCCAGCACTCTATCCACTGTGCCACCTAGCTGCCCAAAATGGTTATTGACAAATGGTTATTAAGTGTCTACGATGTGTTAGGGACTGAAACCTTTTTGGCTTCAGTTTCCTTCCTGCAAAATGGGGGTGATAATCCATCCTTCCCCCAGCCCCCCACCTCTTTGAGTAATTGCAAAGATCAAATGAGAACATGGATGTGCAAGTGCCTTGTAAATTTAAAAGCATGGTCCGTGTAATTAGTGAGGGAGGGAAGAGGACAATGGCAAAGTAAGGAAATACCAACCAACGTAAGATCAAGCTGGACGGTGCTACCAAAAGACACACTAAATAGCTACTTCATCTGCGGAATCTTTCTCCAATGAAATCAAAATATCATTTGAATTCAATAGAAGAGAAGTCCTTAATGTACCCAGGACTCAAATCTTTCTATCTCAGCACACTGAGCATTGGAACTTTTTGAAATTTCCCAAGAGGAAAATGCTCCATTGGTGCTCAGATAGAGCCTGAATGCTTGGAACTTTAATTCAGAGGTCTCGTTAAACCAATGGGTGAAGGAAATACCTA
Source organism: Trichosurus vulpecula (assembly GCF_011100635.1). Classification (NCBI taxonomy): domain Eukaryota; kingdom Metazoa; phylum Chordata; class Mammalia; order Diprotodontia; family Phalangeridae; genus Trichosurus; species Trichosurus vulpecula. The sequence goes on along the minus strand of NC_050575.1, from coordinate 132,516,829 downwards.
CAAATACCTTAGTCTTCTCCAGACAGGACTTATAAGGCATCTAAGAAACCTAAGAGAAGATGGTGGCTGAATACATTAAAAGATTTATTAACATCCTGATATCAAAGCTAAATGGGAAGAATGCATTTAAAGCAATTAACAGCTATAAAATACAAGTTTTAATGAATTTTTGGAACTTGAAAATGTATCATAACAGATTTGAAAAGTATCCTAGTTAAACCTGTATAATATTAGGGAAATCAGGTCCATTGACCTAAGACAGCTATAAAAAGGTGAACATTTCCTTGCTTAAAAAAGCTTGATAGACATTTGTAAAATTAATATGACAAACAGGAATTTATAGGAATTTTTGTTTTTTAACAAACAGATACCACTTTACAGAGCAATAATCAAAACTGATAAACACCATGAGATTTGTTGAATGTAATCAAAAGTGGCTTATCTCTGGATGGACTCAATGAAATACCTAAGGTCCAAGAATGGAACCAAAAGGCCTTCCCAGGAGGCCATATGCATGACTTTGGCCAACAATATGTAAACTACATCATCTGCTAAATGGAAACTTGCTGATTTAGAATCATAGGCTCTTAGAAGGGACCTTAGAGACTCTCTAGTCCAATGTGCATCATCTGCTGACAGGGAAACTGAGTGCCAGAGACGGAAAACATCTTGCCCCAGACTACTTAGATATATATATATATATATATATATATATATATATATATATATATATATATATATATATATGTATATATATATATATATATATGTATATATATATATAATGGAGTCAGAACTTATATCCAGTCTTCTGACTCTAAACCTAGTATTCTTTCTACCACATCACAATGAATGGTGAAACATTTTAGAACTTCCCAAAAGGAAATCCCTCATTAGTGTTCATGTAACAGCCTCTTCTTTACCTACAATAAGGTTGTCTAAAGTTGTTGGTGAATCAGCCTAGTGAACTCACTTTGATAAGTTCTGATGTAACTATGAAACTCCATGATGTCAATCACATAAACCAATGATATAACCAGGTGACCAGGTCTGACTTCCTATTCCTTTCCAAGAATCTTTGGGTAGGCGTGTTTTTCTGAAATTGCTCTCCTTTCTGTCCTCACCCAATATATCTCACTTCAGTCAAACTCTAAGATTTTGTTAGCTCAGTTTTCCACCAGTTAGCCAATAAGGTGGACTAATTACCACAGAATAGTCTATAAGCCACAACATTTCTGACAAGCCACTAAAGACTGCCATCTAGTAGTAAAATAAAGTATATACTTAAAGTTTCTGGGTCTCTGAGACACTCATTGTTCAAATCAATAAGTCACCTGTTCATTTAACTGTTCAACAAATATTTATTGTGTACTTATTATCTATACTGAGCACTTTGGGGACCATAAAGAAGAAGATATTGTCTCTGCTCTCACGGAGTTTTGTTGTTATTAAGTTGTTTCAATCATGTCCTTTTTGTGATCCCATTTTGGGGTTTTCTCGACAAAGACACTGGAGTGGTTTGCCATTTCCTTCTCCAGCTCATTTTACAAATGAGAAATGGAGGCAAACAGGGTTAAGTGACTTACCCAGGGCAACACAGCTAGTAAGCATCTGAGACCATATTTGGACTCATGAACATGAGCCTTCCTGATTCCAAGGCCAGTGCTCTATCCACTGAGGTATCTAGTTATCCTCACAGAGTTTATTGATTAATAGATAACTAAGATATAAGGTAAACTCTGAAGTACAATAATAGATATGAGTACAGTATGCATGACTGAGAATACAAATCTCTAATATTTAATGATCCATGATGCCTGGGGTTCATTGTGAAAACTCTTCAGAACTCATTACCAAACAGGTGGCATATTTGGGGCAGAACAGTTTTATCATGAGGCAAGGTTTCTGATTGTTGGAGAGTCTTCTGAGAGGTGGGAGGTTTGAAAAGCAGAATGGTCAGTTTGTAGAGAAAGGAAACAAATGAAGGTGTGTTTGGAACAAGGGAAAAATTATCCACAGGGAGTAAGATGTTCATGATGCCACTGAATCTAGAAGTTACAGAGAATACTGACAACCCTGGAATGAGCAGAGGAGAAATGCTTGCCCTGAGATGCTCTTTCATATTCCCAGCTGCTGGGGTTAAAGTGACAGGCAGAGACATGACCAAGGCAGATGGTACTGAAACTTTAGTTTCCTTTGTCTCCAAATAAAGCAATTGTGTCCTTCCCATGATAAACTGGGGCATTAGGGAATATTAAATTATAGCATCTCAGGGGGTTTTGCCCATTTGTGTAAAGAAGACTGGAAATAATTCTACTGCTTGCTTTTCCCTTGTTAGTTACTTTACAATATGTCTCAATAAAATACTTTGCTATTTGATTTAAGACCTGGTCTAGTCTCTATACCCTGAAATAAGAACTAAGATCATACATAGTTCCATAGTTATGGTTACCTAAAATAGCTCACCACCAAATACAAATAGTGAAAGGTTCCTCTGTTGAGTAGGACCTCCTATTACATGAACAAATTTGTGAGAAAGTTCAGAGTGAGAAGGGGTAACATCCTGCTGAATAAGAGAAGGATGCATAGAGTAGGTGATGGAAGAATGTATAGGATTTGGACAGATAGAACTGGTAGGTAGAATTCCAGGTACGGAGAAGAATTCTTTGAACAATTATCTAGGGGCAGAAAAAGCATAGAATGTGCCCAGAGACTATTTAGTTGTTCTTTCATCTTATAGTATTTCATGTGAGAGGCCCAGGGAGTGGGAGATTATGTTGAAGAGATAATTTGGAGTCATATAATAGTTAAAATGGGATTCTGATTTTATATAAACTATATGAAAAATTCATTGGATGTGGAAAGAAAGGCAAAAAGGAAACAAGCATTTATTAAGCACCCACTATTTGCCAGGCACTGTCCTGAGCACTTTACAAACATTATCTCATTTGATTCTTACAACAACCTCAAGAGATAGATGCTATTATTATCTCCATTTTACAACTAAGGAAACTGAGGCAGACAGAGGTTATATGATTTGCCCAAGGTCTAGTTAGTGTCTGATGACAGATTTAAACTCAGGTCTTCCTGACTCCAGGTCTAGCACTCTATCCACTGTGCCACCTAGTTATTTCTCTGCCTAGATACCATGGGAAAACAATGTACCTCAAATCAATATGATGAATAGATCAAATGCTGAATGCTCCAAAGATATGTACAGACTCATTTATTAACTCTCAGGAAAGCATGATAATCCTGTCTTGAGTAAGCAGAGAGAAAGCTATCAACCTATTTCAGTATTGTCTAGGTAGAATGTTGTGACCCTGTTTCAAGCGTATTTTCTTACCCTCAGGGAAAGAGTGATGAGCCCTTCTTTTGTATGTCCAGAGAAAGTGAAGTGTACTATCTCAGAGAGGAAGATAAACTTGTCTTAAGCATATACATAGCTAGAATCTCAGAGCCCATTTCAGATGTGCCTAAAGACAGGATGATGAATGAGTATCCATCTCAGGCATGTCCAGGATGAGGATGATGAACATATTTCAGGTATATTCAGGGAAAGAAAGGTGATAAGCCCTTTCTCAAGTATGTTGTTGGTTTGGGGTAGATGCTTCATTCTCACTCCCCTTCTGTACTATCTCCCCAATAGCATTTGGCTTGAAATAGCTGGATTTGCCCAATACATGGATAAACACAATCTGTTAGTCCTACTGAGAATGGGAAAGGCAGTAGGAAGATTAAGAAAGAATCCAAAATCATTGACTCTAAAAGGAGTAGAGATTGAGTGCAGCTTGAGGTAGCTAATGAGGGCCAAAGAAAGGATTAATTGGTTTCCAAGGATAGGGTGTGGCACAAACTCCTCATCATAAATGATGTGGACAGAAACAAAGGATTTTGACTGAAGGGTTAGAAAGAAGAGAGCTTGTTCCCTGATGATTGACTTTCAGGGACATGCACAAATGGCTGCTAAGTCAGCCCCAATCCAAAGAAGAGAGACAGCTGACAATGCTTGCTCCCCCAAGTTTCTCCCATGTAGTCATAGTTATGTGACAAATTACCTCCTACTTCTTCCACCCAGGTATATTTCATGTCAGCACAAAGACGGGGTGACCCACCTTTGGGCTAAACCTTGCTCTAGGGAGTACAAGCCTAGGCAAAGGAATTTTGGAAGTAGGGTTGGAACTTGTCTTGGGATGGAAGTTCCCTTTCCCACCCCCATGTAACATCTTACAGTATTCTCCTGGATGTTGGAACCAAATGGAATGAACAAACCAGAGGGGAAAAATAGAAGAATTCTGAAGTATGTAGTTAATAAAGCAGCATGAGAGGTCACAGGTTTTGGAGTTAGAAGATGCCCTCGAGGGGGTTGAACAAAAAGATCTTTCAAATCTCCTCCAGCTCCAAATGCTATGATCTAATGATTCTACGTAACATTATGAGACATTGGAATGCCACTAACTGTGAGTAGCGGACACACTGGCCATCACTTTATCACTTCAAGTTTCTTTAGACAGCACTTAAACATTTTTCTTCTCCAACTAGTCCTTTAGGTAATTTTGTTGTAATTAGGTGTATTCTTCCACTCATGTTCCACTCTCATCCCTCTTTATGACATGGAGGTGATCCTGGACTCTTAAGGGCTCTATTAGCTGCGTACAAACTCTAGCAGGTCCAACCAACTTGCAGAGCTTTGAACAAAGACTGAGACAATAGATTGTTCATATGTTGTCTGAGAACCATCTTGGTTTAGTGAGGACAGGCACAAACATTTCTCTGCAACCTTGATATACCAGCTCATGATATCTTCAGTGTGACTACTGAATACGTTGAAGCCATTCAATTCAACCAATATTTATTGAGTACCTACTATGTGCCATTAAGTCAAGGAGGGGTTGGGATTCCAAACAATTATCTCTATACAGATGATTTCCAAACCTATACATTTATCTTTAATCTTTTTTTCTGAATTCCAGTCAAATATCATCAACTTCCTATTGAACTTTCCACCTGAATTTCCCAATGACATTACAAACTCAACATATTCCAAAATGGAACTTACTCTCTTCCCCTTAACCCCTGTCATCCCCCACCAAACTTTGCCATTTCTGGTTGAGGGCACCACCATGATTCCACTGGCAGCTTTGGTATCATCCCTGACTATTCTCTCTCTTGCCTGTGGCTTTATCCATGCCACTAGTTTGCTCAAAAATCTTCAGTGGCTCCCACTGTCTGTAAGACAAAATAGAAACTCCTCAGCCTGCCATTTCAAGTTCTCCACAAGCTACCTCCCATATACTTTTCCAGGTTTATTTCATATTATTACACTTCATATATTTTCTGTTCTAGCCAAACTGGCCATAAAGGTGTTCCTAAAACTCAGTATTCATCTCATCTCCCATTCCTGTGCCTTGGGACAGGTTGTCCCCAAGTGCCATCTCCTGTATGAAGCTTTTTCTCATATATCCAATAGTTAGCACTCGCTCTCTCTCTGTGTCTCTTTCACTCTGTCTGTCTCTGTCTTTCTGTGGCTCTGTCTCTGTCTGTCTGTCTCTGTCTGTCTGTCTTTGTCCCTTCCCCAATATCTTGCATTTATTTCTCCATATACATGCTATAACTCAACCCCTCCCCTGGTAGAACCTAAATCACTTGAAGGCAGGATCTGTTTTTGTCCCTGCATTTCCAGATCCTCACACTGTGCTTTGCACATAGTAGGTACTCAGTAAATGTTGGTTTAATTGAATGGCGTCAGTGGATGTAGTACTATGCTGAGGACATCAGAGATTTGAAATGTAGGGTATGCTGCCACCATGTGCTTTGATTTACATGGGCTCAACTACCAGATTTAAGTCAGAAGCTTACAGGTGGGTATTTGCTTGCTTTCTCATCTTTTATGAGTTTTAAAAAGAAATCTATTGAAACAACTAATCATAGCAGACATAAAAAAAATCTTAAAAAAAACAAGTCTTAAAATAAACACCAAGGTACAATTTGGTGCCTTTCTCACTTTAACTATTATCCATCAGTTTGTCCTATCTCTAATCTCAGTACTAAACTTTGATTAGAATGCAATTTTCTAAATCACCTGGGATCCTATCTTGGAGTCAATTCTCTACTGGGAGTGCAACATGGCTCCAGGACTTTAGGCCAAGTTGGCTCCAGAAGCCTTCCCAGTGTCTCAAAGCTGCCAAGTGTGGTAACTTAAGAAATATTCTTGTGACTACCTTCTTTCACTGTCTGCTGCTAAAGTCACCCCACAGGTCTCAGTTCCCTTAGGAGGTTTCAAAGCAGGATAAAGAAAGACTAAGAAACAGTCACATAGAGGCATGATGCTGTAGACAGGGCACTCATCTCTGTAGAAAGCTCTCTCTAATCATATGGACATAACTTTTCATTTTATTCCTTTTTAGAATACAGCAAGAGACCCTCCTTGTGCTTCCTCCCCCCACATTTATTTTAGTGAGAAGCTACTAATTTCCCTAATGAGATCAAATCAGAAGGCCTGGACAATCTAGATCTCAGGGTAATGAAAGAATTGGTGGATGGAATTGCAGGGCAGTAGCTCTTGGTGATCTCTGAAACACTATGAGGTGGAGAACTCTATGAAAAAATGTCTCAATTTATAAAAATTGTTGATATCTTTGGGGTTTACATCACCTTTATGTCCACCTACCTCTTGCTTCTACACAGAGTCATCCCTTGAAACGAAGATCTTAAAAAGGACAAGGGAAAAAACCAATTCAGTCAAATTCACCAACACATCAACAGTTTGACAATCTAAGCAATACCTTGCACCCACAGTCCCCACCTTTGCAAAGCAGAGAGGGAATTCTTGAATTTTAAAAAATGCATTTAATTACAACTCGTATCTTGGGCACAACTTGGGTCCACAAGCTGCCTTTGACAGGGGCCTTCCCAGAAATAATTTCCTCAGAGGGCCTGTATCTCTTCCCACAGAACATTTCTAAACCACATTTGATCAGGGCTTTGTGAACATAGGTTTTAAATTGGTTTCACTGCCATAACCAAAAGAAGCTGAGGCATCTTCTCCTCTTTGGAGCTTTAGAAACAAGAGACAGCCTGTCTGTGCAGAGTGGTTTGGATGCAGACTGTCTCAGGATGGATCCCCCTCCCCACCCCAGCATCCCTGTCTTTCTCTAACCTAAAGGCAGGCAGGAGCCAAGGTTCTGTTTTCATGGTGCCCATAAACTGACTTCACTGAATACATTCTTTCTTATATGCTGCGCCTGTCCTTATTTACTGAATCACATCATTCACATAGGAAAGTGAAGGTCCTGGAATACATGACAACAGTATTGACAAAGTGGCTACCAAGGCGTACTGTCTGTCTCCTCCATGAAAAGTGGAAAGGGTGTGGGCAGGGATTACAAGCTTTATCAGAAACATGATTTTATTCTGTGATTATATATGCGTATATGTATATCTATATGTGCGTATACATAGACATCTCTATGCCTAAGAAATCACAAAATGTTAAAGCTGGCAAATTCTGTGAGATACATATATATATATATATATATATATATATATATATATATATACACACACACACACACACATATACACACACACACATCTATACATATATATGTACATATGTGTGTATGTATACATCTTGTTCAGCCCTTTCATTTTATAGTCAAGAAAACTAAGGTCTTGGGAAATTAAATGACATGCTTATAGTCACACAGGAAGCATCAAAGGCAGAATTTGAACTCAAGTCCTTGGACTCTGGAGTCAGTTCTTTTTCCAAAAGGTCCAAACTGAGAAATCAGACTACTGCAGTGTGGTATGGCAGAAAGAGCCCTAATCACATATATGTGAGTATACTATGAGGGTATATTACATACATATGTGTATGTAGGTATGTTTTTGTGTGTATATATGCTTTCACATCTTCTACAAGTTTTAAAAGGAAATCTATTAAAAAAGCTAAGCATAGAAAACATGAAACAAGTAATATTAAAAAACAAGTTTTATATATATATGATCACATACACTCACACATATACATAAAGACATATACATGCATGTATATTATATATGTATATGTATAGACACATACGTGTCTATGTATATGTGTATATACATGCATGTGTATGCATGTATGCACATGTGTATATATGTGTTTGTGTGTGTATGTATGTGTATGTGTGTGTGTACATATGTTGGAGCTAGAAGGGACCTTAGCACATAGATTGTTAGAGCTAGAAGAGAATCAGGAACATAGGCTGTTACAACCAGAAGGTTGTGACCTTAGAATAGAGAATGTTAGCAATGCAAAGGATCTTAGTATACATATGTAAGAATTAGGAGAACTTTGCAGACAGAATGTTGGATCATGGAACAATGAATTTTCAAACTGGAAGTAACCTTAGAATATAGAATGTTTATAAAAACCCAGAATGATAGAACATTGAGCATAGTATAGAAGGACTGGATGGGATCTTAGATACCATCTAGCCCAATACCTTTACTGTGTAAGAGAAAAATCATGCTCAGTGAGGGGAAGTTTGCTCAAGATCACAGAACTAGTCATGGAAAGAGCCAGGCCTAGAACCCAGCTCTGATTCCCAGGGCAGTGCTCTTTTTACCATGAAAGCAACTTAAAATCAACTTGCTGATTATGCCCTGGGCTGCACATGGGACATAGACTACACTCCCTACAAACCTACAGGGAAGAAAAAAAACAGGACTAAAATAGAAATGTCTGGTTTGTCAGCTGGGATTCTCCCCTTCCAGCAATGTCTCTGCCGAAGCATTCTGTTTACAAAATGCTTCTGCAGGCACGGAGATGAGATGGACTGAATTTAGGTTTAGAAGTGAACAGGAAGTTTTTTTTTCCCCCCTGGTGCTTTTTTTTTTAAATGGGGGAGGGGAGGGTTGCATCTTATGTTGCTAAAATGCTCTCTGGGAATGAAAAAGAAGGTGGCCCAAACTCATGACTCTCTGGGAAGGGAGAGGATTGGCAGATGAGTAAAGGACTGAGGGCTGTGTGTTAGATCCAGAGGGGGGAAATGGTTATCACATGTAGGCTGACTCTACCCTACATCAGTATTCCATCAAGAAACTTTTTCCAAGCATGATGAATATTGTTTTGGCTAAATCTGGCCTGTTATAGCAAGACCTGGCAAAGAGGAGTGGAAATAAGACTGTCCTCATGGTGACATAAAGCTGACCCATGATTTTAAATTCACAAGGAAGACCAATAGCCTGGGATATTATTTGATTTTAAGCCTCTGTTTCTGCTTTAGAATAAAAGGGCTTTTTCCAAGGGGAGATTGTTAGTTTGCCCTTACTTCCCTAGCAGAGCAGTGTTAAATCTAAATATAACTGTTGTGTGAATGTGTATGTGAGTGTGTGTGTGTGTGTGTATGTATGTATGTATGTGTGTGTGCATGTGCATGCACCCTACAGAGAATTGTAACCAGTGAGAATTGTAGTCAGTGAGTCTGATGCATGGAGACATGTTAGGTCAAAGAATCAGAGGATAACAGATTTAGAGCTGGAAGGGACCTTGGAGTACATCTTATCCAACCCATTCATTTTACAGTTAAGGAAACAGAAGCCCCAAGAAATTAAATGATTTATGGAATGTCACACAGGTAGTGTAAGAGGCAGAATTTGAACTCAGGTCCTTTGACTCTGGAGTTAGTGCTCTTTCTAAAAGGACAAAATGAAGAATCAAACTGCTCTGGAAAGTGCCTTTTCTCTGAATAGTATATTCATAAAATATTCAGTGTACTATGGTGAAAAGAATCCTAAATTTTGAGTTAGAAGACTGGGGTTTGAATCCTGGCACCAGAGCCATAATTAGCCATTGTCGAGCTCAAGGTAAGCAACATAAACCAGATCAGGGACAGCAGTCTGAAAATGTCTTGTAAATTAACTACAAAATCCATCAAGTGAAATGATACAAGAAAAAAGACAAACAGTCCATTGGGAGGGAAGATCTCTGGAAACTGCCCCCATGGGGGAAAAGACCTCAGTAGAAGTGCTCTTAATTGGTTGGGAAGGCAGCCATCTGAGGGGTGGGGTAGAGGGAATAACTCATCCTCAATGTAGCTATAGGGAGAAGATCAGAGAGGAACCATGTCACCTGGAAGCTTCCTATTCTTAACTCTTCTTGCAGACTTCAGGTGTAAACTTCAGCTGTTTCTACCCTGCTGCAGGAGTGTGCCTGATAAAAAAGTAAATGTATCAACTTCTAAGGTCACCTATAGGCCCAAGTCCTATGATCCCTATTCTTTTGGATTGACCAAAGAATTAATTAGCTCAAGAAATTCTAGGACTGAGAGGAAGCTTACAAAGCTAGTTTTGCAGATAAAGAAAGAAGAAGTGGACTTTCAGTTAATAGAGCCACACAAATTATAGTAGAGGAGCCCACCTTTCACATAGCTATTCAAGCAAACCTCTAAAAAGAGAACAATGTTGAACAATGCTTAAGAAATCCAAAGAGCAACTATAGTTATCACCCTCAATTGGCCCCACATTGCACAAAAGGATATCCAGAAGCCTTTTGGCATTCAGAAAGGGGTCCCAAATAAACAGTCAATGTGAGTTCAGGTAAACAAGCTAGAAGCCTATGAGGAGAGACTAGAGACACTCCAGGGGTACCTGAAGCCTAGTGACAAGAAGATTCAAGTGCTTGGACAAAAAGCTACAAGGCGATTAGAAGCCTAAGTTCTCTGCCCTAAGATGGTTCAAAGGGGTCTGGATACTGCCATACTATAAACTTGGATGATCCCTGGGGGACTAAAACGTGTTAGCGTTCTAAACACAAACACACTAGGATAAATGGAAGCTATCAACAGGAACCAAGGAAATATAGGTCAGGACCAATTAGGTCCAAACCACAACATCCAAATATGCAGGAGTACATTGGCACACAGTCTCAAATCAGTAATGATGGATATGGATAAACAGAAGAAGACACTAAACATTATGAAAAGATGATCAAGTGACAAACCCAGAAGAATAAAATGACTTCATAACAACTATAAGAAGTTCAAAGAAAAATAACATTTTGGCTATTAGGAATACAAGAATATCTAGAAGAAATGAAGAGTTTAAAAAAAACCTGTAAGTGAAATAAAGGGTCTAGAGAAAAGAATTAGGAGAATTAGAACAAAACTTAGAGCAGAGGGTGCAAGATCCTATCCAGGTAGCAAACTCCTGGAAACCTACAATGGACAAAATGGAAATCAATGACCCCCATGGAACAAGAAATATTAGCACAAATACTGACAAAGCAGGAGAAAATGTAAGGTATTTACTGTAAAAAGTGACTGATTTAGAAGAGAGGCCAATAAGAAATAATTTAAGAGTCATCATATTCTCTGAAAATCATTACAAAAATGCCTAGATAGCACATTTCAGAAAGTCAGAATTGTACATTGCCCATTATCTATTAGAATCAAAGGACAGTGTGAAAACAGAGCAAACCCACTAAGCACTCTGTAAAGAAACCTCAAAGTTAAAACTCTTAGGAATGCCATAGCCAAAATCCAGAGTTTTAAAGAAAAAAAATATTGTAAGCAACCTTTGGTTGATTTCAAAAATACCAAGGAACAACAGGATCACACAAGTCTTGGTAGCTACTACCATAAAAGAGAAGAAATCTTAGAATATAAAATTCCAAAAGGCAAAAGATAAAGATTTACAATTAATAATAACTGCAAAACTGAGTATGATACTATTGGGGGAAAGGGGATTTGTAATGAAATAGAGGTGTTTTGAGCATTTCTGATGAAAAGACCAGAGCTGAATAGAAACTTTGAAATGAAAACACAGAAGTCAAGAGAAATCTAGAAAGGTAAATACATTTAAGTACTTAGAAAGAAAATCATGATGATGATGATGATGATGATGATGATGATGTGCTGACATTCTAATGGGGAGCATATGTTCCTTCAGAAGTCTAAGATTTTCAATGGTTAAGAGGGAATTAAATGAGACAAAGGGCCTGGGAGTAGATTTTTTTGTTTTGTTTTTATGGTCTTAAGAGAGAAAAGAAGAGGGAAAGAAAAAGAATTCACTGGGTTAAGGGAGTGAAACTTACTATTTCTCATAACTGAGTTACGCAAGAAGAGTGGATCAATGTGGGAAAAAGGTGGGTAGAGTGGTGTGTCGTAAGCCTTACAAACCTCTTATGTGAACCTAAAACACACACACACACATACACACACACATACACACACACACATTTGGTCTAGAAATACATTAAACTCAATATGGAAATAGGTAGGGACAGAGAGGAATAATTAAGAGAGGGAAGAGTTCAGGAAGTAATAGTCACAGAACTTAACAAGGTAGATAATGGAGAGAGAATTAAAAGGATATAAAGACAGGCTAAGAACCAATGACTGGTGTTTGGGTGAGAGGAATTGATGAGGGGTAGTGGAATGGAAGAAGAGCATTTCAATTATATATTACTAGTGTTTGTTGCATTCCTTCTTTTTTTAACACCTTTTTCTTTATAAGCAAGGGATGGGGAGCAAGAGAGGAAAAAGTCAGCTGATACAATGGAGCAAAATACACTTTAACAATTGTACACTTAACAATTAACAGCCATACACCACAAACATGAATGGAATAAATTTGCCTGTAAAACAAAGGAGGATAACCCAATGGATCAGAAAGTAGAATCCAACAATATGTTGTTGATAAGGAACATATTTAAGCATAATGGCTGATACTATTAAAATGAGGTGCTATAGCAGAAATTATTATGCTTCAGGCATAAAGAATGGGGTAGCAATCATAATCTCAAACAACACTAAGAATAGACATAGTTAAAACAGATAAATAGGGAAATGATTTATACTTACGGGTACCACAGGCAATAACATAATATCAATACTTAGTATATATAGACTAAATGGCATGGAAAATAGATATTTAAGGGAAAACTAATGAAAAGACAAATCAAAGAGAATTGACAGGAAACTATAATAATTAGAGACTCAATGACTTTCTTTCAGACCTAGATAAATCCAAAAAAGTAAACAACAAAGACATTAAAAATCTGAATAGAATTTTAGAAAAGTTAGGTGATGATTGGTCTGTCATGATTCCTGAATGGGAACAGAAAATGAATATGTGCATTTCCTAGCTGTTTATGGCACCTTTACAAAAATTTACCATGTGCATAGAAACCTTGAAAAACAAACAAACAAAAAAACCCAAACCATGCAGCAAAATAGAAATTTAAATATAGGTGAGGAAAGGTAGCACCAGAGGGAAAAGTGACATCCAAAGTCACACAACTAGATAGTGATGGAGCAGATACCCTGACTATAATATCAATTCAATTTAAATTCATCTCAAGAAAAATTTACCAATTACTAAATATGAAGTACAATGCCAGAAGGGACTTAAAGCTAGAAAAGAACCTTAAATATAATTTAGTCCAACTCTCAAATTTTTGAATGAGAAAACTGACGTTCATTAAGTAAGTTGCCCAAGATCACAAAGGAAGTAACAGAGCAGGGATTCAGACTCGAGTCTTCTGATTCCAAATCCATGTTCACAAATAACTAAAACAGAAGAGAATGACAGAAGTAAACAAAAGTACAGGCAAAGCTCTGAGAATTTTGTAGAGGAAAAGACTGCTTTTTTCACTGAGGGAAGGAAAAGAGGGTTTCCTTATGGAGATGATACTTGAGTTGAGCCTTAAAGAAAGTTAAAGACTTCCAGGGAAGTCCAGTGAAGACATGGCTATCAGTGGGAGCAAAGGTATAGAGACCTGAGAAGGCAAGATAAGAAGTGAAAAAGAGAGCTTAAGACTATTTCTGTTATGTTAGGCATAATTTCATAATCTCCCTTCCAAGGGCCTTATGTGTAATGGAACTGATTCCTTTCCATAATAATGTAAAATGTTATATAAATACACATAAGAAGAGAACTTTGTCAGAAGAACTGAGCTCAGGTCCCAGGCTTGATATTTCCTAGCTTTGTATAAATCTGTGTGTAAGCCATTTCCCCCTTCCACGGACCACCTTCCTCGTCTATAAAATGGGTATGACCATACTTCTGCTGCCTACTTCACAGAGTTGCTGTGAAGAGCAAAGTGCTTCATAAATCTTAAAGCACTATAAAAATGTGAGAGATTGATTGTGGTTGTTATTGTTATTATTATCACTATCGACATTTTCATCTTGCCCTCTGACCACTTTATTTCTCCTATGCCTTCACAGACTGGGCATTTGGTTACAACCACAGGGACCAACAAGCATTACTTGGTTTTCATACGACTAAATATATTGCACGGTTAGCACTGCCCTGGACTTTGCCCAAATACCCAAGGACGAACGTTTTGCTGCTGGATCACACCATCATTACTAATAGTCTATGAAGAGAATCCAGATTGAGCAGATAATAAAACAAGATATATGTCACCAAGAGGAGAGAGCTGCTTTGCAAAGGCAAATACTTGGAAATATTTTCCTTTTTCTAGTCAGTTCTAGGCTAAGCACTAAGGCTGAAATTGGGCTTCTGGAAGGTTCTTGGATAAAAAGAAAATAGAGATATTGCAGAAACGGGGAAGTGAGAGGAGAAACTCAGCCAAGAGGTAGAGGAGCTGAGTTTGATTCCCAACCCTGCCACTTAACAAGCTATTTTTGATAATGGTCAAATCCTTTCCTTTTTCTAAGTCTCTGTTTTTTCATACATAAACTAGAGCCAGTAATGCTTGGGCTTCAGCTTAAGGGATATAAGCTGTTCTCTCCTTCCTTCCTCTTCCAAACTTCTTGAAAAAAAATTGTTTATACTTGAAGCTTCCACTAGTTTCTGAAACTGTCTTCTCAAGGGTCACTGATAGCCTCTCTATGGTCAATGGTCTTTTTTTAGGTTTTCATTCTCCTTGATATCTCTAAAGCATCTGACACTGTTGAAATTCCCTCTCATTATATATATTTTTCCTTCCTTTGCGTTCTGTGACCATACACTTTACCTCTCTGTTCTTTTTCTGTCTTCTTTTCCCCAGCCCCCAAATGATAGAATTCTCTAAAGTTCTTTTTTTGACCCTCTTCTATTTATTCTCTACACTTTCCTCTTGATGTCTCTTCTACTCCCATAGCTTTTACTAACACCTCTATGCAGACAATCTATATCTTTATCCTCCAGTATCTTCTCATGATTCCAGTCTTGTATTTTCAACTGTCTGATGAGTATCTCTACCTGTATGCCCTATCAACACCTCATCTTCAATGTTTTTTTTTTGGAGGAGGTAAGGCAGGGCAATTGGGATTAAGTGACTTGCCCAAGGTCACACAGCTAGTAAGTGTATCAAGTGTCTGAGGCTGGATTTGAACTCAGGTCCTCCTGACTCCAGGGCCGGTACTCTATTCACTGCGCCACCTAGCTGCCCTCAACCTCATCTTCAATGTATCAAAAAATAAACTTGCTTTCCCCCCAAAACTTCTCTTACTTCTGATTTTCTTGACCCATGTTTGAAGTCTTGGTGTAAGAGTTGGCTTTTTCCATTACTTATCCTTCCACATCTAAACAGTTACTAAGTCCATTTGATTATAATTATGCCCTGATATTACCTAACACTTATTTTAGTTAAAAATGGCATAGGCTTGATTCTTCTTTCACAACATGACTAATGTGGAAATATACTGAATATGATTATACATATAGCCTATATCTGATTGCATGCCATTTTGGGGAGGGGGGAGAGGAAGGGAGGGAAGAAAATTTAGAACTCAAAATCTTATAAAAATGGATGTTGAAAACTAAAAATTAATTAATTATTTTTTAAATGGCATAGGCCTTGGGTATTCACTCTGTGGGGATGATACAGAAGCTTCAGCCTTGGTAGGCTCCTTAAGTTGACTCAGTGAGGAAACAGAAAGTATGATTAGATTTATTGACAAGGCATGAGACAGGGGACTAAAGAGGACTGACAAAAAGATCACAATGAACAAAAGAGAGACTCTGAATGAAAGGAGATGCTTGGTAGGAGGCTGAAGAAGAGGAAAGAATCAAAGACTGGGAACAGCATACCAGAAAGCTTTGGTCGTGCATTTAATAAGTTCAAGTCACCGGTTCCAGACAAACAACATCCCAGGGTGTCATTACATCCCAAAATGATGTAACTGGTGAGCCGTCATCAGTGACCTTTGAAAACTGAGGAACTGAGGAGAACGAGAGAAGTGTCACAGAACTGGAGACAGGCAAATATTCTATTCTTAAAAGATGAGAGAAAGTAGAGTCTATAAACTCTAGACTGGTAGGTAAGCTTGGCTGATTCCCGGCAGAATTCGAGTTTAGTTTGTGAGCATTTACAAATGGAAGTAATGACTGCCAAGAGCCAGCTTGGCTTCTTCAGGAACAGGTCATGTCAGTCTAGTTTCCTTCCCATTTCTGACAGGGTAACTAGACTGGCAGTTTAAAATAATTGTAGACAAAGCATACCTGAATTCAACAAGGCATATGACAGCCATGTCTTCATGCTGCTTGTGGATAAGATATGGGTTAGATAGCAGTATAGTTAAACACTTTTATTTCCTTGGCTGAGGAGCAGTGCAGGGTGGTCATGAGAACGAGATACACATTTTCAGTTTCTTGCCCTTGTTAACTTGATTCATTAGGAGAAAGAAAAGTTATGGCCTTTAAAAAACATCCTGGAGAATTTTTTTTTACTTTGAGAGGCATTGTGGGGTGCTGGGAATAAACTGAACTCTAAGTCGCCAGGGCTGATTCTGAGACTTATCTAGCCATCTAACCTTGAGAAAATCACTTGGGCATAAGGAAAATTACTCAGGCAGTATGTGAAGGATGTACTTGAGAGGGGAGAGATTTATAAAACTACAAACTATAGAGTGCAAGGTCTGCTTCTTTATATCCTCCAAAGTACCTAACACATAACTGCTACTTAGTGAAGGTCTGTCCAGTCCAAATCAGCAGCTGCCTTCTGGACATCTCCACCCAGATCTGTCTCTCAAGTAGTCTACACTTTAAGTCTCTGCTGGCTTCTATGTGTCCCAAATGAATCTCATTATGTTTTCCCCAAAACTCATTTATCCTATGTACTTCCCTCTGTTGAATCAACGAAACAACCATGTTTCCAGTTACACTGGTTTACAGCCTTGAAGTCATCCTTGCCCTTAGCGCTCAAACACATTCAGGTGCCAAGTCTTGTCAATTCTATCTCCACAAAATCCTTTGCATCTTCTCTATTCTGTCTCCCCTCTCACATAGCTTCTCCTCTAAATAAACCCTCATCACCTCTCACCTGAATTACTGTAATAGCTTCCTGACCTGTTTCCCCACTTCCAACCTCTCTCCTCTCCAATCCATTCTCTACGTATCTGCCAAACTGATATTTCTAAAACACAGATCTGACCATGTCACCCATGACTCAAAAGTCTTCAATGACTTCTTGTTGCCTTTAGGTAAAAATCTAAATTCTTAGCCTAGCTTTAAAGCCCTCCACAATCTTGCTTCTCTCTATTTTTCCACTCATTTAAAATTATTCCCCTTTAAACACTGATCCATCAAACTATCCCTCTATCTGTTCTCCGTGTATATGACATTCCATCTCCTGCCTCTGAGACTTTGCATAAATACTTCCTCCACCCCCAAGTCTGAAATCTACTCCCTCCTCACCCCCTTATCATAGAATCTCTGGGAATTCTGATTCCCATGGGAACAGCACTCTTTCCTCTGGAAATTATTTGGTATTATTTTGCCTGTACTTTGAGTTTATTCACTTTATACAGATTGTATTCCCCTCGTGGTAGAATGTAAGCTTCTTGCCAGCAGGAATGATTTTATTTTTGTCTTCATTTCCCCAGCTGAGTCAGAACAATGCCTTGCACTCTAAGTGCTTAATATATGTTTGTTGAAAATGACTGTAAGGACAGGGATGACCTAAGAGAGAAGACATGCTAAGCTCACCTGCGGGGGAGCAGAGGGAGAGGGAGAGGGAGAGAGGGAAAGAGAGGGAGAGGGAGAGGGAGAGAGGGAAAGAGAGGGAGAGGGAGAGGGAGAGGGAGAGAGAGAGGGAGAGAGAGAGAGAGAGTGAGTGAGAGAGATAGAGAGAGAAGAGAAGAGAAGAGAAGAGAAGAGAAGAGAAGAGAAGAGAAGAGAAGAGAAGAGAGAGAAGAGAGAAAGGAGAGAGAGAGGAGAGGAGGAGAGGAGAGGAGAGGAGAGGAGAGGAGAGGAGAGGAGAGGAGAGGAGAGAGAGGGAGAGGAGAGAAAGAGGGAGAGAGAGAGAGAGGGAGAGAGAAGAGGAGAGGAGAGGAGAGAAAGAGGGAGAGAGAGAGAGAGAGAGAGGGAGAGAGGGAGAGAGGGAAAGAGAGAGAGACAGAGAGAGAGACAGAGAAGAGGAGAGGAGAGGAGAGGAGAGAAAGAGGGAGAGAGAGAGAGAGAGAGGGAGAGGGAGAGAGGGAGAGAGGGAAAGAGAGAGAGACAGAGAGAGAGACAGAGAGAGAGACAGAGAGAGACAGACAGAGAGACAGAGAGAGACAGAGAGAGAGACAGAGAGAGACAGAGAAGAACACACTGTCATACCACCGCCACCAAGGGGAGGGAGCGAGATCTGGCTACCATTCTAGCACTGCTAAACCCATCAGCCAACCTGGCCAGTCCTGATCCAGTATCTATATTGTAGAATAGTAGAACTAATGGAATAATCAATGGCTTTGATATAATTATGTTATTGTAACTCTTCTCAGTCTGGTGTCATCTCCCCACAAACTTCGTCTAGAAGCGCTCTTTCTCTGCTCAAGCCAGGCTGGCCATCTCTTCACTGTCTTGTGGTATGGTGGGAAAAAGTGGGGTTAGGAGTTAGAGGATTTGGGTTTGACCCTTGCTCAGCTGCTTTACTTCTTGAACAAGTAATTCCATTACTCTGTGCTTCTGTTTTCTCATCTTTAAAATGAGGGGTTTGGATTAAATGATCTCTAAGTTGTCTTATTCCTTTCCTCTTTTTTTCTGTCATTGTATGATATCTAAGGGCTGTTGGATGACCTCATTGTTGTATGCCTGTGAAACCTGGACAGTCTACCAGTGCCATGCCAGGAAATGGAATCGCTCCTGTCTGAATTGTCTTAGGAAGATTCTGAAGATCGTCCGGCAACATAAGGTACCAGACACTGAGGTCCTTTCTCAAGTTGTATTGTCAATCACTCCAATTCTACTGCGGAGAGTGCAGCTCCACATTGTTCAAATGCCAAATGTACCTTTGCCTAAAAGACTACTTCATGGAGAACTCACACAAGGCAGGCTCTCGAATGGAGTTCTGAAGAAGCAATACAAGGACCCTCTCAAGGTCTCTCTAAAAAAACCTTTGCAATTGATTGTGAGACACGGGAGACACCAGCACAGGACCACCCAGCATAGTGTGCTCACATCCAAGAAGGTGCTGTACTCTGTGAGCAAGGCAGAATTGCAGTAAAGCTCAAAAGAAACATGAAATCTGAAAATTTAGAGATATCTCCACAAATGTTCATATGGACCTATGGTAGAGTGTTCCAAGGTCATATCGGTCTGATCAGCTACAATCAGACACGCTCCATCTTGACCCCAACATAGTGATATCATTTTGGTCCTCTTTCAGAATGAAGGATAACAACCATGATATCTGATATATAACCTAATATCAACATGTCAAACACACTGGGGCACAACACTTTTGAATGGGACCAAACCAGATTAAAATGTACTTGAAAAATATTTAACAAAATAAATAAAAATACAACAGAACATAGATAATGTTACTAGGTGGTTTTCTAAGTCAGTATGCTGCCCACAGGGATCTTTATGTCTGGTTTAATGGCCTCTGTTTCTATTTGAGTTTGATACCACTGATCTAATATATTCCATTTCTAAAACACTTTAAACTTCTCAAGAGCATTCTCTTCCCCACAGCACTGTGAGGTAGTTAATACAAAGATCAGAACATCTGATTCATAGTTGAGGAAACTGAGGCTCAGAATGTTGAAGTCAGTTGTCCAGTGTCACAGGGATCATATATGGTAGAGCTGAGATTTGAACTCAAATTTCCTGACTTTAAGGCCAGTGTCCTTTGCATTATATTATGTCACCTCTAGCATTTCAGGATTCAAACTACATACAAACAGGTGCACGGTAGGGTTACACAGTTCCTCTTTGTCTGTTTTCAGAGATAAGACTCTCTAGGGATTTCCTTGGTACTGGATTCATTCTGTCCCTTGAACTCATCCATTCTAAGTACAGCTTATTCTCTCTCCTAGCTCCTTGAGAAGCCTGATTCCCCTTATTAGTTCAGTCCTGCTTAAAATTACCAACAGTCTATCCTTAGAGTCTTCCCTCCCAGGTCCCACCATCACTGAGGAAGCTACAAGTTTTTCATCTGCTTTCTTCCAGGCTTTACCTTGTCCTCAAATTCCATCTGGATTATATTCACAGTTCCCTCTGACACTGACCCCCCATCCACCCCAAGTGGTACCACTCCCTTCATCCCACTCCTAGAAATATCCTTGAGCTTGTTCTTATCAGGCTTCCATCCTTTAAAAGAAGTCTTGATTTTCACACTGGCCTCCCCTAACTCCTGGCCCAAACTCACCCATATCTGGCTTCTCTCCCTTTTTTCTGACTTGTCTCTTCCCTTTCCATACTGAGGTACAACTTGTCTTTTACTTATTCTATTTTCTGTCCCTTTGTCTCTGGGGACATGATGATCCAACCATTGAAGATTCACATTCATACACACATATCCGTAGCTAGGATTAGGATATAAGGAAGACCTTCCTTGTGATCTGGGATGCATAAATAACCAGACTATGAACTCTGTGAGGGCAGGCTGCCTGTCAGCAACTCTCCTTTCCTCACAGCAGACCCAGGCAAAGACTGGGTATGGAGGAGGGGGTTCAGTTTAGGTTTATGGACATACAAGTAGGAAGTTCTTCCTATACTATGCCCCTGATTTCCTTAGTGACAAAAAATGTACCCATTTTCATTTACAGAAATATATACTGTCCCCTCAGGCTAGAGTTCCTGAACATGATTTATTAGATGTTGACATCATTGAGGCATCATCTTGAATTCTGGATCAACTTGAGCTCTCCTTTCTCCTTCTCATGTCACTCTCCTGGTTGCTGCTGTCATCATGGAAGCCAGCTAGTTGAATTGTGGAAATAGTAAGGCAGCAGCTGCTATCAATAGATCTGATGAAGGCTCTAACCAAGGGGTTCTTAACCTGGGGTCCACAGACCCCCCCAAGGGTTCTATCAGGGGAGCCCATGAAGTTGGATGGGAAAAATTATTTCTTTATTTTCATTAATCTCTGATTGAAATTGAGCATTTCCCTCAGTCACTTAAAAACGTGGCTCTGAGAAAGGTGCCCAGGCTTCAGCAGACTATCAAAAGGGTCCATGAGACAAAAAGAGGTTAAATCAACTTCTCTACTACCTGAAAGCTGCCTGAATACAGCCTCTAAAAGCAGGGAGAGTTCAGGCTTCTGGACTGCAGTTCTTAAACCGGCTGTTTTTCAACTGTATCTATAAAGTTGATTGTGCCAGAGTGAGATTAGGAGGGTCAGATAAAAATTCTTTGTGTCAAAGTAGTATTGCTTTGAGGCGGCTGTTTGGTTTTGGGGTATGTGCCTGTGATGGGGTTCCCTTTGGGTAGTATGCATCACTAGGAGAGTCTTATGCATTCGGACATCTGAAGTCTCCAATATACAAAAATGATGGACAATATAACAGCTACATGCTTGAAAACATCTTAATCTTTGTCTCTAGGTTCTCAAGCATGCATGAGAGAGGCTAGGACCCTTGCAGTCACTGGGTGTGGAAGGCTTGCATTAGGTACTCTCTTCAGTTCCAGGGGAATAGAGATCATCTTTGTTTGGTACATGAGAACTATGTTTCCCTTTCTATTCCTAGTCTATTTTAATGGATTTCTCCAGCTGTCTGTGTCCACATGAAGGTATCTGTCTGATACTATAGAGACCATAATCTTAAAGGATAGCCCTTTTTCCATTTCATTCTTCGAATAGCTGCCATAATAATCTAATGGATTGACCGGTCTCCCTGGGCTACTCTCCTGCTCATAAACCTTTAGTGGCTCCCTATTCCCTACAGTAATGTTTCCTAACCTTTTATGCATCAACAACAAACTACTTTCCCATTCTTTGTTGCATGATTAAAACCTACTGATTGAGAAAAAAAATGTTGACAAAAAGGTACTATGGATTCAGTAACATTTTAAATGGAATTGCATTTTGTTAATCACAACAGCCTCGGGCATATTAAACACCTTCCCAACTCCCTCAGCCTCATCTCCCCTCTGATTGGTGGGCCAGGGGGCAGAGCACAAAATACCACCCAAAGCTTTCCTTTATAGAGGACAGAACCAGATGCCCTCTCACCACACACTCCCTGGTGTTCCCTCCACCCTGACTCTGCTTTCCAGCTTCCTTTGGTGAGTTGTCTTCTTCTTTCATTAGGTCGTAAGCTCCTTGAGGGGAGGGATTGTCATTTTCTTATTTGTATCTTCAGGAGTTTAGCAGAGGGCCTGGTGCACAGTAGGTGTTTAATAAATACTTATTGAATTGAAGTTGAATTGATTCTATGGTCAAAAGTTAGGAATTACTGGCCTATGGGACAAAATATGCACCTCTTAGCCCGGCATTTCAAAACTTCTGCAATCTGAATCCAACCTACTTTTCCTTTCTTGTTTCATGTACTTTTACTTTTAACACTAATCTGGCTTAGTCCTCTATTCCAGTCCCACTTGTGTTCATTCATACAGGCTCTTTCCCACGTCTGCAATACCCTCTCTCCACATCCTTCACTACTGAACTCTTTCTTTAAAAGCCAGTTCAGGTACTACCTCTTCCGTGAACCCTCTGATTCAACTCCAAGAACCCTTAGTTGAAAGCTAGTCCCTTCTTTGTAAAATATTAAAGATCTCTGAACTTAAAATTACCAGATCTAGGTTTGGGTCTTAGCCACGATGCTCACTATCAGTATGACTTAGAGTCGCTTCACCTCATCCTCTCCAGCTGTTAACATTCTAGGATTCTGATTTTGAGTTGGTGATTCTCAAAGGAGTGGCTGGTCCTCTGCTTTACTCATATCCTCTATAGGTGGGCACATGCTTTATTCCCAACCCCTTCCTCCATAAACACCAGGAGGTCAGGGACTCTGTCAGTTTTCATCTTTGTGGACTGGCTTCCATCAGTCAAAAGTGGAAAACATTACCGTGGCACTCTAAGGTTTACAGAATGCTTTCCTCACTATAAGCCCCTTTCATTCATTCCTTCACTCAGTAAACATTTATTAAGCATCTACTATGTGCCAGGCACTGTACTAAGCTTTGGGGATACAGAAAGAGGCAATAGACAATTCTTGCCCTCAAGGAGCTTACAATCTAATGAATAGAAAGCATCTACAAAATTATCCTGATTTTATTGTTGGAAAAACTGAGGCCAAGAAAGGGAGCAGGGACCTGGCCAAGCATATTCAGTCAGTGTCAGGCTGAATTTTAACTTAGGTTACTCCAAGGCCAGCATGCTGTTTCACAATAAGATACAAAGGTAGTGGAAGAGAAGTGCTGAATGCATGATACAAAGTGCTAAGAGAGTTAAAAATGACAGAACATTTTGGCCTCAGTTTCCTCATCTGTAAAATGAAGGGTTTGGGCTACATGACTCTTGTGGTCTCTTCCATTTCTTAACTTATGAAACTTCTATCTTGGGAATGGAGGGTGCTTTCATGACATCTCCCAAGAAAATGATGAAGAAATGTTGACAAATACTTGCTCACCAATTGTCCTTTTTCTCAACACCAAGTTGACCGCAACTCCTTCTTTCCAAATTTTCTTATTTCTGCCTCATTTTCACTTTTCATTTCATGGTATGAACATCTTATTTAGGGGCAGAATGATGATGTTCTTAATGGTCACCAAAACATATGTGTCCAAGAGCGGGCTGAGTCCTGGATACGTGACTGTAGGCAGGTGATTTAATTGTTCTGGGCCTCAGTTTTCTCATCTGTTTAATAGGGATTATAATACTTGCACTCACTTCCTCAAAGGACTGTTGTGATGAAAGTGCTCTGTAAATCTTGAAGAAATGGGAGTTGTTATGATGACTTCACTTGGAATGGTCTGGTCCAACTTCTACAGCCTTTAGTCCTGTGACTCCAGCTAATGTTTGGTCTTGGGGGGATAGTTTTATTTATTTCTGAGTCACATTCACACATGTTGCTTTGACTTTCAGTTGTAAATTGTATCGAGACAGGACTCTGAGAAGTACCTGGCATGAAACTGTTGTGGAATGTTCATTAAATATCACTGCCAGGCCTCAGGAAGCCAACAGCTTGGATCCCACAGCATGGGACCAGTCCACTGGATGTCCCGTTGCGCTTTGGATCTGTGGATCCAAACTGCTTTAATTCCAAATTCATTTTTTCTCATACTTTGCAATTTAAGTTAATGAGGTTTTGCCATCACTCAAATGTTGCTTAAAAACAAAACAAATATTTTTCACCCATGATTCTCCAAATAAAGAGGGAATGAGAGGCAGTGTGGTTTTGTGAAAAGAAAGCTGGGCTAGGAAGAAGGGAAGTTGGATTCCAGTCCTGGCTTTGACATTCACTAGCTATATGACTGCAAAAATGTCACTTTATTTTTCTGAGTTTCAGTTTCCTCATCCATAAAATGAGAATAACATTTGGACTACCTCCCTCAGATGGGAAGAAGGAAAATACTTTGCAAGTTACAGAGCATTCTATCAATATAATTCATCATTACCAGTCGTGTGTTTTCTGTGCTCCCCAAAGTCTTACTCCAATGCCTCATAGTGGCATGGAGAGTGCATGCTCTGGTAGGGTCTACCATGTTGGAAAAAGTTTCTAGTAAGGTCCCCAAAACAGACTCAGGGAGCTTTTTATGGAACAAAGAAAAATAGGAAATGGCCTCCAGTTCTTTATTTATCTCTGTTCCTGCTCCCAACAGTGATGGTGGAGGAAGGTGCAATGAGGGAGAAGAATCCTACAGTTTTTAGACTGTCTATAAGTGTTATAACCGAGCTGGTAGTTCTCAAGAAGTAAAAGCGTTGTCCAATGACCAATGTACAGAAGGAAATAAATTGTATTAATCTTTATAGTTTTACTGTAAACAAAACCAGAAAACAGAAGGAAGCTGTGGCTAAATGGAAGAAGGATGATTCATAGATTCCTCCTTGGAGAAACAAATGAAGTAGTTGGTGTAATTGGCTGTATCACGCTCCCAAAGGGAAATCATTTTATGAGACACCTGGGCATCTCATATTGCTTTCCCTCTGTTAATTATTTCCTATTTATCCTGTATATAACTTGCTTTGTATGTGTTTCTTTGTATGGTTTCTCCCCCATTAGACTGTAAGCTCCTTGAGGGCAGGGACTGTCATATGCCTCTTTTTGTATCCTCAAAATTTAGCTGGGCACATAGTACTTGGCACATAGCAGGCACTTAATAAATGTTGATTGATTGAATGATTGATTGTGCTAGGTATTTGCAAAAAGCTCACTTTTGAAAATAAACGAAGTTTATGTACCTGTATTTGTTACAAGGGATAAAAAGTAGACATATTCTCTAAAGAACTCAATGAGAATTTCTAAATTAAATCAACATATATTTTCATACTTGGTGACTTCAAGGCAAAGGTGAAGATGGTGAGAACTATATTGGAAACTATATAGGAATAAAGAAGCCAATAACTTGTACTCTATGTAGAAACCTTTGACCTACATATCTAGAAAGGTGAGAGAGAGAATTACAGAAAAAGGTAAGAGAGAAAAAGAGAAACAGACAGACAGAGATAGAGACAGAGATAACATTTCTTAAGTGTTTGCTATGGGTCAAGAGCCATAGTTCTGGGGATACAAATAAGCAAGGAAGACAATTCCTGACCCTCAAGGAGCTTACATTCTAATGGAGGAAGATAATGGATAAAAGGAAGCTGAAAGGAGGGAACTGGGAAAGATGTACAATGCAAAGTGAAATGGAGATCCAGGCAAGATAAGATGAGATTTCATCTATGGTCCATAGAAACCACTGAATAATATCAGAAACAATGAAACTGATTATACTTTAACAGATAGGAAATGACTAGTTACAGATATGGGGGTCATTTCTGAAGCAGCTATCTTATGTACAATCAGATCTATGATTTGTTAGAGCAAAAAATAAAATTATGCAAATCTAAAAAAGAGAATAAAAATGAGAAAAAGATATGTCATACAATGAAAACAACCACAACCTAATCTACTGAAAAATGGGATGTGTATAGAAGAAAGACTATAATATACAGTTTAATTAATATAAGTTAACTGTCACAACAAGGAGACAACAAAACTCTTGACATTTGCCAAGTGAAGAGATACTGAAGCCAACAACAACACTGGTTTAGAATATGAATTTGTTTGCAAAATCTTATTATATAGAAAGATGAAACAGTTGTTATTATGCAATAATTATCAGAGTGGTATATCCAAAGAGAGAGCTGGAATATCAGAGCTGGATTTAGAATCCAGGTTTTCTGACTCCAATTCCAGTATTATTCCACCACCACAATTCACTCTGATATTCATGATATAGGTACAGTTCAAATTTCTGAAGTGATCTAAAGATTTTACACCTTCATTGACATGAACTGGATCCACAAGTACAGAAACTGCCAAAAGACCTTTAAGTGAGAGTACTTTTGAGAGTTGGCCTCCTGGATCTAAGTGACAGTACACTCCTGCTGGCTAGTCCCATTGTCTTGTGTTTCAAAACACAAAGTAATCCCTGGAAAGATAGGGTTGAGTCTTTGGAGAGAAACTGAAAAGTCAACTTCACTTTCCAGTTATGCATATGGGTCATAAGATCACTAATTTAGAGTTGGAAGGGACCTTAGAAATCATGAAGCCCAATCTCCCATTTAATGGATGAGGAATTGAGGCCCAGAGGGGCAGTACGTAACAGAGCTAGGATTTGAACCACGTCTTCTGACTCCAAATCCAGTGCACTTTATAGGATTCATCCTGGTTCCCATCATCCATTAGCCCCGAGAAGCAAATTTACACAATGCTCAGACAATAACAACTGAGGTGCGATTCAGTATTCTAGCTTTAACTCAAACCATATGACAAACTTGGTTTGGTTTTATATGAGAACTCAGTGTTTCTCATGAGCCTGATGAAGGATGGGAGTGTTGACCTGAAGGTATCTCAGCCTCTGTATGCTCTGGGCATGTCATAGGTGGGTTAACCCCCATAGGTCATACACATCTTTGGCTCCCCTCTTATGCACTAGATTGCCACTCATTTTCACAGAGAGGTATAGTTGGTGTTTTGAAGAAACATCAATGGGAAGTGCTGGGCTGACAAATCACTTTGAGGCTATAAGCTGTCTCTTTCATTCCTTGGCCCCACAAATCCCTCTGGAATTAGTCCCTGGCTAGGGACATTGGTGTAGAGCAGTGGTCTCCAAATTTTTCGATTATACCACAATTAATAAAAGATTTTTGAACATATAGCCTGAAAATATGAATAATTATTTATTTATAAAGAATGTATAGCATTCCCCAATTGAGAAATGGTCAAAGGATATGAACAGGCAGTTTTCAGAGGAAGAAATTAAAGATATCTATAGGCATATGAAAAAATGCTCAAAATGCAAATCAAAACAACTCTTAGATACCACATCTCTCCTGTCAGATTGCCTAAAAACAGGAAAATGATAAATGCTGGAGAGGATGTAGGAAAATCGGAACATTGTTACATTGCTGGTGGAGTTGTGAACTGATCCAGCCATTTTGGAGAGCAATTTGGAACTATGCCCAAAGGGCTATGAAAATGTTCATACCCTTTGACCCAGCAATACCACTTCTAGGGTTGTATCCCAAAGAGATCACACAAGTGGGAAAAGGACCCACACATACAAAAATGTTTATAGCGGCACTTTTTGTGGTAGCTAAGAATTGGAAATCAAAGGGATGCCCATCAATGGGGGAATGGCTGAACAAGCTGTGGTATATGAAGGTAATGGAATACTATTGTGCTGTAAGAAATGGGGATGATACGGACTCCATAACAACCTGAAAAAACCTATACGACATAATGCTGAGTGAGCAGAGCAGAGACAGGAGCACATTATACACAACCACAGATATATGGATTCTGTGAGGACTAACCCTGACAGACTTTGCTCTTCTCAGCAACACGAGGTGCAAAGACAACTCCAAAGGACTCACGCTGGAGAATGCTATCTACATCCAGAGAAAGAACTATGAAGTATGAATGCAGATTGAGGCACACTTCATGCTCGCCTTCCCCCCCACCTTTTTTTTCTCTCTTTTGTTTTTGTTTTTGGGTTGGGTTTTTTTTTGTTCTGTTTCTTCTTTCTCATGATTCATTCCTTTGGTCACGATTCTTCTCCACAACTTGACTACTGTGTAAATTAATTCAATGCGAAGTTATACGTGGAAGTTATATGGGATTCCATGCCGTCTTGGGGAGGGAGAGGGGGAGGGAGGGAGGAAAATCTGGAACTCAAAATTATGTAGAACTGAGTGTTGTAAACTAAAAAAAAAAAAACCAAATAATAAAAAAGAATATATAGCTACTACTATGATACTGTCCATCCCAAAACAAAATAAGGGGAGTGGTAGAGAGGGCAAAACTCTTACTCACTGGTCATTGCCCCCCAACACCACCACCAAGTGCTCCCTCCAAGATGTACTGGGAATAGGGTGAAGATTTTCCTGATGGCAGCTGCTGTTCTGGGAGCCCAAGTGGTTATTGGGTTATAAACTGCTCTGAGTAGCCAATGCAAAGACAGAAAGGGGGTGGTTAGGAGAGTGGGAAAGTGTTGGGAAATAGTGGGTGAAAAACATTAGGTGTAGCTGTAAGGAAGACAAGCCCCTAATTGGCTACTGCAGGTAGGGTTGAGTTAAAGCTATGATCCCACCCTTGGATTGGTTGGTCACACACCTCCTGGGGACATACCCTGGTCCCTACTTTAAGAAGCTCTGGCCTAGAGAACAGAATGTTTAGTACTCCATACCTAAGATTATCAGCCAAACACTTAGAAAAAGAAACAGGTTCTCTGGCTGGGTCCTCTCCCTTATCATGGGAGAGCAAGAAAGTTCAAGAATACAAGAAACCCTAACGACATCCAGCTCTCAAGATCCAGATTCTGAGTTTTCTGAAATGCAACATCATAGCCCTGAACAATGGAACCCTCACTTCACAAACTAAAAGCAGCAGGAGCACCAGCCACATAAGGGACAGGCTTTCTGGGGAAAGGAAAATGGGCATTCAGATCTGTTCATCTCTGATGACAGATGGTGTCATCCAGAAAATACAATAAAAAATTTTGACATACTTTAGAAAACAGATTGAGAATCCAAAAAGATCTCAATAGCCTAAGCCAAATCAATTAAAACGAAAGTTATCATAGTGTTTAAAGCCAAAAGGGGACTTAGAGACCACCGAGTTCAGCTTCTTCATTTTACAGATGAGGAGGCTGTGTTAACCAACAGAAGGTGACTTGCTCAAAGTCACACTGAAAGTAATAACAGACAGAATGAAAAGCCATATCCTCTACTCCAAATCAAGTCATCTTTCCAGGATGCAGAATCTCAGAACTGAAAAGGAATCAAGGAAGAGCCCTGAGTAGAGGAGGGTAAATGCAACTTTTACCCAGGAGACTGTAATTGAAAGAAGGCTGAGAGCACTTCTATTTCTTTAGCAAGTAGAAATAACTAATGGATTGGATGGGGAACTGATACCTAGCAAACATGCTTCCTTTTCCCTGGTGACTCTACAATCCACCATCCTTGTACTCCATATTTCTCTGCCAGCCCTGTGCATAGCCATTGTATCTATGGTGTGATTATTCCAATTCCTCTCCTGGGCCACCACCCTTTACAATCCTCCTATTGTTGTGCTGTTCTCTCAGGGCCCATCTACTGCTAGCACGTTCTTGCCACTTCCTGGGGTCAAGAGAAATTATGCCACCACATCTTCAGTCCACCATCTCTATCCTCTCCCCACTTTACTCTTCAGCTTCCTATTCATTGAGTAATGATGAGACCGATCTCCTTGAGGAATGGGTCACCCCTCCCCTAGTAAAATTGTACCTAAAGTAGACAATGCTCACTGTACCCCAACTATGTCATGCAGTCAGGCCTACGGACCTGACTCATAATACCTTCCCCAGCAAGGTACACAGATCAGAGACTATCTTGGCTGGCTACTCACCTGACATCTTGGAACACAGACCAAGGAATCTAAAATGGGCTAACTTCACACAAAAGCCACCCCTGACTCAGTGCAGGTAAAGACTGGCATCATTCAACTGAGATGAGATCCTGTGATTTTCCTACACTATGTGTGAGTTCCTTTCCAGCCCAGTAGTGGCCAACCCAAAAGCTGCCTTGAAAGAACAATCTGAGGTCTCTCTCTCCCACTCACTAAGCAATGTTCCAGGGTCTTTTGCCCAATGGGGACTTGTATCCCAAGGTCTGAGGTCTCTTCCTTCCTACCTGAATTTGTCTTAAAAAGCTATTCTGAGGGTACCTTTCTTGCCAGCAGAGTTAAAGCTCTGCCTCAGAGCCACCTAGTCCATACTGTTCCTGATCATGACTGTTCTCTATAACATACCCTTCAAATGGTCATGCTGCTTGAACACTACTGGGGTGGAGGGGACCCATTACCTCCCAAGGCAGCCCATTCTATAGATTTAAATGTTGGCACTTTCACAAATTAAGATTAAATTTGCTTCTCTGCAGTTTCCACTTATTGCTCCAAATTCTACCAGTTGGGGCCAAGAACAGTCTAACATATCAGACTTTCAGGTCCTTGAAGACAGCTCTCTAAGCCTTTTCTTCTCTAGGCTAAACATCCCTGGTTCCTTCAACCAATCCTCACATAAAAGATCTAGAGACATTTTCCCACCAAGGTCGCCCTCCTCTGGACAACTTATCTATGCCCTTCCTGAAATTCTATCACTAAACCTCATGTTTTAAATGCAAAGTTCAGCACTTGGGTTAAAAAAATAAATTGCACAAGTATAAGAGGGATGAGAAGCGGCCAGACAAACCATTCATGTGGAAAAGAACAAGAAGTTTTTGGTGGATTACCAGATGAATATGAGTCAGTATAGTGTTATGGTAGCCAACAAAGCCAGCATCATTTTGAGCTGTACAAATAGAAGCGCAATATGAAGAAAATGGAGCTGCCAGGGCCGCTGTATGAAGTACAGTTTTGGGTGCCCCCTTTTAGGAAGAACATAGATAAGCTAGACTGGGTCAATAGCAGGGTGATCAGCACGATGAGGCTGGACCAATGGCTGCTAACAGCTTTTTGGAGCAAGACACCAAGAAATTTACTTCAACAACAAAATGTTGGATAATAGAAAAGGAAAATATCATATAGGATGCAAATTGTTTCCTGGAAAGATCTGCGTCTCTGAATGTCAGCTTGCTTTGACGTTTAGAACTAATCAGTCCCGAATGTGAGTCAGAAACAGGTGACTTGGAACAGCTTTTTTGCCAGCTAGATGACCAGTGGAAATAAAATGTATCTTCCGCACTGCAAAATAAGCATGTGTCACCATGGAGCTCCCCACGTGAATCTGTTGCTGAAGTTCTATGACTGTAAGTACAGGGATCCTGGCGATGCCATATTGAAAGCCACAATGTTCCTTCCCATCTAGAAGACAGAATAGTTCTTCAATGGATCTGTGATCTTACTAATGTGAATATGCCCTCTCCCAGTGCACATTGCAACCCCTCCATGCCCTCTCATCCTGTGTGCTTTTCTTGTCTGTGTGTTTGAAAAAATCCAAGGATCACCTGAGGGCAGCCAAGTGGCACAGTGGACAGAGCACCTGGCCTGAAGACAGGAAGAATCTTCTTCCTGAGTTCAAATCCAGCCTCCGATGCTTATTAGCTGTGTGACCCTAGGCAAGTCATTTAACTCTGTCTAATTTCCTCATCTGTAAAATGAACTGGAGAAGGAAATGGCAAACCATTCCAGTATCTCTACCAAGAAAACTCCAAAGGGGGTCATGGAGAGTCAGACACAATTGAAATGTCTGAGCCAGGGGTGGGGAATCTGTAGCCTCAAGGCCACATGTGGCCCTCTAGGTCCTCAAGTGCAGCCCTTTGACTGAATCCAAACTTCACAGAACAGATCCTCTTAATAAAAGGATTTGTTCTGTAAAACTTGGACTCAGCCAAAAGACCTCACTCAAGAACCTAGAAGGCCTCATGTGGAACTTGAGGCCTCAGGTTCCCTACCCCTGGTCTGAACAACAACAAAGGATCCATCCAATCCAACCAAAATTTTGGAGGCCTTTCTTTGTTTTTAAGTTGATATGTGTACAACAGAGAGGCAGTCTGGTATAGTGTAGAAAGTGTTGACCTGGAGTTGAGAATACCTAGCTTCAAATCCTGTCTCTGATTCTTATCAGCTGTGTATCTATCAAGTCACAACTAATATGATCCTCGGGCAACACTCTAAGACTTAAAATGACTGAATGTGACCTGCAGTTGGTAAAGCAGGGGGTGAAGGCACAGAAGACAGTCCTGTGTTGGGATGGTGACAATGGCAGCATAGAGATCATCCTACCATAGGTCCTACTCCATATATAAGTGGGGAGCCCTGCTCCACAGAGACCTGCCCTTACAAGGATAAGTTGGGAGACTGGTGAGGTTAATGGCACAGAGGGCAGTCCCATGTTGGGGGAGGATGGCAATGGCAGCACAGGGGTCATCTGACCATGGGTGTTGTTGCATGAAAAAAGTGGGGAGCCCCACCCCATAGAGACCCAGTTGTGCCCCTACAAGAAAATGAGGGATTCATAGGGGGAAGATTCATGGGAGAGGGATACTATGACAATAAGACCCTAGAGGTAGAAACAAGATGTTGGTATACACTTTAGGCTAGGGGAAGGCTAAGAGGTATTGGGAGGCTATGATCTCTAGACTGTTGTGAAAAGTAAACAGCACTTGGGGAAGAAGTATATCTCCCTGGATGTCAGTACACTAGGGCAAAGCCTTGGTGGATTGGATTGGTACTGCTTTTAGAGACCCAAATGCCAGGTTTCCTTATCCCAAGTTTGGTACTCTTTATACCAGGGGTGGGGAACTTGCAGCCTCGAGGCCACATGTGGCCTTTTAGGTCCTTGGGTGCAGCCCTTTGACTGAGTGCAAGTTTTACAGAACAAATCCTTTTATTAAGGGGATTTGTTCTGTGAAGTTTGGATTCCATCGAAGGGCCACCCTTGAGGAGCTAGAGGGCCACATATGACCACAGGTACCCCACCCCTGCTTTACACTACATCATGCTGCCCTGACTCTTCTAATAAATGGTTTTTGAATGAATGATACAAGAGGCCGAGAAGAAGGCATTGGATCCAATCAGTATTATGTCCAAGGGGGAAGAGAGATGGCATCTGGCAGCTGTTCATTAATTCTTAGGCAAGGATATGGAATGCTTTATGACACAATCAGCAGGGACCTTCCAAGTCATTCTGGCTG
Source organism: Trichosurus vulpecula (assembly GCF_011100635.1). Classification (NCBI taxonomy): domain Eukaryota; kingdom Metazoa; phylum Chordata; class Mammalia; order Diprotodontia; family Phalangeridae; genus Trichosurus; species Trichosurus vulpecula. The sequence goes on along the minus strand of NC_050575.1, from coordinate 132,483,300 downwards.
CTGAAACAACTGTCTTCTCCTTTTCATGGTTTCCACAGAAAGCTAAGCTCTCCTGACCCTCTGGCTTTGTTTGGTTCCTTGGTGACCAGCTGTAGTCACTAATACTGGTCTTTAGTCCAGATTCTTTAGCTGCTGAAGCCAATCAAGTCTTCCACATGCCAAACACAGGATCAGGCAGAGTAGAAACAGGAACGCATTCCCTTCTTAGGCAGAAGCTATCCAACCTATTTTGCCCACAGCCTTCAGGCTAGAGCTCAAGGGAAATTCATTCCAGGGGACTAAGTCACACACTAAAGTCACTTGCATGGGAAAATTAAAAGGAAGGCACTCAAATATTAAAAGAATAAAGTGCTGAAAACTGTGTCCAGTATGGGGGAAACACTGAATTTGGAGTCAGAGGACCTCGGTTTGAATCCCAGCTCTGCTAGTAATTATGTTAGACAATCGTTTTTGCTTCTTGGAGCCCTGTTTTATGCTCAATAAAATGAAGAAGTGGAACTAGATAATGAACAAATGAATGAAAAAGCATTTGTTGAGTACTTATTATGTCCCAAGCACTGTGTTAAGTGCTGGAGATTCAAAAAACAAAAGTGAAGACAGTTCTTCCTCTCACAGAGCTTACATGCTACTGAGGGGAAACAGCATATATCCAGCTCAGGGAATATAAATATAAATATAAATATAAATATAAATATAAATACATGTATATATACATATATATGTATATATACATACACACATATATATGTATATGTATGTATGTGTGTATATGCATACACACACACACACACACACACAAAGGAAATCATTGTAAGGGAGAACACTAACAATGGGGGAATCAGCTTATGCTCCAAAGGGCAGAGATGAAGAGGCAGAGAATTTTCAGGAAATGGTCTTTGCAAAAGCACAGAGGCAGGAGGTGACATGTTGGGTTTGGGGATCAGCAAGTACAGCAATTTGTCTGGAATATAAAGTGTGTTAGGGAGAGTAAAGTGAAATGAGTCTGGAAAGATAGAGTAGACGTAGACTATGAGGAACTTTAAATGCCAGAGTTTCTATTTTCTTCTAGAGGCAACAGGGAGCTACTGTAGTCATAGTTAATCCAACAGTCTGAGCTCTGAATCTGAGTCTGGAGAGCATCCGATCCTACCTGTTCCTGACCAGGAATCTCTTCCATGGCACCTCAGGTTTTGTCTAAAAACCTCCAATAGGAAGGATTTTTTTTTGAGGAAAGACAATGTATTAAGATATTCAGCCTCCACAATGGACTCCTTTTTGAGGCAGTTTATCCCATTCTTAGACAGCTCTACATTTTAACCCTCTTAAGTTTTAGTGCAACTGCTCTCTCCTGGTTCATCTCCTACTTATCTGATCATTTCTTTTCAGTCTTCTTTGTAGGATCATTATCCATACCCCATCCCCTACCTGTAGAGGTAACACAGGACTCTGGCCTGGGTTTTCCTTCCTTCCTTCCTTCCTTCCTTCCTTCCTTCCTTCCTTCCTTCCTTCCTTCCTTCCTTCCTTCCTTCCTTCCTTCCTTCCTTCCTTCTTTCCTTCCTTCCTTTCCTTTCCTTCCTTCCTTCCTTCCTTCCTTCCTTCCTTCCTTCAGTCTTTCCTTCCTTCCTTCCTCTCTCCTTTTCTCTCCTCTTTCTCTGTGTCTCTCTGTCTCCCTCTCTCTCTCCCTGTCTCTTTCTCTCTCTCTGTGTCTCTTTCTCTCTCTCTCTGTCTCCCTCCCTGTCTCTGTCTCTCTGTCTCTCTGTCTCTCTCTCTCGATCTCATCAGTTTCCATGCATACAACTCTCATTTCTATGCATATAAATTCTTTGAACATTCAAAGACTGGTGTAGCAAACACATTCACCAATTACCTTAGCATCCTGGAATATCGTTAGACTAGGCCAAGCAACCAGAATTCTTCAAGGGTAGCCGTTAGTCAGTCAATATTCATTTATTAAAAGCTTACTATGTGCCAGATTCTTTACTAAGTGTTGGGAATACAAATCTAAGCAGAAAGACAACCTCTTTTCTCAGGGAACTTAAATTCTAGTGGGAGAAGATGACCCAAGAAAAAAAAGATGAAAAGGAGGGAAGTAGAAGGTATTGGCCTGGAGTGTGGTAAAGCAGGGCTGTCCAACCTTAGGTATATTGAAACCATAGACAATATATTTTGATTTGCCATTTTAGTGAGAGCTCTGCATAGCTCAGCTTCGTTTACTAAAGCATTTACGTAAATTTCTTTGCTTGTAGGTGGGCCTCATAAATCACACTGTGGGCTGCATGTGGCCTGCGGGCCGCATTTTGGACAGCCCAGTCCTAGACTATTGCAGGGCAGCTAGGTGGTGAAGTGGATAGAGCACCAGACCTGGAGTCAGGAAGACATGAGTTCAAATCCAACCTCAGACACTTACTAGCTGTGTGACCCTGAGCAAGCCACTTAATCCTGTTTGACTCAGTTTCCTCATCTGTAAAATGGACAGCCCTGTGGTACAGAAAGTCTGGAGTGCAGTCTGGAGAAGAGTGAGATTTGGCTGGCTTGGATACTCTCCTTAAATAGAAGTTCTCAAAGGAGCTGTGCAACTAGAGGGCGAGGCACCAGGGAAGAACATCCTTTCAGTGTGTGAATTCCAGGGCTGGAGTGAGCTTCAGGATGAAGAGGCTCCTGGGGTATGATGGAGGAAGTCTGGGGAGTAGCCAGGAGCTCTCTTACCATTCCCTTACTTATCTTGGTTTCAATTGCCCATGAAACATCTATGTCATTCCATTGGCCGTCCCCCATGGCTGGAATGCATTCCCTCTTTACCTCTGACTCTCAGACTCTCTCCTTTCCTTCAAAACTCTGGTCAATCAACACCTTTTATGTGAAGCCTTTCTTGATCCCACAAGCTATTAGTGCTCACCCACCAAAATTTTACCTCCCACTTATATACATGTTATCTCCTCAGATAGAAAAGCAAGTTTCTTGAGAATGAAAATTACTTCATTTTTGTCTGCAGCCCAAAAGCCTAGCAGAGTTCCTGGCACATAATAGACATTTAGTAAATCCTTATTGTTATTTCTAGTTGAAAGAGAGGTCTTCTTGGCAGAAAACGAGTAAAATGTGAATTGAGTGATTCTGCCTTCTCTCTATTTTTCATTATTTTTATCACATACAGTCTGAGTAGTGGGACTTACCCTTCTTTTATACTATTCCCCCCCAATACAATTAAAATCCTCTTTTTGGGAGGCAGTAACTTTCTTTACTAGTCTCTGCTCAAGCTTTAGACTTCATGACACTTAAGAAAAGCATTATTTTTTTGTCTTTATCCTCCATTATCAGCCCTTCCCTTGATCACCTGTATGTGTCTCTTGAAAATGGAATCTGCCCTCTAACCCTTCATCCTCAAAGCTGCAAATGTGAAATTCCTAAAGCACCGGTCTGACAATGTGATTCCACTATTCAATCAACTCCAGGAGCTCCTTATTACATCTAAGGTCACATTTCTCTGTTTGGCATTTGATGTGCTTTACAAAGGACCTCCAACTCTCCTTTCCAGACTTAGTATATTTTACTTCCCTTCAAGTACCCCACTGTTTAATCAAATGGGATTTTTGCTGTCCCTCACACAAGACTCTTCATCTACTATTATTGTGTCCTTGAAGTGGCTGTCTTTCTTGCCTGGAATATACTCTCTCCACGCTGCCACCTTTTAAAATATCCTTTGTTTCCTCAAAAGCTCTCAAGCAATACCCTTTCACGAAGCTCTTCTTGGTCCCAACCAGATGCTGCTGACCTCCTCCCCCCCTCAAAAATTTATCTCATATTTATTTTTTATAGATCGTACTTTTGTATAATATAATGTATACATGTAGATATATAATGTAATATGATCATATATAAAACTATAGGTATATATGAATATATATATAAAACATATGCATATATTTGTATAAACACATATATACATTTTGTCTCCCCCTACTGACTGCTCTGTTTCATTTTTTTATCTTTGTATTCTAATATCTAGTACAATGCTGGACACATAGTAGGCTTGACATATTTTAGAGTAGCAGGGTGGTACAGTGGATAGAGCAGCAGGCCTGGAGTCAGGACGACCTAAGTTCAAATCCAACCTCAGACACTAACTAGCTGTGTAATCCCCAGCAAGTCCTTTAACCTCTGTTGGTATCAGTTTGCTCATCTGTAAAATAGGGATAATAGCAGCACCTACCGCTGTCTGCCTCAGTTTCCCCATCTGTAAAATAGGGATAATAACAGCACCTGCCTCCCAGGATTGTTGTGAAGATCCAATGGGATAATAATTGTAAAGAGCTTAGCACAGTGCCCGGCACATAGTAGGTGCTACATAAATATATGTATGATCTCATTGGTTCTTTACAACCCTGTGAACTAAATCCTATTGTTATCCATATTTTACAGATAAGGAAACCAAGGCCGTACAGCCACATAGTTAGTAAATATGAGTTGGGATTTGGACTCAGGTTTTCTGGACTTCAATTCCATGGCTCTATCCAAATATACAATATTATATGATTCATACATGAGAGACGTTCAAATAAAGCATGATGTGAGGTTTAGGGGTAAGGCCAAAGCCATTGCTAATTGGGAGTGAGGAATGGTTTTCTTGAGGAAGTGGCATGTGAGCTGGGCTTTAAAGGATGGATAGAAATTCAACGGCCCTTGAGGGATTTCTAGGCATGGCACAGAGGCTAGAGAGCATGGGCTATACTGAATGGACAGAGAGAAAAATAATCCGGTTTGGTTAAAGCATAGAACATAGAGGAGAACAATATGAGACATGATTAGCAAGGTAGGTCAATGCCAGATTATGGAGAGTTCTAAATGCCTAACAAAAGAGGTTACGTTTTTTCTTGACAGGTACTAGGGAGCAGTGGATAGACTGGAGTGGGAGAGAGTAAAAGTGGTAAAGACCTATTAGGATGCAATTCTAATAGTCCACGTAAGTCCATATTACCACCCAAGATTATAAACATTTGAGATAAACAATGTTGGTACCACAGATAACAACAGTAATGTCAGAAGGTAGATCAATATGGGGAAGAGATGATGGTTTTGGTTTTGGACATGCTGATTTTAAGGAGAAGAGGAGGAGGAGGGAGGGAAATTGAGGGGAAGAGATGGGAGGAGAAGGAAAGGAAGATGAAGAGAGGAGAAGGGAGGGAAGAGGAGAAGAGGGGAAGAGGGCCAAGAACACAGCCTTAAAAGATATCTGTGTCAAAGGATCAGGTGAAGAAACCGTTTTCTTCCTCATAGGAATGTATGCTCTGTGAGGGCAGGGATGGTTTTTGCCTTCCTTTTATAACCAGTGCTTAGCTCAGTGCCTGGCACAAATTAAGCACTTAATAAATACTCTTTGACAGACTGATCTCTGAGATCTCTTCTCTCTCTGTAACCTATGATCCTATGATATTCAGTCCGTTTAGTGAGACTTTATTTCTCTCCCAACTCCTCCTTCAGGTGTCAATATTTTACTGCATTCTAAGCCTCTCTGTACTATCAGAGTAGGAAAAGACCTGACATGATCATTGATGTTTTTATCAAAATTCATTCATATTAACCGATGTTATTTCTCCCAATTTGTATTTTAAGCATTTTACAGTTAGGTACCACTTAGTGAGAATAGCGAATCCCTTGAAGTATTCGCATTCATGTAGGTATTCAAATTTACATTATTCAAAGTAAAATTAGGTAAAATCTGGTAATTGGTTCTGGCTTAATGCAGTATGGACTCAAATAATACAACTACTTCATGGGATTTCATTATTTACACTAATCAGGACCTCGCTGCATCTCCAAATATGGAGTGAAACTCCAAAAGATTCAACATTTCTGTATTTCATCATTGTAGGTATTCCCCACAATGATGCAAATCACAACCCATCTGTGCTGGCTTATCCTGTTCCACCCTTGTTAATTCCCTCTCACAAACTCTTGCCAGTGGGAATTCAAGGGGCTTAAAGTGTAGAGGTGACAAACACCTTCAAATAACATGTAAGTTGTAATGTTGATGAAGACTACTGTCTTTTATGTCACATGGCAGGGGGATAATACTTTCTCCTTGATCTCATAGAGAACAAAGTATCCCCGTATTAAGGAAGGTACAGTTTCAGTGGGTAGAAATTAAGACAGAGACAGACTTTTGTTCATTGCAAGGAGAAAATTCCTAATAATTAACACTGAACATACATGGAAAGAGCTGCCTCAGAAGGTAGTGGGTTTGCCCTCACTGGAAATCGTGATGCAGAGACTGGACAACTACTTGTGAGGCTTTAGAAAGGATATTTAATCAGGTAAGTAGGTGTGCAGTCGGCTGCCAAAGGAAGGAAGTGTGTTAAACTCCATTGTTTCTACATTGCTGAAGGACAGCAAGTGCTTTAAGTGCCCTTTAAAATTCAGCACTCTGGGGAAAAGCTCTAGCTGCCCCACCCTAGTTATGGCTCTGATCCCAGCCTTACCACTGGTGTGACCCTGAGCAAGTCACTTCCCTTCTCTGGGACTTCAGTTTCCTCCTCTAAATGATGACGGGTTTGGAAAAGATGAGCTCTACTTTTCTAAGGTTCCTTGCAGCTTTAACATTCTCTGCTCTCTGGGTTGAAGTTCAGTGACAATTTGTACTGACTTGGCAGCTGCAAGAATTCTGTGCTAAGAAGAAAACTCCCATGCTCTGGTGGCAAGTTCACTAAATCACTATCTGTCAATATCAGGATGCAAAAAGTCTCGAGCTACTTCTCTTGGTGTCTTGGTCAGAATGGGCCGCGTGCCACCTTAATGGCCTCATCACCTCCCACTGGGGGAGGAGGGAGGTCTGAACAAATTACATGTTTAGTGGCAGCCTCATTGTTCACAGCCTTTGAGGAGATTTTGCCAAACTGAGGTAAGCGTGACTGTTCCGGCATGACCAGCGTTGGCCTGGAAAGCATTTCTGTGTTCTACACGAGAGCTCCATCACTTGTCTGAGGTGAAGCAAAGTTAAATGTGGATTCCAGGAAAGATGCACGAGGGAAAAATAGAGTGTAAAAAGGGAGAACTAACTAGCTAGGCTAGCTGACTTGGGAGAAAGCTGAGCTGGACCCCAAGATTATAAAGTTGCTTCAAAATTCGAATAAAGCCATTGATAATGGTAAAAAATAATCACAGCTCATAAAAACAATAACTTACTCTACCCCCGGGGCTAGAAATGTTTTATTTTTACTTTTTATTTTTGTTTTATATTCATTATATTTATTTTATATTTATATTTATTTTTAAATCATTTTAAATCATTTTTTCATATTTTTTTTTGTTTTGCAGATGTGATTTACAGATGAAAACTAACTGTGGAGTGGGGCAAGGGGTCCTGGTCTGTTTGTCTTGTTAACTTCATCCCAAACTTTTGAGTGGGTTAGCTTTGATTTCCAAACTCAGCTCAGCCTATTACTCTCCAGATCACTTCCCAACTTCTTAGCAGCTTTGTCATACTGGTAATGCCTTTGACTCCCCTGACTAACAGCATCACCATTTAAGGACACACCCATGGCAGCCATGCTCCCTCTAATCTAGTTTAGCCCAGACCTCCTGACAACTTCTGGACTTCCCTTCTCCCCACCCCAGGTGCCTCCTCTTCCTCACTTATCACTTCTGTCCTTCCCTATTTGAATGTAAGCCCCTTGAAGGCAGGGACTGTCTTTAGTTTTGTCTGAATTTGTATTCCAAGCCCTTAGCACATTGCCTATCACATAGCAAGCACTTAAAAAATGCTTTATCTATCTGTTTAGGTAGCTATTTGACATAAATGAATGGAGCTCTATGCTTGGAGTCAGAAAGATCTAAGTTCAAATCTGGCCTGAGACACTTATTAGCTGCGTGACCCAGGGTAAGTCACTTAAACTCTTTGCCTTAGTTTCCTCACCTGTAAAATGGGGATAATAGCACCTACCTCACAGGGTTGCTGTGAGGATCCAATGTGATAATATTTGTAAAGCCCTTAGCACAGTGCCTGGCATGTAGTAGGTACTTAAGATTTTCTTTCTTCCTTCTTTTCTTCTTCCCTGCCTTCCTCCAGCCCTTCCTCCCTTGCTCCTTCCCTCCTTCCTTTCCCTCTCTCCTTCCTTTTTTTTCTCTCCCCTCCCTTCCATCTCTCCCCTCTTCCTTCCATCTATCCTCCCACCTTTTCTTCCTTTCTTCTTTTCTTCCTTAACCTCTTTCTTGGTGCTCAGAGGTCTATGTCATCTCCTACAGACTCTTTGTTCCTCTATATGAGAAAGAGGCTGAAAGGTCCCGTTGCACCATGGAGGGCAAACAAAAAGTCATAGGGCCTTGGTTTGCATGCTGGCTCTTCTACCTATGATCTACGAGATGTTGGTCAAGTCTTTTCCCCTCCCTGAGTCTCAGCATCAGAAATTTAAAGCTGGAAGGACGTTAGAGGTCACTGAGTCCAAAGTCTCATTTTACAGATGAAGAAAGTGAAGGTCAGTGAGACTAAGTAATTTCCCGAAAGTCAGTCACTTGGCTAGAAAGATAGGCTGATGCCAGAATGTGGACAGAGAGCCATGTGGTTAGCAAACTGCAGACCTGGGATTTGAACACAGGTCCTCTGACTTGAGATCCAGGCCTTCCTACTGCTCCATGCTGCTTCACTCTCCTTACCTATACAATGAGAGAGCTGGAAAGAGGATCTCCAAGGTCCCATAAACCCTTAGTGTGATGTGAAATGCAATGTTTTTCAACATGATAGGCACTGAATAAATGTTTTGTTGAATTGAATTAAAAGTCCCTTCCAGCGCTAATTCCTACAGAGATAGGAAGTCCCTACCCAATACTTTTCGGTGAACCAGAAACTCCTTGAGCCCTGGGTAGAAAAATAATTCCACTCTGGCCAAAGCAGCAGGCCAAAAAGAATTCCTGTCTACCAAGAGATTTTCCATTTTGATCCTTAAAACAGAAAGCCCCTGGGGCAGCTAGGCAGCACAGTGGATAGAGTACTGGTCCTGGAGTCAGGACAACCTGAGTTCAAATCCAGCCCAAAACACTTGAAGCTTACTACTTGTGTGACCCTGAGCAAATCACTTAACCCCAATTGCCTTGCAAAACAAACAAACAAACAAACAAACAAAAACAGAAAGCCCAAAAACGAGATAAAAGAGGGCTTTCAGCACTTCTCTGGCAATAGACACATGCAGTTGGAAGCCCAAAGATTATTCTCCCAATTTTGCAGATGAAGAAACAAATTCAGAGAGGTTGATTTGTTTGGTCACAGCCACATAGCTAGTAAGCCACAGGTCTTAGATTAGAATCCTGGTATGGATTAAAAAAAAAACAAACACACTCCTAATCCATGCATAAAATGTCAAGCAACATGTAGCCTAGTATTATTCCAAAGGAACTCCCCAAATAACCATGCAGATACATGTCTGACCATGTGACCCCTCTACTCAAAAACCTTCAAAGCCTCCCAATTGTATAACACAAATTCCTTAACCTGTCATTTAAGGCCTCCATAACTTGACTCCATCCTGCTTTCCCAGATTTATTTCAGATTAATCCCTTACACATTTTATACTCTAGCCAAGCTGGGCTACTTGTTCCTGAATTTGCTATTTTCTCTCCCACCTCCTCTATGAATTCATGAAGGTTCTGCCCCCATGCCTGGGAAGAATCCCCTTCTCTGCCTTTGAGTCCTTGTCTTCCTTCAAGGTTCAGTTCAAATGCAAGCTTCTCTGTGAAGCCTTCCCTTATCCTCTCTGCTGAAAATGTCCTTTCTCTCTCACTGCAAATTTCCTTTGCTCCAACATAAAGCTGGCATTATACTTCTCTGTGTAATGTCCTTAACCCTCCACATAGAATGTAAGCTCCTTGAGAGCAGGGATTGGGTCTTTTATTTTATTTTATTTTTTAATCTCTACCTGCCCAGTGGTTAGCATAGTTTCTTGCACATAGATGATGCTTAATAAATGTTTACTGTTGAGTGTAGTTTGCTTGCGTTTCACCTACAGTGGCGGAGAAATGTGGCTATACTGCAAACATATTGTCACATATTAGTGTTGTTACATGTTTTTGTGGTTTTGCCTTTCTTTGTATCTCCAAAGTATAGTACAGTGCGTGCCTGGGAGATAGCATATTTCCCCATGTGTAAGACACACCCTTTTTCAAAAAAATTTGGGGTCTAAAAACTAGGTGCGTATTATACAGTGGTTGTAGATTTTTTTTACTTGTATTTCCTGCTTTTTCACATTTGTTGTCTTTGTGCTCATTGTTTCACATTTGTTACCAGTATATTAGGTTACGTTTTGCCGTGTTCTGCCCAGAAATGGCTCAGAAAAGATTTTCGTACAGTGCTGAATTCAAGTTAAAAGTGATCCAGTTTGCAAAAGTGAATGGAAATCGTGCTGCTGAACCTAAGTTTAGTCCTCCTCCAACTGAGAAAACAATCTGAGACTGGCTATGGGAAGAAGAAACCCTACTGAAAATGCCACAGGAGAAGAAGGCCATGAGAGGCAAGTCAGCAAAATGGCCTGATTTAGAGAGGGAATTGAAGATATGGATTGAGGAACAAATGGCAATTGGAATTTCTGTGCCCACAAAGATGGTTCAGCATGAGGCAAGAAGAATTGCTGATGAAAAAGAAGTCATTGATTTCAAAGGAGAACACAATTGGTGCTTCAGGTTCATGAAACGGAATGGACTAAGCATGTGTACATGCACCAGACTTGTCCAAAAGATGCCTGAAAGCTACGAGCAGATGAATAAAACTTGAGTTCAAAAACTTTATATAATACATTTTTTTTTCAAATTTCAGGCCCCAACATTATACATGGGGAAATACGGTTATATGTACTTAGCCAATGCTTGTTAATTGATTGATGATTGTCCCTAATTTGGGATAACTACTAGAGGTTTTATTCTCTTATCATTTCTAATGCCACATCCCATCATCTGTTCCCCTCATGTTCATTCACAGGGTCTTGAGATGATACAAACAGGATTTGTGGAAAAGCCAGTAACCACCCCTAGAGTGCCCAGCACAGGGAGCAGAGATCATTCTCTGCTGTTCTCCAGGGTCATTTGTATAGTACCCCTTTGACTATTTTGTGGAGGGGACACCACCGCACCCCAAGCTCTCGAAATTTGTGCAGAGGAACCACATGCTTAGATAGGTTTCTTCCAAACCAGAAAAGCTTAGAAGATGGTTTGATGATGGACCATGTGTCTGTTGACTGAGGACCAGCTAGGGATGGAGAGGCTCATCCCCAAAAGGTGGGTTACCAGGGTATTATTAATTTTTTTGCTGTATTAACTCATGAACTTTATATTGTCCTATCTTCTAGGCATTCAGCACAGAAAAATGGGGAACTCTCTAACTGAAATTGGGGGAAAATGTTCTCTCGAGGACCCAACAGTGATGCCCCACTTCTTACCTGCAAACTCATAAGATCATAGGATTTTTTAAACTAAAATTTTTTTCAGTTAACAAGTGTTTATTTTCTCATCCTTCAACTTTTTCTCCTCACTGGGAAAAAAGAAATAAAAACAAAACTCTGGTAACAAATACATATAGTCAAACAAAACAAATCCTCACACTAGCCATGCTGAAAAATGTAAAATGCATAGAATTTACAGCTGGAAGGCACTTTAGAGGCCATCTAGTCCAACCCCCTGATTTTGCAGATGAGGACACTGAAGCCCAGAGAGGTTAGGTGATTTTCCTAAGGTCACACAGGTATAAGTGGAGGAGCCAGGATTTGAACACAGATTGTCCAACTCCAAATCCATTGACCATATATTACTATTGTACCACGCTGCCTTACCTGCTAACTTTCTCAGCACTCTTGAGGAATACTTACCAGCTCCCACAATTGCTACAACACAGCCCCTAGTCCCTTCGTATGGCTAAGGGTTCTCCTGCTGCCTTTCAGATTCTTCATCCTAGGATACACCAAGGTAGGATGCATAGCCTACCCCTAATCCCTTTCCTGGCTACTGGGGCTACCAGTTCCCCAACTTTACTCCTCATGCCACCTAATATTATAGTTATTTGTGTCCATGATCTTTCTTCTCTAGATAATTTTGGGTCCTTGAAGCTCTGACGGGTCCAATCAAGCTGGAGAGACTTGGAGTATGGCCCAGGGACGGCCAGTATGTTTGTCTTTCAAGGACCAGTCTAGGTAAGCGTGAGCGGAAGGCTGGTCAGCAGAAGATGATCTCTTTTGACCACGGCAAGCTATAGAATCATCAAAGGTAGGGATTGCTAACCTAGGGTCTATGAACTATTTTTGTTTATCTTTTGTTTTTAACATCTTGATAGCTGTATTTCAATATAATTGATTTCCTCAATAATCCTATGTATTTTATGTATTTAGATACATTATTCTGAGAAGGGGTCCATGAAACAAACAAAAAAATAAGTTAAGAATCTTGATCTCCAAGGACATGAAGTAGATGATGATTTGCCTGGTGGCTTTGCTGGCAGCAGGAGTACCTATGCCAGTTAACTCACAAAACACTGAAGTCTCTGGGCGATAGGGGTCCTAAGGCAACACACCTCTGCCACCACCACCTAGCTCAGGAGTGAGTCGTGTCCACTTTTCTGGGTCATGGTTGTATGATGGTAACACTTTCTCCATGACTCTGGGAAGCTGTTAGAGTAAATATTACCATCCCCATTTTTCAGGAGAGGAAACTGAGGCCTAGAGAGGTGAAATGATTGGACCATAGTCCCACAGCTGGTGAGTACAGTGGGAACCTGATATCCTTACTCCCTCCTGTGACAGTCTTACTCTTCGCACGACTCTGAGCTGGATGACAAAGAACTAATGCTTGCAATGGCATTTTTACTAAGGATCAGCTCAGACCTGGTCTCAGATTTCCAGCTTGCTCTCAAAAAGGAGAGTACCCTGGCCCAAAGTACCATTAATATAGAACCGTTGCAAAAACAGCTGGAGAAAAATGTAGCAAAATCCAAACACATTACATAAGCCAAAGGGTAAACTCTTCCCCCGCCCCCCAACTCCTGCCCTCTATTGAACCGAGCTTATTATGAGCTAGTTGGTGAGAGCTTTGTGAGCCATTTGTCCCTTTTGCTATCCAGGAGAGAGTGTTGCTAAAGCTGCTGCCAATGATGGGGGCTGGGCTGGAGAGGGAGGGGGGCGGGAGGCCGGGTGCGGTGTAATGCTGTCTGCCAAGAAGCTGGGGGAAGGCAGGAAAGGGAGAGGGGGGAGCAGCTGGGAGCTTTAGGGGAAGGGAGGGGAGGAGGGGGGAAGGAGGGAGGGGGGGAGCAAGCCGGGGGCTAACAGGAGATGAGGGGTGGGGGAAGTGGTGGCTGGGATAGTGCTTTCAGTCCCAGCCGGGCCAGGAGGCGGTCTCCTGCAGGCCAGAGGCGTTGAGAAAGCTTGTAGGGAGTTGTGACATCACCCAGTTAAACTTCTGCCCAAGCCGGCAGGCTCCAGGTCTGTGGCTAAGGGGACGCCCTCAGCCCCACTCTCTGGCTCCTCTTTCTTGCATGGGTGGGTGGAGAAATGTGACTTGAACCAACCAGGAGCGGCCTGCTTGCCGCATGCTTTACCAAACGTCTTTTTTTTTTCCCTTTCCTCCGGCATGTAAATCCTCCACAAAGGAGCTGAAGTTCAAATGAGGCTGCTTTAGCCTTGCCCCAAGGATGGATTCAAAGCCTTAGTCCAGAAGTGCTGAGTCTGGCCCCAGGGCAGCCCCACTACCACCCCCAGGCCCAGGGCATGGGGCCGAAGGCTTCCAGTCCAGTGCAACACAGGACACTTCTGGGATAAAGGACGGCCACCTGAGCAAGGAGACTCCAGGTTTTGGCTTTAAAAAATCCTTTCTTGGACCCTCCCCGCCCTGCCTCTAGCTCCAGGATCCCCGGGTGGTTGCAAAGTACTCCCTCCTGGGCCACCAGTCTGATCCAGCATTCCAGGGAGGTGCCAGGGACCATGGGGGAAGCCCTCCCATAACGAAATCCTTGGAGAAAAAGCATGTGAAAAGTTTGAAGTGGCATAAGGCAGCCAAGCAGGAGGAAAGTAGGTAAGTAGCAGCAAGGGTGGCCAGAGGGGCTTGGGGCTCCTAGGATGCTAACTTACTGAGGCAGGGTGGGGGGTCCTGGGGATGATTTTGCTCCGCTCCCCATTTGGGACCACAGCTAGGCAAGACTGACTTCAGTCAACATTCTGGGGAGGGAAGGGGGGAGGGAAGGAGAGGGAGGGAAACATGAAACTCTTACCAGGTACGAGAAGCAGTGTAGTGCAACCTTAGGTGCAAAGGACTTAGAATTAGAAGGCCTGGTTCAGTCTCAAAGTCCCCTACCCTCTAGCTCTGATACTGACATTGTCTTCAAGCTACTTCTCTCTGAGCCTCAGTTTACTCATCTGTATAGTAAAGGGGTCGGACCTGATGAAGTCTAAGGTCCCTTCCAGCTCTAACGTTTCATGGTTCTGTGAAGGCACTTTAGCAAATTGAGAAAGTGGAGCAACCCCCTAAGGGAGCAAACAGTTGTCCTGAAACAAAGTGGAGAAGGTGATGCATCCCCTTTACAATGTTAGGTGTAGGTGTGCAAAGGAAATGCTCAGGGGGTGATGGGGATAACTTCTGAAGCCTTTCTGAACCCAGAGCACATGAAAGCTATCATACCCACAATCAAGCACAGGGTCTTGCACACAGTAGGTGCTTAATAATTGCTCTTAGAGCTTAAAATGTGAATTGACACCTGTGGCTGATTTCTAGTGTTTCCCAATAAAGGTTCAACTCTGTTTTGTCTGCTAGAGAATATTCTGGAGCAAACTTCAACTCCAGGTACAGAGCTGGCTACTGTGGAAAAGCTGGATATGTGTGGGGTGAGGGGTTGTGGGGAGGGAAAGGCAAAGATAAGGTGGGGGTGAGGCACAAGACAAGACAAAGGCTGGCAGGAGGGCTCTGCTTATCCTCAGTATCAAACTTACTATTTTAAAAGCGAATCCCCAGACAAGCTCTGAATTCTTGCAAACAAAACCCACTTGGGAAAGCTGAGCAAACTCTTTCCACATTCTCTTCCAAGGTGATTGGCTTCAAAGAAGGGGCCACTAGTAAGGGCTTCCCTAGATTGAAGCACTCAGAGAAAACATGGAGTTTTTGCCCACTGACTCATTGGTCAAACTCTGCTGACTACATATCCCAAGAAAGCCTAGCCCAAAGATGCTATCTGGGAAATGTCCTTGTGTCCCCATCCAGAAGCTACTGTATGTGAGCAGTAAACAGGGGAGGTCCTATCCTCTGCTCAACATGCTTGAAAATGAGACAACAGAACGCACTGGAGCCAGAAAAGCTTTTGAAATCTCCCAGCGCCAGATACTGTTTCAAAACAGAACATCTCCAAAGAGCTCTTCACTTTCTCCTGCTGTAAGATGAGAGGGTTAGATCTTTTCTGGAGAGAGTTAGATGTTTTCTAGAGATCCTTCAAACTCTCGATCCTGGGATCAAAGATTGCTAAGACCTCTTCACCTTGAGCAGTCTATGTTTGTGGTCTGGTGAAAAGTGGTGGTGGAATGGAAGCTCAGTGGTCTTAGTGCCACAAAGGACTCGCTTCAAGCCAGCTCACTTACTGGCTTTGACATCTTGGACAAGTCACTCCCCTTTTCTGGACCTCAGCTTTGTCATCTATAGAATAGGGGAGTTAGACTACATGATGTCTCCAATATCCATTTCAGTTCTGATGTGGAATGTCTATGATTCTATAAGATCCCCTTCCAGCTCTAATATTTTGTGATCCTGCCCTTCCCTCTGTTTTTCCCTATCTTCTCTCTGCATCTTCTTTTTGCCGTCTACCACACATTAACCTATCCCCTCTGCAAGGGGATAATCCTAACCCTAAATGCACAGAAGGAGATGGGATCTGAATACTTTCCGAAGACTAAGAAGAGCTTTCCCCCCTCCCCCATCTCGGACCGATTCAGCTATTTAGGGGGAAAAAGAGACCCATTTTTATAAGGACTCCCAATATATTCAGTCACTTTGTTTTGGGAAGCAGCCCAATCAATGGTCACCCCCACAGAATTCCGGTAACAAATCACAGCCAGCATACTGATTCATGGCAGGAAGTACTAGGTATAATTCTAGCCTCTTTTCTACCCCAAACACATCTTTTCAATGTGTGCAGCACTTCCATTCAGCGATTAATCAACACGGCAGATAACAGCCATGTGGCATCCACTTTCCAGTACAAAGTCTTCTCCAGAAGTTCCTCCCTAGAGGAGAACTTCATGCCTGTGGTTCACTTCAACAAATGTTAAACATTTAATCTACAGAAGGCACCTAACATTCAGCTACTCAGTAGGCTTTGCATCACAGGATGTTGAATTGGAAGTGACTTTAGAACACAGGATGTTAGAGCTGAAAAGGATCTTGGAAGACAGAATACTAGAAGGGACAATATCAGAGTCTGACATGACCTAGAATGTTGGAGATGCGGTAGACCCTAAAGATCCAGTTCAGTGAGTCTCTAAGGGGGAAATGAATTGCTTAGAGTCATACAGAGGATAAATGACTGAGCTTGTATTTGAACCCCAGGTCACCTAACTTGTTTTAGATCAAGTTTCAAAAAAAAAAAGGCAGAAACATTTCCTAGGGGATCAGTTGTTGAATGTATTCTGAAGAATCCACCAAATTCATCCAATTTTATCCAAATATCCAATTCATCCAAAAATCCCCAGCATACTACACCAGTAGAGTTCTCTGGACATGGGCAGCTATCTTGCCTGTTTTTCTTCTCACAATTAATGGTTTTCAAGAAATAAGCTGCTTTAGTAGTAGCTAATTAAGAAAAAAAATTAGAAACTGCAAGAGGGACAGGGGGACAGCTGGAGACTGTGTCATCTGGGGTTATTCTGGGAAGGGCAGTTTCAGAAAGTCTCATTACCACATTAATGCGGTGCTGTGGAAAGAGCCCTGGATTTTCAGTCAGTGCACCTGGGCTTGAATCCCGGCTCGGCTATTTATTAGTTGCACGATCTAGGGCAAACACCTTTCCAAAGCTAACCCTCAGTTTCCTTATTGCTAGAATGGGAATAATAACTTGTGTACTACCTATCTCGCAGGGGGTAGGGTAGGAAAGTGCTTTATGAAGACCTATAGAAATGTGAGTTGTTAATATTAGTTTTAACAAGAGAAAAAGGGGAAAAAGAAGCAAGGGGCTGGCAGGGAAAAGTAGCTTGGTGTGGTGGGATCAGTCAAGGGACTTGGCTTCAACTCTCCAGGGTGCTACTTATTTGCTGAGAGATTCACTTTCTCTGCCTTGGCCAGAGTTTCCCCTCTATAAAAGGAGGGTTTAGACTAGGTGATCTCTTCATGTCCCTTCGCAGCTGTAAAGCTCATGACCCTAACTCGCTAGTACCCAGTGAGCCCAACAAAGCCAGAGAAGTTCACAGGATCATAGGATTAGAAGCTGGAGGGAATCTTAGAGACCATCTAGTCCAAGGCTTTCCTTTTACAGATGAGGAAACTGAGGCATAGAGCGAGGTAGAACTTGTTAAGGTCACATAGGTATCACGTATGAACCATTTAACTGCGGGGAGTCCTATAATCATAATTGTGAAATGCCCAGATGGAATATGTACATATGTGTATGTGTATGTTTATATAGAGGACTCCTGGTATGCAAACCCCCTTCACTGATATAGATCACCAACTCATCTCTAATTTCTAGATTTAGAGAGTTGTCTGTGGATGATGAAAGATTAAACAATTTGCCTATAGTCATACAGGTGGTATGTGTCAGAGGCAAGACCTAAAACTGAGTTTTCTGGACTCTAAGGCTGGCCCTTTATCTACTATACCACTTTGCCTCTCAAGAGAGAATAATTATAGGACTTAAAAGGACTTTTTTGCTTAATTATTTTAATTAAAAGATATAAAGAACTTAATTTTAAAAGTCTACTTTAAATTAACTACATTTTGGAGTCCCACAAACAATGCAGTTTCTTTGTTTCTCTAATAGAAATTTCTGCCTGGGGGCGCCTTCCTACTCTGTGTTGGGTGGACTGGATTCCCCCCAACAGACTATGGATTCCATGAAAACAGCTACCCTCATCTTTGTATCTCTTTCAGATCCCTGCACAGAGTTCTCAACACACACAATATGTGCTTAATAAATAAATGCTTTTAGGAGAAATGAATGAATCAGTTAATCAATCAGAACTGTCCAAAAGTATAATAAACTGCTTCATGAGGTGGTGAGCTCCCCACAAGCAGAACCACTTGTCAGGAATGTTTCAGAAGGAATACTTGGTCAGGTATAGGTTGGACTAACTGACAATTTTTGAGTTCTTTTCCAACTCTGTAATTCTATGAATGTTTAGTAGAACCACCTTGCATCTCTTCCTTGGGCAATGGAAACCGGGTTTTTTGAAAGGACATTATGGAGACCACAGTATCATGGAAGAAAGAGAGATTTTGCATATATTCAGCAGGGAAAAATAATGAGGTATCTTTTCAGAGAAAGACAATTCTGTCAAAGCAAAATTCATTCATTTACATTCATTCTTTCATTTATTCCCCATGCACTAAAGACTACATTTTGTCTGTAAGATCTGTAAACAATGCTTCATAATTCATATCATGCCCTGCTCGAACAATACGAAACCCCTCAGAGGCATAATTAGTGACAAAATCAGACCAAATGTAACAGAAAACCAGAAATCAGACACTACACAATAAATTTTATTCAGCTGAAAACCATGTCTTCTCTTTCTTCATAGGATTTGGAGCTGGTGGAAGCTTTAGAGGTTATATTATCTAAAATCCTTATTGTAATGATGTGGAAAGTGAGGTTCATAGTGGGTAGAGGAATTGCTCTTATGAATGATGCCCAAATGATTCCAGTTACTCCATTATCCCATTATCTGCAACAGTTTTGCTGCAGAGAGGGGTATTTCATCAGGAACACTCATTATTTCTGGTTGACCACCTTTGGACTACAAACAAATGTTCTTCCCTAGTGAAATCAGACTTGAATTTCTGCCAAAGAGAGTTATTCTTTTGCATCTTGAAGACTTCATTCTTTCATACTTCAAAAGGTCTGTTATTTCCTTGGGGTGGGCACTCTCTCTATTAGTACAGATCAAAGCCCCTTCTTGCCTCAGCAAACTGTTTGGCTATAGCCAACATTTCACTCTCTGGTGGCCAACCCTCTGGAGATGAGACCCTATCCTTATTCATCCTGTTCCTCAGCTGATAGGCACACAGGCTCTTACTGGGCTTATATTCAAAGCCTGCTCATTTGAGTAGGACTTGACAGTTCTAGGAGCCAAGGGTCCCTCCACCTCCCACCATCTGTAAAGAAGTATGAGAAAAGAAGGTGAGCAGAAACCAGTAGCTCCCTATTGATATGTTGATACCCCTAGGAGGGGGAAATATTTTTAAACTAAAGGTTTTATTAAAAATATTTAATATCACTAGAAATAATTATACATGGTTAATAACCATGCACATTTATATTTATTCACTTTTCTCAGTCTCTTAATCTCCCCCCACCCTCCACACGCACACACCTCATTTATCCTCATTCACTTTTTCCCCTACAATTAGAGTTAAGGGTGTACTCCATTTTTCTGGTTTTCTTTTTTTCACTTGGCATTATTTCACAAAGGTCTTTCCAGATTTCTTTGTTTAGCTCACACACAACCATCTTAATGGCTTTATAATATTCCATTACATGAATGTCCCATGGTTTATTTATCTATTTGGAGGGGAGAATATCTTAAGCTTTATCATTTAACACTCTCACAGGGACTCTTCAATCAACTAAGCAAGACCCATCCTAAGTTCACAATGGGCACATGTAGAAAGGATGGAGGCTCAGATTGGCTAAAGCTCTTTCCTTCCCACTTACAGCAAAACCATCGGCATAAACTCAGAGAGACTAAATATTCTTAGATGACATCACCAAACAACACTATTAAACCACTCCTTAGTCACTAGCTATTACATTAGTACTCAGCTGCTGCCAAGTAGGGAACGTTGGAGCAAAATGGTAAAATGTATCCCTCCATGTCTCATGCTAGCACCTCTGGGCCTGCTCATAACACAGAGCCCCAAATGGGGCTGGCATTGTAGACAGAGGGAACACTGTGTTTTTCTGTTTCTGGAATGTCCTCCTTTCTCTTCTTTGCTTATTCAGTTCCTCTTTCAATTCAATTCAAATTCATTTTTAAAAGCCTGACACAAAGTCTATTCATTTCTTGAAGATTTCTGCCATTTTCTCATTCAGTAAAGACTTCTTGGACTTCCTATAACCCTTTGTTTACACCTCCCTATAGCACTTATGGTATATTGTTGGACAGAACCATAGGAGTTTGTGTCCTATACCTCTACTAAATTATAAGCTCCATGAATGCACAGACTACATCTTACCTATAATCTGTGCCTCCCCCAGGACTCTATACATAGCAGGGATTTAACAAATGCCTCTGATTAAATGAATGACTTTTTATGGTAGTATGTGCATTGCCCAAGTTGGTTATTATTCCCAGCACCCCAAAACAGCGATGTCTATATGTCTGTGGTAAAGCAAATAGTACAGAATATATGTGTGTATATCCACATATATATCATATATGTATGTCAATACCATATGCACACATCACAATATGTGTATATTATAATTATGTATACAAATATATGTATATAGATATGGCTACAGTAATTAAAAACTAACATTTATATAGCACTTACTATGTATTAGGCACTGGGCTAAGAGCTTTACAATTGTTTTCTCATTTGATTCTCACCACAACCCCACAAGGTGGGTGCTATCATTATCCCCATTTTATAGTTGAGGAAACTGAGGCACACAGAAGTTAAGTGACTTTACCTGGGGCCACAGAGCTAGTGAAGTGTCTGAGTTTGGATCTGAATCCAGGTTTTCTTGACTTCAGGCCTGGAACTCTATCCATCATACCACCTAGCTACACGTGTGTGTGTGTGTTTGTGTGTGTGTGTGTGTCTGTGAGAGAGACACAGACACAGACACAGTCACACACACACACTGAGATATCCTCTTAGTGGCTCCAGAGGTAAGACAAGGATGGAGGGCTAAGAAATCCCTGTGCAAAGGTTTGTTTGAGGGCATAGAACATCAGCCTCATCTCCCCTCTTGCCCCCATGTACGCATACTGGAGGGATGACCATATGGTTCCCTGTTTTCAGGTTACTGCCATGTAAGGTCCATAGCTCTCCTGGCCACTATTCTATGGTCCTCTTAGATGATACTCTGTATAGAAAATCAGTTAAAGGAACCACAGACTTGTGTGGTGGGAGGAACCTTAAAGATTATCTAGTCCACTCTCTTGTTTTACATTTAGGGAAATAAGACCTCAGCAGAGAAGTGACCTGCCCAAAGTCCCATACTCCACCATTACTGGCAGAACTGAGACTCGACTCTAGGTCTCATGGTTCCAGCACAATGTTCTTCCTCTATATTATATCTGAAATGCAAGGCTCAGGGATACACTAGGGAGGTAGCATATTATAGTAGAAACAGCATTGGCTTTAGAGTCAGAGGTCATCATTTTCTGTCATCAATATCCCCACTTACTAGCTGTGTAGTCACACACAAGTCACTGCCTTCTCTGAATTTCAGTCTCCCTATTTGCAAAACAAGAATAATAATCTCTGCATTATGAGCCCTCACACGGTTGCTTTAAGAAATGCCCTGTAGCAGAACTTTGAAAGAATTGATTAAAGATGTCATCAACTCCTTATTTATAAATTTAATTAAAATTAATTTTTTTACTTATAAAAAAGAAATGCCTTTGTGAGTTGTAGAGTGCTATCAAAATGTGTCATTATTTAAGTTCTCAAGAAAAGAAAGCAACTCCTTGCATTACTGTCTCAATTATGTTCCCAAACAGTCCGGACGATACCCTTATTCCAAATTTGTGGTGAGCTATGACCTTCCAGGTCTCTTCCTTCTGTACTGAATCCTAGTCACTTTCTCACCATCCTATCAGTTTGGGGGACCCCCACCTTGCACTGAACCTGATGACAGAATAACATACTGTTTTGGAAGACCCTGCCAATTTTAGATAACCAACATCTAATTTGGTGACCGTTGCAGATCTCTGGGTTCTCATTAACAGTGTTAACCCTTACCGTTCATGTACCATCAACCCCATTACTGGATCGTAAGGTACAGAGACGGAAGGGACCTTGTAGATCACCAAAATCAATTTCCTTATTTCTGGGCCCAGAGGTTAAGTGACTTGTGCAAAGTTGCACAGCTAGAAAGCAGAAGAGCCAGGATTTGAACTTAGGTCGTTCATCCAGTGATCCTTCCACTATATAATTACAAGCCAAGCAAAATAATTGTTGAATTTTATCTTTAAAATACATGGAGAAGGAAATGGCAAACCACTCCATTATGTCTGCCAAGAAAATCCCAAATGGGGTCACGATGAATTGGACACGACTGAAATGAGTGAACAACAACAATCTTAAAAGTATATGGAATATACATGTCAGGGGTGCCTCCCCTTTTTCCACACTGGGACCCAAAGTCATATCTTATTTACTGCTTTTCCTTCAACAGCTTATGAAGTGGGTAGCATAAGAATTGGTTGTGCCCATTATAAAGATGAGCAAAATAAAGCTCAGAAAAGTGAAATAAATTAATTGATAAACATTAACTGAGCACCTATTGTATGCTAGGTACTACACTAAAGATTCAAAAAGAGGCAAAAGACAATCCTTGCCCTCAGCCCTCAAGGAGCGTTCAATTTTATGGGGAGACAACAAATATATACCAAACAAGCCATATACAGGATAAAGTAGGGAAGAAATAACAGAGGGAAGTCCTTAGAATTAAGAAGCATTGGGGAAGGCTCCCTGTAGAAGGTGGGATTTTAGTTGGGACTTAAAGGAAACCAGGGAAGGCAGTAAACAGAGTAGAGGAAGTGAGTGCCCAAGGTCACACAGTGAATCGGTGATAATGCTAGGACTACAACTTTTGTGTTTTCATCCTCTCACTACCCCATTCTGCCAACACCCTGAAGTAAATACTACCCAGGAGCCTCTTTTCTCTCTGAAAAGCCAATGCAAAGCCTTTTCCCATGTTCTTACAAGTATGGGATTATAGGATCCAAAATTTGGAGTTGGAAGTGACATTAGAAATCATTTTACAGATGAGGAAACTGAGGCTTAGAGCGGGGGGGGAATGATTTGTCCAGAGTATCACAAAACTGGCAAGCCTCTGAGTCAAGATTTGAATATAGATCTCCCTGGCTCCCAAGTCCATCACTCTGTTCACCATACAGCATTGCCAACAGTTGCTGGGTCCTCCAGCAGTTTAGATTAGAGATTGTAAAGAAACATCTAACAGTTAACAAAAAGGGGTCTGCTTAGCCATAGCAGAGGAAGGATATGCAGCAATGATAGTCAGTAAGGGCATCATGTTGATTAAGCAGAATGCAGCTCCCCTGAGTTTGCCATAGTGGTCCACTGGTCAAGCATCATAGAGCTTGGACTCCAAGTGGCTTTGAAGATTGGCCAGTTTCTTGACAGCTGACTATGAGAGCTCCAGAGGCAGGGATGCAGTACAGACTAAGAAAATTCTGCCCCAATTTTCAAGGACACTAAAAACAGAGAGGGCTTCTTTTGTCTGGCCTAAATTCTCTTTGCTTTCCTACCACTATTTGGACATAGGTTTTGGTGCTTTTAGCTTTTGGAAATTACCTTGCCCCTTGCTAAGCTATGGTATGAGGACTGAGTTAAGACAGAGTTCAACATTCACAGTTCCCAGGATTTAAAGGTCTAAATGAGGTCCAAATTCCTCATTTAGACTCTCCTTAGCCTGGTGTGTGAGTTTCTTCTTCCCACCTAAGCCCCAACATGGCCTTTTTCCTCCCAAATTATTAAAGTCCTTTCACACAGTGTTGCCTGCAACATGATCCTTCGAGGGAATGTAGAGACCCACAAAATATGGCAACATCTCCCTGCAGTGAGGTCATGCCACAGGCCAATCCATGAGCTCAGAGACATTCCATTTGGGGCTGTATGATGCCTAAGACCTATGGAAATCTCATTTAAGTGTTTAAACACAGTCATGAGAATTTGTCAAAATGTACTTGATTTTGAGGAAGCAAACAAAGAAAGTTTGTGCAGAATGGAAACTTCTAACAGCACGATGTGGAAAAGCAATTTAAGACTCTATTGCTTCAATATTAAGAGCCAAGGAAAATATTTTGATTTGTTTTTATTTATTTAACATTTTGGGGGGGTAGAAATCAGAAAAAAAAATCTTTTCCATGAAAGTTGACTTTCTCTCCACTCATAAGATGATGGGGATGTTATTAAATTACTTCCCTTGAGACACAATTCACCAAATAAATATTAAGAGGATAGAAGTAAATACACTCATTATTAGCCATTGAGAACAACCAACCTTTTAAGACAAGAATCAACCAGGATGATTAACTTGGCAGAGTATTTTTGGGATTCATTTCATTTAGTTATTGAACAATAACCAGGAGTCTTCAACATATATACCTGGAATCTTGACCAATATTAAAATATCCTTTGAAATATACCCACCTGATGTCTCTTATCAATTCCTCATTGAGTGAGGGAATGACTCTGGGACCCAGAACTCTTTGCCCATGGAAGACAATCTCTGGCAGGTTCTAGCAAGTAGAAGAGCCTTTGAGAGTGGGTCTGACTAAAGATCATGCGCCTGCCACCTGAGGGTTGGCTGGGCTAGCATGGCCTTAGCACAGAGAGGGTGCTTATCTCCAGAGAACTGACCGGACTCCTGATATTTTTTTAGCCAGAGCAACTCCCTAAATGAGCCACTGAGGCATGGAGGGGTTGCCATCTTCACTGGTAGAAGGAGCGGCAGCAGAAATCAAAGATCTTGAAGTATCGAGGTAACTGAAACACAAATCCCCACTGTATGTCTCTGTTCCAAGAGACCTTCTGTATGGCAACAAAGGTATACTGATAATGCCATAGGTGACCGTCCATCAAGTACAGTATAGCACCAAAAAAAGGCTATTTCTTAACAATAATTCAAACAGATTTGGGGAAATAGTTCATCCAGATTTCCCACTGGGCGCTCACTGGACAAAGCGTTTGGCCGCTTTCAGCCACTAAGAGAAGGACCTCAAGGAAGTCTGGAGCCGCTACAGGAACAGGCAGATGAGTAAGCCAAAGGCCGAGCAGCGGCCAACTCTCCTGCCAAAGTCTTGAAACATTGCCCAGCTTCGGCCTTCGGGGATGGTAAGAAATCGCACCAGGTGAAGACTGGCTTTATGCCCAGGCGAACAATCAAGAGAATTGCTCCTCAAACAGAACCACTTTGGGAGAAGAGAAGCGCAGGCCTCGGGGGTGAAGAAGAAATTCCCCCATCAGGCTCAGGAGGGGCTGGCATGTTTCAGCCTATTTTACTTCAACTATCATGCTAAAATGGCCAATGAGTAAAAGTCAATGCTACTTTCCAATGCTGAAAGCATGGAAATATTTGATGCACTTGGCCCTGTGGTGGTGACATAAGACCAATAGGTGAGAGTTTATAGAGAAGTTGACTTTGGCTCAATGTATAGGAAAACTTTCTAATAATCAGAATTCATTGGATTATAGGTTTAGAGCTGGAAGGGACCATAGAGACTGTCTAGTTCAACTCCCACATTTTAGAAATGAGGAACTGAGGCCAAGAGAGGATAAGTGCTTGTCTAGGGTCATACAGTCGGAGGCAGAATTTGAACCCAGGCCTTTCTGACTCCAAGTCTAGAACTCTATCTACTATGCTATACTGCTTTCCCAAAATGGAATGGGTTACCTCAAGAGGGTGTGAGTTTCCCATCACTGGAAAGCTTTAGGCAGAGGCTAGATGGCAACGCTTCAGGGAAGTTGTAGGGGGTTTCTTAATAGGCAGGCATTGAGCTAGATAGACTTAGAGCTAGAAGGGATTTCTAGTCTAAGCCCTTTATTTTACAGAAGAGGAAACCAAAGCCCAAGCAAGCCCAAGGTTATACAGGTAGTGTAAGAGGAAGGGTTTGAATCCAGGTCCTCTGGCTCCAGAGCCTGGACTCTTTACACTGCATGACACTATCTCCCAGATCCTGCAGTTTTATTCAATGTAAGCCCAGATAATGAGATAAACAGTTAGGTATTAGACAAGGCGATCTATTCATGGAGATAAAATCTTGCAGAAGCTATTTCATAAAGGCACCAGAAGCTACGTAAAGATGTGTGAAGAAGAGAAATGACCCCCTATGGATGGAGGGTGAGTTAGAAGAGCAGAGAAAGAAGGATGTAAGTGAAGATGATGTTTCAGAAAAGAGTCTTTGAGGGCATGGTGGCACATACCTGTGATCTCTGCTATGAGGGAAGGCTGAGGCTGGTGGATCTCTTAAGCTCAGGAGTTCTGAGCTCCAGTAGGACTAAAAGCCAATAGGTTATCCTCACTGGATCTGGTATCAATATGGTAAAACCTTGGGAGCAAATGTAACAATGATGCTACTTGCCGCTGCTGTGGCTGTGTAACACCAGCACACAGGAGGGCTGCTAGCACAGGTTCTTTGATCTGCTTTTCTAAGGAAAGCAACTTTAATTTGGTGTGAGATTATAATCTCACTTTAATTAAACATACATATATCATTCACTTAGCTCAGTGGAAAAAGCCAGCACCCTGAACTTCAGAGAGTATACAAACAAATTACAAGCATACATTATATAAACAGAGCAAATAAACACAAACCAGTAGACAGGCTCCTAATCCTTTAACTATAGCAATACATACAGTTACCAGAGAGAGAAGCATCAACATCTGGGTTTTCAAAGCCAGGGAGGGCTCCTTAACAGCTACCCAGAGTCTTCACACCAACCCTCTTCCAATGAATGAGCCCCAAACAAAATGCTAACCTCAGAGTATATATATACTTCTTAAGGGTCAGAGACCTTTCCCCTCTCGAGGACTTCATATCTCTCATGACCTAATTGGCAAAAGGGTCTGGGCCTTCCTACAAACAAAGCAAGGCTTAATCAAAGGCACTTGGTTGCCTTAGTGCTAAGAAGCACTCCAAAGGAAAAAAAAACAGTAAAATGTCCCACTTTGCTTGCCCTTACAGCAGAATGCACCAGACTCTCTATGGAGGGTCAATACGGTCCAGGCTGGAAACAGAGCAGACAAAATCTTCTGTACTTAGCACAGCAGTAGGATAGGGCCAATAAATGGCTGCTGAACTTCTAGTGTGGGTGTGAAGGGAGACCCAGTCTCAAAAAAAAAAAAAAAGAAATTCAATAGTGAATCATTAGCAGCTCAATTTGCAAACTGTCAGAGGATGGTTAAATAGCTGTCAATAGAGACTTGTTAGAAAACACAGAAGCAATCCCTCTGGAACTGTGCCAAGCTGGGTTTGTATTGGGCGTGGGTGGGGATGTGAGGAAGAGCTCATCCTGGTGAAAACAGTCTCTCACTGGTAAGTGTCAGATAAATTTCAGTGCAGGAAAATCTCAAAGTTGGAAGGGATGTTGGTGGCTTTTAGTCCAACTCAATACCCACACAGGACATCCCTATGACATCCTCAACAAGTGGTTATCCAGGCTCCTGTGAAGGAACCTCCATGGAAACGCTGGGCTGAGGTTTCTCCTGAGGCAACCCATTTCATTTTGGGGCATATCTGATTCTGAGGAAGTTTTTCCTTACCTTGAGCCAAAGTCTGCCTTTCTGAAATTTCCACACACTATTAGCCCTCTGGGGCTAAGCAAAGCATGTCTAATCCTTTTTCTAAATGACATCCCTTCAAACACTTGAGAACAGTGATCATGCTGCCCCCACCCCAAAGTCTTCTATACTCCAGGTAAAATATTCTCAGGTTCTTCAACTGATTTTCGTATGATATGGTCTACACATGGTAAAGCTTATCAATATCTTTTCTAAAACGTGGCATCTAGAATTGCATTTCCTCCTTTGTTAAAACTTTTGACTTTGTAGAAAATTAGCAGAGACATAGTTATCTTGACTTAACTAAGTCTTTTTATTCTGTCTCAAAGATCATTGGAAGGATCTGGGGAAAGCGAGAAGATATTGTGGAGGACAAGAACTCAGATTTTAATTATTTGAAGACCTATCTTGTGAAAGAGGATTAGGCTTATTCTGCTTGGCTTCAAAGGGCAAAACTAGAAGCAATGTGGTTGTAAAAATACAGATTTGGATTTAGGGGTAAGGAAAATTTCATATCAATTATAGATGTTCTAAATTGGAGTCATCTAAGGTATTAGTGAGTTCTCCATTTGCAGAGACCTTAAAGCAGAGGACAGATGTTGATGTGCAAAGAATGTTCCTTATACAATTGGGATTTCAGAGAGAAGGAACCTCTGAGGACATATACTCTAACCCATACTTGGTTAGTTATCAAATGAGATATTTGTAAAAGCACTTACAAGGTTGGCTTGTGTAGTGTTAAATTCAGCTATACTCATACCAAGCTGTGATCTCATCGGTGTGAGCACTCCCTGCACAGGTGCAGATTGCAACCCTTTTACAACTTTACATCCTGGATGGTTCTTTTCCAAGTCTTTCCGTAAATCCTCCATGGAGGATCAGCCAGCCCAATCTCGTGAAGGCCTTTCTTGGCTCCTTTTAATATCTCAGGGCAACTACTGTAGCAACTGGGCTTCCATCCATTGACTCTCCTTATTAAAAGGAGCATCATGGCCTAGTTACAGACATGACAAACCCAGCCTATAACACTTCTTGGTGCAACTGGACCAGATTAAAATACAATTGAGAAATATTTAATAAAATAAGTAAAAACACAATAGAACAGAGACAATGTAAATATCTGCTTTTCTAAGTTGATATGTTGCTCATTTAGTGGCCCTATTCCTATTACTTTGCCACCATTGGTCTAGTGGACAGAGCAGGGACGCCCATATCATTTTGGATACTTACCAACTGTGTGACCACAGGCAAACCACTTCAGCCCTGAGTCTCAATTTTCTAATCTATAAAAATGGGAAAGTACCGTTAGTATCTACCTCCCAGGCCTATTGTCTAATGCGATCTTAGGCTGCAGTAACAGAAGCCCAATGTCTGTAACGAGGAAGGAGAGAATACTGCTACTTTCTGCATCGGCCAAAGTACAGTTGGAGCATTGTCTTTGGTCCTAGCCACCATATTTAAGAAACTATTTTGATAACCCATGGTGTGTCTAAGGGGAACAGCCATGATGGCAAGAGAATTGGAAACTGTGTCATAACAGGATCAGTTGAAAGAACTGAGAAGAAAAGAGTTGGATAGGATATGTGTTTAAAGGGTGGTCAGAAAGGGGGGGTGGTGTTACAATTTTCCTGCCTGACCACAGTACTGCACAAATCACCCTATTCTGCTTCTATGCCCATAGTCCTCCATTCTTCCTCTAATATTAATACTTATTCTTACTATACCACCTCCTAGATTGTTTTCTTATTTCTAGTTGAGGATCTTCACATGTTAGCACATTCTCATGAATGTGGAATATTTTCCAGGCATACCTTCAGTTCTTTGGGACTGCCATGAATGGTGGAAGCATGCTAGGGGACTGCATGGTACTTCTAGCAGTATATTTAGGGAAGCCAGAAAATGAGAAGGGCTTTTGTGTAACAGACACTGAGGGAAAGACCCAGAGAGTGAACTAACCTATTCATGATGGTGAGATTAAATGGAATATAAAGGGCTAAAACAGAATGTGCTTCATCTGAAGGAAAAAAGGTATGGGTAGCAATCATTATTCCAGACAAAGCAAAAGCAAAAATAAATCTAATTAAAAGAGATAATCAGAGAAGCTACATTATGATAAAAGATATCATAGACAATGAAGTAATAGCAACAATTTTTATAGCAAGTTTCTCTGACAAAGGCATCATTTCTCAAGCACAGAGTGAGCACAGAATTGAGTCATATTTATAAAAGAAAGAGCTGGGGCAGCTAGGAGGTGCAGTGAGTAGAGCACCGGCCCTGGAGTCAGGAGGACCTGAATTAAAATCCGACCTCTGACACTTGACACACTTACTAGCTGTGTAACCTTGGGCAAGTCACTTAACCCCAATTGCCCTCTCTTCCCCCCTCCAAGAAAATAAAAATTAAAAAAAATAAAAGTAAGAGCAATTTCCCAATTGATAAATGGTCAAAGGATATAAACAGGCAGTTTTCAGAAGAAATCAAAACTATTTGTAATCATATGAAAAATGCTCTAAATCACTATTGATTAGAGAAAGGCAAATTTAAACAAATCGGAGGTACCACCTCATGCCTATTAAAAATAATATATAATATAATAAAAATATAAAAAACAATAAATGCTAGAGGGGATGAGGAGAAAATAGGTACACTAATAAATTGCTGGTGAAATAATGAACTGGTCCAACTATTCTGGAGAACAATTTGGAACTAGGTTCATTGGGCTTTAAAACTGTGCATATTCTTTGATCAAGCAATACCACTACTAGGCCTGTATCACGAAGAGATTAAGAAAAGGAAAAGGATCTGTATGTACAAAAATATTTATAGCAGCTCTTTTTTTGGTGGCAAAGAATTGGAAATTAAGGGGATGCTCATCATCTGGGGAATGGCTAAAGAAGTTGTAGCATATGATTGTGATGGAGTACTGTTATTCCATAAGAAATGACAAGGAGGTAGTTTCAGAAAAAAACATGGCAAGACCTATATGAATTGATGCAAAGTGACATGAGAAGAACTGGGAGATTATAGTACACAGTAATAGCAATGTTGTAATGATGATCAGTCACAAAAGGACTGGCTACTCTGATTAATACAATGATCCAACGCAATTTCAAAGGACTCATATCCACCTCCAGAGAGAAAACTGATGAACTCTGAGGGCAGAATGAAGTGTATTTTTCTCACATTCTTTATTTTTCTTGTTTTTTAAAATAATGGCTAACATGGAAATACATTTTGCATAATTTCATATGTATAATTTGGATATATTGCTTGCCTTCTCAGTGGGTGTGGGAGGGAATGGAGGGAGAAAATTTGGAACTCAAAGTCTAAAAAGAAAAAATGTTTTAAATACATAATTAATTAAAATGTTTTTTTAAAGTGGAATGAATTAGTTGAGGCTGGGAGGAATGGTTTAGCTCAGATGTTGCTCTTGGGTCTTTGCCTACCTGCAACATCTATGTGGTACATGTGGCTCATCAAAGGAAACTCTGCTGCTCAGGAATTGTGACTTATGTAGCAGAATTAGAAGAGGAAGAGATGAGGAAAACTCTGGTCAGATCTACCTGGAGCTCTGAGTAGCACACCAAATTATCCTAGGTGAACGTATCCCAAATTTCCTGTCCCTGGAGAAGATGCTGCTACCCAGCATCGTCCATCAGCAACATTACAATGAGAATGGAGGTTCAGAAGTAATGCTATCACTAGCATCATTGCAAATAAAAAGTCCAATGCCATTGGAGATGGATCAATAAGAAGATCCTATGAAGGGTGTCCCAAGCCTTAGTGCAGTTGCAAGCTCTAATAGCATAGGACACACTAATCCTAGTCCTAGAGTCAATAGGAGAAAAGAAAAACAAAGGACATTTTATAATTGGGGATTGCCCCTGGGGGAAAAAGCCCTCAGATACGCAGGAAAAGTACCTAAGAAGAGTTGAAAAAAATAATTGTTGTAAACCCTTCTGGACTTCAAAATCAAAGTGTCTTGTGCACCTTAGTACACATGAACCAGAGCTCAGGATATGGGTGCAAACTCCAGCTCTGCCATTAAACTGTGTGACACTGGGAAAAGTTACTTTTCCCTCCAAGCCCCAGTATATTTTTCCCATAGGATAAAACAAGAGAAAGTTTGGAAATCAGCCCTTCCCTTAAGTGAATGATGACTACCAGTGGGTGAGGCAGACAGGCAGATGGGGTTGAGGGGTTTCCTGGCCTAGCAACAGAGCTCGGTTGCCCTGTTTAACGAGCTGTGTGTCATTCTCTGCCCGGGGGTAAGTTCTCCAAATGAAACACCAGTTATGAGATGTCTTGGCCACCGCCTGAGATTGACTCTGAGTTCTGATTGTTTTTATGAGACAGTATGAGGTAGTGGAAAGAATGCTGGATTTGGGGTCAGGATACACCTGTGTTCAAATCCTACTCCTGACATTCGCTACAAGTTTCTAACTTCTCTGAACCTCAGTTTTCTCATCTGTAAAATGGGAAATAACAATACACGTAGCACCTACCTCACAGGGTGATTGTAAAGTGCTTTGTGAGTGTGCGTGTAAACCCTCTAGCGATACATAAATTTCAGCTATTACTATTAATGAAGGAGCTGGGAGGAAAGCAATTATTCAAATAACACTTTGCACTTGACTATTTCCCCACTGACATCAGTAACATTGAATATTTTAGGGCTGTCGTTCTGTTGTGGGGAAGTCTCATTGATGCAATTCTCTCTAACAACGCGGACAAGCATTCTGCAACTTAGAGAGTCGCCCAGGCACCAAAGAACTGCATAATAACAGTAATAATCGCCAACATTTATATAGCACTTAGTCTATGCCAAGCACTTTGCTGAGTACTTTATAAATTTTTTTATTTGATCCTTGCAACAGCCCTGAGAGGTGGGTGCTATTATTATCTCCATTTTGCAATTGAGGAAACTGAGGCAAACAGAAGTTAAGTGACTTGTCCAGGGTCACACACCTAGTAAGTATCTGAGGATAGATTTGAGCTCAGGTCTTCCTGACTTTGGGTCTAGAGCTCTATCCGCTGTGTCATCTACCTATCTCTAAGGCCCATTCTCTCTCCAATACATCACACTATATTCTTGTGAGGAAAGCATTTCATACGTCTTGATGTGTTATAAATGCGAATTTTCGTTATTGTCATTATTCTTATCTTAGCAACGTGGTACTATGGAAAGAAAGCTGGACTTGGGAATCAGGAGACATGGGTATCAATCTCCCCTCTACTTACTAGCTACATGACCTCGGGCAAGACGTAGCATTTCCCTGAGACTCAACTGCCTCATCTGTAAAAAGGGGGATAAGAAGCCTTGTACTGCTTATCTCCAGGGGTGGTTCTGAGGAAAGTGCCTTAGAAATGGGAATCGCTGCTATTTGTATTTAGGCCCAAGACAACCTTTGCAAATAAAAAAGTTCTAAATATGGGAAAAGATAGTTTTGTTTTAAAATTTAAACTCTTTAAAATGTGAAAATAGATAGCTCCAAAGAACCATTTCTTTTGTGCTTTTTTTTCTTAGAGGCAATCAGGGTTAAGTGATTTGCTCAGGGTCAGTCACACAGCTAGCAAGTGTGAGGACATATTTGAACTTGGGTCCTCCTGACTCCAGGGTTGGTGCTGTATCCATTGGACCACCTAGCTGCCCCCATTTATTTTGTTCTTTAAGCAAACAGATGCCAATAGAGGGGCTATCTCCAACCTTAGAGTCTTCTCTCCCCTTAGCAAGGTGGTGACAGTAGATTAAAATACCATACATCTAGACTGTATAAAAGGATAGAAAAGTCAGAGAACGCGTAACAGCCTTTTCCCTCTTCCTCCACACTTTCATTTTGTCCCTCTTGGAGGCCCTTATCATGTAATATTGTATACTATAACTAACCGTGTTTGTGGTTTATCCCCCTGTGAAATAATAAACCCTATTAGGGCAGAGACCAAGGCTTGTCTAAAATGTCTATTTCTTCCTGTGGCATAGTGTTGCTTACAGTGGTAGTGTGGAGGAAATAGTCCGGGATTAGGGATCAAAAACCTGGGTTTGAGCCCTTCCTCATCCTCATTATGTGTGTAACCTTGGACAAATCATTTAACCTCTCTGGCCCCTGGTTTCCTCATCTATAAAACAGAGATAATAATAGTACCTCCATTTATAGTTATCCCAGTTTTATAGTTGAAAAATTTGAGACAAAGGAAACCATCTCAAAGGATTAAATATAAATACTTCGCAAACACAAAATATTTGCATTTTAAATTTAGTTATTGCTAGTTATTATTATTAAGAACTCCATTCACTTTGGCGTGCTTTAAGATTTATGATGCACTTTCTTTACCATACCGTTATGCAGTGGGTAGTTCAAATATTTTATAGAGGAGGAAACTGAAATTTACAGAAAGCGCTAGTGAGTGTCATATGATAAGGTAATAATACAAACTGTTATAATAAGCTACTAATTTAAGATTTTTTAAAAGATAAGTAGGCTTGAACCTAGGTCTCCTGGCTCTAGGTCCAACATGCTTTCTACTACCATAATTAAAAAGTGCTTTTGACTCTACAGAAGGAAGGTGATCTATATATAATCTTGTATCTCTGCTCACTTCCAGGTTTTCTCAGATTTCATTGACAGGAGATAAACACTTCTAAAGGACCATGAACACAATGAGACTGGCCTGCGTGGTCCTGGCTGCTTTAGTAGGAGCTGCTGCTGGCAAAGCCGATGACTTAGGAAGCAGTGAAGATGGAAGGGAACAAGAATTCGTTTATCTGAACAGGTATAAGAGAGCCAGCGACTCTCAGGACAAATGCACCTACACATTTATTGTGCCACAGCAGAGAGTCACTGGGGCCATCTGTGTCAATTCCAAGGAACCTGAGATTCAGCTTGAAAACCGTGTACACAAGCAAGAACTAGAGCTACTGAACAATGAGCTTCTAAAGCAGAAGAGACAGATTGAGAGTTTGCAGCAACTGGTGGAAGTGGATGGTGGGATAGTCAACGAAGTCAAGCTGTTACGGAAGGAGAGCCGCAACATGAACTCTCGGGTCACGCAGCTCTACATGCAGCTGTTGCATGAAATCATTCGCAAACGGGACAATGCATTAGAGCTCTCCCAGCTTGAGAATAAGATACTCAACCAAACGGCTGACATGCTGCAGCTCGCCAACAAATATAAGGACCTGGAGCACAAGTACCAGCATTTAGCCACTCTGGCCAACAACCAGTCCACCATCATTGCTCAGCTAGAAGAACACTGTCAGAGGATGCCGGCCGCCAGGCCCATCCCGCAGCCGCCGCCTCCACCACCACCAAACCGAGTCTATCAACCCCCCACTTACAATCGGATCATCAACCAGATTTCCACCAATGAGATTCAGAGTGATCAGAATTTGAAGGTGCTTCCCCCGACTCTTCCCACAATGCCTACAGTCACCGGCATCCCAACCTCAACTGATAAACCTTCTGGTAAGTCACTCTTTCTTCATAGTCAACCACAAAGATTTCTTTAGGAACATCTACTCTAAAAATAGAAGGATCAATACATTTTTATGCTGTCACTGGCAATCATTTAACATGGTATGGTATGGCATAGGTAGTACTGAATTAGGAGTAAGAAGAACTAGGTATAATTTCTGGCTCTCCTCCCTTTTAATTTTTCACTTGGGTAACCTTGGGAAAGTCATGCAACTGTTCTGGGTTTCAATTTCCTCATTTGTAAGATGAAGGGATGAGATTAGATCAGCAGCTCTAAAATTTTTTGGTCTCAGGACCTCTTTACACTCTTAAAAATCATTGAGGATCCCAAAGAGCTTTTGTTTATGTGGATTATATCTACTGATACTTTATTAGAAATCAAAACTGTGTTTAAATAATCATTTATTCATTTAAAACAATAATAAACCCATTACATGATAAAGTAAATAACATTTTTTAAAAACCTATATTTTCCAAAACAAAAGAAATTTACTGAGAAGAGTGGCATTGTTTTACACATTTTTCCAAATCTCTTTAATTTCTGGTTTAACAGAAGATATCTGGCTGGTCATATCTGCTTCTGCATTCAATTTTTTGTGATAAGTTTGTTCAAATATATGAAGAAAACCTGGCCTCAGATAAAGGCAGAAGTATTTTAATAGGCAGTAACATCTTAGTATTGTTATGAAAATAGTGATGACCTTGTAGACCCCCTAAAGGGTCTTGGAGAAATCAAGGGGTCAATTGGCCACACTTTGAAAACCATGTGATCCCTAAAGTTTAGTTTAGTTCTAAATTCTATAATTTGATACAAAAAAGATAAGTAATAACTCATATTTCCATGGCATTTAAAAGTTACCAGGTGCTTTTCCCACAAGTTACATGAGGTAAACAGTACAAGCATCATTATCCTGATTTGTCACAGAATCTCAGAGAGGTTAAGTGATTTACTCAAGGTTCCATGACTAGTAAGTGAAGGAGTAGAGCTCCAAACCCAGTTTTTCTAATTCCATATATCTTAATCTTTCTACTATATCATTCTGTCCCATAAAATTTATGAGAAAGGAAATATTTTTAGAACAGTATTGAAAACATAAAACCAGTAAAGAG